>NC_054827.1:81479942-82132669 GCF_018345385.1 Vulpes lagopus | reverse complement strand
GACAAGCAATTAAAAGACCATGAGGATAGATTAAGGGAAATAAATGACAGCCTGAGGAAGAAAAACCTACGTTTAATTGGGGTTCCTGAGGGCGCCGAAAGGGACAGAGGGCCAGAATATGTATTTGAACAAATCCTAGCTGAAAACTTTCCTAATCTGGGAAGGGAAACAGGCATTCAGATCCAGGAAATAGAGAGATCCCCCCTAAAATCAACAAAAACCGTTCAACACCTCGACATTTAATAGTGAAGCTTGCAAATTCCAAAGATAAGGAGAAGATCCTTAAAGCAGCAAGAGAAAAAAAGTCCCTGACTTTTATGGGGAGGAATATTAGGGTAACAGCAGACCTCTCCACAGAGACCTGGCAGGCCAGAAAGGGCTAGCAGGATATATTCAGGGTCCTAAATGAAAAGAACATGCAACCAAGAATACTTTATCCAGCAAGGCTCTCATTCAAAATGGAAGGAGAGATAAAGAGCTTCCAAGACAGGCAGGAACTGAAAGAATATGTAACCTCCAAACCAGCTCTGCAAGAAATTTTAAGGGGGACTCTTAAAATTCCCCTTTAAGAAGAAGTTCAGTGGAACAATCCACAAAAACAAGGACTGAATAGATATGATGACACTAAACTCATATCTATCAATAGTAACTCTGAACGTGAACGGGCTTAATGACCCCATCAAAAGGCGCAGGGTTTCAGACTGTATTAAAAAAGCAGGACCCATCTATTTCCTGTCTACAAGAGACTCATTTTAGACAGAAGGACACCTACAACCTGAAAATAAAAGGTTGGAGAACCATTTACCATTCACATGGTCCTCAAAAGAAAGCAGGGGTTGCCATCCTTATATCAGATAAATTAAAATTTACCCCAAAGACTATAGTGAGAGATGAAGAGGGACACTATCTCATACTCAAAGGATCTATCCAACAAGAGGACTTAACAATCCTCAATATATATGCCCCGAATGTGGGAGCTGCCAAATATTTAAACCAATTAATAACCAAACTCAAGAAATACCTTGATAATAATACACTTATACTTGGTGACTTCAATCTAGCTCTTTCTACCCTGGATAGGTCTTCTAAGCACAACATCTCCAAAGAAACGAGAGCTTTAAATGATACACTGGACCAGATGGATTTCACAGATATCTACAGAACTTTACATCCAAACTCAACTGAATACACATTCTTCTCAAGTGCACATGGAACTTTCTCCAGAATAGACCACATACTGGGTCACAAATCGGGTCTGAACTGATACCAAAAGATCGGGATAGTCCCCTGTATATTCTCAGACCATAATGCCTTGAAATTAGAACTCAATCACAACAAGAAGTTTGGAAGGACCACAAACACGTGGAGGTTAAGGACCATCCTGCTAAAAGATGAAAAGGTCAACCAGGAAATTAAGGAAGAATTAAAAAGATTCATGGAAACTAATGAGAATGAAGATACAACCGTTCAAAATCTTTGGGATGCAGCAAAAGCAGTCCTGAGGGGGAAATACATTGCAATACAAGCATCCATTCAAAAACTGGAAAGAACTCAAATTCAAAAGCTCACCTTACACATAAAGGAACTAGAGAAAAAGCAACAAATAGACCCCACCCCCAGCAGAAGAAGACAGTTAATTAAAATTCGAGCAGAACTCAATGATATCGAGACCAAAAGAACTGTGGAACAGATCAACAAAACCAGGAGTTGGTTCTTTGAAAGAATTAATAAGATAGATAAACCATTAGCCAGCCTTATTAAAAAGAAGAGAGAGAAGACTCAAATTAATAAAATCATGAATGAGAAAGGAGAGATCACTACCAACACCAAGGAAATACAAACGATTTTAAAAACATATTATGAACAGCTGTACGCCAATAAATTAGGCAATCTAGAAGAAATGGACGCATTCCTGGAAAGCCACAAACTACCAAAACTGGAGCAGGAAGAAATAGAAAACCTGAACAGGCCAATAACCAGGGAGGAAATTGAAGCAGTCATCAAAAACCTCCCAAGACACAAGAGTCCAGGGCCAGATGGCTTCCCAGGGGAATTCTATCAAACGTTTAAAGAAGAAATCATACCTATTCTACTAAAGCTGTTTGGAAAGATAGAAAGAGATGGAGTACTTCCAAATTCGTTCTATGAGGCCAGCATCACCTTAATTCCAAAACCAGACAAAGACCCCACCAAAAAGGAGAATTACAGACCAATATCCCTGATGAACATGGATGCAAAAATTCTCAACAAGATACTAGCCAATAGGATCCAACAACACATTAAGAAAATTGTTCACCATGACCACGTAGGATTTATCCCTGGGACACAAGGCTGGTTCAACACTCGTAAAACCATCAATGTGATTCATCATATCAGCAAGAGAAAAACCAAGAACCATATGATACTCTCATTAGATGCAGAGAAAGCATTTGACAAAATACAGCATCCATTCCTGATCAAAACCCTTCAGAGTGTTGGGATAGAGGGAACTTTCCTCGACATCTTAAAAGCCATTTACGAAAAGCCCACAGCAAATATCATTCTCAATGGGGAAGCACTGGGAGCCTTTCCCCTAAGATCAGGAACAAGACAGGGATGTCCACTCTCACCACTGCTGTTCAACATCGTTCTGGAAGTCCTCGCCTCAGCAATCAGACAACAAAAAGACATTAAAGGCATTCAAATTGGCAAAGAAGAAGTCAAACTCTCCCTCTTCGCTGATGACATGATACTCTACATAGAAAACCCAAAAGACTCCACCCCAAGATTGCTAGAACTCATACAGAAATTTGGTAGCGTGGCAGGATACAAAATCAATGCCCAGAAATCAATGGCTTTTCTATACACTAACAATGAGACTGAAGAAAGAGAAATTAAGGAGTCAATCCCATTTACAATTGCACCCAAAAGCATAAGATACCTAGGAATAAACCTAACCAAAGAGGTAAAAGATCTATACCCTAAAAACTATAGAGCACTTCTGAAAGAAATTGAGGAAGACACAAAGAGATGGAAAAATATTCCATGCTCATGGATTGGCAGAATTAATATTGTAAAAATGTCAATGTTACCCAGGGCAATTTATACGTTTAATGCAATCCCTATCAAAATACCATGGACTTTCTTCAGAGAGTTAGAACAAATTATTTTAAGATTTGTGTGGAATCAGAAAAGACCCCGAATAGCCAGGGGAATTTTAAAAAAGAAAACCATATCTGGGGGCATCACAATGCCAGATTTCAGGTTGTACTACAAAGCTGTGGTCATCAAGACAGTGTGGTACTGGCACAAAAACAGACACATAGATCAATGGAACAGAATAGAGAACCCAGAAGTGGACCCTGAAATGTACGGTCATCTAATATTCGATAAAGGAGGAAAGACTATCCATTGGAAGAAAGAAAGTCTCTTCAATAAATGGTGCTGGGAAAATTGGACATCCACATGCAGAAGAATGAAACTGGACCACTCTCTTTCACCATACACAAAGATAAACTCAAAATGGATGAAAGATCTAAATGTGAGACAAGATTCCATCAAAATCCTAGAGGAGAACACAGGCAACACCCTTTTTGAACTTGGCCACAGTAACTTCTTGCAAGATACATCCACAAAGGCAAAAGAAACAAAAGCAAAAATGAACTATTGGGACTTCATCAAGATAAGAAGCTTTTGCACAGCAAAGGATACAGTCAACAAAACTAAAAGACAACCTACAGAATGGGAGAAGATATTTGCAAATGACATATCAGATAAAGGGCTAGTTTCCAAAATCTATAAAGAACTTATTAAACTCAACACCAAAGAAACAAACAATCCAATCATGAAATGGGCAAAAGACATGAAGAGAAATCTCACAGAGGAAGACTTGGACATGGCCAACATGCACATGAGAAAATGCTCTGCATCACTTGCCATCAGGGAAATACAAATCAAAACCACAATTAGATACCACCTCACACCAGTGAGAATGGGGAAAATTAACAAGGCAGGAAACCACAAATGTTGGAGAGGATGCGGAGAAAAGGGAACCCTCTTACACTGTTGGTGGGAATGTGAACTGGTGCAGCCACTCTGGAAAACTGTGTGGAGGTTCCTCAAAGTTAAAAATAGACCTTCCCTATGACCCAGCAATTGCACTGTTGGGGATTTACCCCAAAGATTCAGATGCAATGAAACGTCGGGACACCTGCACGCCGATGTTTCTATCAGCAATGGCCACAATAGCCAAACTGTGGAAGGAGCCTCGGTGTCCATCGAAAGATGAATGGATAAAGAAGATGTGGTTTATGTATACAATGGAATATTACTCAGCAATTAGAAACGACGAATACCCACCATTTGCTTCAACGTGGATGGAACTGGAGGGTATTATGCTGAGTGAAATAAGTCAATCGGAGAAGGACAAACAGTGTATGTTCTCATTCATTTGGGGAATATGAATAACGGTGAAAGGGAATATAAAGGAAGGGAGAAGAAATGTTGGGAAATATCAGGAAGGCAGACAGAACATAAAGACTCCTAACTCGGGGAAACGAACTAGGGTTGGTGGAAGGGGAGGAGGGCGGGTGTTGGAGGGGAAGGGGTGATGGACACTGAGTTGGACACTTGACGGGATGAGCACTGGGTGTTTTTCTGTATGTTGGTAAATTGAACACCAATAAAAATTAATTAAAAAATAAATAAATAAATAAACCCACAAAATTACATGAAAAAAAAAAAAGAAGAGGCAAGAAAAAAATTGAAAAGTAAGGAAAGGTTTTGTTTTATGTTTAACAATATAAAAAAGGTTATCAGGGTATGCACATAGTATGACATAAATTACAAGACTGCATGGTTAGAGTCATCTACCCTACTATTTATGTCAGTGACTCTCACTTTATCCTGAAATGTTGATTTTCTGGAGATCATTTTTAGGAATACAGCTATACTTTATGAATATTTCCTGTCATGTTCTAGAAATATTCAAACAATGCAAAATTGAAATAATACTATCACCAACTTACAATTAGGAATTAAAAATGTGATAAAAATACCTTTCATAGCAAAATGTCATCTATATTTACCATATGTATGGTATGGTAATGTATCCAATATTCTTATTTCAAAAATTTAACTCTACTTGATTCTGAAGACAATTATAATTGAAATATATAATTAAAAACCTGAGACTCCAATTTTTCAATCAAAAATGGAATTTTCTAATTTATATATTAGTTATAGATCTTTCTTGGCAACTGTAAACTTTTGTTAAAAAAATTAATTATTACTCTGGAACTCCTGGGTGGCTCAGTGTTTGAGCATCTGCCTTTGGCTCAGAGTGTGATCATGGGATCCGGGATCAAATCCCACATCAGGCTTCCTGCATGAAGCCTGCTTCTCTCTCTGCCTATGTCTCTGTCTCTCTCTCTCTCTCTCTTTGTGTCTCATGAATAAATAAATAAAATCTTTTAAAAAATTAATTATTACTCTATCAAAACTTCAAATAAATGTTCTTAACATAAATATAAAAATTCATAGACTGGTTTTTAAAGAGCAAAATTGTATCTGACATTCAGCAAATAAAAATTAATAAATGTCAGACTAAAATTTAATTCCAAAAATAAAGGCAAGTTAATGTTATGCTTATTTGTCAAGGAAAATATCCAAGTAATTTAAAACTTAGTTTGTGTAATAATTGATATGACATGCAAGAAATTTCTCCTGAGTAATGATAACAATATATGCTGAACATTTACTCTATGCCAGATACCATACTAACAATTTTATTCTAATTAGTATTTGCAAAGATGCTCAGTAATTAGTCCATGGTCCTCAGTAGTTAATGGAGCCAGGATGTAGACCCTAGGCAGTCTGGCTCAGGTTACATGTCCACCTACACTGGGCTAAACTTTTCAGGAAACTGAATGTCCTTCTGGTAACAAGAATTATATTGTCTCGTGAAGACAATTCCAATGGCAGAGAGTTGCAGAGGTTCTTAAAAGTGTTCTTTATATGCAATTAAAATTCCCATTTGTGAACATAAAGTCTACTTTAAACAGCTTTTGCAAAAAAATAAAAAATAAAAAAAATAAACAGCTTTTGCTATCTTAATTTTTTTTTCATTGCACTCTCCTCAAAACCTTCTTACATTTTCTACAGTTGCCTGGCACAGTTAGCCATAGGTAATGTTTGTATGTGCGACAGTTGGATTCACATGTATATAATTGAGTTTGTTTTGTCAAATCCATCAGGTAAAGAGAATATCTGCTAATTTGTCTTGTTGGATCTGGGCTATTTCCCTACTACTCGTATTTGTTTGAGGAAAAGTTAAATGGTTCCAACCTCTAGTTAGAATAATTAGAATGCCAAGTGAAATATCTGATTCAGAAAAAAGAGAAGGAACCAAATCATGCAATATCTTGAATGTCTTAAATGCAAAGCATCTTTTAAATGTTCTTTTCTCCTTTCAGATTAATTTATCATAGAATAACATACACTAAAGACATGGAACCTACTATGTGCCAGGAACTGTACTGACAGTAATTTTTCTTAGCAATTTGAATATATCATCTCCTTTAATCCTTGCAATTAAAGGCAGATTGATGATAAGAACACTGAGGCTGAGAATGTAAGTAATTTTCTGGATAGATAATTTAAATAAATCATTACAGACAGAATTCAAGCTTGGTTTTACCTGACTGAGTACCTATGTTTACCTCAAGAAGTAAAATAACATTCTGAAATTCTAATTAATCTTAATTCACAGGGTGTTCTAAATGCCATGCAACTGTGCAGAGGGAAACAGAGGAAGTAGAGGGTAAAGAAAAGAAAATTATAAGATTTTACGACTTCCAAAATAGTAAGAACATTTTCTTTTCAGAACTAAATATGATTTTAAACTTACACATTGCAGAGTTTCACTATATTTCTGTGTGTGTATACATAAATGCCTTTCAGATCTATTAATGTTGCCACAGCAAACTCGGCTATACCTTAGATAAGTGAATACTAAAGAAAAAGTATTATTTCATCATATAATTGCATCATTAAAATAATACTACTAGGTAAAAAAAAATCTAAATATTAAATATTTCTGGGATCCCTGGCTGGCGCAGCAGTTTGGCACCTGCCTTTGGCCCAGGGCACGATCCTGGAGACCTGGGATCGAATCCCACGTCGGGCTCCTGGTGCATGGAGCCTGCTTCTCCCTCTGCCTGTGTCTCTGCCTCTCTCTCTCTCTCTCTCTCTCTGTGACTATCATAAATTTAAAACAAAACAAAACAAAACAAAAAAAGATTCTTAAAAAAATAAATATTAAATATTTCTCTAATATCAAGTTGATATTCAGGAACTACCACTCCCCAACCCCAGGCCCTTTGGCTGTTTTGTTATTTTGCTTTGTTTTCTTTCTCGCTCATGGGGGACTATTTCTAATTTAACCCTCAGAGCAGAAGTTATTAAGTTAACACTAGCCTTTCTTTTGTAAATGCCTTTACTTCTTCAGATTTATTAGATGCCCCAGAGATGAAGAAATTACTGGAGAGTGCCTTTGATGATTAACAAGATACTTAGGAGGGATTTCTTGAAGCTGAGGAGGGAATAAAGTATTCTGTTGCTGAACACATAAAGGATCCAAGTACTACTTTCTGTCTAGCAGGACTCCAACAAAATCTTCTGAACCAGGAGTAGTTTTTAGCAGCAGAGATGCTGAGCCTGAGAATCATACAATCTGGGGATCTTAGGAGTAATAGTACACACAGGTAAGGAGTATGGACAGATAATCTATAATAAGAGGAATATCCTTTAGGTCTCTGTACTATATATAAGACCCAATAACCTTACCATACTTCCACAAATGAGGTATGGGGCCTGGTGACAGATTAAGGGTCATTAAATATGAGAAAAATAATATTCTGACATACCTATGTTTGTAGACTGAAATTTATGGTTCTGAAATACAGAAATTATGGATGGAATATGTAGATTTATAAAACTGCTGATATTCTAGCTAAGCATTAAAGCTACATAGTATTTGTATATTATTAAAAATTTCAAATTATATCTAAAATGGCTGGAAATTAAGAGAAACTGCCATGTAACATCTACTTTTTTGAGGACTCCTCTAAAAAAAAGGATACTTCCTATATCTAAAATCTTAAAAAGTAGAATAGTACATCAGTGATTTAAAAGGTGTCAAAAATAATCTAAACACACCACAGTATATTTCATTCTTTTTAAAAATTATTTATTTATTTGAGCGAGCAAGAGAGAGTGGGGGAGGGTAGAGGGAGAGGGAGAATCTCAGGCAGACTCCCTGCTGATGCAGAGCGCAATGATGTGGGGCTCAATCTCACCACCCTGAGATCATGATCTGAGCTGAAATCAAGAGTCAGATCCTTTGAATAACAGACATATATCTCCAGCCCACTCCCGAGTACTTGGCAGAGGACTCCTCACCTGGGGCCAGAGTGGTCTTAATTTTTGAAACATGGATCCACAGAGAGAAGCTGTGAAGTTCTAGCACTGTGGAAGTGGTCAAGAGAACCTCAGAGGGCCTGGTTCAGAGAGGTTCCAGTGGCTTTTTGTCTGCAAAGAGTTGTTAAGATATATCCAACTCCCAGATGCAAGTTTAGGATATATGTTACCTAACAAAGAGGGATCAGGTTTTAGATTGTACTAGTTTGGGTGCTCATTAATGGCAGAGACAGTTTGCCCTAGATAGCTGACAAAAATTTTCCTCTATTCCAGGAGTTTAACCAATCATTAAAGGAAAGAGAGGGATTGGTTAAAGTGCCAATGTGAGTATTCATACTTTCTAGTAACTCTGTAACATTTTTGTGGTAATCTGGGGTATATACATAAGACTCTGTTTTAATTTAATAAGGCATAGGTTCCTCCTTGAGCTGCAGTCAGAATATCAAGGGCCATTCGGTTTTGGAGGACCATCTTTTGAATTTGTGGGTGACTGCCTGTTGAGATTAGTTAAAGGTGGTAGATACATGCTTGGCTAAAAGCCTCTATTTGCAGTTTTTTTATCAATAGAGGTAGTTCCTGGAACAAATTTGGCAAGGGATATAACTATCAAGAAGCCCTTGTTGTTTGTTTCATATCTACCCTTAACAATATCCTAATTATGAGGAATCACTGGTAAACAGGAGAAGACTTGTCTCAAGAGATAAGAGCATTGCTAAGTCATCACCTAAGTGGAGCCAACCATTTTCTCCACAAGTCCATAATAAACTCCATGGAATAGGGTACACCTTAACTTTTAAGGAATGATTTTGTCATTCCAGCCACATAGAATTGGTCAAGGAACTAGTTGAATTATACAATTGTTGGGGAATCCATCTCATCTTCCAGCTGTTCAAATCATATGCCCATGGAGTCCTGTTATTATCCCCACAGGAAAACAAGAACAAAGAAGGTCTATATATGAGATACTGTGGCAGCTTCTCTGAAGTTTAACTCAAGTTGTCTACTTTGGGAAAGCGTTCAAAGACCATCAGAGCTAGAATTTAACATCTGCAGACAGGTTATTGAAACATAATTTTCCTCTCTAAAATCACCCTTATTTCCATAGATAACCAAATTAAGATCAATTTGTTGATAAAACAAGTCTAATTTTAACAAACTTGGCCTAATGATTTACATAAGCTCAGCAAGGATAGCAATTACCCATATGGATTTTTTAAAATCAGCTGTGCTCGGACATTTCTAAGGGATCTAGTTTGAACTTTTAGTAGCCTCTCTAGATGAGAAGCCAAACCAAGTACTTGCCATCAGACATACCTGAAATACCTGTAGTCTTGGGAGAATTCCTCTTCATGAGGTCCCCAAAGCATCTTGAGTTTCCTACACCTGCCAGGGAGTAACATTCTTTACTCACCTGGTAAGGCTGCTGGGAACTCTGTAAGCAAGATACCAGGCCGGCATTTCCTTTTTTTTTTTTTTTTAAGATTTTATTTATTTATTCATGAGAGACAGAGAGAGAGAGAGGCAGAAACACAGACAGAGGGAGAAGCAGGCTCCATGCAGGGAGCCCGACGTGGGACCCGATCCCCAGTCTCCAGGATCACACCCCAGGCTGAAGGCTGTGCCAAACCGATGAGCCACCTGGGCTGCCCAAGGCCAGCATTTCCATGAGGCTTTATGCCTCCATGTTACACAAAGCCAAGCTGAATTTCTTAAAGCTGTCTAGTCATATCGGAGTCTATGTATGTCACACTCAAATAAGACACTCCAGTCACAGCTTTGGTAGAAAAACCACTGTTTTTAATGGTGCCCTGTTACAAGCAAAACAGATTCTTATTGAACTTATGCAAATGACTGTGGTTGCCATGGAAGAAAGAATACTTACTGAGAACTTTTGAATTTTAAAGGATTCAGGTAGAGAGAAAAGTTAACTGCTTGAATTTGTTTACCAGTGAATACTTAATCATATTTCTTTAAGTCATCGATATCTTAAGAGAACGTTTCCTTAATCTGGAAGAGTAAACATTAGAGAACCAGCAGTATATCAAATAAGAGTTACAAAAGCACAGTCATTTTCCTCAATTTGTTTAGTCCCACGTTACAAATTCTTGTTCAATTTGAACACAGCTTTAGTTAGTTCTGGAAATTTTTACCCATTTCAGTTTTGTGATCTTAAAGATATTGAGTACCTATATTTGTCCTAAAAGTCTTTTTTATGAATCTTCTTGGAGATGCCACTCATTTTGCAGGAGAATAAGAACAATTATAAATGACAAAAACTCAGAAATTGACATTGTTAACAATCTGGGAGTTCATTACAAGGCAATTGACAAGGAAATTCAATTATTTCTGTGATACAGAACACTTTGAAATCAGAATATGGAGTGACGACCTTATACCACAACATAACATACCAAGTAAGCAATCATAGTCAGACTTCGTTTACAATATAAATCTTGGGAAAGTTGGTTAAGACCTTGAAAGTTTTAAAGCACATGCCTAAATAGGATTATGGGTCATTAAAGACCTGATATAGACAAGACAGAGAAACTGGTTTTCCTGGACAGACAAAAGAAAACAATTTCGTTTACAATTTCTTATCAAGAGAACACAGGCAGCAACCTTTGTGATCTCGGCCACAGCAACTCCTTACTAGACACTTCTCCAAAGTCAAGGGAAACAACGGGAAAAAAAAACCCAAAAAACTGTTGGGGACAGCCCCAGTGACCCAGCGGCTTAGCACCGCTTTCAGCCCAGGGCATGATCCTGGAGACCTGGGATCGAGTCCCACATGGGGCTCCATGCAGGGAGCCTGCTTCTCCCTCTGCTGGTGTCTCTGCCCCCCTCTCTCTCTCTTTCTCTCTCTGTGTGTGTCTCTCATGAATAAACAAATAAACTCCTTAAAATAAAAATGAACTGTTGGGACTTCATCAAGATAAAAAGCTTTTGCACGGCAAAGAGAACAGTCGACAAACCAAATGACAAATGACAGAATGCGAAAGCTAGTATCCAAAATCCATAAAGAACTTATAGAACTCATCACCCAAAGAACAAATAGTCCAATCAAGAAATGGGCAGAAGACATGAATAGACATTTCTCCAAAGATGACATAAATGGCCAACACACACATGAGAAAATGCTCCCCATCACTCGGCATCAGGGAAATACAACTCAAAACCACAATGAGATACTACCTCACACCAGTCAGAATGGTTAACATGAACAAGTCAGGAAAAGACAGATGTTGGCGAGGATGCAGAGAAAGGGGAACCCTCTTACACCCATTGGTGGGAATGCAAGCTGGTGCAGCCACTCTGGAAAAGTGTGGAGGTTCCTCAAAAAGATGAAAATAGGGCTATCCTACAACCCAGCAATTGCACTACTAGGGATTTATCCCAAAAATACAAATGTAGTGATCCAAAGTGGCTCCTGTACCCCGATGTTTATAGCAACAGTCTCCACCATAGCCAAACTATGGAAAGAGCCCAGGTGTCCATTAATGGATGAAGGGATAAAGAAGATGTATTATATATGTATACAATGGAATACTAAGCCATCAAAAAAATTAAATCTTGCCATTTGCAACAACATGGATGGAACTAGAGGGTATTATGCGAAGCAAGATAAGTTCATCAGAGAATGGTAATTATATGATCTTGTGGGACCCAGGATATTTAACAAAATCCCCTACCCCTGGACAAGCAGAGCAGGACTGACTCTATTTTGGGGTGCACCCGCCTTGTGCTGACCTGCTTATTACTTAGGGCACTGCCCGCCCTAGTCAAAGACCAGGGCACACCCTAACCGGAAATCCGGCTCAGCGGACCAGCATGACTGTGCAACTTTCTGCGATCCCGTTGGCCACTGGCCCCTATAAAGTTGCTAAGCCTCTTAGTCTCGGGGGTCCAAGTCCCTGCTCCGCTGCATCAGGTATACTTGGACCCAGGCTCGAGCTTGTAAATAAACCCTTGTGTGTGTATGTATGTATGTATTTATTTATTATAGACACACACAGAGAGAGAGAGAGAGAGAGAGAGAGAGAGGCAGAGACACGGGCAGAGGGAGAAGCAGGCTCCATGCCGGGAGCCCGACGCGGGACCTGATCCCGGGACCCCAGGATCGCGCCCTGGGCGAAAGGCAGGCGCCAATCCGCTGAGCCACCCAGGGATCCCCAACCATCGGTGTCGGCTCCTTGGTGGTTTCTCAGATTTGGGATCTTGGGCACAACGATCTCACTCACGTAGAATATAAGAAACAAAATGGGGATCCCTGGGTGGCGCAGCGGTTTGGCGCCTGCCTTTGGCCCAGGGCGCGATCCTGGAGACCCGGGATCGAATCCCACGTTGGGCTCCCGGTGCATGGAGCCTGCTTCTCCCTCTGCCCGTGTCTCTGCCTCTCTCTCTCTCTCTCTGTGACTATCATAAATAAATAAAAATTAAAAAAAAAAAAAAGAAACAAAATGGAGGATCACAGGGGAAGAGGGAAAAACAAAACAAGACAAAATCAGAGAGGGATAAACCATAGAGACTCTTAATCCCAGGAAACAAACAGGATTGCTGGGTATTATAAGACTGATGAATCACTGACCTCTACGTCTGACGCCAGTAATATATTACATGTTAGTTAATTGAATTTAAATAAATAAAATTAAAAAAAAATTTTAAATAGCAGAGCTATAATTCAAGAAAACTTGTCTTTTTCACAGAGAATTTCAATCTTATACCACCGTACTTTTAAAAGCCATTCTTTCAATCCGAGTCTATCCTGACCGCACATAAAATTCCTTTCTAAAGGCTTTGTTTCACAAACCTTCTACAACTTTCTGCTGCATTCAGATTTTGTCCCAAGCCATTTCTCTCCAAACAAATAGTGTCATTTCAGGACAAAATTACTTTCATTTACTTTCAACAAAACCGTGTTCCCATTCCTTAGGTCTTTTTACCCAGAGTTCCTTCCCTTATTTCCATCAATCTTAATTACATTTAGTAGAACGTTAATTCACAGAAACCTTAATCTTCAGTGAAAACACAGTAGTAACCTATTGTGAACAGTTACACCAGAATTCTTTGGGGGCAAATTTGTGAATCAATTAAGCATAAAACACGTTTTCCAACGGACCCAAATATCCTTAGTTTCTTTACAAACCTATGTTATCAATGCTTTAGTGTTTACTCTCATTTGGAAAAGATTTAGACATCCAATGAACTCAAAGCATATTCTCATCCAAGGAAAACTTTAGTTTCGGGTTGCCAAACGCTTTGAAAGCTATCTTAGTTACCTATGAAAACTTTGAGAAAGACAAAATTAGCCGTCACCCTTGTCATCTTTGGCTGACAAAACACGACAGAGATAATAGAGCTTATTTGACCTTCAGTAATCCTTGGTAGAATAAAAGTTTCAATTCAGGGGTACGTGGGTGGCTGAGTGGGTTATGCACCTGCCTTCAGCTAGGGTCATGATCCCAGGGGCCTGGGAGCCCCACTCTGTCCCACTCCCTGCTCCTCAGGGAGGCCCACTCTCACCCCCATCCCAAGCTTACCCTCATGCTCTCCTTCTCAATAATAAGTAAATAAAATCTTTTTTAAAAAGTTTCAACTCCTTTAAACCCCAAATTACATTCCACCTGGATCCAGTTAAAAGTCAATTTGTCCCCATTGTCAGTTTTCACCTGGGGCACCAGTGGGGCAATCTGAAGTGGGTGGTGTCTGCAGGCTACAACCCCAGGTGGTGCAGAGACAGGACGTGGGGCCTGGGAGGAGGAGGGAAAGAGGGAGAGGGAGGAGGGAGGGAAAGGAGGAAGGAGGAGGAGGGAAGAGGGAGGGGGGATGGGGAGGGAGGAGGGAGGGGAGTAGGAAGAGGAGGGAGGGAGGAGGAGGGAGGAGGGAAGAGAGGAGGGAGGAGGAGGGAAAGAGGAATTGGGAGGGAGAGGAGGAGGGCAGGGGAGGGGGGTCGGAGGAAGGGAGGAGGAGGGAGGGAGGAGAAAGAGGAGGGAGGAGAAAGAGGAGGGAGGTGGGGGAGGGGGACGAGGGAGGCGGAGGCGGAGCACTGCCGGAAAGCAGAGAAGAAGGGCTCGGGCTCCGGTGCTTGGCCCCTGGCGTCATGCGGGGAGGAGCCGAGGCCGCGTCTCCTCTCCCGGCGGCTCAGGGCCCCACCTCCCCACAGGGCCGCCGGCCGCACCCCTGCGAGAGGCCCCTCGGGCCGGCCCTGAGGCCCTGCAGGAGGCCGGGCGGGCTGTTCTCTGCCGGGGGCCTGCGGCGACCACGGCGTGCTCAGCTTCCGGCCGGAGCCCCGGGGCGCGGGGAGGCGGGGCAGCCCGCCCGAGGTCACCCACGTGCCTGGCAGCTTCTCGGGAGCGAGGCCCGGCCAAGGTGAGGCGCGCGAGGCCCCGGGAGGCGCCGCCGGCGACCCTGGAGGAAGGCGACTCCCCTCGGGCGCTGCTGCTGCTCCGGGCGCCACGACTCCCCACGGGCGCTGCTCCGGGCGGCAGGATCGCGGGAGCGGCCGCCAGGGCCCGAGCAGGCAGGGAGGCGGCGGAGAGACCGCGGGCCCGGCCGGAGGACCCCGCCTCACGTGCGGCCTCGCCCGAAGGCACAGGTAGGGGGCCCGGCGTCAGGAGCGTGGACGGCCCTCGGGGGGCCACGGGGCGCCGCGCCGGGAGGGCAGGAGGGCGGCCTGCGGCCCCGAGGCGGGTCCCGGGAGCGAGGCCGCCGAGGGCATCCGCCCCCACGAGGCGCGCCGGCTGGCTCCTCAGACCCGTGACCTGGAGGTCGTCAGTCCCCGGTGGGCGCTGCGGTCGGGCCTCGTCGCACAAGGCCCTGGAAATTCCCAGGGAATCTGGGGAGGGCCCTGGCCCCAAAGGCCCCCGGCGCGCTGTGCCCCCAAATGTGCGGGGCCCCACGTGTGGACCCTGTGGCACCGACGTGCAGGAGCCCCCCTGAGGCAGAGGAAGGAGCTGGAAGCCCCTTGAATACACTGTAAGGGAGGGGCGGGCAGGACGGCCGAGCAGGGCTGACTGGGTGCAGGGGTGGGTGGGGGTGTGAGGAGGTATGGAACTCCCCCATCCTGGGTGACGGCGCCCGCTTGTAAGCGCCCAGTGGTCGGGGCCGGGGATATTGAGGTGGGTCCCCGGACGGACCGTTCTGTGTTCCCTTCCAGCCTGTTCGCCTGGAGCCGGCCTGTGCCCTCGGGTCTCCAAGTGGTGGCAGCAGATGGCCCTGTTACCCTAACTGTAGTGGGTCTAAGAAAAATACTTGATTTTTCAATTTGTTCAGCTGTTTTCCTGTTGTGATGGGGGTGATGACCTCGAACCTCCTTGCATATCAGGCTGGAAACTAGAAGTCTGCAGTTTTTCCCCCCTATTTTGTTTGCTTGTTAAAAACACAAAATTTTCATATATATATTACCACTAGACTACAAGACTGAGAACAAGACCACATCAGTCATGTTCACTGTTATCTCCAAAATGCTCAACAAGTTTCTGTTAAATAAATTAGCCGATTTTAGTTTAATTCTGGAAGATTTTTGTTTTTTTTTTTTTAGGTTATGTTCATTATATATCCCTTTGAATTTGATGGGACAAATTAAGTACAGATATTATCATTGGACCAATTTTATTCAAGGATCCTTCAACTTGGTAATTGAAAGACTATGTTAATTTTTAAATATTTTCTCTGAACAAATAGCCAGTTGGTAGAAAAACTGCCTGGAGAATATAAGCTCTGTCAACAAAAAAGCCTTGAATAATGTACTATCATCATTTTCTAATCAAATGGGGGACTATGTAAAGTACTAGACGTGCCATTAAGGTGACTTCCCATGTGTTGAGACTAGCTTAAACTTCTCTGAAGTTTACAGAAGCAACATTTCAAATATTCTCTCACAATCTCACTATATAATCTTCAACTAGCTGAGTGAGAGCCAGGCTAATCAATTTGATATGAAATCTTTGCCCATGACAGCTGCTGAAGGAACTTATCAGGTTCTTCTTCACAATATATTTGTGCTTCATTAATTGTAAACCTGTTTTTGATTCTGCTGCCCATAACAGCCTCTGGAGGATGAAATGACAAGCTTCCTTGATCAGCTCCTGGAAATGTTACAACTGCTTTCCAAGGAAATTGAAAGCTATGAATCCATCAGTCAAAGAGAAATATAAAACAAACAAACAAACAAACGGGAAATATGCTAATTTCTATTGTGTCTAAGAAAGGAGAAGGGAGAAACAATAATTCTTTTATATCATCATGTCATGTAAAAGGTTTTTTTTTCTTTATGTGCACTTAAAAACTACAAGAAAACTAGAATGTCTATAACAATCATAATTCAGAAATACAGATATGACTTAACATGTTTTGATAGGACAAAACCTATCAAATGAGTAGTGCTTATAAAAAGCAAACAGAAATAAACCTCACTGTACTCTGTATTTCAGTTTATGAAATATCTCTGGAAATGCAAGGCTTTTTTTTTTTTTTTGTGAGTTTTTTTTTTTTTTTTATTTATGATAGTCACACAGAGAGAGAGAGAGAGAGAGAGGCAGAGACACAGGCAGAGGGAGAAGCAGGCTCCATGCACTGGAAGCCGGACGTGGGATTCGATCCCAGGTCTCCAGGATCGCGCCCTGGGCCAAAGGCAGGCGCCAAACCGCTGCGCCACCCAGGGATCCCCTTTTTTGTGAGTCTTTTAATCTTACTTCCAATGTATCGTACAGACACTTCAGAGATAAGTTAAAATTTTCAATTTTAAGTATTAATAAATAATGTTTTATCTTAATGAATACTTCAAAATTAATATATTCTAACAAAACTGAGCCATCCCAAACCTGTATTCTGGTATTACTAAAACTCCAATTCAGTTTAAACAGATGTGAGAAAAGCATTTTTTCCTATAAGATTATGAGATAATATTCATGATTTTAAAGTAGACTAGTCATCTTATATACATGATTCTCCTTGAAACGTTTTAAACCTGAATATCTGTTCTATGAAACACTGTACTAATTACCACAATATTTAAAATTCATGTCTCATAAATTTTAACTATATTTAGGCTGTCTGATCAATTATATTGCAAAATACTCTCAAACCAGAGTGAGTTGTGCTGGAAAAGTTTTCAAGTCTGATATTAAGAAATTTGAATAAAATTTCCCTTCAACGTAATGTAAACGGTATATAGGCTCTGAAATCAACTAATATAATCCAAATGTTTATGGTTTTAAATACAACATCTCTTTCTGAGAGAAGTGTGCTATAATTAACGTCTAAAAGATCTCTTAATGTAGTGAGAATAGGATATCTTCCATGCTTTTTTCATACTCGAGATCAGGGAGAGGGTTCCAAACTAAAACTGAGAAAGCAGGGGTTTTCAGGATAGATGATGGGAAACAGTAATGTTCACTCAGTATAAGGATTCTAATGCACAGTAAGAATTTTTTGGTGGGAAAAGAGGCTATAAGCATGAAATGGGGCTGGGTGAAGACAAGAAAGGGCTCTAACGTGCTAGAAATGAGAGCAGAAAGGAAGGTGTTACTGAAAGCCAACTATGACATGTTTGGTTCTTAGACCTCATAGTTCTTCCAGTTTGCAGAATGGGCAAACCTGACAGAATTTTTAACACTTACCAGATCCCTGTTGCTTTGTTCGTTGCTCTTGCATGATTTTATAGCCAGAGTCAGAGAAAAATAAGTTTAGGGTAAACAGGAAGAGCTTTGATATCATACCATATCACACAAAAGCTTTGTTTCTGTTCATTTAAGTATGAAAAATGTCTTTTCTCCAATGATATCAAACAGCCACCATATTTTTTCTAATCAACTAATAACTTATTATTTTTTTCATGCAAATAAACTTAAGTGATTTGTTTTTATTATGCAAATTTAATGAAGAACTACATTTAAGACAAATAATTTTTTCAGTAAATAACATCAAGATCTATATAAAGTCACAGTAATGAAACAGAGATCCTGAGATTATGAATCATGTCAGGGTATTTGTTTGTGGCTGCATGTCAAATCAAGATTTGAGCCAGAAAATTCAGATCCAGAGTCCAAGCTATTATTTAATACATTTCATGGACTCTGAGCTCCAATTTCAAGCACACCTTTTTTCCCCCTTTACTCTCCTTTCCTTCCTTATGCCTGCCAGCCTCTTTCATTCGTTCAATAATTACTAAAGATCTACATCTGCCATGTTGAACTACAAAATTTTCAGTGTGCTTCTCTCATCAAAGGGATATTACTATGATTTTCTGAGGTTGTAAACAAGAGTTTTAGAAAATTCTAGTAAATAAGTAAATCAAGATGTTGGTGGTAGGGTATATTATTTACTTCTACAATTGTTCTAAAATTTAATCGTTTAAAACAAAATGTATATTTTTTATTTATTTATTTATTTATTTATTTATTTATTTTTATTTTATTTTTTTCAAAATGTATATTTTTTAATAGAAACCTTGTGGGTAAGGAATCTAAGAATTCCTTAGAGGGAAGGTCTGGCTCAGTGCCTTTCAGCAAGTTGCAGTAAAGTTGTATCCTAGGACTCCAGTCATCAAGTTTGGTACTAGAAGATCTGTTTTCAAGGCAAGTCAGTACTTATTGTTGAGGAAAGGCCTCTTTTGCTTACCCAGTTTACTTTTCATAAGGCTGCTTGAGTATCATCACAGCATGGCAGCTGCCTTTAGCCAGAGTGAGTAATCCAGGAAAGAGCAAAGCCCAACTTAGCCTCAGAAGTCAACCATTTTCACAATAATGTACTAGTAAGACAGATCATCCCAGCTCAGTGTGGGAGGGAGCTATACAATGGTGTGACTACCAAGAGGGGAATAATTGGGAGTCATTGTAGAGGCTAGCTACCAATGATGACTTTAGTGAAATGTTAAAAAAAAAAAATATATATGGATAAGTCTAAACTAAACTAATGAGTTAGAGAACATGATAGAATGATAGTAGTGGTCATTGTGGAAATATTTCTTTGATGGAATCAGCAAAATTGAAGGATATTTTGGTGGGAGAGGTTTGTCAGGCTATAATGGCAAGGAAGATTGTGAATATGCAAATTTTTTGGTTTGGGCTCCTGGGGAAAAGACACAGTCAACAAAACAAACACAAACAAACAAAACTCTGCTAATATTTGACATAGGGAAGTATTCTAAGCAAGTGAATAATTATAAGTTTATCTATTTATATTTACTCATTCAACAAATGTATACATATGGTATATTTGTTGAGGAAAGTTGGGCTAGCCAGTGGAGACGTAGAATTGAACAAAACAAAACAAAAAAAATAAACAAGACAAATATAGTCCTTGTCTTCATGGAGCTCACATGCTTGTAAGAAAAGTAGTGATCATATCTATGCTTTATAAATCTATTTTAGGAAAAAACCTAGCTGTGATCTACTATCTTCTTTTGGGTACAACCTAATTTGTTTGCTTACCTTTATAGCAGAACTTTCTAAAAATGTTGTCTATACATACTTTATTCATTTTCTAACCTATACCTTTCTTCAATTTGTTTTAGTCAAATTTCTTTCTCCATCTATACCTGACTGAAAATGCTCTTGTAAAGTGACAATAGCTTCCTTGTTGGCTAAGCAATTATCTTATTCCACATCTCAGCAACAGGGACACACTTCTGAAAATACTTTTTTCTTAGCTTCTGTCACACCACACCTTCCTGATGTTTCTTCTACCTCATTGGTTGCTTCCTTTCACTATGGAAACACGTGTTTTTCACTGTTATTTACTTGATTATTTTCTGCATAATCTGGACCACTATGTATGAGGGTAGTGCTCTTTCTGGTTTGTTTCTAGCACATTGCAGAAGCTCTGTGAATGTCTCTTGAATGACTGAAATGTTATTTTGTAAGTCTCCTCTTTAACATTATTATAACATTTTTAGAATCAGAAGCTATATCTTTTGCCTTTTATATCTCACTTTTCAAGAAGTGCAGCATAATAGTAATTAAATAGATTTTAACATGTCTAATAGAATAGTTGCTTTTAGGAATTAAGTTAAAACATTAAATCAATGATTTTCATTTCATCAGTAAGATATAAAGTTTCCATTAATCAATAGAAAATATAATTAATGACTAGATTCTCAGCTTTGGAATCTGAAAACCTTGTATTTTAAAAATAATTCTCATTTTCTCTGTGTGACTTTAAAGTTTTTCGTAGTATTTCTAACACTCAGTTTATTTAGCTATAAGGTGGAAACAATTATAATTGCCGTTGTCTAACTCATAAGTTTCTACGATATATTGAAAGAGATAATGCATATAAAGTATGTGGCAACATAGCTAACAGTGTACTCAGAAAATAAATGTTATCATTATTACTAATACTTGGAAGCCTTTAAAATTTAATGTCTTAATAATCCATGATGGAAGAGAACTTCTTTTTTTAGTTTTCATTATTAAATAGTTGATGTACAGTATCTTGCAAATAAGGTAGAAGATCCTTAGAGAAAATGCAGAAAAAAGTGCAGTAACCTGTAGTATTTCCTTTTTTCCTTCCGTTCCTCATTTCTTCCTCCTTCCTTTCCTCCCCTCCTTTCTTCCTTTTTTATTTCCCTTCTTTTCTTTCTTCCTTTATTTTTTAATAGGATTTCCATAGGATGCCCCAGAAATAAAATGTTATAATACAATAGAATTGTTAGCAATAACCAAAGGATTAGGACAGAATTTCTAAAATTAGATTTGCTTGAGTTTCACCAACTAAATTTACTATGTCATCTTTAACAAGAACTCTTGGTTGAAAACTGGTACATACATAAGCACCTAAAGGCAACATCCTTGACAAAAATAAAGGACACAGGGGGTGCCTAGATGGCTCATATGGTTAGTGGCTGCCTTTGGCTTAGGTCATGATCTCCAAGTCCTGGAATCAAGCCCCATGTCCACTCCTGGCTCATCAGGGAGTCTGCTTCTCCTTCTCCTTCTCCCCCTGCTCAATCTCACTCTCTGACTCAAATAAATAAATAAATATTTAAGAAAAATAGAGGACACAGAAGAAGAGTTGTCTGCTATTCATCAAAATGCCTCTAATTGATAGTGACAAGTTATTCATGCTTATCTTAGTGAATAAATTCAAAGTCCTTAAACCTCAGAACTCTCATTTGTAAAATGAGGTGAAAAATAGCCCCTACCTCATAGAGCTATCTTTAAGATTATAAAATGTAATCATACTAAACTATTTAGCCTGTACTATATAGGTTAATCATTGTTATGTATTTTTTCTTTATTATTAATAATAGTTTAACAGCTATGCATTGAATAATATACTTGTTCTATGGATTGCAAACTTCGAGAAGAGGACTGATTTTATAGCATTTGATGGTATATTATGTAACATATAAATTACAAAACTTAGGTGGGGACAAAAGCACAATAAATAAATTATAGCTAAAAGCAATATGCAATTGGTAACATTTTTCCTCAAGAATTATACCCTACAGTAGAATTTTTTTATGATTCTGTGTATGATGCAAAAGCACTATTGGAGTTTTGGTTAATTCTTCACTTTGCCATATAGATAATTTTCCCTTTCCTTTAAAGAGGACTGAAAAAAGTCAGTCAATTTGCAAATATATTTTAAGCACTCTCAAGATGTGTAAAATGAAAGATGGAGTATTCTAAGCAATGGTAATGTCATGAGTCAAGATTCATAAGCAGAAAAGCATATAGTACTTTCAGTCACATAGAAGAGAAGAAAGACCCAGACAAAGGAAGCTGTTTGGCAGAAATTTGTACAAGATGTTGTCTGTTGAGCTAAGGATTATGAACTTTATGTCCTATATTAAAATTAGAAACAAATCTGGGTTCAGAAAATTCTGTCCTCTAAAATGGGCCATATGTTGACTTTGTTATGGAAAGAAGTCTCAAAACACTTAAGAGGAAAGATAAATTATTCTTTTTTTAAAGGCTTTATTTATGAGAGACTTCATGAGAGACCAAGACCAAGAGTGGGATCCGTAACCAACTGAGCCACCCAGGTGGCTCCCTGTCCCAACTTCTAATCATCTAAGTTTCAACACATTAAGATCTAGCCTCAGAGAGCATACATATTACATAGAATTAATCACAAATATTGAGATTTTCTCATAAAATAAATGCCATATTTTCCTTAATGAAAATTTGGTAATCTATCAATTTTGTGTTCATTATTTAATAAAAAAATACATAAGAAAGACCAATAATGATTTCAATCTTCAAATACTTCAAATTATATTTGAGGGCAAGAAAAAAAGGAAAGAAGGAAGAAAAGAGGAAGGAAGGAAAAGGTTGAGAGAGAGAGGGAAGGAGGAAGACAAAGGCAGCACAGTATACTACGTATAATTGCATAAAAATTTGTTACAAATTATATTTCAAAAATAAGATATCTTCATATATTATAATGGAAAATAAAGATTTAATAAAAATTTAAGATTTGAGCTAGCTTCAGAAAATACATGTGATTTAAATAAAATACTTGGGCAAAGGATGAGACCAAAATTAACCCAGACTGGGAAACTTTCCTGAGCAAAGACAAATGTTAGTAGGAAGCATATGGTTAAGACAGATGTCTGAAGCTAAAACAATAGATTTGTTCTAGTAGTAATAAAATATAAGGTTGAATTGAGAGACTGTAATAATTTTGTGGAGATCTACAACATAAAAATAAGAAAAAATCTCAGATGTTCTTGTAAATAAGAATTATGTGATATAAATAGTATGCTGAATCTATTAGCTTGATGGAAATACCAAAATATTACATTGTACCTGTAGTCAACAGTAATCAAGAATATATTGAGAGTACATCTTAAGTATCCTTAAAGAAACAAAGAACCATTGTTTGAAAAAATAAAAGGAATATTGAAAATAGCTTGGACGAGAATTATCAATGCAGCAAGGTCTTTTTAAGAGGCTGCTATTTTAGGGGCCCCCCGGGTAGCTCAGTCAGTTGAGCCTCAACTCTTGATTTTAATTGGAGTCTGTGCACTGGGCATGGAATCCGCTCAGGATTCTCCCTCTCCCTCTGTTCCTTCCCCTCATCCCAAAAAGAGGCTGTTCTTTAATCTCAATATGAGATTTTAAGGGAAAAGGTTAAATCTATGGCACATTTTGAAGGAAGGGTCATCAATATTTGGAAACTACAGCTGACTCTTGAATAATACGGGAGCTAAAAGCACTGACCCTCAAATAGTAAAAAAATCCACATTTAACTTTTGACTCCCCCAAAACTTGACTACTAAGCGCCTACCGTTCTTTGACTGGAAGCTTTACTGATGAAATAAGCAGTCAAAACATATTTTGTAGGTTATATCCATCATATACTCTCTTCTTACAGTAAAGTTAGCTAAAGGAAAGAAAATGTTACTTAAAAAATCATAAGGAAAAAATGGGGAAAAGAAAAATTTTTTTATAGTACTGTTAAAAAAATATGTGTATAGGTAGAAATACACAGTTCAAACTCCTCTTGTTCAAGGGTCAACAGTACTTTAAAATTACAGTAAAAGAGGCTTTTTCCCTTTTTATTACTCTATTTGCTTTTAAGTGGAAAATATCTGCTGAAACACTACACTTATCTGAAATATAAACCTTGCATGAAATGGAAATTAACTGTTCCAATAAATAATGTTTTCCCAAAAATAATAAAATGAAATAAAAATAAACATTTATTTTCTTTCTAAGATGGTAGAGTATGTTTTTTTTAAATATCCAAAATTAAGGCAACCAGTAAGAAGGGAAATAGCATTTGAATATGTTTAATGTGAAGACAAAAATTGAAATTTGCCAGATATATGTTAATGACTTCCTGTTTGCATTTTTTGATTAGCACTTAATAGTTTATTAAATTGTCATGTAATTGACTTTGCTCTATTACTCTGAAAAAATAATATTAAAAAGGAAATAAAATTTTTATGTAACTTGAAATATCATTTTTGATTATATAGGTTGTAGTAGAGCAGTGTATAAAACAAAAATAAACTTCCAAGGAGCCACAATGTGCTAATAACTTCATTCTTGGGGGAAATACTATGTGATTATTTTCCACTACTCTGGTGATTGCTGTGCTAGAATGTACAGTCAAACTCATTTACCCAGTATCCCAAGGAGACTGATATTCTTTTGTTGCTTCTTTTTGATGGGGACTTAACTCTGCATGTCTGACACTGAGCTGAATAACCCCTGTTGGGATTTGAAAATCCTTTCACAAAAGGCAGAATTTTTCTATGCATAGGCAGGGAGAACTAGCATAGACTCAGAGTAAAGAGATTTAAAAATTGTAGATTTAGGAAAGAAGAAATTGAAGAATTGATAAGGGTACACATTACAGTTATTTTTTGTTCACTATTCTAGTTCAGTGACAACAACCAATATGTTCATTACTAAATTCATAAATAAAATTGTAACAATAGTATAGTTAAGAGGCATTTTAAGGAAAAGCTTAATAACCAATGAATTAATTGGGTTTATAATTCAATTTTCACGTATTTCAAAAATTAAATTACATGGAGAGTCCATATTAATGCTTGTACTATATTTCATATATTGTCAATTTACATACCTTTATTTTGATTATGTTAGCAAATCTCAGTGATCTTTACCTCCCTTTCATAATTTATAAAGTCAATTTTCCTTTCTGATTTATGGATAAATCAAAAAACTCTATCCATATTTTTTATCAGAAAAAAAAAAGAAATCTCTTGCCTTTGCTTCCTATTGCATAAGTACATTTTTCCCTATTAGAACAATTGTTTGTACTATGATATTGTCCCTCACTTCTTTCTATGTTGTGTCTACATAGTAATGCATCCCATCATGGCACAACTCACTAGACTTGACAACTCACTAGACCCAGTTACTAATGTGATTAGCCATATCAATTTCGAGATTCTTTAGTTTCATCTATGAACCTTCTACATAGAAAAGGTCCATTTATTCTTTATGAAATATTTCTATTGCATATTGAAAAAATAATTTCTAAAGAGATAGTGAATTGCAATCAGATTAAGATTATTGTTAAGTACTATTTTGCCAGTCGCATTTTTCTCCTATATGAACGTATCACTTGACTTCCAAATACCAACCTTTACAAGTCTTAGTATAGTTATTTACTATCATCTCAATGAATTTGACCCCAAATATTTTAATGATATTATGATAATGGAAACCCAATACGCACAAACATAATACTCTAAATACTAGAGCATGACACAATGAAAATATGGATATTTCTGTTCTTTGTGCAAAGTAAAATATAGATAGGTCTCTACAGAAATATAGAAGTGTTACCTTGCCTTATTGAACATGCATGGAAAGATTAGTCAGTTGTTTGCCATATGTCTGTAGCATAGAAAAGATGAAAATATGTGTGTTCATCTCATCTCAAAACCAGTTACAGTCTGAAAACAAAGTGAGGACAGGTGCATTCACAATCCCTGAAAGCAAACAGCTGCATCACAGGCAGGGTCAAGGACATGGGAATAAGCATGCACCTGGCAATGAATATTACATAGGACACTACTTCCTTCTTTTAGTAGCAGCAGAAATACCAGAAATTTGGATGATATTTTAATAGAAAAAAAAGTTTTTTTAAATAGTAGTCATTAAATTTATAGCCTGATACTATTTTCTTTCCAGGCAGAACCCAAAGAACATATTATTAGCCAGAAAATCACCTAATGAGTTAGATAATATCAGTAACATATGCATACTTACTGGGAAATTTAGAGTTAGCAATGATTATACTTTGAAATCTTCTTATTAACTCTGTGGTTTAATTTTGGTTCTGGTGCCAACAGTAAAACATCGAAAGACACTCCCAAAATTTAAGCTTTCAAAGTGAAGAAGAAATAGAGTGATAAGTAGTGAATAACAAAAGCTGATGTGGAGATGCATTAGAATTACAGTCGCTTAGTCTTTCAATAATTTGCAATTTGTGGTAATTAGACATAAGATACTAATACTCTTCTGGCATTATATATTAAATAAGGCTTTAAAGAAAAAAATGAACCTGAAGATATTACGTAGATATATCTGCCTACATATGTGTGTGTGTGTGTATATATATATATACGTTTCTGTGTGTGTTTGTGAATGTGTGTATATAAATATTTTTTTCAGATACCGCCAAAACAGTAAAATGAAAGTCATAAAAAATAAAAGGGGAAAGTATGAAAGAGACTAAAATTATGGCATTTGAATAAAGTCTTCAGGACGTATAAATTCCATCAGACAAAAAATAAATAATTTGTAGAACTATGCCTTTTGTCATCTACAGTAATATCTTAAAACATAAAACAGCTATTCAAACTTCTAGTTTACAGAAATATAGAACAAAATTATAACTAATTTGATAACTTACATAACCGTGATTCAAAATACTTTAGGCAGGTTGGCATACTAAGTCAGATGAATGACAGGATATTAGAGAAATACATATTTAAGCTTTGCATTTAAATTAGTACTGGTGGAAAACTATTTAATTTTATTTTGAAAAAAAAATAAAGTGAACCAAAATCTGATTCTCCAGGGAGTAATACTGACTTTGTCTTCAAACATTTAAAGGATGTTAGATGTAGAATAAGAATGTGTTTATGCTTATGTCTCGAGTATGTTGAAAATAAGCATTTGATAGAAATGGTACCTAGATTGTGTATCGCTACAATTTTTTTATCAAAGTAATACAATAATGAAATTAAATAGTTAACTAGAATGTATTTCTTAACATTGTATAAGGAAATTAATTTTACAGTAACTAAATTGTATAGTCCTTTGAAAGCAGGAACTACTTTGGGTTTTCTTTATTTGTTTGCTTATTTTTGTTTTTCTTTTATTACTGTTGAATCTTGTGCCTAAAATAATACCTGAAACTTGATAAATGTTGATTTTAAAAAATGAATGAATGAGATAAAAAAGTATTTTGGATTAAATTACTTTGGGACTTTGCTCAGTTCTATTATACATTATATATTAAATTTGTGCTTACAAGATAAATGGATGATTTTAAAGAGATCTTCCAAAATCTGTGAGTTTCTATTCTATTTTATAGCAACAAATGGAATAACCAGAAAAAAATAGGATACTATATGAATAAAGATTACATATAAGATACCATATAAATTAAGACTAATTGCAGGCATTTACAGTATTGGAAAAGTACATACTGAGTTGTTAAACTTTAGATAATAGTCAAATTATCCTTTGGTGAATTGATTCAACTTTAATAGTATTACTTTTATTTTCAATCCACTCTTTTTTTTTTTTAATTAACTTTTATTGGTGTTCAATTTACCAACATACAGAAAAACACTCAGTGCTCATCCCGTCAAGTGTCCACCTCAGTGCCCGTCACCCATTCCCCTCCAACACCCGCCCTCTTCCCCTTCCACCACCCCTAGTTCGTTTCCCCGAGTTAGGAGTCTTTATGTTCTGTCTCCCTTCCTGATATTTCCCAACATTTCTTCTCCCTTCCTTTATATTCCCTTTCACTATTATTCATATTCCCCAAATGAATGAGAACATACACTGTTTGTCCTTCTCCGATTGACTTATTTCACTCAGCATAATACCCTCCAGTTCCATCCACGTAGAAGCAAATGGTGGGTATTTGTCGTTTCTAATTGCTGAGTAATATTCCATTGTATACATAGACCACATCTTCTTTATCCATTCATCTTTCGATGGACACCGAGGCTCCTTCCACAGTTTGGCTATTGTGGCCATTGCTGATAGAAACATCGGGGTGCAGGTGTCCCGACGTTTCATTGCATCTGAATCTTTGGGGTAAATCCCCAACAGTGCAATTGCTGGGTCATAGGGCAGGTCTATTTTTAACTCTTTGAGGAACCTCCACACAGTTTTCCAGAGTGGCTGCACCAGTTCACATTCCCACCAACAGTGTAAGAGGGTTCCCTTTTCTCCGCATCCTCTCCAACATTTGTTGTTTCCTGCCTTGTTAATTTTCCCCATTCTCACTGGTGTGAGGTGGTATCTCATTGTGGTTTTGATTTAGACAGTTTGGTGTGAACAATATCAGATACAGTACCTTTTTAAAGAAATAAGAAAGCAGTTGTTACTTATTTGAAATAGGCAATTCCAAACAACAAAATAGATTGGTAATGATTGTGTAAATTAATATAAAAGGACTAAAGAAAGATAATTTTTTACCTTTGTTTACTAGATGACAATCTCTTAAATATCTATAAGAACTTACCATATAAAAAGATCCATTATTTTATGCTTTATAAAAACCACTAATTTTCCCTGCATTCCCAAAGTAAGTAGAAATGTGCGTTAAAGATACAGTGGGAATAATAACTATAAAAATCTCATTTTTGTTCTTTTTCCTTTTGTAACTTTTGGCAATTGAGGGTTTTTAGAGGCTATTCTGACCCAGTTATAATTTTCTTGCTTTCAAGTCACATTTTTTTCTGATTCTTTTAGACATTACTAGGCTTCCCTTTCTTACTGAGTCTTTTCTGTCATTTATTTATTTGTTTAAATGTTACTGGATGCAAATGCATTATAAATATACCAAGCTTTAGAAATGAAAGATAACTGAGGTATAGTTTCTGAGTTCAGACAAGTTTGGAATACAGAAAATAAAATCAGTGTTTAATGGCGACCTTGTTATGTAGCAATGTTTAATAGACCTTGCTAGAGAAATACGAAATCTGAAACCAGAAGACATACAATTTTTTTTAAGACATACAATTTTTAAAAAATCTCGCTTTGTCTCTCTCTCTCTCTCTCTCTCTCTTTTTTTTTTTTTTTTTTTTTTTGAGAAAGTAAGAATAAGACCAAGAGAGAATAGAAATGATAGTTCTGGAAAATGGAACAGGGCACAGGGCATTTAAGAAATAAGAGACTCACGGAAGCAGTGGAGTTTTTGTTTTTTTGTGTTTTGGTGGGTTTTTTTTGTTGTTGTTGTTGCTCTTTTGTTTTTTTAGGGGGGGGGTGTTGCACAACTACTTGTAGGTATGATGGGAATGAAATGAGGCTGAAAGTGGGTGAGGGGAATAAGTAGGGAGTGAGATATTTCTGCTCTGGGATTTGATCTTAATTCTGAAAGAATATGGGGAGTCACTAAAGGTTTAAACAAACAAACAAAAAAAACCCCAATATGCCCGGATTTATGTCTTAAAGGAAGAAAAATTTGACTAAACCCTTAAAATATATTACATAAACACATAATAGAGGAAATATTTCTTACCTAGAGATTAGGTAAGAAAATTGTTAGAGGAACCTAGAGACAAAGTGGAAGAGAGAAAGGCAGGTGGGGACCATCAGAGTCAGGGAACAGAAAGAAGAGATTGAAAAATATTTAGGTTGGAGTATCAACAAAACACAGACATGAATTGGGTGTGACAGTAGAAATAATAAAAGAAAATTCAAATGTGTTACTTGGCACCTAAGCAAATTAGTAGAGAATAATGTCATTTAGTAACAGAGAATACAAGAAGAGTATTTGGCTGTTAAGGATAAGAGGCTAGATATTTTGGATTCAATAGGAGATTGTTAAATTGAAGGCGACTGATCTCTAGTGAACAACTGGCTGTGATTTTCTGAAAACCTGAAGAGAAATTTAGCAAGTTTTTAAAATGTGAGCATCATTAGGACTTAATTGTTGGTGGAAATCATGAACATGGATGAGTTAACCTAGGGAGAATAATTTTAATAAGGAAGGGAGAGAAAACAGAGGAGAAGAGATCTGCTAAAAGCAAGCTTGATGTGATTACAAAAAATTGGCTGGATGAAAAATTGCTGACTCCTAAGAAGGATTGGGAGGTAGTAGTGAATGACAACTGAAATTGGAAATAAGTGTTGCTTATTTAAACACTTGTGTGTGTTTTGGGGGCACCTGACTTGCTCAGCCAGTAAAGCGTGCAACTCTTAATCTCAGGGTCATGAGTTTGGGCCCCATGTTGGCTGTAGAGATTACTTAATTTTTTAAAAGTATAATAGTAAGTAAATGCTTGTGTGTTTTCCTTGATGAGGGATTAAATGTTGGAACAAAAACTTGACAGAGAGCACAAAGCTGGATTTACACAGGTGGGTGGTTTAAAGCTGGGAACACTGTAAGTGTACAGTATGGAGACATGTTAAATTAATGATGAGAGTGATCATAGATGTGTTAGGAAAGACTTAAAATCAGGAATGGATTGATTTATTAGGGGAAAAAAGAGAAAAACACTACCGATAGTCTGATAGGAGTAAAGAACAACCTTATGATGATGAAAAATACCTGGAATTTTTAGAGTATCAATTTAAAGCTTCCACATTCTCTATATTGCATTGGTCAGCAAGTACATCGAATTTTCTTCAAAGTATCTCTAGCACTTACCATTTCTTTACTGTTTGTACTCTATTTTTATTCAGTTTTCTAAAAATTACCAAGGTTTTCAGGGGACTTCATTGACTCCAGGTCCTTTTGTATAACACTGAGTCCACTTGCTTCCCTTTCAGGGACAAATGCAAGGTGAGCATGTATAATAAATTTCTGGGCTGCCAGTGACCTTATCAAGACTGATTTTTATATGAGCATCATTACCATAACTTTTTTTTCTAAACTTAATGGAAGATTTGAACCACCTTCCTTTCATGTTAAGACCTTTACCTGCAAATTGTACTCATGCTTTATTGGTCTCTAAAGATATTCTTCCATTTTATGTTGATAACATCATCACAGAAGTCTTTTACACTCTTAAGTGCTGCTTCTACCTTATATGCTTATAGGTTTTTTTTCCCCTAAAACTCCAAATCCAATTGCAAGAGGTCAAATGGTTTCATCTGCAGTTATGACCTTTTAGTACATTTTATATTATGCACTAGAGTGTTTCAGTGTGCTTCAAAACACATTTCTAAAACCTGCTTGCTCTGCTCACTCTGTAGTGACCAATAGATATTTAAGTATAGTGTTATAATCTGTTTTCCACACAAATACATTGAAATGAAGTACACTTGAGTAAATAAGCTAAAGGACTAGTTGACTCCTTGTTAACTAAGTTTCTTTGTGAGGCCACTATAAATCAAAGCTCTTATGACACATATATGTGCATTAGAAGTAGGAAGTAGACTAAGACAGGTTCAGATTTTTTAGTTATCCCACTGTAAACCTTTATCTCTCCTGAAAACATGTTTCTAAAAGCCTAAATATTATTTCAGGCATGTAAAAGGATATGCTAGGTTATTAAAGTTTCCTGAAATAATTTTAGGGAAAATTACTTTATAGATACATATACATTTTACCATGAGAAGTCTTGATGACCTATGAAAAATGACCAAACTTTGTGCTGGGCAAGGATTAGAGTCTGGAAAGAAGCATGATGACATGCCAAAGTCTCGTCTGAGTCTTGTCCCAGCCACTTTAATTTTGTGGCACTGAGAACCCTTCAGTTCTATGGTTCTCTGTTTCTCTAATTGAAGAATAAATGAATTTTAAAATGTGGATTTTAAAATAATTCCTGTCCTCAGCTTCTCTCATGCTAGTACTTTTCCATCTTTCAAACTGGAAGTGTATTCAGATAATAAAGAACAATGACAGATTTCAGTTAGGAATACTTTCTGAGTTTGTATACAAAGCATAGCTACTATTTCTGGTCCTAGAGGATCAAAAGGAAAATTTGACCTTCTATATTCTCTGTTTAGGTTGCATTCAAAATTGTGTAATCTGGATTGAATAATAGTGGACCTTCTGAAAAACACATTCATATGAAGTTCATAGGAAGTGGAATCTATAAAAAATAATAACTAATATCAAATATAAATTTCTCAACACTCCAACTCAAAGCTTTGAAAGCAATAATAACAAAACATAGGTCAAGTGACAGTTCATACATATATATGTCTAGACTTTTGCAATGTTATGTGTTTCCAAGGAATATCATTAATGTCTAAATACTTCAAAAAGCCACATCTGTGAAATAAATGATCCTATTATACAGGCATTATGCAAATTTGTTGTTCCATTTCCATGCTTTCAGTCTATTTTTTTTCTTGTACTACCACCAAATTTTGTTTTGCAAGACTGAAATTAAATTTTCACTTTCTGAAATATTTTGAGTGAGCATGAACCTCCTTCATTCACATCAGCAAGGAAACAGTTAAGGTAGCAAAGAAGATAACTACTTGTGACCTGAACCAAATCATTAAAATTACCACAGCCAGAGAATAAATACTGCCATTTTTCCACTTTGGAAATTAATTATTTACTGTATTCTTAAAATAATGTAAGCTAGAGAAGAGAAATTATTAAGAAAATCATAGGGAAAATACATTTATAGGACTATACCACATTTATTGAAAAAAATCCACATATTGTGGAGCCAGGTGGTTCAAACCCATGTTGGTCAAGTATTACCTGTATTAAGCACCAAATAATTATTCTGTAAATGCACCTGTTAGGCAGGAAGCTAGGCATGAGTGACAAGAGGACAGACCTTAGACATCTCTACTGAGAACCCCAACCAAGAACTGCTCAAGGACCACCCCATTCCACCCAACAGTTGGTTTGTGTTTATAAAATTCTAGTAGAGGTTGAGTTAACTTTGCAGTGCTTGTTGCATTTGTACAAGAAAGCAACCACTAGTTCTTATTTGACCTATGTCTCTAGAAATAATATTGTGGTGTCTTACCCCATGTAGTAATTTTGAATACATCTTGGGAAAGGATATGCATAAGTGGCTAATTATGATATAATCAAGGCCTGAAACTCAAATGTTGTGACCCTAGAACCCATCTAAAAGAAAAACTATATAAACCCACACCCTGGACTTTCCGGGGCCTTGATTGGCCTGCTCCTCCCTCAGACTGTACTTTAATAAAACTTTGCTTTGCTTTGCTTTGGTTTCAGTGTCCTGTAATTCTTTACAGTGGCAACAACAACAACAAAAGAACCCAAAGCTTCTTTCCTTTTCCATCTCACTCTCAATAACGTATGTCCTGACAATGTGACCTGTAGGAGAAATTTAAAAGATGCTTGATTAAAATGAAAGGTTCCTTGTATTCCTGTTGTTATGAAATAAATGGCAGTCACAAGAATCAGATATACTCCATAATTAAGAGAGGATACAAAAGAAAACTGGTGATGTGGCTGGGCATATTCAAAGTAAGGACAAATTAACAAGGAATTTCAAGGTCAGGAAAATCTTATTATAGAAACACTAATTTAAGCTGCTCTCAGTATTTGTAATGCACACACACAGACTCTATATTAACTTCACATATTTTGTTTAAATATACAAAACTTATTTTCTTGCTCAGACTTCTTATACTCTGCAAAAAAAAAAAAAAAAAAAAAAGAAAAAGAAAGAAAAAAGCCTACTGATTTCCCACTGTAGAGCTTTTGCATATGTTGTCCCACTGCCCAGAATTTATTTCCTAATCACCTCAGTCCCCTCATCTCTTATATAACTAACTAGCTTGACTCCATTGTTCATGGTTCAAGTTAAATGTCATTTCCACTAATCTAGACACTTAACCCTTATTTTTCTTTGTATGAGCACACTATTTTTTGTTCATATTTATGAAATTATCATATATTTGTCTTTTTACCTATAGTCAATTCATTTATCTGTTTAACTGTTTATTTTGTATTCCTCTGTGCTAGATTATGGCTCTGTTAGAGTTCTGTTTAATAATGATATAATCACCATTTAGGACAGAATCTAGTTATCTGATAGGCTCTCAGTAAGAATTAAATGAACAAAAAAGTGAATGTAATTTTATATGGTATACTATCTTATTCATCACAGATGTAAATTAATCTCTTTTTATTTATAGGCAGAAGACCAATTTGACTGTAAAATACTTTGCTCATAAAATCCCCATTTGCTTTTATAGAACTACTCACCAAGGAATATTTGAAAACAAAATATCCCCATCAAACTTCTGTTTATATCTTGCCTTTGTTCTGTTCACTATGATTTGTTTGCCCTTAGTTTATTGTCTTCAGGCCCCTTCAGAGAACAGAGAAGTGATGAAAATAAAATATATTTCACAATGACATGAACAAGTTTGCCTTTAAAAATTATGTGTGTATATGTTTACTCAGTTTTATAAAACTTATTAGATAAATCTTCTTGAACCTCACAAGTATCATAAAGAAATCTGTGACATTATTAATTTTCCCAGTAGGTTTTCATTACTTTGTGCTGAATTTTAATTATTTCTGCAATTGGAAAAGATATTCAATTTTAAGTAATTAATAATAAGATCAACAGATTTTATGTATTGCTTTTCACTTATGTTACTGGCGAAAAAATAGTATTTACATCATTATCTGTTATTATAAATTAAATCATTTTAGATACAAAATTTAAGATAATAGCAAACTAACTCAGGAAATATTTTTAATGATACAGAATAACTGTCACTCTGAAGACTAACAAGACTTTTGTCACAGAATATATTCAAAATTTTATAGATAAATTCCATTTAGGTTTTCTACGTCTATTTATCTATACAATCATATCTTTCCTGTATTTTATACCACTCTTTTAATGTTCTACATGAAACACTGTTTCTATAGCCATTCCTGTCAATATTATTTTTTCTAAAAGAAAAACATAGCTCAAGCAGATTTTTGAAAAATGGCATAGTCACTGGAAATTATATTATTCTGCTGAAAACTCAGTCATCCTAAGGAAATTTGAATTTACTTGATAAAATCTTATAGTAAGATTATATGTATAAAATAATTCACGTACATGTTAATTAAAAAGAGGGGTTCCTGGGCAGCTCATGTGGTTGAGCATCTCACTCTGGCTTTCGGCTCAGATCATGATCTCATGATCAAGCAAGCTTTGCACAGTGGCAGTATTGTAGCCAATGAGGTTTATCCAAGGTGTGATTATTGTTGGTTGTGCGTTCGAGCCCTGAGTCAGGCTCTGCAGTCAGTGGGGAATCTGCTTGTGGATTTTCTTCCTCTGCCCACCCCCTCTTATGTGCATGTGCACGTGTGCATGTCTCTCTAAAATAAATGAATAAATCTTAAAAAATTCAAACCATTACAATATTAACTCAAAATTAAAATTATTCAGGCCTATTCCCTGTAACACTCCCCTAATTTTATAATTAACAGTTTCCATTTTAGTTCTTCTAATTAGCAATGAAATTCTAAAATATTTCATTTTTCTTTCTTGGTTTATCATTTACCTATCTTTCTTTGCCATATATTTTATATTATTTCTATACCCATTTCCTTCATTTATTTCCTATTGTTTCTATTTATTTACTTACATTTATATCCTTTTCTGAAGTATGAGGAATTTTGTCTTAGGACACTTTTTTTTTTTAACCTTTCCACCCTTTTGTTATTAAAATATTTTCAAGTATTTCTCATATATTTATATCTTCCTTTTAAAGAGTATATATAAATCTCTATTTCTTATCTGTCTCTTTAAAAAATATTTTATTTATTTGAGGGAGAGAGAGAATGAAAGAGAGATTACAAGCAGGAGGAAGGGCAGAGGGAGAAGTAGACTCCCCGCTGAGCAGGGAGCCTGATGCAGGACTCAATCATAGGACCCTGGGATCATGACCTGAGCCAAAGGCAGACACTTAAATGACAAAGCCATCCAGGTGCCCTATCTCTTACCTCTTTAAAACAAACACCCCCATATAAGATTTTTTTTAAAAATGAATGTGAAATACCAGAAATCAAACAAGCAGAAGGAAAGAGAGAGACAAACCAAGAAACAAACTTAATTATAGAGAATAAACTGATGGCTACCAGAGGGGAGATTGGTGGAGGGATGGGTTAAATAGGTGATGGGAATTAAAAAATGCACTTGTGATGAGCACAAGGTTATGTATGGAAGTGGTGAATTACTATATTGTATACCTGAAACTACTATAACTGGAATTAAAAACTTAAACAAACACTAATACTCCTATAATTAACTACTCAAAATCTCCCCAACTCTACCTTACAACTTAAGATTCTCAGACCATTAAAATTCCATTGATAATATTTGCTTAAATTTGTCCTTTAATAAAAATTAAAATATCCATGTTTTATCAGCTTGATTCTAATATTGCAAAAAATAAAAAATTTACAATGTTCACGTAAATATTATTTGTTACAGAGCCAGACAGTGCATAGAGAAGAAAGAAATATATAGGGAAACAGCATATAGAAGAAAATTTGGGCATAAAAACTGATTTTTTTAGAAAAGCAATCTGAGAGAGTTAAGATGGCAGAGTCGTAGTGGTGGTGGGTAGACCCTGGGCCTGCTTTGTCCCCCAAACATAGCTGGATCAACGTCAAGTCATTTGAACACGTAGGAAATTAATCTGAGGATTAAAAGAACATTCTGCACAATTAGAGGGAGAGAACATGGGAAGTACCAGGTGTGAAGATGTGAATTGAAAGAGAAAAAAACCATAGTGCCATGGAAGAAAGGAAGCCCTTTTTGTAGAGAGAGGTCAGGGAGATGGAGAGAGGAGGAGTGAGAGCAACGTTTATGGTTTGACTACGATGCTATGGTGTGGGATCTCCTGGGTTGCACTGGGAAAGAACATTCCCCTTCCTGGAGTATATTTGGAAGAGAGTATATTGCCTGTCCAAGGACAAAAGACTCACCAGCCCTTTTGAGCTACTGTTCAATAGCAAGGGAGAGAGGCCGCAGAGGGCAGACAACCTGGTTGCAGCTTTTCTCTGGGCTTCACCATAGACTCCAGTTACCTGCCTGGCCATAGAGCTGCTTCTCTGGGACAGAATCCTGCCAGATGCAGTACTTCAAGGCTCTCCCCTGAGGGAGGGGAGTGGATCTACACTGTGCCAGGTCCTCTAAGATTTGGAGTTTCGGATCTAGTGGCTGACCAGAGGCAAAACACAGGAGAACTGTGGGGCTGGGCATGCTGATGGCCTGGGCACAGACAGTTTGAGGTCAGGGACCTGACAAAAGCCTAGAACACAGGAAGGGGGATTATTCACTTTTCTGTGAGGGCTTCCTGAACAAGGGTGGCTGTGAGTTTGCCTTCCCAGGGACAAAAGGGTGGGGGTGACATATTCCACCCCCTCCCCCACCCACCCTCCAGAACAGTGGGACTAAAGTGAGCAATGCAGCGCCCCCTGTGGAGGCTAGAGCCACTTATACCAAACCCTACCTTCTGTGCCCTGCAGGGCCATCTTTAATAGGGCAGGTCTGACTGTGAGCCAGTGCAACCGGTTTCTCCCCCAGAACATGCATCAAATCTACTGATCATAGAGTACTCCAGAGTATTAGCTTCAGGTCTGGGGTAAATAGGACCAGGCCTTTTTTCCCCCCTGCTTTGGAATCAGACTTACAGTTTTTTGCTTGTTTGTTTTTTTATTACATTTTTCTCTTGTGGGGATCAGGCTTCCCTTCTTTTCATTTTTCTTTCTTTTTCTTTCTTTCTTTGGAATTAGGCTTATAATTTTTTTGTGGGTTTTTTGTTTCTTTTCCTTTTCTCTTTTTTAGATTAGGCTTTTTTTTTTCTTCCAAGCTTATTTTAACAAATCAAAGCACACCTAGTTAAAGGTTCAAACACCCCCACTGCAAGCAAGAAGGAGCTCTGCAGCCAAAACACAGCAGAGTGCACATAGCATACATTAGGAACACTTCCTAAAGTGCCAGATCCTGGACAGCATATGACCCCTTCTTATTATAGCACTACTCCCTGGAGCAGGAAACAGCATACTTTCATAAAACACAAAAGACAGAAACCTAGACATAATGACAAGGTAGAGGAATTCTCCTCAAAAGAAAGATCAAGATCAAGCCAGGGATTTACTCAAAACAGATATAAGCAATATATCTGAGCAAGAATTTAGTTAAACAGTCATAAGAATACTAGTTGGGCTTAAAAATAGAATAGAAGATACCAGAGAAATCTTTGCTGCCGAAATAAAAGACCTGAAACTAGTCAAGCCAAAATAAATAAATGCTGTAACTGCCATGCATACCCAACTGGATGTAATCATAATAAGGATGGAAGAAGCACAGGAACGAATAAGTTATATAGAAAATAAAATTATGGAAAAAATGAAACTGAAAAGAAAAGGGAATGAAAACTATTAGTTCACAAATAATAGAGAACTCAGTGATTCCACAAATATCTGTATCATAGGAGTCCCAGAAAAAGAGCGGGGGAGAAAGGAGCATAAGGTTTATTTGAACAAATTATAGCTGAGAACTACTCTAATCTGGGCATGGAAACAGGTATTCATGCCCAAGAGGCACAGAGAACTCTCTTTAAAATAAAAACAAGTCAACACCCTTGGTTGTTCACCCATAGTGAAACTTGCAAAATACAAAGATAAAGAGAGAATTCTGAAAGCAACTAGGGACAAAATGTCCTTAACCTACAAGGTAGACACATTAAGTTGTTTGTCCACAGAAACCAAGCAGGCCAGAAGAGATTGAAATGATACATTATTTGTGCTAAATGGGAAAAACATGCAGCCAAGTATACTTTAACCAGCAAGACTGTAATTCAGAACAGAAGGAAAGAGTTTCTAAGACAAACAAGAATTAAAGGAGGTTATGAGCACTAAGCCAGCTCTGTAAGAAATATTAAATGAGACCCTTTGAGTGGGAAAAGGAGAGCAAAAGCAACATAGAAAGAAACAGAGACAATTTACAGGCTGTGACTTTACAGGTAATACAGTGGCACTAAATTCATATCAATAATTACTCTGAATTTAAATGTACAAAATGCTCCAGTCAAAAGACAGAGTATCAAGATGGATGAAGAAACAAGACCCATTAATATGCTGCCTATGAAAGACTCACTTTAGATCCAAAGGCAACTCCAGACTGAAAGTGAGGAAATAGAGAACTATTTATATTGCAAATGGAAATCAAAAGAAAGCTGGAGAAACCATACTTACATTGAGCTAGAATTTAAAGACTATAATAAGAGTGAAGAAGGGCATTATATCATCATAAAGTGGCCTGCCCAAAAGAAGATCTAACAATTTTAAATATGTATGTCCCCAACTTGGGAGCAAATATCTAAATGAATTAATAGCAAATTTAAAAGATACCAATTGATAATTAATATAAAAATAGTAGGAGACTTTAACATCCCACCTATAGCAGTGGACAGATTATATAAGCAGATCAACAAGGAAACAACGGCTTTGAATGATACACTGGACCAGATGGACTAAACAGATATATTCAGAACATTTCATCCTAAAACAGCAGAATACACATTTTTTTTGAGTTCACATGGAACATGTCCAAAATAGATCACATGCTAGTCACAAATCAGGCCTTAACATCTAGGAAAAGATTGAGATCATAACATGCATATTTTCAGACCATAAATCCATGAAACTTAAAATCAACCACAGGAAAAAACTCAGGAAGACAAGTACATGGAGGTTAAAGAACACCCTACTAAAGAGTGAATGGGCTAACTAGGAAATTAAAGAAGAAATTTAAAAAAAATGCATGGAAGTGAATGAAAATGAACACATGACAGTCCAAAACCTTTGGGATGCAGCAAAAGCAGTCATAAGAGAAATATATAGCAATACAGGCCTTCTTCAAGAAGCAAAAGAAACCTTAAAGACACAACCTAACCTTACACCTAGAGAAGCTGAGAAAAGAACAGCAAATAAAGGCTAAATCAATCCAGCAGAAGAAGGAAAATAATAATGATTAGAGCAGAAATAAATGATATAGAAATTTAGAATTTAATAGTTGAACAGATCAAGGAAACTAGGAGCTGGTTCTTTGAAAGAATTAGCAAAATTAATAAACCCCTAGCCAGACTTCTAAAAAGCAATCTATCTTTTAAATGTATCACATTTTCTTTTTAAAAAAATCACTTTTTTGAGGTATCATTGAATTACAAAAAGTGGTATTTAATGTATACAACTTGATTAGTTTGGAGTCAGGTATGCACTTGTCAAATCATCAGCACAATCAATGATATAAACATGTCCATCACCTCTAAAAGTTTCCTCCCTCTCTCTTCAAATAAATAAGTAAATAAATCATGTATTATATTTTCTTAGGGTAAAACTTGAGGTAGATTTTCATTTTGTTTCAATTTGGATTATAATTTTCCTACAGCTTTTGTTTTCCTGGAGTCTAATTACTTTCAACTTTCAGAGTTGGCAGAAAATTCATGAAATAACCCTCATAACATTGACGCTGTGTGGGCAGCTGTGGTGGCTCAGTGGTTTAGCGCCGCCTTCAGCCCAGGGTGTGATCCTGGAGACAGGGGATCGGTCCCGCCTCGAGCTCCCTGCGTGGAGCCTGCTTCTCCCTCTGCCTGTGTCTCTGCCTCTCTCTGTGTCTCTCATGAATAAATAAATAAAATTTTAAAAAGAAAAACCAACATTGATGACATGTAATACTGACTGCTTTCTAAAGGGCTTGCCTATTTCTTGAATATTTTTCAGTGTGAATTCCTGTTCACTCTTCATTTTCTTGATTCCTTTTTCATTCTACTGAGCATATGTTCAAGCAATCTCTTTCTGAAAATGACAGATATAAGATACTCTAAGACCTAATATGTCTACAAATATCTTTTCTTTGCCTTTTGGTTTTAAATTTTGCTAGTTACAGAATTATGGCTTCAAAACCAATTTCTGTCAGAATGCTAGGGAAATGTCTCTTTTGTTTCGTACTATGTAATATTTTCAATGAGAAGTCTGGTATTGACTATTTTTGTTTTGTTACTACTTGTGTACTTTTATTTTTTAAAGCTTATGTAATCTCTTTACCCATGTGATTTGAAAATCTGTTGCCTATGTTTACGAAAAGGGATTTTAACATTTATTTTGTGAGTCATTTAGTGGGCACATTTAATCTAATGGTTCATATTATTTGAGTTCTGAACACTTGTACCTAATATTTCTATTATTATTCTCTATGTTTTTATTCTTTCTGATAATTAGACCTGCTTAGATTGATAGTTTATATCTACCCATTTTCTGTGAATAATTTCATACTACTGATTTTTGCTCTTGGTTGAGAAAAATGTTCTCAATGTTACCCTACAAAACTTTAAAATTAGAAAAATTAATCTTACAGTTTTAGACTTATAGGATAGTTGTAAAAATAATATAGACAGTTTTATTATGTCTTTCACCTAGCTTTCCCTTAGGAATATTTATCTTATGTGTTAGAGTACAATTATCAAAACTAAGAAACTAATTTTGGACAGTGCTATTAATTAAACAGTGGCATTTGTTCACATTTTATCTCTTTTTTTCTCCCACTAATAGACTTCTGTTACAGGATCCAATTCAGGATCTCCTCTTGCATTTAGTTGTTATATCCTCTTATTCTCCAATCTTTGAAAGTGTCTTTTATTTCAAAACCTTGAACAATATCAGCGTCCCTCAGTCTTTGTCTGGAATTTGGTCATGAATATGTTAAGGTCGTACATTTTGGGAAAGGGTACCACAGAAGTCATAATCCTTTTCCAGCGTACCCTATTTGGGTCTACGTTATGGTGATAAGTATTACTGATGTTACCTTACCTTGGCGAAGGGTGTGGTATCAGAATTCTACATTGTATAGTCACTGTTAGTCTTCTTATAATTATTAAATAATTTGGGGAAGATATTTTGAAAATATGAATATAACCTCTGTGCTTAAACGTTCACTACTTTTATCTTGCATGCAGGATATTGCCTGCACCAATTGTTACTATGGTGTTCTAACGAAGATCTTTTATATCCTTTACTACTCCTGCATCTTTTCTTCTATAAGTAAGCGATGCACTTTCCTCCCATTTACGTGTTGAGTTATTTATTAGTAGCTGCATGGAGTCCTGAATATTTATTCTATGTAAAGGTTATAATCTTGTTCTGCCATTCCTTATTTTGTTATTCGTTGTTCTAGCATTGTCCGTTGGGATTCTTTCACGTTGGCTCCTATATTCTTTTAACGTGCCCTCATCTATTTTTTATTAAGCAACTTTGGTCTCTGATACCAAACAAGATGCTGTAGGCTCATCTTGTATTTTTCTTGCCACAGCCCTAAAGTCAACAACTTCACCAAGGAGTCCTGGATCTTACTGTTGGAAAATTATATTTAGAAACTAAGATCTGCACTTATTGTTACTGCTTCTAGTCCCTCTCAGTGCAGATCTAGGAATACATATTTACCAATTCCTGCATACACACACATCTATAATTATGTGGGTATGTGATCTGTCTTCTATCAGATGTCTGTACCAATATGTCAATCAGCAGCATAAGATTTGTTTTAGTATTTCTTATGATTTTTAATACCACAGTGGGAAACCTTGCTTTCATTATATACAAACTATTTATTTGTTCAACCCTATTATAGAAATTAAGTATTAAGTGAGGCACCTGGGTGTCTCACTCAGTTAAGTGTCTGCCTTCAGCTCAGGTCATGATCCCAGAGTTCTGGGATCAAGTCCCACATCAGGCTCTCTGCTTAGCAAGGAGTCAATTCTCCCTCTCCCTCTGCCTGCTCTTCCCCTTGCTTATACTTGTTCTCATTCTCAATCTCTCTCTCTCTCAAACAAATAAATAAAATCTTTAAAAAATAATAAAAATACTAAAGTTTTATATTTGCTAAACCATATCTAAGGGAGAACCACATCTATCAACCAGAATAAAGTATTGGATACATTTTTTATATATATTTACCCACATAATATACAGACAAAACTCTGGCTTCCACAGTTAGTTAGAATAGCTTCTTTTTTTCCCCCATTCCCATGAGTATGGTTATGTGACTCAATTGTAGTTCAGTTATTCTGTCAGACTTCATCTATCTTACAATCCTGATTTTTATTTAATTATATATATATATTAAAAATCACTCTTTGTGGTGTACAGTTCCACGGGTTTTGACAGTCATAGAGTTGTATATTTACCACTACACTTTTTATTCAGAACAGTTCCATCATCCCAAATATAATCTCTTCATATCAACCTCTCATTCCCAAACCCAGTGCATAGCACCAAGTGATTTTACATCCTTGTAGTTTTGCCTTTTCCAGAACATCATATATCATATATATATATGATAATACAATATAATGCAATCATACAATATGTAGTATTTGATGTCTAACTTCATCTACTTAGCCAAATACAAAAGGATATTTGCAAATTATGTGATCTTCCAGAGGCATTATACTTCCAAACACACTACACTTGACCTAAATCAACTCATCAACTCTTCTGGCTGAATTCTTCTTACAGATGTCTAGTTTATCTTCCCTACATAAATATGTATTGTCACCTCCTCTCTCCCAGCAGGTGCCTGTATTTCCTTAGATCTAAGGCCACTTTTCTGCTCTGCAACCTTAGCTCTCCAATTGGTTTGAAAAAAAAGTCATGAATTTGAAAGTTAACCTGTCTCTCTTACTTAATAAGGGTGAGAGTGACAGTCTTTTCAGTTGTCTGTATCCCAGAGCAGAAGCCAGATATCTTATTAAAATGTTTCTTTCCAGAAATCCTTCTTTTCACTGATGTGTTTTGTTTTTTTTTACCTTTGAGTAACAACTTGATCTTGCTTTAAGGATGTGCTATCAGTTTTTTAAAAATTTTATTTATTTACTTGAGAGACAGAGAGCATGCACAGAGGGAAGATGAAAAAGTAGACACCTGCTGAGCAGGGAGCCTAACTTCGGGCTCTATCCCAGCACCCTGGGATCATGACCTGAGTGGAAGGTGGATGCTTAACCCACTGAGCCACCCAGATGTCTCAGGATATACTATCACTCATAATGATAGTGAACAAACTGAAGGGAAATGGAGGGAGACGGTCTAGATGGGTGATGGGTATTAAAGAGGGCACTTGATATAATGAGCACTGGGTGTTGTATGTATGGTGAATCACTGAGTTCTACTCCTGAAACCAACACTGAACTGTATGTTAACTAACTGGAATTTAAATAAAAGTTAGGGGGGATCCCTGGGTGGCGCAGCGGTTCGGCCCGTGCTTTTGGCCCAGGGTGCGATCCTGGAGACCCGGGATCGAATCCCACATCAGGCTCCCGGTGCATGGAGCCTGCTTCTCCCTCCGCCTGTGTCTCTGGCTCTCTCTCTCTCTCTCTCTCTCTCTCTCTCTGTGACTATCATAAATAAAAAAAAAAAAAAAAAAATTTAAAAAAAAAAATAAATAAATAAAAGTTAGGGGGGAAAAGCCCTAACATTTGCTTTAACTCTAATACAGAGCTGCCAAATGTGAGTACTATAAAAATGTCAGTATAGCTGAGGAAAAAAATGCACTGCTATTAATCGTTAAAACCAAACCTTATGTTGGGGTAAATGTGGGAAAAGTAAAAGGGTGAGTTCCCAAATATATTTTTTCACTAGAACATACATGCATTTCCTTTTAAAACAAATAAATAAATGAAGTGCTAAATAAATAAATAAATAAATAAATTTAAAAAATCAGGTCACCTGTGTGGCTCAGTTGGTTAAGAACCTTTGGCTCAGATCATGAGTCCAAAGTCCCAGGATTGAGGCCTGCATCAGGCTTCCTGCTCAGTGAGAAGCCCGTATCTCCTTATGCCTCTGCTCTTCCTCCTCCCCTTCACCCACCACTCATGTTCTCTCTCTTGCTTAGTCTCTTTCAAATCTATAAATAAAATCTTTAATAATAAAATAATGTGTGCTATCTTCTCTAATCTAAACATTTTTATAAGAATTTTAAAGATTCTATTATATATTTCCAAAAGTATTTCTCCTTTTTCCACTGTTACCTGTCCTATTTGTTCATCTTACACCTTCCATCTTGTTTTATTTTTCTTTACTGATAATTATTGAACTTTCACCTCTAGTGATGAACTGAGGTTAGGACAAATAATGAAAAGGATTGTACTCATAGTTTATTTCCCATTAGTCTTCTTGGAATGTAAGATCTACATTGAAACCGTTCATACATATTTCAGAAAAAGGCTTCACTTAAGCACACAAATGGAGAGGTTGCAATGGGCTGTCACCTCCTCCAGAGCCAAATTAATACAGAATTTTTCTGAAGTACTGAACTTTTATACTTAGAGCGTCTTCTATTTCCTAGTGGGTCTTCCCTTTTTTGAAAGAATACCCACTTTAGTTTTAATGAGAAAACCACACTCCCCTAGCCATTCTATAGGACACAATCTTCTGAACCCGTAACTCTAAATTTACTTGGGTTCACTGAGCCAAAAGGGTTTTACACTTGTTGGAGATTTTTCGATGCCTGTGTTGTTCTGCAGTTTTCTCAATTTTGTTTCTTCAATCTCATCTACTTTATATTATCTAGAGATTTGTTTTAAAAACCTTGTTCGTGTGTGCTATGATATGAATGATTGTATCTCCCCACCAAAGTAATATGTTAAAACCTAACCCCAAGGTGATAGAATTAGGAAATGAGGCCTTTGGGAGATGATTAGGTTACTAGGGCTGGGCCCTTATAATTGGAACTAGTGTCCTTCTAAAAGAGATCTAGAGAGATGTTTTGTCCCTTTCATCTTGTGGAGTTACAGAGAAAAGGCAGTCTAGGCCAGGGCTCTCATCAGAATGAATCTGTTGGCACCATGTCTTGGATTTCCCAGACTCCAGAAGTGAGAAATAAATGTTTGTTGTTTATTAGCGACCCAGTCTATGGTATTTTTGTTATAGCAGCCTGACAAAGACAAAGTAAGTTTACAATATTCTCAGAATGTTTCTGAATTTATTCCCCAATCTATTCTGTAGCTATTTACTATAATTTCAGATGTGTTTTAGGAAGGAATCAACTTTTTTTTTTTTTTTTTTTTTTTAATGATAGTCACACACAGAGAGAGAGAGAGACAGAGACATAGGCAGAGGGAGAAGCAGGCTCCATGCACCGGAAGCCTGATGTGGGACTCGATCCCCGGTCTCCAGGATCGCGCCCTGGGCCAAAGGCAGGCGCCAAACTGCTGCGCCACCCAGGGATCCCCAGAAGGAATCAACTTTAAGTATAATTTTCAGACCACCGTCTTGAACTAATATTTCTTATTGAATTTTTATTTTTTTTTTTATTTATGATAGTCACAGAGAGAGAGAGAGAGGCAGAGACATAGGCAGAGGGAGAAGCAGGCTCCATGCACCGGGAGCCCGATGTGGGATTCGATCCCGGGCCTCCAGGATCGCGCCCTGGGCCAAAGGCAGGCGCCAAACCGCGGCGCCACCCAGGGATCCCTTCTTATTGAATTTTTAAAGCTGTCATTTCTTCTTTTAGAAAGTAAAATTATTTAATAGGAAATAAATGTGATATAATATTTGAAGGTGTGGTTCCAACTTGCAAGTTACATTTATAAAACAATTCATGTTACATTTGTCTTTCAAGAATAAAATAAATTTTCTCAAAAATATAGGATAGTAAACAAGGGTTAGATAGATACTAAGCAGAGGAGAAAAAAATAATTTCTATTTTAAACATCCTATAAGGATTCTCTTCAAATATATTTTTATAGAACCTTTTACCTTACCATGGAATTTTATAGGAAAGTGATTCTTTCATCTTTTCTGTAAGGGTACTTAGGTATGGAAGGGATAAATAGCGTCCTCTGAGTATAGTCTAAGTAAAATGGAATTCAAATAAAACTCTTAAGTATCTGAGGGTTTAATAAGGACTGTTACCCTAGTCAAATAAAGGCATAAAACTAACAACAGCAGAAGCAATAACAATAAGCATACCATTATAGTTTTAAATTTTTGCCTTTAAAGATATTAGAAGCTGAAAAATAGAAATACAGAATGAAAATCTAATGTTCCAATCAGTATTTGTCTTGGGAGGGAAACAGCATCCAGAATTTAACAGTATTTTTTTCATTTTATTTATTGTAAACAGTATGTCTTTTGCTTGTTTTAGTAGCAGGTAGTATAATGCACAAGTATATTTCTCCTAGGCTCTACTTGCCAGCCATCTTAAGAAATCTTTATTCCTTTTTTTTCTTTATATGGTTTTAGCATTATTTTATAAGACTTAATAATTTTAGCAGGAACTCTTTTTTATCTGAACTAAAGTTTATAAGAAAAGGGAGCAAATTCCCTTTACAATATCTACTGCAGTGCTCACTTGTTCTTATCATAACTTCTTTCATCTCCTATTTCCGTTAGGAAGTCCGATCCATGCATATTTTATACAGGACTCCCAATTTTCTCATAAGTGTAGAGGGTATCAAGCATCAAAAGAAGAAGGTGAAGGAAAGGGAGGAGGAAAAGGAGGAAGAAAAAGAGAAATACATCAGGATGAATAATCAATATAAAAATAGTTTGTTTATTAATCAAGCAAAATGGGAAAGCATTCATAAAATGAGAGAGAAGACCATATTGAACCTCAAGTCAATGACAATGCTACAATGTTTTCTGACCCTTGCTATTACTCTGGGATGAGAATAGTTCATATAAACTGAACTAAAGAAGATTCAGTGTACCTTCCTCTTAGAGACCTGATGAACCAGAGGGGCTACAATACTGACTGACAAAGTAGAGGTGAACTTTCTTAGAGCTTCATCAGCATCCTGTGCTCAAAATCAGGGCTAAAGATTTCTTTCCAAGATTTACATCCCAGGAGCATGCATAACATTCCAAAACAGATTCAGAGATATTAACAAGGTATGAAAACGAGTAATTATAACAAATAAACTAGAAAAAATATCCCTAAAATTTGCATGGAACCACAAAAGACCCCAAATAGCCAAAGCATTCTTGAAAAAGAACAAAGCTGGATATCATAACCCCACATTTCAAATTAAAGTACAAAGGTATAGCAGTCAAAATAGTATGGTACTGACATAAACATAGACACAGACCACTGGAACAGGATAGAGAGCCCAGAAATAAATCCATGCTTAAATGGTTAATTAACCAAACTATGGAAAGAGACCAGATGTTCATCAACAGATGAATGGATAAAGAAGAGGTGGTATAAGTGTACAATGGACTACTACTCAACCATTAAAAAAAAAAAAGAAATCTTGCCATTTGTAACAACATGGATGGATCTAGAGGGTATTATACTAAGCAAAGCAAGTCAATCAAAGAAAGATAATTATGATATGATCTCACATGTGGAATTTTAAAACAAAACAGGATCATAGGAGGGGAAGGGAAAAATAAAACAAGATAAATTCAGAGAGGGAAACAAACCATGTGAGACTCTTAATCATAGGCAACAAACAGAATTGTTGGAGGGGATGGAGGTGGGAGGATGAGGTAGCTGGATGATGGACATTAAGGAGGGTATGTGATGTAATTAGCACTGGGTATTATATAAGAAGGATGAGTCACTGAACTCTACCTCTGAGAAACTAATAATATGTTATATGTTAATTAATTGAATTTAAATGATAAGTAAATGGTCAATCTATGACAAAGGAAGAAAGAAAAAACAATGGGAAAAAGACCATTTCTTCAATAAATGGTACTGGGAAAACTGGAAAGCTACGTGCATGCAAAAAGAATGAAACTGGACCACTGGACCACCTCACCTTCTTACACTTTACACAAAAATAAACTCCAAATGAATTAAGGATCTAAATGTGAGACTTGAAACCATAAAACTTCTTAAAGAAAACATAGGCAGTAATCTCTTGGACATCCACCTTAGGAACATTTTTATGGATATGTATCCTCAGGCAAAGGAGACAAAGGCAAAAATAACCTCTTGGGACTACACCAAAACAAAAAGCTTTTGCACAGCAAAGGAAACCATCAACAAAATGAAAAGGTGACATACTGAATGGGAAAAAAAAATTGCAAAACGTGCATCTGGTAAGGAGTTAATATCCAAAATATATAAAAAAATCATACAGCCCAACACCAAAAAAAAAAAAAAAAAAAAAAAAAAAACAATCCAATTAAAAAATGGGCAGATGACCCTAATAGACATTTCTCCAAAGAAAACATAAAGATGGCCAGCATATGAAAAGACATATGAGAAGATGGTCAACATCACTAACCATCAGGGAATTGCAAATCAAAACCACAATGAGATATTACCTTGCACCAGTCAGAATGGCTAGTATCAAAAAGACAAGAAATAATATCTGTTGGTGAGAATGTATATACAAGTGAACACTTGTGCTCTTTTGGTAGGAAAGTGAAATGATGCAACCACTCTGGAAAACAGTGTGGAAGGTCCTCAAAAAATTAAAAAATAGAACTACCATATGATCCAATAATTCCACTGAGTATTTATCTGAAGAAAATGAGAATGTCAATTTGTTTTTTGTTTTTTGTTTTTTTTTTATTTATTTATGATAGTTACAGAGAGAGAGAGAGAGAGAGGCAGAGACACAGGCAGAGGGAGAAGCAGGCCCCATGCACCGGGAGCCCGATGTGGGATTCGATCCCGGGTCTCCAGGATCACGCCCTGGGCCAAAGGCAGGCGCTAAACCGCTGCGCCACCCAGGGATCCCGAGAACGTCAATTTGAAGAGAGATACGTACCTCTGTGTTAATTGTAGTTTATTTACAGTAGAGAAGATATGGACACAACATAAGTGCCCATTATAGATAAGTGGATAAAGATGTGGTATGTGTATTTATATTTATATACAATGGAATATTACTGAGCCAAAAAATTGAGAATTTTTTTTTTGCTAATTGCAACATGGATGGACCTAGATATTAGTATTATGCTAATTAAAATAAGTATGCTAGAGAAAGACATACTGTATAATTGCACTTATATGTGAATGCTAAAAAAGAGAGAAAGACATACTGTATAATTGCACTTATATGTGAATGCTAAAAAACAAAGACAGAAACAGGTTCATAAATACAAATAACAAATGTAGTTACCAAAGGGGAGGTGAGAAGGGGGATTGGCAAAACAGGTGAAGAGGATAAGGAAGTACGAACTTCCAGTTAGAAAATAAGGATTTTTATGAGGATGAAAAGTACAGCATAGAGAATATAGTCATTAATATTGTAATAATGTATGGTGACAGATGGTAACTACAATTACCCTGGTAATCATTGCATAATGTATAGAATTGTCAGATCACTATGTTGTACACTGAAAACTAATATAATACTGAATGTTGACTATACCCCAATAATAATTTTTAAAAAGGCATAACCATATTCTATACATTTTTTCAAAGAATATAATATATGGTTTAGTTATCTTTTAAAGTGCTTGAAAGTGTATGTTATCATTAAATTGCACTTCGTAAATTTTCTGTTTCTCAAAACTGAACGAAGGAAATTTCAGTTTATTTTGCATCCTTTTAAAGTATTGGATAACAAAAATCAAGAATTCTGTCTTAACACAAACAGTAGAAAAAGATGAAAATGCTAAAGCAAAAAAGTGACTTGGAACATAGATCCAATTGGCTCTACACATAAATATAGACATTCTAGAGGAGACAAATAGTGTTAATGATTAAATGAGTAGCAGAAGACATTTTTTAATAGCTGGAGGAGAATTGATTTTCTCTACTGAAAAATTTATTGAGGTTGTTTATAGAAAAGCCTAGACATATTCTTTAGAACTCCTAAATTCTAAGGTTAAAGAGAATACCATACACTTGCAACAAGGTTAAAAAAAAAAATCCAAGTAAAAAAAATATGAGACTGTCATCTGAGTTTTTAAAGCAATGCTAAAATCTCGAAAGAGAAACAAGAATAATAGCTGATTAAAAGAAATAAAAGCATTATAAAAACCAGATTCAGTTTGCAAGAATCAGTAAAATTTGAATGTAAAGTAGAAAATTTAAAATTTACCAAAAATAAATCACAAACTAGTATTTATAGGATGTGAGTTATGATTTAATATTAAAATTGTGAAGCTATATAAGAGGAGATGTTATAAAATAACAAAAGACTCATCTTGCAAAAAAAAGCAATGAAAATATGCAAGATAAAAATTAACAGAATTACAATGATAATTTGCTAAATATGTGCTTATAGGGGAAAGCTAAATTTCTTGTCATTTAGAAGTGGACTGATTTAACAAAAATTTCAGAGTATTGGAGAATTGAATAAAAGCTATCATCCCATATCATTTATTAGAATATATGTGGCTTTTTCATATGTGGCTTTTTTTTCTTTTTTCATTTTTGTGAAAAAAATCACAAAACCCATTGTGTACAAGCAGGCAGAAAGAAAAATTACTAAATATTCCTGGTATTTTATAGGCTATGTTCTCTGATCCAAATGCAAATACAAATATGACCAAAGAATCAATATAATTTGTGAAATTAATAAGTACATTTCCACATAACTTGTATACCAAAATGAAGCAGAAGTGAAAAAACTAAGATAATTTAGGGCAGCCCGGGTGGCTCAGCGGTTTAGCCCCGCCTTCAGCCCAGGGTGTGATCCTGGAGACCCCGGATCGAGTCCCACATCAGGCTCCCTGCATGGAGTCTGCTTCTCCCTCTGCCTGTGTCTCTGCCCTTCTCTCTCCTCTCTGTGTATTTAAATAAATAATAAAAAAATCTTAAAAAAAAAAAAAAAAGAAAGAAACTAAGATAATTTAGAAAACAATAAATAAGAAAATTATTTTTTAAAAATATGAAAACCTGGGGGACTCCTGGGTGGCTCAGTCAGTTAAGTATCTGATTTCAGCTTAGTTCATGATCTCAGGGTCCTGAAATCAAGCCCCGCATTGGGGCTTCCCACTCAGCAAGGAGTCTGCTTGTCTCTCTACCTCTCCCTCTGCTTCTGCCCCTCAGCCCTGCTTGTGCTTGTGAGCAGCTGCATGCACACTCTTTCTCTCCCCAATCAACCAATCTTTAAAAAAAATTATGAAAATCTGAAAGGCCTAAGCATAAGATCTAGAGTCCAATGGGATATGACAACAGTAACAATTTGGGAAGAATAAAAAATCATTAAGAAATTGTCTTCAAGAGATGCCTGGGTGGCTCAGCGGTTGAGCGTCTGCCTTTGGCTCAGGGCATGATCTCAGGATCCAGGATCAAGTCCCGCACTGGGCTCCCTGGATGGAACCTGCTTCTCCCTCTGCCTGTGTCTTTGCCTTTCTCTCTGTATCTCATGAATCCATAAATAAATCTTTAAAAAAAAGAAAAATAAATTGTCTTCAAGGTCTTAAACTTTGAAAAGAACTTAGACACTAAATCTATAAGCATAGTTTTCCATGATGGAACAATGGAACCAAATGTTCACAAGCCTTTTGTTTTCATGCCTCTTATTCAGCTGCAAACTCACAAAACAGCATTATGTGGCTACCCAGTGTTTAATTGAATATAGTTATTTTGCTTAAATATAAATTTATGAGGGAGAAAAATCTAGGCTTTCTAGTTTCATCTCTGAATTTCTAGTCTGTTACATTTACCTCCACCCACTTTTGCTCTTTGAGTTCTCCCAGGGATGTGTTACTACCATCCTGCAGATGCCTTTCATGTTCTGTGTGTTTTTATTAAACTTTAATGGAACAAAATACTATTCAGGCAGTTAGAAGTTTTCCCCCAATAGTAACAAATAGTAGATATGTTTTTTTTTTCTGATGAAATAGATATACTTTTCCTGGAAGAGTCAGTGTTGGGGCATAACAGAGATAAAAATGAAATCTCATGTCCCTCACAGCCATTACTGACCATCTCCAAGCAGAATCTTGGAGACTTATATTGTATCAAATTATCCCAAGATCTGAAATTCTTCCTATAGTTTCTTTCTGAACTATCTAAGATCTTTAAAACTAAAGTGAAACCATATCCATTTTCACCACTGCATTCTCTTCCTACCCCAGCTAATTTAGACAATAATAAAACAGTTGTCATCTGACTGGCTTCCATAACATAGTATAGATTTTAACTAAACTTTTTGTGAAATATGTACTCTTTTCATCTATACAATATATAGTGCACACTTAGCTTTATTTTTTAATATTTTATTTATTTATTTGAGAGAATGAGAGAGAGCAAGCAAGAGACCAAGCACAGAGGGAGAGGTTCTCGTGAAGCGGACTCCCCACTGAGCAGCGAGCCTGATGTGGGGTCAATCCCAGCACCCTGAGATCATGACCTGAGCCGAAGGCAGACGCTTAACTGACTGATCCACCTAGGTGCCCCCACAATTAGCTTTTTATTTGCCATTCTGTTTTATCTGTGTCAAAAGAGCTAAATCAAGCAGAAAGCTTCAACTGAAGTTAAAAAGCCTCATCCGTTGAGCATACAAAATGTAATATATTTTACACTTAATGAAGAAGTACAAGAATTTCCATCTTAGAGCTCTGGTCAAATTACTAATTCTCAGGTGGCTATGTTTTACCTACTTCTCTATTTAGTAACAATTTGAATCGTTTTCTCTGTCTTTTAATTATCTTTTAAAATTATTTTGCACTTTGATTTAATAACAACCTGGGGGTGAAATGCAACAGCTATTTTTGTGTTGGAATGGTCACTGAATAAATGCATTTAAATTTACAACACATTTTTATTCCATTTGAGACTAAAATTACTCCTAAGCAAGTACCGCATACTTCATATACCAATGCTGTTAGAAAATATTGAGAAAGATTATAGACTTGCTTAAGATAGCTGTTTTTAAAAGTTGTTATATTTGCTATTCTATTTTCTAGTAAGCTAAAATTTTTAAGGAAAATTTTAAGGAAATTTACTGTCTTTCCTCATTCAAAATGCAGACTATTTAAGCAGGTAAAAATACTTTGATTGCTATAGCAGCCATTTTAGAATATCAGTTCCCTTCTCAGTAGATTATTTCCCATTTGGGAAACCATTAGTACATGACAGGAAAAGAAGTAATCTTGTAATAATTTGCCCATGAATTCAAAATGGACAGCAGTGCCTTCATGGCTCATGTTAAATTCCCTATACATGTGTCATCTAAGTATTTGGTTTTAGTTCATTTCTCATTTTGGAACAGTTCCACACTTTGGTCTGTTCTAGTCAAAATGGTCTCGCCAATCTGCTTCATCAGTCGCTTTAGTTCAACTACTATGCAGCTTTTATGAACAGCCCATGACCTTAACTTTTAGAGCCTAGTAAAATGAACACAAAGAGTCAACAGAATGTGGAAAAAAGTATTGTGCGTAATTGTTAAGTGATGCTGGAGAGAAAAGACAGAATAGATTCCTCTGTAATAGGTGGAATGAGATTTATGTACATGCCTTCCAAAGTCTCCTGATTCTCCTCTCTCTCTCACCTGTGTGTGTATGTATAAAATACAATTAAAAACAACAAAACTTAAGATTCAACGAAAATCCTTTTCTGAGAAAATTTCTCGGCTTTATCCAGTTAACTCTGATTATTTGTTTATGCACTTTTCCCTTTGCAGTTAACTACTATTAATCAATCATTGTTCTATTTCCTAAGTGGCTTTAATGCTAATAATATCTGTGTAAGTATGCTATTTATTTTTCCTAGTTTGCTATAAATTCTGTGAGAAAAGAGATTTTGTGTTTTCCACTTCCATTCTGTGCTATAATTAGTGGTCAGTTATACTGAACAACTGGAATATAATCTTTTCCCAGTTTTATTTATTGAAAAGATTATTGATGTGTATTGAAAAATATGAGTAATATGAACTTTCTATCACTATAGATATATATATAACTTGAGGTCAAAATTAGTAATATAAATGCATTTTCAACACAAATTACGTGTTTGTGATTTCACGGTAAGGAAATGCAATCATAGAACAATAGAAATTTAAGAATAAAATGATGAGGAAAATTTGTTGTTCCGTATATGTCATCTAAAATTTGTTTTCTAATTTTGTACTTACTTTAATAAGTGGCACGACTGACAACACTGAATTTCAAAATTTGATTAAAAGAAGAAATACAAATATAATTACAGCTATATGGAACAATAAAACACATATTTATATTTTCACTTACTTTCCTCTAATAAAGCTTTTTGTCTTTGGGAGTTAAGCACTCTAAGTCTGGGCATCTTCCAAGTGCCTATCCTGGAGGAATTGGTTTTTGGAGGAATTTAATCTCTTAATCTCTTAATGAAGCTAGTGAGGGTGCTATGTTATGAATATAAATTATCTTCTACCTAAAAATTCTACCAATTTCTGCCTTTTCCATTAATCACTTTTCCATTTTTTACTGATTACTTTAAAATAATATTTTAGTGTTTTCTTTGACTCTTCTTATGATCCCACACACAAAATTTTATTTTACTATTTTTTTCATGAAACATTTTTCAGCCAACCTCTTTTTGCAGCACTATTATATTAGAATTTCCCCAAACTATACAATAACCACTTCCAAAGACTCTAGTACTAGCTCTCTTCAAATAACACTGCAATTCCTATGGGCCAATATAGCCTAGGTAATGCTACTGCAATAACAAACCACCATCTCAAGTTTGACAGTATAAACGTTTGATTTTTGTCTCATACTGCATGCATATCTAGTGCTGGCTATCCAGCTCAGCTTGTTCACCCAGAAGTTCAGTGAGAAAGAGTTAAATCCCCATATACTATCATGACTACATTAGCCAGTGAGGTCATGGATTATACATTGGTGTTACAGTTTTACAAACTTTAGGATTTTTATGTTGCTCAAATCTAATTAACAAAACATAGATAATACCAAAACTTATTACTATGTTTTAATCTCTAAGTACTTTAAATTATATAATTTAATGATCACACCAAAGTTATACTTAAGTAGTAGTATTATTTCCATCTCCCATTTAAAGGTCATTCAAGCAAATAGGTTGTGACATTAACTGGACAAAGTTCAGGATGGCAGATTTAGAATTGAAATTCCATTTTGGCTGATGCAAAAACCATTATATTGAATTTACATTATACTAGGAAAAAATATATTCATTGGTTTTTATTTTTATTATGCTGCTAATCTGAAAACTGAGTATGCTTCTAACTGCATCTTTGTTCAGAAAGAGAGAGAGAGAGAAAGAGTATAAATTTGAGAGACCTTTCATCAATATTATCACATTGTCTTACCTGCCATTTAGCTTCCACTAATACTTGTTCCATAATGCAAAGGTACATGAAAAATTTTCTAGTTGTCAAATATGCTTCACTCTATCTATAACTTCATATCACTGTTCATCACCAAAATGGTTACTGCCTCTGGCTGCCATAGATTAACCATAATGATTGTTGTAACTTTTCAAGTTATTGTTGACAAGATTCTAAATAATCCCTATATCATCCATTATTTGATGGATAGAAAACTTCAGTATGCTATGTAAGAAAACAATTATAAATTAGACTTTTAATATAAAATAACATATAGGGATCCCCGGGTGGCTCAGTGGTTTAGCACCTGCCTTGGGCCCAGGGCGTGATTGTGGAGACCCGGGATCGAGGCCCCTATTAGGCCCCCTGCGTGGATCCTGCTTCTCCCCCTGCCTGCGCCTCTGCCTCTCTCTCTTTCTCTCTCTGTGTGTGTCTCTTATGAATAAATAAATAAAATCTTTAATAATAATAAAATAAAACAAGATATAATTTATTATATGTACATAAATATATTATATACAATTTGTATATAATTTATACATGATATGTAATACTTAAATATTTTACATATAATTATATAATAATTAACACACAAGATTGTCCTGTAAAACCCATATGAATTAGAGATCTGCATTTTTAATATTTTCTAATTATTTCAAACATGTAGACAATCAAATCATACAGAGAAGTTGGAGGCAAAAGGGGAAGCTCCCCAGGTGCTTTCTTTCTGTATATGTTTTGAGAATGTTTTGAGTTCTAACAGTGCAGGAGATATGTGAGGTATACAGGCTTATCTCACATAGCAGGAACAATTTCAGTTATGAAACATCTGTTTTATATTCTAGAGAGTTTAGAGGTTACTCAGTGTTTTTTAGGGAGCTCTGACATGAATCCATAGGTCCTAGTTTGTTTTACTATTAAAAATCTTTTTTCTAGCTAAAGAAATCAAGTTTTTAAAGATCCAGCTCAGAGCCATAACAAAAAATGATAATATAAAAAATAGTTATACATATATTTTATTATTTTAACATAAAAATATGAGCTTTAACATTATATATTAGTCTGTATTATTTACCTTTCTGTTAAATAAATGCTATTGTTTAAACAAACTAGCAATAGAACCAGTGAACAGAGATAATTAATAATAATTCAAAGTAGGGCTAATTATACTAATAATATCCATGTAATAGTTCTAACAATATTTTTAAATGCTTCTTTCTGTTCCCCAATACACCAATTTATTTTACCTCTTTTTTATCTATATTTTTAATGCCTGGCTTATTTCACTCCTCATTATGTAGGGCTGATTCATTCTTACATATATCTATGGTTCACTCATTTTCTAGACTGAATAGAATTACACAAATTCCACTCATTCATTTATAGTTCTGGTTGTTTAGATTGTTTCCAGCTTTGAACTCATAAAAATTGCTGATACACACATGTATACAAGCACAGAAATGCATGCCTGGGAATGGTAAATCCCTGGAGCATAGGACACAAAGAGGTAGATTGTCAGCAAAGATGATTGTCAACAATTCCTCCCCTGCCTGAATGTTTGAACTCTTTCTTATGGGCAGCCCCAGTGGCTCAGCGGTTTAGCGCTGCCTGAGGCCTGGGGTGTGATCCTGGAGACCCAGGATTGAGTCCCACATCAGGCTCCCTGCATGGAGCCCGCTTCTCCCTCTGCCTGTGTCTCTGTCTCTCTCTCTGTGTGTCTCTATAAATAAATAAATAAATAAATACATACATACATACATACATACATACATAAGAAAAATCCTTAAAAGAAAAAAGAAGGAAAAACTTAAAAAAATAAAAAAATAAACTTTCTTAGATATTTAAATTTTGTAGGCTATATTACTGTGTATTTTTAAGATATATAAGAAAATCAACCAAAAATGGACCAAAAACTTTAAGACACACCTCACCAAAAAACGATATACAGATGGCAGATACAAGTTTAAAAAGATTTTTCACATCATATGTTATCAAAGAAGTGCAAATTACATGCAAGTGCACGAACATACAGGTACATACTTAAATGCAGGCAAAGATATAGAGCAACAGAAATTCTCATGCATTCCTAGTGGGAAAATAGCAAAATGGTATATAGCCACTGTGGAAGACATTTTGGCAGTTTCTTATAAAAGTAAACATACTCTTATAATATGATCTAACAATTGCACTCCCTGGCATTTAGCCAAAGGAGTTCAAATCATGTCCACACAAAAACCTGCACAAGTATTTTTACAGCCGTTTTATTCCTAATTGCTAAAACTTAGAAATAACCAAGATATCCTTCAGTAAGTGAATGGTAAATAAGCTGTGGTAGAGCCAGGTGGTGGGATAGTATTCACTTTTAAGAAGAACTAAGCTGTCAAGCCATAAAAACATACAAATGAAACTTAAATGCATATTACTAAGTGAAATAAGCCAATCTGAAAAGCTCGGTACTATATAATTCCAATCATATGATATTCTAAAAAAGGAAAAACTGTGGAGACAGTAGAAAAAATAAGCAGTTGCCAGGGCTTGGTGAAAGGAGATGAATAAGTGGAGCACAGAAGATTTTTAGGGCAGTGGAAAAAAAAAGAAACCTCTGTATGATAATCACAGATAACTGTCATTATACATTTGTCCAAACCCACAAGATGGATAACATCAACAGTGAACCTTATGGTAAACTGTGGACTTTGGTGATTATGACCTGTCAGTGTGGGTTCATACATGATAAAAAATGTATCACTTTGATGGGACATGCTGATAAATGGGGGTGGGTATGCATCTGTTGATGGAGTTCATAGGAACTCTCCATGCTTCCCTCTGTATTTTTTTGTAAATCTAAATCTGCTTTAAAAAAAAAAAAAACTGTTAAGGGATGCCAGGGTGATTTGGCAGTTGAGCATCTGCCTTCGCCTCAGGGTGTGATCCCGGGGTCTTGGGATCCAGTACCCCATAGGGCTCCCTACATGGAGCCTGCTTCTCCCTCTGCCTATGTTTCTGCCTCTCTCTCTGTGTGTATCTCATGAATAAATAAACAAAATCTTAAAAAAAAAAAAAACCTGTTAAACTAAATAATGGTAGTGATAATAATAAAAGCCCTGGGGAAAAGACTAATACTTGCGAGGTATTTGGGTGGAAGGAGGGATGAATAGGTGGGGCACAGATTATTAAAGCACTGAATAATAAGCACCAAAATAATTCTATATGCTGTAATGGTGAATACATGACAGGAGGCATTTTCCCAAACCCCTTGATGGTATAGCATCAAGAATGAACCCTAATGTAAACTAAAGGACTTTGGTTGATAATGATGTGTCAATGTAGATTCATCAGTTGTAACAAAGATACTACTTTAGTAAGAGATGTTAATAGTGGGAAAGGCTATGCATGTGTGTGGGCAACGGGTTTGTGGAAAGGGAATTTGTACCTTCTCTATTTTGTTTGAACCTAAAACTGCTCTAAAAATAAATAAATAAATTTTATTTTAAAAAATAATGTAAATACTATAAGACTAATTAAACAAATATTAACTATATTTAATATCAAATGATAGTGACAGATTTCTTTTGGCCCTATGATACAGCAGATTGGTTTTGTTCCTTCTGTTTTCTTTTATAATACTTCTCTAAACTACCTGAAACATTTAGGACACTTTTATATAGTGGTAAACCTGAATTCAGTCAAGTGTAAAATTCATTGTGACTTGTAGCTCTGCTCTTATCAAGCTTATGGTACACTGATTCCTGGTGTCATCCAGTGTAATGATTTCAAACTAAATACTCTCAACAAAATCATTTGAGAATGGAATACTTAAGATTTTAGTTACCAACAACAGCAGGTTAGGCTTGTAGGATTCACGTCCTCTCTCTCTGAAAATGTCTATCTACATTGTATCCACTGGCTTATTTTGATTGATCAGCTGTTTGTTAATCATGTTCTTTGTTTCTATTCATAATAGCCTCTTCTGTTTAAAATGTTCCTTATTTTCATACACTACAAAGCACATTGGATGTTTTCATAAGCTAAACCTCTTTCTCAGGGAAATTTGTTTTGAAGCAGAGAAGTAATTTGAACTCTTGAAAAGAGTATTATTATTATTATTATTCTAAGTAAATTACAATTTTAATTATAATTTTAATATAGAAGTTCAGAAAATCCTGTTTTAACTTGGCTGCCCTTTTATATTAATATGTGTGTGTTCTGAAACAGTCTTATTCTCCAAAAAAGTGAATTGTGTGTGTGTGTGTGTGTGTGTGTGTGTGTGCATGTGTGTATGAGTTTTGTTATGACCTATGCTGACATCAGACTCAGGGGCAATCAGTTCATCCTTTTCTTTGCTCTTTTTGGCCACTTCAAAGATCATCAAATAGTCTTGAAGAAATAGCATATAAAACGCATATTTTGCAGAGATCCTTTTTCTCCACTCTCATTTTCAGTGTGTTTCCAACTTATACAAGGATATTATTGTACCGCACTTCAAAAGTGAGATTTCATACCAAGCCATCTATGTAACATCTCTATATCCAACCACAATGCTAACAATCTGTAAGCATATGTCTAGAAATTTACCTCCTTCCATTTTTATAATGTAAAAAAATCTCAATCAATGAGTCTGTAAGTTTTGAAACGAAAAATTTCAGTATGACATCATCAATATCACAGGTACACAAACTATACTCCTTTTTTGCAGCTTAGGCTGTAAAGTTTGGAGGATATTTAGTAAATAGGACCTTTTTATTTTCTTTATTAAGAACTCTATAATTGAGTGAAATTTGCCAAAATTTATATTTTCATTATCTATTGAACAAGCAGATTCATTGGCAAAGTCTAGTCTATGTTTAAACAGAATAACAACAATCTTTTTAGGCTTTCTGTAGTTTTATTAAAATTTTCATCTGAATAGATGATATGAAGGTGCATTTTTTGAACCAAAATACATAAGAGTTGAGGCAAGTTCTGTTGTTGTTGTGATCCAACACATCATCTGATATATAGCAGAAAGTATAATCATTAATAAACTCTGACATAATCAGTTACATGTTGGAAGAAACCAATACATCTCTTATCAGAAATTCCCTTTCTTCTTTAGTTTCCACCGCTGAATCAGGAAGTGTTACTTTACTCAGATTTATAGAGCAATCAAGGAACACTAGGATAATGCGTGCTTGTGTGGTACATCCAGAGTAATTCAGCTGGCATTATTTGTGACTGAACATAAGTGTCTGTTTGGTAGACAAAAACCTTTGCTTGGCTTGAAGTACATGCCTGTATCATCCTAGACTTGTGAGAGTCAGTATTTGTGTGTACTTCCATATCTGCTTCTCTAGCATACCCAGTCTCAAATTACTTTTTGCATGCTGTGCAATACAATCTGTCTTGATTATACCTTTCTAACCCAGTATCATGTGACCTTTAATAAAAATAACAGATATTATTTAGCTTTCCTTTGAGATAATGTCTGTCATGCTGGCATTGGTATTTTCATATTTCTCAATTTTATGACATGAACTCCTTTGAAACATAATCACAATATTAAAAATATTGAACTATCTTGATAACATACCATTTAATTACAGGCAAAGTCAAAGGACTAACACACTCATGATAACAATTCACTTAAGTTGTGCACTTAGTCACATTGCTCAGAGTGATGACCATGACAATGATCCATTATTGTGAACCACAAACTGTGATTGCCAACGACAGCTGCTATGGCATAAAACAGCAACAGTGACTATGGAAGGTGGATAATCTATGCCCTATGTATTTGATACAAAAAATATTTCTCACGGTCCTTATTTTTTGGGCTACTGTATGTGTTTTATATCTTCCCCTCAATTCTCTGTACCCTCCCAAATTTTAACTTTTAAAATCCCAGGAAGGGAATATACTGTAACAGTGGACTTCCAGTGCTAAAACCAAAACCATCCTGGGCAAACTAAGACATTGTTCACCCTATCTTGAGCCAACTATATATTACTAGGGACATTCTGTAGATACTATCTCTTTCTCAGAACAAATATTGTTAATGTATTTCCCAGAGATCTGATTGACATGAAGACTAGATCTGCTTACCTTGCTTCCTTTTGCTTCCTTGAGAGTGCCCTTCCAATAATGGTAATTAATGGATTACTCTCCAGCTGCTATAATTTCTTTTTTTGAAATAAGTAAATATACGAAGTATGTCTGTTACATATAAACACATAATCCTATTTATTTGTATGAATGTCATATATAATTTTACCTTTCATTGTAGAAAAATACATACAAAAAAAGAATAGTATGATGAATAACAATTATCTTCTCACTCTATAAGATGGCCTCATTTTACGAATATCACCACAAAAAGAAAAAAAAACAGTAAAACTTCACTAGCATGAAATATCTCATCAGTGATCAAAATTTCACATATATAAATATATATGTTCATATATATATCTTTTACTATTTGTATAAATCCATACTAAAACAGGCATGCATGTTACATTTGTTAATGTTTCTTAACTGCCGGTTAAAAAATTATGAAACTGCTTTACATGTATACTTGTGTTGAATAAATAAGTATATGAGCGTTGAACAGTGACAGTTAGGTTTTCCAGGTTTCTCATTCTTGAAGAGGAAGGTTAAAAATAAGCGAGAAAGGAAAGCTAGAATGAACACTGAGGTACTGAATTACTATCAGATATCAGTATGATCTTAGCTTAATTCATATTCAGATGGATAAACTATCAGTGAAGGCTTACCAAAATAGTTTTGAGTATTTAATTTATTTGCTATAAAAATAAAGTGAGTAAATGTATCAAACGATTTGTTATAATTTTCGAGGTCCATCTTGAGTAATACTTCTGCATTTATCTTATTATATTCTTAAAATTGATACTGAATTTCTGTAGCTGTATGCTTTCAGAATTTGGAGTTCTAAAAAAAAAAAAAGAATTTGGAGTTCTATTAGCTCTTTATTTGTTTTATAAATAGCATATAAGTGTTATTTCTAATTGGTTTTAACCCTGCTTCATGCATTTGTAATTCATGAAAAATAATAACTACTTTTAGGTAAAAAGCTTAATAAATTGTCACATTTTCAAGAAATGTTCCAGCGTTGTTATAATTCAAAAGACCTGAAGCTACTTGCAGTTCCTTTTAGACCATTCTTTATTAGCCTAAATAAGTATAGTTAATGCAAACACCAAGGCCCTATAAGTGTCTTGATTTATATTCTGTGCAAAGTGTGAAACCTTCCATCTGTTTCTGAGAGAAAAGTGTAAGAGTCACACTGCAAAATAATGCATACATTGTTTTCCTTTTATGATACCAGAATTAATTTTTCTTTTGAGTTTTTAATTATTGATGATATTTTAAATGAAAATTTACCCATATGTTTCCATATTTATTGTTTTCTTTTTAAAAAGAATCTTTAAAACATAATTAAGTTTGCATATATTAACTTAAAACATAAACTATAGGGATCCCTGGGTGGCGCAGCGGTTTGGCGCCTGCCTTTGGCCCAGGGCGCGATCCTGGAGACCCGGGATCGAGTCCCACATCGGGCTCCCGGTGCATGGAGCCTGCTTCTTCCTCTGCCTGTGTCTCTGCCTCTCTCTCTCTCTCTCTGTGACTATCATAAATAAATAAAAAATTAAAAAAAAACCAACATAAACTATAGTTCCACAGCTGGTAGGCAAAATTTGACAAATGTGGAGATAAGGATCACTTTATTATTACAGAAATTTTTAACGTAGTAGTTATCAATCTCTTTAGGCTTCAAGCCCACTTCAAGCCTGGGTGGCTCAGCCAGCTGTGTCTGTCTGCAGCTCAGGTCATGCTCTCAGGGTTCTAGGATGGTCATGTTCGCAGGACATGATCGAGCCCCTGTCAGGCTCCCTGCTCAGCAGAGAGTCAGCTTCTCCCTTTCCCTCAGCCTGTACCCACCACTAGTGCTCTCTCTCCCTCTCTGTCTCAAATAAATAAATAAAGCCTTTTAAAAAATGCTAAAATTTAGACATCATATTTGAAGAGATTAAGTAACTCAAAGTGATAACTACAGTAAAATTGTTGCTAGAGTATAACTCAGCCTTACTGTGTCTGTAAATGGTCTAGTTATTGCTGTATTCAAAGAGTATTGTTTGTGGAGTCACTTTCATGGCAAGTCACATAACCTATCTGGGACATAATTATCCTCATTTATAAAGTACTAAATTATCTCTTCAGATTCCTTTTGTGAATAAATTATTCTCAAAAAACTAATTTGGTGCCTCTTTCACCGTACTTCTGGCATTTCCTTTCTATAAAGCCATACATACATGATTTTCATAAAAATAAAGTGTTAGAAAAGGAAAGCACACTTCTGTGTTTTCAAGTTGTAGCAGAAGGCAGATATACATTGTTGAAATGGGTTGAATTTTGTCTTCATAAACAATATGTGTCTATTTTAATTTCTTCCATCAAAGGCTTATAGTTCTCAGTGTAGAAATCTTTCACCTCCCTAGTAAAATTTATTCCTATTTTATTCTTTTCCATGCTATTTTAAATGGGGTTGTTTTCTCTCCTTTTTTTCCAGATAATTCACTACTGATTTTTGCATGTTGATTTTTGTATGCACCAACTTGACTGAATTCATTAATTAGATCTAACAGTTTTTGGTGGAGTCTTTAGGATTCTCCATATGTAAAATTGTGTCTTCTTCAATTAGAGATAATTTTACTCCTTTCTTTACAATCCTGATGTCTTTTATTTATTTTTCCTTGCCTGATTGCTCTGTAGGATGGGCTCTGCAGTTGCCTGGATTCTCTGGTCAGGCTTTGTAGTTAGGTGAGACTGGGAACTGTACTCAGCACAAGGCTATGAATTAGCTTCATTGGCTAGCAGGTGGCAGAACAGGCCCCATGGCCAGGATGGGCTCATTGTCTGGGAAATGCCTTTCAGACAGAATTGTACAGTATTTTCTGGCCAGATGGGGCTACTGGCAGAGCCAATGGCTGGGCTCTCTCCTCAAATGTCACTGTAAGTGGGGTGTAAGCAAGGTGGGCTACACAGCCTCCTGAGCCTCCTGGTTAACTTTCCTGGTTGGACAGAGCTGAGGTTCACATTCACCAATAGGCAGGGCTATGAATCTGCTTTCCTACCTGGGCGGGGCAATTAAACAGGCTCTAAGACTGGCAAGGCTCATCATTTGGGATCCCAAATCAGACTGAACTGCACTCCAAGTTCCCTGGTCAGAGGAGGCTACCATTTTTGCTCTGTGGATGAGCAAAACCACTGATTGGGATTTCTACTTGGGTACTGCTTCTAGTAGGAACTCAGTCTTCCAAGATCTGAGTGTTAGTTGCTATAGGTTCCTTTCCCCTTCTCAACTCAAGCCTTGCTGATTTCCCCATGAAGCCAGACCTGAGCAGGCCTCCTGGGAAATGATGCATAATGTTGAGGGAGCTGGATGTCTACCTTGGGCTCTCTTTTTCCCACTGGAGTACCATACACCAAAGGAGCCTGTCTCTGTGGTACTGTGTCAGCCAGCAAGAGGGCCAATATGATTAGAGTGTAGCCACTCATCTTAGTCCTCTAATCTTAGTCCTTCTTCGTCTGTGCACTCCAGAGAGGTGCTTCAGCTTCACTCCCATGTTCTAGAATCTTTATAGTGCTGCCTTGTCTATGGATTGTTGCTAGCTGGTTTTGTAAGGGGAGCTAAAGTCGGTAATTACCTATGTTGCCATCTTGATTATATCACTCCTATATATTTCCTAAATTGAAAGGCATTATTTCCACTTACTGAAGGAATAGGAGCTCAATTTAAGAAACCTAGATTTGAAAGTCGTTTCTTATTCTAAAAACTGTTTTTGGGGGTACCTGGGTGACTCAATCAGTAAAGCAACTGCCTTCAGCTCAGAGCATGATCCCAGGGTCTTTGGATCAAGCCCCACATTGGGCTCCCTGCTCAGTGGAGAGCCTGCTTCTCTCTCTCTCTCTGGCTACTCCCCCTGCTTGTGTGGGCATGTGCATGCGCTCTCTCTCTCTGTCAAATAAATGAAATCTTAAGGAACCACTGTTTTTTTTAATCCTTATGTTTGTGTAAGTATTGTAGATACACTTGAATCTAAGGGTAATAAGCTAAAGGTGAGTATGACCAGCAGCGACTTACTTTTGGTTTCACTAGAGATACTCATCTTACTGGAAATGTATTTTAAGTTCAAATGAGCTCAAACCTGTGGGATGTAAATTTATCTTCAACAACAATTTCTGGCTTATAGGTCATCTAGACATGAGAATAAACATTTCCTGACTCAAAACTTTTGAGGGGTATATAAGAGTACTCAGAAAGTTTGTGTGGATAAGCTAAACTTTGTTATATAATGTTTGATAGCTAAAGCATAGAAGCAGAAATACATAGACCAAATTTACTTTGAGACAAGGATAGATAGCAAAATTAAAGAAAAAATGACTCATTTTTTTGAAAAGTTCTTTGATGTTTTATGAACTCCAAATGCCTTCATGTGTTCCCATGTCTTTCATATGTATATTTCATCAGCAGCAAAGAAATCAAGGAACATAAAGAAGTGCTTGGAAAAGCCTGACATTCCTATTCTTGGCATTAGAAACTAGAACACCTATTTAGAAAGAGAAAAAGTGGACTTGAAGGTTTTCTCTTGAATAGTAGTCATAGTAAGTCTCTATTTAAAACTTTTTTGTTGTAATTACCTCAATGTCTAAGGAAATATAGTATTGTCCAAAACTTGTATAATTTTTTCTTATATCATTTAAAATGTTCTATTTTTACTTTCTTTAGCACATGATCAAAATGTAAATGTATCCTGCCTTAACCACATTGCTTTCTGATCTAATTAAATGAGTATGCATATATTCATGAGCCAGGATTGTAATTTAGTTTGATTTGCTTGTTTGTCTTTTTAGTGAGAAGAAACATGTATTAAAAGTTAAGATACAGTTGTTAAATATATATATATATATTTTAATTGGTCAAAGGTATATTCAAGGTTCGAGGAAAGGAATGAATAGGAGAATCTAATTATTCATTTCATATCCATATCATCCAGGGAATGCTGAAGTATACAGAAAGTAATGGATCAAAATTAAAATATCTGTAACTTGATATTTTGGATATTTGCATATTTGTGGACATCTTATGTGACGTAGAAAAATATATAGAGAGACTCCTGGGTGGCTCAGCAGTTGAGCATCTGCCTTTGGCTCAGGGCGTGATCCCAGGATCCAGGATGGCGTCCCATATCCGGGTCCTTGCATAGAGGCTGCTTCTCCCTCAGCCTAGGTTTCTGTGCCTCTTTCTCTGTCTCTCTCTCTCTCTCTCTCTGTGTCTCTCATGAATAAATAAATAAATAAAATCTTTTTTAAAAAAGAAAAATATATAAAGTAGGGAAAATAATATGTTTTGCTTGCATATTCAGTATCCTTCTGAAACTAAAGCAACCTGCAAATGGCATTATAACCTGTGTCAAAACATGAAATTTAATAGAAAATAAGTAGTAAGACTTATAAATCCAGAGACCTTACAGCATCTTTTATGAAATGAAACTGAAGAGGATAGTGTATATATTGTATACAGAACAACTGAGTACATAGTAATGATGCAATGAGATGATAGGAGATATGTTTCATTTCCACAGGTTCTTTAATGATCTGCATTTAAGAGAATACTGAGTTCTAGGGGCAGTGTAACTTTTTTACAAGGCACCAAGTATTTCTTTCTGTGAGATTGAAAATTCTTGAGAGGATTATTTGCACAATTACTCATTTTACAACTCAACCAATATGGTCAAAAAAAAAAAAAAACAAACGTACAGCAAAGTCATTTAATTGCAAAATTGTAAATTTGTTTCATTGAAAGTTCTATGGAAGTACTTTTCCTGTCAAGTAAAATGACTAAGTTCTGTCCAATAAAACAATCTCAAATACTTTGATATAGTAACTTTTTTTTTTTTAATTTACGATAGTCACACACACACACACACAGAGAGAGAGAGAGAGAGAGAGAGAGGCAGAGACATAGGCAGAGGGAGAAGCAGGCTCCATGCACCAGGAGCCCGACGTGGGACTCGATCCCAGGTCTCCAGGATCGTGCCCTGAGCCAAAGGCAGGCGCTAAACTGCTGCGCCACCCAGGGATCCCTGATATAGTAATTTAATAATAGGCTTCTTTAGTTATATTACTATTCACCCAAATTTGAGATAAAATATAGCTTGAAAAATTACTGAGGAAATCACTAACTAACAAGCTGAACACAATAGTTTATAGATAGTAATAACAAAAAATTCAATCTGTTTGAAAGCAAAGAGTGGCACCGAGACATCTGCTCTTACTTTTCCTGAAGGGCTTAACATGTACACAATAAGAAAGCCATATGACATAAAAATTTTGATCATGTGTCTGAAGAATTCAATAAAAATAAATTTCTTCCAGAAAGAATTGTTCTTTTAGTATTTTGATGCTTTTCTTTCTTTCTTCTTTCCGTCCTGTCTTCCTTCCTTTCTTTACTTTCTTCTTTTCTTTTTTTTTGTCATTTGTTTTTCTAAAATAAAGGAAGAAATTTTTGTCTGGAAGCTGTTATAGAAGAAGGTACAGGGCCAAAAGGTAGAGAATGGTAAAAGAAAAATAATCTTCCCAGTAATCCAGTAACTGAAAGTTAATACAGTTTTTTCAGATCCTCCATTAATGTTTCACATTAATCAGAGCATAGTATAATCTAGCCTCTGAAAAAGTATTTTATGTTAGTAGGTTCAGGTTCAGAATAAAGGTTTTAGAGGTATTCAGTTTTTGATATACTCTCAGTTATGTACAGAGCCTGAGACACAATTTCCCCTTCAAAATCTAGTATCTGTGCTCCACCACTGTCATATGGAGTCTAATACAAGAATACTTGTAAATTGTTTCTAACTGCATAAAAATGCAAAGAATCACACTGCAAAGTACTGTTTCTTTCTATATGTGTTTTTCCTTAAATCTTCCTTTAATTGACTGCCATAGGCAAAAAACATCCTAGTAAGAGAATAATAGCCTCTTTATGCTGAGAAGATAAATGGATGCAGGATGATATTAATTACACCAAGTGGTAATTATACAAGATAAATGTATGCAACAAAGAGTTTTCAAGAAATAAGGTTTCTTGTGTATTTCCCTCTTTCCCACGTTTATTAGTTTATTAAATAACTTTATGTCACAGTAAAATTCCTTTTATTGGCCTTAAGGAGAATTGAGAGTTTTAGCAATTAGTTATAAATTGATTCAATTTCAAAACTGTAGCTGTTAATGCTATTATGCAAAATTAGCTATAAAATGAACTGACTACTCAAAAATAAATGAAAAAGAAAAGACTTATCAACAGATAGCAAGTTAGTGATCACTATTAACCTCCACATAAGACAAAGTATAACACACAAGGGGATGTGATTACTGCTGTAGAATATCAACGTTCCTTTGCATTTTCTCATGAGGAATTTTCAAAAGTAACTAACTTATTAGATTGCATTCAACAAATATTTAATGTTTACTTTGTAGATGAAATCATGATCAGATGTAGCTGTTTAGTTCTCATCAGTATGAATAATAAAAGTCCAACTCAATCCTTTAATGAATTTCAAGGCTTTTGTTAATGGAATTTACTTGCTAAACATTAGAGCAGCCCAGTGAAGACATTTCATTGACTTGGCCCTGTGTCTAAATTCCACTACGTTGAAAGGGTTATGATTTTGATAATGCCAATCACAGGGGATAGCCAGACTGCCACGATGACAACTCATTGTTCTTAACTGCGTATCCTGTTTACATGTTGATGCTGGGTAACGTTGTTTTTGTTTTTGTTTTTGTTTTTTTAAAGGACACTTAGACTTTGAGATCATTGCATTTGGTTTGTGTGTCTTCTTTTAAGATAAGATATTACAAAGTATACATTTTTGAAGGGTGAATACAAACTAAAAATGACTTAACTAGCCAAAAATAATAAAATAATACTGACAATTCTTCATATATTTATTGAAAGATAATATATGATGGCAAAATAGAAAAAAAATTTACCCAATAAAGAACTTGGGCCAATTTTATTCCCTGGAAGTTAAATTGAAGTAAGACTCATGAAGAATAAATAAAACATAAGAAAGATACTTGCTTCTTATAATATAAGGTAAATATCATTGTAAACTGGATGATTACCTCAGAGAAAGAAGATTTTAGAGGCAATACCTCTCAATATCATTGCTGCTGCTGGAAGTGCATGTTTGCTATCTGTTATTAAGAGTATTGCATGTATTTTAACTGATACTCCCTAAAGCAAAATTTAATCATAAATCATATATTTGTTCCTCATTGCTTACAGGACTAAGCATCTATTCCTTAATCCAATATATAAGTGATCAACTAGTATGTATACTTGTCCCTCTAAGTATGGGCTTTGGGATATATTGGTAACCCTTTCCATGCCCATGTCATGTATTCATAACTTCTGAATCATCCTGTTGTATAGCCTTGTGATTTTTTCACATTATTCTATTAGGTAAAACATCCCTGTTTTCATATAAAGGAACCTCTCAAATTTCAGTGTTTAGCTCTAACATGTCTTCTGTAATGCTTTTTGTAGCCATGCTGGTAAAATTTAGCACTCCCTCCTTTGACTTTCCAGTACACTTTGTCCAAATTTCTATCTTACCATTGTTTGCACTGTTAATTTAAAAATAGCATATTCTTCTACTAGTCTATAAGCTTCTGGAAAGTGAAATTACATTTTATTTGCATATATATTTGTGTATAAAATATAAAGAAGAAATAAAGAAGGTAAGTGTTTCTGGTGTGAGGAAGCAGGAAAAGGGCTGATTAGCACTTATATTTAGTCAGGTAAGAAAAGTGAAAATAATTTTTGGATCTCCTCTGTGGTTTAGGATGGTTCACCAGAATTGTTTCAGAAAGGTAGTTCACTCGTGGAATAAATTCTGTATATTTGGTTGTAACTTCCTTATCACTATCACCTTTGGGGATCAAAAACAAGTACGGTATACATGAGTGAAAACTCTAAAAATGTCTTTTACTTTATCATAGGCAAATTATTGTCAAGGCTCACATGACTTTATGTCTGATTTGTCTCTTCTCCACTTCAAGGCATTTGCAGAGATTATCTTCTCTAAGCCCTTTACTCCTTTATCATGCCAATCTTTTGTCATACCGTATTTTTAATGACTAGTAGTATAATTGTGCCTGTCCAGAGAATCACTACTTTGTTTTCTTCCCCCCATAATTTGTACACAATTTGCATCAGTTCCAGAGATTCTAATTTAGGATGTTTCAGCCAACATACATTGTTGTATATTTGAATTAAAATAAATGATTTATAACATATATAAAATAGGAAAAAAAAATTAAAGATTTTATTTTATTTTTTATTTTTTTATTTTTTAAATTTTTATTTATTTATGACAGTCACACAGAAAGAGAGAGAGAAAGGGAGAGAGGCAGAGACACAGGCAGAGGGAGAAGCAGGCTCCATGCCGGGAGCCCGACGTGGGACTCGATCCCGGAACTCCAGGATCGCGCCCTGGGCCAAAGGCAGGCGCTAAACCGCTGCGCCACCCAGGGTTCCCAAGATTTTATTTTTAAGTAATCTCTGTACCCATTTTGCAGCTCGGACTCAGAACTCCAAGATCAAGAGTTGCAATGCTCTATCAACTGAGCCAGCCAAACACCCTGGGAAACAAAAATTTAAAAGCCAAATACAGGCGTATTGCCTGGACATCCAGTTGTTATCTGATTTCAAACTAGCTTTCCAACAATATCCCCCACTATTTTGCCCCTGAAATAATTTACTTGAATGAAGAAGGAAGAATCACACTACTGTGTCTTAAAATCTTTATGTTGTTTTAGTCACTTGGTTAACATTTCATTTTATTAAAGTAGTGACTGAAGAATTTGTGAAAGAGAACAAGATATGGTACAAATATGATTGTGCAGTCAGTCAAACCCTACTTTGAATACATATCGATCCTTGGCTACCCAGGATTTTCAGTTTCCTTATCTTTAACTTGTGTGCATTGAATAAGATAGTACAAATGAAGCATTGGTTCCTTTTCCCATCATTTAGCTATATATATTTGCAAGCTGTTTGATAGCATTTACTTGTTTATACATTGATCACTTTCAGCTTCAAAATGCCCTTTATTTATTTTTTTTAAGATTTTATTTATTTATTCATGAGAGATGCATAGAGAGAGGCAGAGACAGGCAAAGGGAGAAGCAGGCCCTGGGCAAGGACCCCGATGTGGGACTCAATCCTGGGACTGTGGGATCACGCCCTGAGCTAAAAGCAGATGCTCAACTGCTGAGCCACCCAGGCATCCCTCAAAATGCCCTTTAAATGGAATTATAAACTACAGAACCAATTCTTACGGCTCCCTAAGCTGTATGCTTCACAATTCTGGGTAGGATCTTTCATAGAGTTAGATAAAATTGTCCTTTCCATCTTTTGGAGGTTCAGCTATGCATAGCTATATTTAGGGCCCAGTAAACTGTGCATATGATAATTATTTAATGTGTATGTGTTTTGGCTTTGAGACAAATAATTGGTTAAATTTAGACCCCCATTATAATAAGTGATCAAAATTTCTGAGAGTAGGATAAAAGGAGGGAGTGCCTCTTTGTTTTGTGTGTTTTTGTTTCAGTTAAAATTTTATATTTGGAAGATGACATCTTCCTTAATCTGCTTTTAGAGTTTATTGCTAATGCAGCCAGGAAAATTAATGATGCAGGACAAAGGGCTTGCAATTATTTAGGAAATAAATGTCTCATAAGAGAGTTGATAATATGACAAATGTCTTAAAATGGCACTAGTACCACTCAGCATAGTTGTCAACATGTGCCTTAATGTCTTATGGGATACATGTGAAAAGATTACACACTTGCCTTTGACATGATTGTGATAGTACTTGACATGGAGGTGTTACATTTTATTTTCTTTGATTATTACCTTTATGGTTGCTTACTATGGGTCAGTGGTAGACCAATGTGTTGATTGTTAGGAGGTGGAAGTTAATAAAGAGGTAGTCAGCTAACTTTGCCACTCTTTGAGTTTCCACTTGGATAATCAGATGCTCAAATGTCATTTATGTATCAGGGTATACACAAAAGAAACATTAGTTTAATTTTTATTTGGACTCTGTCAAGATAAAAATTGTCTCTGACCATAATCTTAATTCTCAATGCTGTAAGTCAAACTTGAACTTACGTCTTTCTAAAAGAAACATTACCAGTAGTCTTTGTGTTAAATAATTGTTTTAGAAAAGGGCATTTTTGTTTTGTAAAGAGAATTTAGCTCCTGTAATCCACTATGTTTTCATGTATATATTTAATATACATATATACATATCGTGAATATGTATATATATTTATAAATACGTGTTGAATGTATTTATATATTTATAAACACATACTGAAAAGAATAAAGAAATATTCTTTTCTTGATAAGAGTGTGGATTTCCTCTCCTGTCCCTAATTCTGACATTTATACTACAAGGAAATTTAACTTTAAGCAATTCCTTAAAAGTGAAAGAGCAAATACTTCTTTGTGGTTCATTGTGTTCTTCTGTTTTCTTGAATGTTTGTGAACCTTTAAAGACTTGTGTTATGATAATTTTATAATTGATCTTGGTTAATTGGCTCACTTAAAAATGGAATCATGCATTTTAAATGTGTGACAAGGTTCTTATCAGTGAAGTTTGTATTTAATAATGATTTGTGTGGTGGCAAAAATGCTGAAAATAGTGCTCTTGGCCTTTGACTCTCTATTACAAGTGCAGTATATACACTAATGGCTCAGTAAGTGTTTGTCTCTTTCAGAGATGAATCCGAGCAGAAACTCCATTTAAAATGTGAACAAGGGCATAGACAGCTATTTTGAAAGTGGAGATGTTGACAAATAAGCTTGTCAGCTATTCTCCTGTCCACCCTCATGAATGAGATTCCCATTGTATCTATTATATAGGCTACCCATACACGGTTTTTATTTTTCAAGTACCAGTGAACCATCCCTTGAGAACCTGAAAGTTACTAACAAGGGATTTTATGAGTGACTGTAAACAGACTATTTTATTGTACATAAACATAAATCAGCCCGGGACTAGACATAAGCTTAAGGAAATAAAGGTTAACCATGTTGGTAATATTCAAAATGTATCCCATTTAGTGGAGCTTTATTCCAAACTTCTTACAATTATGAGTTATGCCATTTAAACTGCAGAAAAATGTTGAATTACCCAGAGAAGAAGAATGAAATTTGCCAATCAAATATGGCTAATTAATAGTTTTTGCCAAAGGTTTTCCTAGAAGAAAAAATCCTCACACATTGTATTTCTAGATTAGTCACCCATGGCTAATCATAATATATTTATGTGGGAAATTACTGCATAGATTCTATTTAACTTATTCTTTTAAGTTCATGAGGCCTTTTTCATATTAAAAGAGATCTGATATTTTTGTACTCCTATTCACATCAGCCAATTTTAAGAAGGAATAATTATTCATATGAGTGAATTTTCTAATAATATTTACAATGTGTATTAGGATTCTCCAGAGAATTAGTTCTCCAGAGAACCAATAGGAAATATATATTAGTATATGTAGACTTGGATTAATATTTTTGTATTGATAAATTTGTTACATATCGTATATATTTAAAACGAGGTTTTTGTTGTTTTATTAGAGAAAGAGAGAGAGAAAGCATGAGTTGGAGGGAGGGGCAGATGGAGAGGGAAAGAATCTTAGCAGGCTCCACACTCAGCACAGCACCTGACATGGGGTTCGATCTCACAACTCTGAGATCATGACCTGAGCCAAAATCAAAAGTCAGACGCTAGACTACTGAACCTCTCACGAGCCCCTAACAAAAGTCTTTTAATGACGACTTGGCTCACAATGATGGAGGCTCAGTCACTCATACGGAGGCTATCCGTAAACTGAGGACCTAGGAAAATCAGTTGTGTAGTTCTGCTCTCTATCTAAAGGCCTGAGAACCAGGAGAACTGACGGTGAAAATTCTAGTCGAGGTCCAAAGACTCGAAAATAGGGGAGGCTACTTATTTAACTTCCACTCTGAGCACAGAAGAAGTTGGATATCCCAGCTCACACTCAAGCAGAGAAAGTGAATTAGCCCTCTGCTTCTTTGTTCTTGTTCAGGCCTTCAGTGGGTTAGATGATGCACACACACACTGGGAATGACCATGCGTTTTATTATTCCATGAAAATCAAATGCTAGTTTTATCCAAAAGTAAGTATTTGTATATCCCATGACCAGTCAAGTTGATACATAAAATTAACCATCACACATGGTCATTTTTGCAGAGTTCTTGTGAAGATCAGATAGAATAATGAACATGCAATACTTTCTATACCCTAGTATTAAGAATATTCTAAATATTGTTACCATTTGTATAATCATCAGCCCTTATAGCCATGATAATGTCATTTTTCATTTCATAAAACCAAATGAACAAAAGTCATAGCAAAAAAATAAGAAAAATTATGTTAGGAGAAAAATAAAGAATTATTTTGTGTACCAGGAGATGCAAGTATCAAAATATTTACTTTCTTTTTAAGAACCCAGGGGTATATCAGATATTTTCCTTCTTCCTCTGTACACTGATAACATAGTTATGTGTTTGTATATATCAGCATTTAAATTAGATTATGAATTATTTGATGACATTCTCTGATACTGTGTCATTTATTTTAATACACTGTATGCTAGGCTAGTGATAAGGTATTGGAACCCAATGAGTATTTGTTAAATAAATTGTATTGGTTATCACTGGAACACGAAAGCACAGACTGAACACATTTGTTTTGGTTAGAAAAAGGTGAGCTCTCTGGGAAGATGAAGTGCTACTTCTTTCAAGGGTAATAACTGTATTGTCAGAATTCATTGTTTGGAGAGTAGTATGAAATTTGATTTCACACTTCTCAATAGGTCATCTCTTTGTGTAGGTTGGTGTAGGGCAGACACATGTGATGATACTGGTTATTACTTTACCATTTCCTCAAGGACCATCTAATTATGTAGCAATGTAGGTGTCACCTACTAGGCCATGAAAAAGATGTCAACTTGTTTTTTGTGGCCTACTCATCAATGTGACTTAATCACATAATAAACTTAGTATAAATTGTAACCATCTATGGATTAAACCTGTTTTTTTCTAGTTGCATAGTTAATGTAAATGTATATATTCTTTATAAAAATTACCAAGGTAAGCCAATATAGGAGGAATCAAGAAAAATTCATTACTGCTATCAGAAATGGAACTCAAAACATTTCCGTATTCTTAAGCAGAGTTGCTTGTGCCTTAGTAAGTTACAAGTTTCTGAGTCAGGGGATAATCAAAACCACAAGATAAACGGACTATCTTATTGAGGAGCATCAATATTACTTAGTGTTTCAAGGAGGAAAGCTCAAATTCTATGCTGTCATAAGATTTCATAAAACACAAATCAAAATTATCCTCAGTATGCATTGGGTTGCCAGAGAAAACAATATAATATGGGTTGTACTTATGAGGTATGGTGCTTAAAAAGTTACTATTTTTCTGTATTTTGGGTCTCTAGTCACATTATGTTGCAAATTTAATCCTAGTGAGTAAGTCTGTTACTGCTGATGTAATGGTGCCAATGCCAGAGGCCACATAAAAAGTCCTAGTCCAACCAAAGCAACAAACTGGAATGCCTAGCTTCTCTGATGGTAGTCAGCATGCCCTAAATATCACAACTCACTATTAGGAACAGATTTTTTTATTTTTATTTTATTTATTTTTTAACTTTTTAATTTTTAAAAAAGTTTTTTTTTTTTTTTTTTTTTTTATTCATTTGAGAGAGAGAGAGAGAAACAGCACAAGCAGGAGGAGAGGCAGAAGAAGAAGTAGACTCCTCACTGAGGTGAGAGCTCCTTGTGGGGCTGGATCCCAGGACCTGGAGATCATGACTTGAGCTGAAGGCAGATGCTTAACCATCTGAGCCACCCAGATGTCCCAGAAACAGACTTTTTAAGACTGATCAATACCATATAAAGCTGTATGGGTTTTTTCCCTCTTCTATATCTTTTCCCTTCCTCCTCTCTCTGTCCCCGTTCCCCCCTATACACTCTATTTTCATGAGTCTCCAATCTGTTATATTTTCCCCTGAAATTTAGTAACTAAAAATAGAAAATTTGAAATATGAGCATGAAGAAATAAAAATTATAAAATATACTGAGAGATTCAGAAAACTTGAAGTCATTAGTTTAACTGAGCCTTCATATAGGAATCAATTTGCAAATTCTAAATATTATAAATGAATCTCTAGTAGACAAGATCAGTCAATATGAGAATCTTTTCATTAAGAGTTTTATTTTGAGGTAACATTCATATACCGTTGTAAAAGGAATAATAGAAATTCCATGTACCCTTTACCATATTTCCTCCAATGGTATCATCTTGCAAAACTATGATATAATGTCACAATCAGGATATTGACATTGATAGTTAAAGATATAGAACATTTTCATTGCTACAAGGATCCTTCCATTGCACTTTTATAGCCCCCCCCCCCCCATACACACACTCCTTCCCTCTGGTCCCCAGCCCCTTCTTAATCCCTGGCAACCATTTCTGTGATTTTGTCATTTTGGAGAGTGATATACAAACAGAATCAAACAGTAAGTAACTTTTTGGGACTGGATTTTTCATTCAACACAAATCTCTGGAGGACTATCAAGATTGTTTCATGTATTGATAATTTCTTCTTTTTTTTTTTTTCAAAAACCTGTGAAATATCCTTTTATTTTTTTGGTTTTTATTTATTATTGAAGCATAGTTGACATACAGTGTTATATTAGTTTTCGGTGTACAACATATCAATTGGACAATTCTAAACATTACTCAGTATTAACTATAATAAGTGTAGTCACCACCTGTCAACATATAACATCATTACTATATAATTGACTACATTCCATATGCTGTACTTTAGCTCCTTCATTTTTACTGCTGAGTTGCAATCCATGTTATAGTTGTTCTTCCGTGTATTTAACCATTCACCCTTTAAAGTAGTCTGGGTTGTTTCTAGAGACAGGAAGCTCTTGTTGGAGTAATTTTATCGATACTGTTGGTATATCTTTAGCTAGTTTCTTCTGCTCCATCTAAGGATAAATGAGGCAAAAAGAAAACTGAGAGAACTCACCACTGTGTCATTCCTTGACAGTCTGCCTTTTTCTCTTTACCTTTGGGAGTCTTATGTTTGTTTTATATATAATGTCTAAAGATTTTAGTTGTACTTAATGAGAGAAATAGGAAAAAGTATGTTTGTCTTCTGGAAGTGCACATTAAGGAAATAAATTTTTATCAATCACAATTAAAAATCAATCCAGTGCATCTTTGAAGCTTAGTTCAAATGCAAGCAATGAGCCCAACAAAGCACTGTCAGCTCCTACATCATTCCAAAGGGTAGGCTTGTGTTGCTTTCTGTGTATTGATTATGAAGTAAATGCAGTAAGCTAGAAAAAAAGTGGGTTTTGCCACTTAAATACTTGTTTTTATTTTTTTAACGATTTTATGTATTTATTCATGAGAGACAGAGAGAGAGAGAGGCACAGAGACACAGGCAGAGGGAGAAGCAGGCTCCGTGCAGGGAGCCTAACGTAGGACTCGATCCCGGGTCTCCAGGATCAGGCCCTGGGCTGAAGTCAGTGCTAAACCGCCGAGCCAACCGGGCTGCCCTAAATCCTTGTTTTTAAAATAGAAGTTTGGTTATCAACAGAATGTAACTTTAAAAGCTTCCATCCAAATTCAGTTGTAGATTCTTTTTGCTGGGCATGGGAATGGGATTTATGATTAAGAGTTTCAGGGGCTGTGTCAAGCCCCACATCTGAGCCTGGTTCTAGCGAGGCTCCTAGCTCTGCTCCTAGCGAGGAGTCTGCTTCTCCCTGTCCCTCAGCCCCTCCCCCTGCTTGTGCTCTCTCTCTCAAATAAATAAAATATTAAAAAAAAAGAGTTTCAAGTTTCATTGATTTTTTTTTAATGGAGAAAAGAAAATATCTTACTAAAATTCCAAACATGGTAAAGGATGAATTCATCACTGTTTTTCTTCACAATATATTTTTTAAAGTTTATAATTAAGTTCATTTAGTAGGTATTTTTAATTACCTGTGTGTCACAACTTCAAGACAAAGTTATGATTGTTTTCAAGGCACTTGACAATATTAAGTGCAAAGAAAGTTTAAGAATTGGATGAAAAAAAAAGAATTGGATTAAATTTTCTTTGTTAAAAACACTATTACAATTGCTTTGGGTCAAATGTGCAGTAGTATATTTAGTAATAATAAGAATCACACCTTAGTAATAACACCACGTCTTTAGTAAGAAAGTTAATAATCACATTATTAGTAATAATTATTAGTTATAAGAGATCACATCTCTTCATTAAAAAAAAAATACATTTGCTAACTATTTTAGGATAGTAAAAGAGACTGACCAGTAATAACTGAGACCCTTAACATTTGCCATATCGTTCCAGCTATGAGTTGGATTTTCAGCAAGAAATTATATTTAGCAAAATTTTCTCCAAGAGCAACCAGAAAGATTTTCCCAGAGCTATTTCAAAATTAATATGGATATGTATAGTAGAAACAACAAGATTTTTATAATTTTAGATCCTTTGATTATGTTTTGTGCATTTTGACAAATGTTTTATGCTCCATGCCTTCAGGTATCCTACTTTCTACCATTATAGAAAGTTCATGGAAAGTTAGAGAAATCAGTATCATTAACTTTATTTATGAAATTTAGCATTATTTTAAATGCAGTTCCATTTAAAGTTTTGTTGAGTGTTGTAGACCTAGTCCATATCAGTTTTCAATTTACACTGCTGTAGCACATTCTCATAAGCATACTTAATCACTGATTTGCCACACTTAAAATTCAAGTTCTCATATTACATTGTTGCTGGGAAAAATATGTGAGACCATATGGATATGCAAATTACTGATTTATTGGCACTGGGTGTGAATAAAACATTGGGAGAAACAATAGGGATGCATTGCCCCTCCAAAAACTCTTGAGTGTCTTGTCTTGTATTTTATCTTTTTTTGGACAAAGCTTTGCTAACTCCCGTAAGGGTTGTTGACACTAGATAGACTAGAGAGGAAACACTGCTTCTAAACTCTGTTTTCTTCATTTGCATGTGCTTTCTATTGCCACAATAACGTTATAAGGTAAGGACTTTGGCACCTGAGCAACTGGTAATGGCTCATCTGTTACTTAGCCTTTACTGAAAAGTTAACCAACTATCTCCCAACTCTAGCTTCTTTCTAGGTACCCTATTCACATATCTGAAAAAAAAACAACAAAATATTCTGTATATAAATTACATCTGCTCGCTTTCTCACTCTTCTTTCTCTTCTTTCTTTGTCTCTCTGTCTCTTATAAATCTCTATGCTAGGTCCTAAATTTGTTAACTTAAGCCATTGTATTCTTACCAACTAACCTTATTATCTTGTCACCTTCTAAATAAACAGCTTGTTTTTCTATATATTGCTGTTCACTCAGCAAAGAAGAGATAAGTCAACAGATGAAAATTATTAGTTTCATTTCAAAGTAGTAATGGTTTCTACATTTGTCTGTTTCTTTTACTTGAACAAAGCGTTAAGGATGTTGATCATTTGAACTATTATAATTTCTAGTAACAAGGGAATTCATACAGCTCATATCTATCAGGTAAACTCAGAAGACCACATAAATAACAGTTCATTCTGAGGCTGTATCCTTACTCTGACATAATTTCTCCTGCTCTGTGCGGAACTGTACTCCAGTGGAGTACCCTACACATCATTGAGACAGCTATTAGTAGCCCATGATCATAGCCATTAGGCTGCATATGGAAGCTAGGAAATGATGCTTCTGAGATTATGACATCTCTCTAGAGAAAATCTATACTGTTATAATTTTTATAGCTCCACACAATGGCATTATTACATGACTTAAAATAGTTACACTTTATTTGAATAGAACTTGAAATTACCATTGAATTGCTATAGGATTCTTATGAAAATATGTGTGACATCCACATTAATTCCAAATGAATTCGTTATGATTAGTGCTATTACAATGAATACAAATGAGTTAACAACGAAATGACACTAAAAAGAATGCTCACATTAAAAAGTAGTAAGGGACACAAATATTGTTATATAGTGTCCCAACTATTTTTGCAATTTTAAAATTTTATAACTTTTTGCTACATCCTAATAGCAAAGTTTTAATAATAACAATGTTTATTAGCATTAGCAAAAGATTAATAATGGATGAAACATTTTTAAGGTAATGATATGAAGACTCCCTTCATTCTACATATCCCATATTTTTCTACGCCTTTTAATTAAACTAAGCTAAACCTACAATTGTTTTGGAGCTTCAATATAGTTTAGACATATTCTAACAGCAGGTAACCATTCTGCAGCCACATGGCCTGGCAGCAGATATGGTTAGATTGATGGACACCGCTATATTTATTAATTTCTCACTCCTCAAAGTGCTGCTTATTCTAAAGCTCCCTTGAAATAAAAATCAATTCAGGATCCAATCTGTGTTGCCTCATAAGTTGATTCCCAGAACTATATTCCATGTGTGTCCTTGTTCAAGAGTAGTATGCCCCAAAATGCCAGTTCCTAGATGGCTGTACCTACTAACAAAAAACAGAAATCAGTGAATCAAAATGTTCTTGATATTCTCCAGTGGTCCTTTTCCTGAAAACTTACAAAATCAATGAACAAGTTTATTTTCTCAGTAACAGAATGAAAATTAATGAATGAATATTATTAAACCTTATAAAATAATAGCTATGAAAAATGCCTAGAGAAAAATAACATTTCTTCATTCATTAGGTCAGTATTCATCGAAACCCAATGTGTGCCAGATCCTGTGAGTTAGGATATACTTGTTGACAAGTATACTTACTCATGGAGTTTATGGCATAACAAGGGTCCTATTGACCTCTCAATAATTCTTTATTCATCTCAAAGAACACTTTTTATTATAAGTAAAGTAACTGCATGTCCTCTGTACTATCTTCAAGTCTTCCAACATGGCCTTATTGATTTGTGATTTACATAATGTCAGCAATTTCTTACTCATATGAGTTCATGTCCAAATACATTTACTAGAGAGGAATTATATGTGACAAGTAGTCTAAGAGGATGTGTTATCCATATTGGAAATCTCAAAACTGTTAATTTTTATATTTACATCTTTTTATTCAGGATTCTTTTCTGTTGTCCTTTGCCCTAAATGCTTCTAAGATATTCTCAGTAATTAAGCAACTTATGTTGAAATGAGGCCTTGTTCAGCTTAATTTCATTGTTTTTCACTCAAGCTAAAAGTTATGTTCAAAGAATTGGAGACATGAAATTTTAGGTCCCCAAAGACACAGTATGTCAAGTACTTTTATAAAGTGAAAAATGTTTTAGTGGTCTCACTAATATGAATAACTCACAGATAATACTGATGATATGTCAGCATCTCATGTTTTGTAGTTTCAAACTGTTGTCTCTCTACTCATTCCTCTAGCCCAAGTCTTAGCATGTTCGCTCCACAAACATAGTCAAGACTTAGTTATCTTCCTCTGGGAGAAAAATATCTAAATTTGTACATCTAGCCTGCCATTTGCCTTTAAGAAGTCACACATTCTTTCCAAAAAAACTTCAGTACCTGTGATGTTATCTCTGCATTTTCTGGGACTTTGCTTGAGAAGTAACCTTTATCCTGTACCCAGTCTCTCTTAACTCTGACATTCTAGAATTAGGATTATCAATAAATGACAAATAGGCAGATAGAGAGACAGCAGATAAGGGTAGCAATGTAGCAAAAAGGATACATACATTTTAAGCTGGATTTTTTTAAATTTTATTTTAGTGTTATTACCAAGTTGAAAAAATGTAGAACTACATAGAAAGTAACAAGTATAAAGATGTAGAGCTTACCAAGTTTTCAGATCTTATAAAGTTTGAATTAAGTATATCTGTTCAATTTATATTGGTTCCCTACAAATAGACCATGTTGAAAATTAATAAACCAATCCAGCATAGTATTCTTTATGAAATATGATGTCGATTATGTGATAAGGTTTATAGCAATTATTTTTATGTTTTATATGAGGGAAGTTGCATTTAAGTGTTTTTCTAACTACTGAGGCAAGAAAAATCACTACATTGTGAAAAAGTACCCAAGAGAATCAACTGTAGGACTTTTTGGACATCTTGTTTAATGCATTCCCTCCAAAAAAATTGCAAATACTGTGTGATATCTTACTCACATCACCGCTGAGAAATTTAAGATAAAATTTAAAAGCATTTTGATGAATTAGAAATGCCAATAAACTGGTTGTTTAAAGTTTAGTCCAAACTACTTCCCGCTGTGTCCTTGAAAATACATTTATCCTTAACAACTCTAAAACTGACTACTAGATAATCTCTAAAATATATATTCTCTATATATTAACTCATTATAAATATTATATAAAAATACATGTTACACATATATAGATCTATTTGTAGCTTATATGATATGGCTCTCAACCTTTTGTCTTTCTGCACTCGTGGTTTTAATGTGCCTATCACAGATAACTAGTTGCCTCTTGGTGTCATGATAAAATAATATTCTGTTCGAAGCGGAATAGTCAAGTATGAAACTACTTACATAGCAGGGATTCCAAATTTGATACTAGTTGATAAGATACCTTAGTTTCATAATGATCAGCAAAGTTGACCAGTTTAGAAGATAGGTCATGTTCACAAGGAAAGATATTTAATACCCCAAATTGTCTTCACACATCAAGATCTGTGATATGAAAGTTACTTCTTAGTGATTTTATAAAAATGATGACTGCTTATCACTCTAGAGGATGATGTACTCGTTGTTTGAAAAAGAAAGGGTGATGAATCAAAATTACAAGGGAAAAAGAGAAAAGAGAATTCAGAATGCTTCTCTTCTCTAGCTAGACAGAAGAATAGATTTTAGCTTTAATCAAGAGAAAGACGAAGACATAGTGGCTGGCATAGGCCATTTTTCATGAGTAATCTTATGAGACATGAAGAATAAATGGAGTTCTTGGCAGATTTTTGTGGAAAGTATTGGTAGCAATGACAGATCAAGGTGCTCCTTCAGATAGCTTGTAATGAAGAGGTCTATGAAGGAAGCATAGTAAAATATGAAGAGTTTTTGAAATGGTTGAAAAGGAATCATAAATATAGTTGAAGGGGATTGGATAATTGAGTAGAAGTTAAAGTTTTGCAGCTATGAATCAGTGTTTACCAACAATTTTATCCATTTTCTTTTGACACCTGTTGGCATATATATACTTATTGTTTAAGTTTTATTTGTAAGTTTCTGAATATCAAATGGTGGCTAAAACATTGCAGTAGAGTATTGTAGTAAAGATAATAATATGGCATTTGATTGTATTTTGGAAGCCCACTTAGAATTTTAGCATATATAATTATAAATAAATATAGTTAATATTTAATTTTATTTATGCTCTGTTTTTCGTATCAAATCTAAGTTTCAGTTTTATACCTAGAGTTATATTATAATTGTTAGCTCCAGAGTCAGACTGCCTATGTTAAAATCCCAACTTCGATTCCAAATGTACAACAACAACCATTATTCATAATTTTTCTGTGCCTAGAATTCCTTATTTTTAAAATATTGATTATATTAGTATTTTAGTATAAATATTTTAATACTTCAGTAATTTAGTTCTATTATTTAGTACAGAGTTGTGGGAATAAATGAGATATGTGAGAGATTAGTAAAATACCTTAAAATACTAATTGCTCAGAAAATATAAGTGACCATATAGATTGTGCTTTGAGTTAAATAATAAAAAATTCACTTATTATGCTAGAGCAACAAAATTTTATATAGCACTTAATTTGTTAACATATTACATAAGATCGTAGCAAGAATTTATGATGTTAATACGGGAAGATTCCTACCCTCAAGATAATCTAAAAATAGTTGTTTCTGTTCATTGAAGAGATTGGCAAATTGATATGTAAATAGCAGATTATAAATATATGTCAGAAAGTTGTAAAAATGTCATGATATAGAGAAACATCGTGAATTCAAAGAATAAAACCCTAAAGCTGCAATTATAATAGAAAAACTGGATAGGTAATTCCATCAGCTTCCCTCTCTACCATCATTCTAATGTTCTGATTAGCATAACTGACCAATTCAAACAAAACACTTGAAATTATAGCGTTTAAGTATAAGAACAGATACAAACCTGTATTGGTTTCCCCGGGTATCAAAATTTAAGGTTACACCATATCACTGAAGGATCCTGGGCATCACAGAATAGCATAACTTAACTAGAACTTTGACCCAGAATCATCGATGAACATGCACAATAGATATGACTCCTTGTTCCTGAGTGTATAGTTAGCATAATGTCCCAGAATATCTGATAAAATTTTGTAGATTGAAAGCTGTTATCATAGAAATGACCAACGAGGAAGTGCCTCGAACATTTTCTTCCTCAAGTGTAAAATTGTAGATTGTATTAGAACAAACACTAGAAAGCACAGGAATCTTTATTCCTCTCACAGATCCATTAAATTGTGCATTTTTGTCAGAAACAAAAATTACAGATGGATAATAGTCCATTTGCAGGGACTCTTCTAAATGTGATCTTTTTACTGATGTAAATGGATATTCTGATATCTGCCATACAGATAGTTATCTGGTAAATATTTTTTATTCTCTATCACAATAAACAAAAGATATCATGGCTTTTATCTGATAAGAACTTTAGTTTGTATTGACTATCTTTCCTTCTGGGATATATAATTATCTGGCTCTGTACCACAATTAAATCCACCAAAAAAATGTACTCTCTCACCATCCTCATGACTGATTGCTAATTTTCTATATTAATGGTATCACTTTTATTGGTATGAGGAGCAAGAAATATCTATACACCTTGGTGAGATCCATGTATTTCAGAATATCTGAAATAAATCCAAGAGATAGGGTCCTGTCATCTCAATAATAATTATACATTCCAATAATTTGGGCTATGTCAAGATACCATTTCAAAGTGATTGTTATTAGAAACTGTACCCTCTACCATTAAGAATGTAATGCAATTCTTGATGAATTTCTTATAGTTGATTGTACTCTGGTTTTTCTACTGAGAGATACAGCATCTCCTGAATTTGAACAGATCCAGGGCAAAGGAAAAAAAAAACTATTTCCAACTTTTAGGATACATGTAAAACTTTTCAGTCACTTGGACATTTTGATAATTGAAATTATAATACACTCTAATGGGAAGTTACTGTGGAGGCCCTACAGTTTTAGAACAAAGACATTTATTTCCTCTTTGCAAAGTATCAATTCTTCTTTTGACAAACATACTTTGGGTTTTTACTGCATCTTGGTCAAGACTAAAGCTATAGAATATCAGGTGAAAATGAAAATAAAGATAGTCTCAAAAAATAAAATAAAGATGATCTCAGAGTTATTTTATCACCCAGCCATAAAATCTTTGACTCCTTCATTAACTGGACTTGGTATCTAGCAAATCACACCAAGTAAATCTTAAAAAACATGTAAGTTAAATGACTAGAGTATTCATATTTTCAGAATGCCAAATTTAGCTAATTCTCTAATTGCTCAATAATCTTATACTAGTTTAAAAATCTGATATAGAATTTATGTGTCTTTTTTAAAATATAAAAATGAACAAAGGATTTCACATAGGTGTCTTCAAGCAGTACATCTCATTTTTCAAAATTCTTTTAAAAAGAGATAAGCTTGAAGTGAGGATCTATACTAATTATGTTCGGCAAGATATCTCAGACTTAGGGTATTATTGTAAGTGACTTGGAGATTTTGGGGGAAAAAAGTATGTGAGTGAATAGATGTTTTAATTTTCTCAGAATCTGAAAATACTGGGTTTTTTTTTTTTTTTAATACTGGGTTTTCATAAAAACGCTCATCAAAAGCCCTCTACTATGGAAGATTTAATAATGAGATGGACAAGATGACCTACTTCATGTATAACAGATTATACCAGTCTCTAAAGGAATAGATCAATGGGATCATGAAAATTATGACTATAATGGTACTATGGAGGCAAGTAATGGGTTCAACAAGATGAATTTTACCTCACAAAGGTTATTGGACTTGCCATTACTGCAAATTGTCTAATTTCAACAGCAATAATTAGTCCTGAGTACCTCATCTAGTATATGTATCTAGGTGAGTAGAGAAAGAGCAGCTTTAATTGGTAATCCTTTTCCTCACAGAAAAGGGGATATTTTATTTTTACTCCAAGTCTAGATTTCATCTGGCTCTGCTTGACTCTAAAACTTACCCAAACCATCAAATGCTATTAAAAGTATATCTTATTTTCACATGGCATACAAAATAAACTTTTTTTTCCTATGGAAAATAAACTAGTTTGAAGCAAAAGAAAAGACACAGATTAATATGTAATTCACTGTGAATTATTACACATGGCATCAACCCAGATCTGGTCTTACAGAACAGAAGAATAGCTTATTAAAAATATATATATTAGACAGTGTGGTCAATTAGAGCATTATATTCTGATATAAACTCTAGTACAAAATACCAGGGTTAATGGATAAAATAAAACAAAATCCTTCTGCACATATAGTTGGGCTCACAAATAATAGAGGCATATTTTAGTAGCCACCAAAAAATAAAGAGAAATAAAAGAAAGGAGGAGAATGGAGTGTGTAAAGCCAAAATGATAAACTGAGATAACTATTACAACTGCCTTGAGCATAGTTGACAATTTTGGTAACTAGGATGCTAGCGTTTTAATGGTAAACGTAGCAACAATAGAGAAGACCTTGGAAAAACATACACGGTGGAAAGCTAAAATTGAGTAACCAAATATAGCCCAATCCTTGAAAGACTACCCATCTCAATGAAACAGGAACAACAACAAAAATCCCCCATCCTCTAGCTACTGATTCATGAAAGACTCCACCATATTTATAAAAGTTTGAGTTCCTACTGTCCTCAAAATAGATAACAGAAGTTGAGTTTGTAAGATAGCCCAGATTTTGTTATTCTTTACAAAATAATATGTACTCCACCTTCATACCTCCCAAGAAAACCTGCCAAAGTTCTAATGATTTATCTTATTACTATAGCAGTAATGAGTTTCCTTCGTTTCATGCTCTGTGTGGATTCACATCTATATAACTGTTATCTAAACGAAGGCAGAAATTTCTGCAGCCCACATTGGCAAGGAAGTTTTCCCATCCAGAAGAGAGATAGCAACTATCAGAACACCATTTGAATGGCTGTCTTCAACCTGCTTCAGGGTACTTGGCCTGCAACTCTCTCCCCAATTCTTTCCTATTATCATGTAATAAAGTGGAGGACTTTTAATTTTCCAACTGACCATAATATTTGGTGAAAATATTCTCTACTAATGCCATGGACTTACCTCAGATCATTCCATGGGTACTTCTTCAAAGCCATATCTCTGTTTCCTTTCTATTTTTTCCTCAATTTTTATTTAAATTTTAGTTAAAGTACAATACTAGTTTCAGGAATAGAATTTAGTGATTAGTCACTTACATATAACACTCAGTGCTAAACACAGCTAGTGCCTTCCTTAATGCCCATCACCCATCTAACCGACCCCCCCACCTACCTACCTCCATTAACCCTGTTTGTTCTTTGTCATTAAGAGTCTCTTATGGTTTGTCTCCCTCTCACTCTTTTTCCCCCTCCCATATGTTCATCTGTTTTGTTTCCTAAATTCTTCATATAAGTAAAATCATCTGGTATTGATCTTTCTCTGACTTATTTCGCTTAGCATAATACACTGTAACTCTATCCACATAGTTACATGTGGCAAGATTTTATTCTTTTTGATGGCTGAGTAATATTCCTTTGCATATATATACCACCTCTTTATCCATTCATCAGTTGATGGGCATTTGGACTCTCCATAATTTGGTTATTGTTGATAATCCTGTTATAAATATTGGGATGCATGTACCCCTTTGGATCTGTATTTTTGTATCCTTTGAGTAAATATCTAGTAGTATAATTGCTGTATCACAGGGTAAGTTACACCTTTACCTTTTTAAGGAGCCTCCATATTGTTTTTCAGAGTCGCTACATCACTTTGCATTCCCACCAACAGTGCAAGAGGGTTCTCCTTTCTGTGCATCCTTGCTAACATTTGCTGTTTCTTGTGTTATTAATTTTAGCCATTCCGACAGGTCTTTCCCATTCTTGTTACCAAAACCATCAGGATCCAAGAAGTTTCTGAGATTTGATCCTACTTTCAAGCTAACAAATTAATCTGCTAGTTTCATAGAAGCTGCCAGAAGACAGAAAATTCTAAAGTCAGGGACAAAGGATTGTATTATTCATAGCACATTAGCAGCATGAGCTTTAGCCTATTTGATTCAGTTTTCCTCATGTCCCACTAAGGTTTTGTATATGGACCCAGAAGCATGCCAGCATATTCAGTGGGTAGTATCACAGGAAAGGAACCCTATGTTTAGGGACCTTCATCTTTTTATAATGGCAATAAGTGTTCCTATCCTGTGCTCTGGAAGGGATACTGTTTCTGTCTTCTAAAGATATTCACTATATATTGCTGAAAAGATATTCTGAGACAAAGACATTCAGTGCCTCTGGTCCAAAGCACATAGAAACATAAGAAACTCATAGATTATCATCTCCTAAAACATGTAGGAAATGAAAACCTGCACATGTAAAACAAAACAAAAATGTATAAGGTATGATCATAGACTTAGAAAAGTAACATTTTTATATCTGGTCCCTGCTTGATACTGTATACCCCCCCCCCCATAAAGACATGTTTTATCTGGGCACACAATGTATAGTTCATATGTGCTGCTTCTAAGTTAATCATCAAAATGAATTTTTCCTTTTATTTTTTTTTTCTCTGCATATACTCATTGAGTGAAATTATGTTCTAAAGAATTTAAACTGGGGCATCTGGGTGGCTCAGTTGGTTAAGTGTCTGACTTCTACTCAGGTCATGATCTCAGGGTCCTAGAATTGAGCCCCACATGGGGCTCCCTGCTCAGCATGGAGTCATCTTCTCCCTCTCCCTTCACCCCTCCCCTTACTCCCATGTTCTCTCTCTCAAATAAAAAATGTCATCTTTTAAAAAAATAATTTAAACTATTTGCCAAGTTATCTGACCAGTGCAATGAAATGATACATTTTCAGTAATCTAGCTTTAGTCTGTATCTTTCAAAGTGAAAGTAGATAAATAGAGATTTAGAGATTCTCATCCCTCTCTTTCTTCTGCAGATGTGATTAAGAGAGGTGAAGAGTAATGGCTGTATTCTTATTCAGAGTCAAATGTTTCATAAGCCCCAGGATTCCCTATATAACTTAAAGAATAGTGTCTTTCTAAAATAAGTTGTGCTACAGTGTATTTCTATTTTCTGTTCGAATTCTGATTTGAGGTAAGATTAGTATAACATGAAACTAATATTTTTTCTGCTCTTTGTTTTATCTTCTAAAATAATGTAACATTCTGCACAAACTTTTATTACAGCCATGCTGCAATACAGTTTAAGTGCTGCAAGCTAAAGAAAATAATTAGTAGAGAACAAAATGAATCTTTGATGGGATGAAAATTACAAAGAGAGTGGGAACTAGTCAAAGGATAATCTCTTAGCCTTACCTTTTGCTACACTTTTTTTTTTTATAATTTCAGTTAGTTTATCTGTTCCAATTCCTACTGTTTTGTTGTTGTCTTTATAATGTTTAATTGAACACTATTTCCCTAAACATTTATCTGCCATTCTGATAAATCTGCTAATTCTCCTCCTCAATTCATGGCTCAAGGTTTTCAGTTACATATCTTGACAGTAATGTTGTCTTAAAGCAATTCTAAATTTGGGGATATTGATGGTTTGGGATATATTCTTGCTCACCTTGTTAGTTCATCTAAAGCATAATTACTATTTAAAGTTCAGTAATTATTCTATTCTCACAAAATAATAGTACTTGTATAAGTTATACCAAAGGAACCAGCCGGTTTTGATCTTCCCTTCAATACAGCTAGCAACGAAAACCAAAGTCACACACAATAAATACATAATCCATTAACACTTTCAAAAAAGTTATGTCTAATTCTAAGAATAAAGAATCCTTCTTGTATTAAATAGCCTTTTATTTGTCATTACAGACTAAATGTTTGTATCTCTCCAAATTCATATATTGAAATCCTAATTCCTAATGTGGCTATATTTGGATATAGTGCCCATAAGGAAGTGATGAAGTTTAAATGAGATCATAAGGTAAAGTTCTAATCCTCTAGGACTAATACCTTTATAAAGAGAGGAAAAAACACCAGAGCTCTCTCCATTATGTGGAGAACATAATGAGATGGCCACAATCTGCAAGCCAGGAAGACAACTCTTACCAAAAACTGACCATGCTGGCACCTTGATGTTAGATTTTCCAGCCTCCAGAACTGTGAGGAATATATTTTTATGTCTTAAGCCCCTCGCATATAGTGTTTCTTAGGCATCCAAAGCTGCTAAGACACATCTTATGACATTTTTCTTCTAATAAGTATTTATAAATATTTTCCCAGAGATTTTCCAAAATATGCTCTGAGTTGCTAATATGGTTTCATTATCCTGTGTACCCCAAACAACTTGGTCATCATCCTCCAATCCTCAACCTTCCCATTCTTCTCCTTACACACATATTCATGTGTTTAAAATGTAATGAAGTGTGATTTCTTCAGAATTAAGCACTCTCCCCAAAATACTTTAGCTATAGAGTTACTGGATTCATTATATTTACATTCCATTTAGAATAGGAATAGTTGTAAATGTTGTAAAAAGAAGCAGAGGTATAGATGACTCATATAATTCTGAGCAAGGTCTCTGTTGATAAAAACAACGCTTGAAAAAAAAAAAAAACACCTTGAAACACAGAATTCAGTGGTCCCCTAAGGTTTGTGTATAGAAGAACCTGAATGGGCAACCTGCAGTAAAGACATGTCACAATCTGTGGCAAGAAATGATGTTAAAATAAGAAGGGCCCTAGAGTATGGGATCTTAAGAGCTGTATAAATCTTTTATTTCCCAAAGTATCTAGCCTAAGACCTTTCACAGAGTGGGTGGCCAATTTAATTATTACTGAATTAAATTAAATGAATTAGTATGCCACATTTAGATTGAATCAGTATTGTAGTTATCAAAAATGAGGCTCCTAGTGTTATATTTGCTACAATAGCAACCAAAAGTATCTGCTACTTTTATTTCTACAACAACCCAGGTCTTTGCCATTGAGTTGATCTCTATGACAGAAGGAGAAAGCCTTAAGCTAGAACTTGGGAAAAGAAGACATTGTTGTCACCTCTCCACACTCCTAACAAAAGATGATTTGTCCTCACTGTTGAACATGGTTAATGTATGCTTTAGTTAAGGATTGTGTTATTTCAGTTGTAGAGAGATTGGTCCCATTATTGACCTTGTGCTGTTATATTAAGTTTCTTGAGTACACCTCTTCCTCTAGCAAAAAAGGAAAACAGACTTGTTATTGGGGAACCTTTGCAGTGGGTCACTGAATTGCTTGTTTAAACATGTTAGCTCTGATAATTACAGTGCTTATATTAGTTCTTGTGTAAACAAGCCCAAGTATATCTACAAGGACACCAATGAGGTCATTTTAAATCATATATTCAATTTCAGACTGGCACCAATGCATACAGATGTTAAAAATAGCACCATCTCATAAATCAGAACAGAGAAAAGTAGTGAGGAGCAAATGTCTAGAGCCAGATTCAAAGGCCGGATTCATATGCTGAATCCACCACCTGAGCTCTGTGATACTAAGTAATTTCTTAAACTCTCTGTGCCTTAATTTCCATACATGTAGAACAGGGGTCATCTTAGTACCTACATCATAGGATTGTTATCAGTTCATAAGAATTAATATTTATAAAATGCTTAGAATTGAGTCTGAAACATAAGAAACAGCTTTGAAGTATTTGTTAGATCTTTGAAGCATTTTCTTAATATAAATTAACTGTATATATTTGCCCAATTTTAACTTCACTTAAATTCTATAAAATTATTACAAGTGAAAAAAAAAATTAAAAAAAAATTAAAAAAAAAAAGAAAAAAAAAATTATTACAAGTGTGTGATTGCATTTTTGTTATAAACAGCTCTTCCAAGAAAAAAAAATTAAGTAAAATGTGCCTTGTCTCTTCATATAAATGTATAATAATGTTTATTATATCTTAATGTAACTAAATTAGATATCATAAAACTTTCTCAGAAAGGTAAAAATATATCTGTGATATTATATAAGGTAGGGTAGTACTGTAATGGAACTAATAACTCACTAATCTAAGAATATTTCTGATCATATGAGATTCCTTAGGAGTTATATCTATAGAGATCTAATATAATATGTATTAAGCATAAGAGAAGAGGCATTAATCTTTTCCCCACTATAGAAGCTTAACTGATTTGATTACACAGGAAACCTAAAAATACTTACTGAATGTTTCAGTGACAGTATCTTTGTGAACTATTGTGAATGCAGAAACAAGAAATATTCTAAATTAATGTCTTTTAAACTCAGCTTCAAAATCAGTAAATTATGCAATTATTTTTAACTTTTATAAAGTTTCATTACTCTTAAACATATAATAGACTTCATATACCCAGTATTTAGATATTTTTATATTTACCTCATATTTTTAAATAAACTACAAAATATTACAATATTACACAACTAGTTAAAGCATCTGCTTTATCTCACTCTTTTCTTCTCTGTTAGAACCATTTTCCACAAGTTATTTATTCTCTCTAACTCTGATTATATTTTTCACTACCTATTTATGTCCCCTAAAATATATAGTACTATTCTGCATTTATAAATTTACATAATTGCTATCATGCTGTAAATATTCTTTTGCAATTTGCTATTTTCACTCAGCATTATGTTTTTGAGATTATCCATCTTGATACTTATAGATGTACTTCATTCTTGTTAGTTGTTTTATAGAATACTACTATATGAACATACCAGAGTTTATTTCTTTACTGAAAGACATTTAAATTTTTTCCAAGTTTTTGCTAGTACAAACAATACTGCAATAAAAGACTTCCACTTGTCTCCTGTATACATGTATGAGAGTTGCTCTAAAATCTAGGATTAGGAACGCCTGGGTGGCTCAGGGGTTGAGCCTCTGCCTTTGGCTCAGGGCCTGATCCCAGAATTCGGGATCGAGTCCCACATCGGGCTCCCTGTGAGAAGCCTGCTTCTCCCTCTGCCTATGTCTCTGCCTCTCTCTCTCTAAGTCTCTCATGAATAAATAAATCTTCTAAAAAAAATCATTATAAAATCTAGGATCAGAATTGCTGGATAAACAAAATGCACATATTTAACTCTTCTAAATGCTGCTTTTTTACTTTTATGAACAGTGCATGAGGGCTTCCATTCTCTTACATCCCCACCTATAGCTAATATTAATGGACGTTACATGTTTGTCAGTCTGCTAGGTGTGAAATGGGAACTTACTAGTAAAGCTTTCCTTACCCTTATTACTATTGAGTTTGAAACACATATTATATATATTTCATATATTTATTAACCATTATTGAGTTTGAACACATACATGTGTATATATTTCATATATTTATTAGCCATTATGGCTCTGTTTCTGTGACATGCTTGTATATTCTTTATCCATGTTCCATTGAGTTTGTTGTCTTCACTCATCCAGCTGTGGAAATTTTGTTTAATTTAATTTTTAATATTTTGAAATAATCAGTATTTTCCTTTCTTATCTATTTAATCCTTGGTTAAGAAATTCTTCCTTATAAGAGTCAGAAATACATTGTACTCTAGATTCTAAGTTGTTAAAGTTTTGCGATTTACCTTTTCTTCTTTAATCCATCTGGACATTATTTTCAGAATGAGATGGGAATCCATTTTCTTCTATCCAGATGGCATCCACTTCTACAAGTACAAGTTATCAAAGGGTCCATCCTTTCTCCACTGATTTTTAATGCCATCCTTGTCATACCACACTCAGTGTTTACTCCAAAATAAAGTGGCATCATTTTGTTGGTCTAGTTCATTCCTGATCTATTAGAGTATGTGGCCTGCTGGGTAATGATATTTTAGTTTCACTGAAATGTGCTTGGTGATTAGTACAGTATATGATAATGTATTAAAGCTACCTTATTTTTTGCTTGAAATAACATGTATTCTCCAAATGTTTGGTGCATGATTTTATATATGTTAATTAGATCAAACATTCAATGTGATCTTTAGTATGCTTTCTTCCCTATATTAGATGCAGATTTAGAAATGCTGTTACATTTTTAAAAGATTTTATTTATTTATTTTAGAGAGAGTATGAGCATGAAGAAGGGCAGAGGGAGAGGGAGAGAGAATCCCAAGCAGGCTCTGCCCTGAGTGTGGAGCCCAATGTGGGGCTCCATTCCAGGACCCTGAGATCATAACCTGAGCTGAAATCAAGTCACATTTTTAACCAAGTGAGTCACCTAGGTGCCCCGAAACACTGGTACATGATCATTTTCCTCTATTTGCTTTGCGCTTGGTTTTTATACTCTCAATTCTGCTAAATTCTATTTTAAAACACAATAATCTCATACCAAATTCAATACTCAAAGAGTATTTCTTTTTTTTACCTATACTTAATTATGCACAGTGGTCATGGACATCCTGAAGGTGCCAAATGTGAAGTGTCAGTAGTAGTATCATCATCAAAATTCTTTGGAAACTTTTCTATAAAGGGCACCACATTCAATTCTGAATATACAACATGAGAATATACCCTAAACTGAAAGTACCGTGATTCACTACATGAGGAGAAAAGACAAATAAATACATATGTACAAATATATTAACCAAAGTACTGAGTAATTACCCAAATTTGGATCAATGAAAATATTGTTATAAAGGATGTTAAAATCAAAGTAGGTTGTGCATGAAGAGCAGAATTTTGATAGGCAGAAGATACTAGAGAATATCTTTCAGGAAGAAATCAGAGTGTAAAACTGTGGAAGGAAAATAAGTTTGGCAAATACTTTGCAAAAAACGAATGAACCATTATTTTGTGTTGATTAGAGAGTTTCTCTCCATATGTGCTATAGATTTTTGAACATTTTGATAGGGCAACTTGTGTACATCCCTGTAGTTAGGGCATTTGATCTTATTCTAGTGGGAAGAGCAGTAATAGCTCATCAGGGAAATGATAAACAGTATTATTTTTTCTTCAAAAATATTAATCTGAAGTTTATGTATGTCTCTGAGAAGGGAAGAAATTGTTTCTTTTCTAGTTTCAATTCAATTAATTAACATATAATGTATTATTAGTTTCAGAGGTAGAGTTCAGTGATTCATCCCTATTATATATACCCAGGGCTCATTACATCACAAGCCCTCCTAAATGTCCATCACCCACCCATTTCCAACCACCCTTGCCCCCTCCCAGTAACCCTCAGTTTGTTTCCTATGATTAAGAGTCTCTTACTGTGTGTCTCCCTCTCTGATTTCATCTTGTTTTATTTGTTTCCTCTCTTCCTCTATGATGAGAGGAAGAAATTTTATAAATCTTAATTTTATTTAACAAACACTTTTTATTGATTACAATCTGTTTCATGCTGTTATAAGGATTATTCACAAATTAGCTCATTCATCATTTAATTCTCATAATGCCTCATAAGATATTATGATTCTACCAATATTTTTCGATAAAGAAATAAATATTATAAAGTTGAAACATTCATATAGGTAGGTGCTCTGGTGAACTATGTGTTCTCCTACAGTTACCCACCACCAAACTATGGATATATCAATGATATTTAGGCTTTATTTTCTTCATTTTAAAGCCAATATAAGATGCAGAGATATAATTCTAGGCTGCGAGGTTGAAAGTATTATTTTTAGTATAAAACCAGCTTAATATTTTGCAGGTAATAGAGCCAAAATTATCTTATTAGCAGTAATAAGTAAGTATCTTATTAATTTCTCATGTAGAAAAAGGGAGCAGATAGTGGTGCTGAGGTTTTATTTAGCTATACAGTGACAGCATTCTTCAAATTTCAATGATGTGTATACTGGATTCATGATTTTCCCTATTGATGCTTTTTATCAGTATTAACAAGCACCTGATATTTGTCTACTTATTAACATATTTTAAAACTAAAAAAATATGTATTTAAATAAAAATTCTTTATATCATTAAAAAACAATGGAAAATTAGAATCATTTGCCCTCAGCAAAGACTATCTTCATTTCTTGGTTATCCAATTTATACAATGTTCCTGTCATTATCCTGTAATTAGGCTTCTTCCAACCATCAGAGAGACTTCAGCAGTCCCCAACCAGCTCAGCTATAATTTCTAGCATGCCATGAAGTCATGTATTAAAGTGGTGAATGTGCAGTACTTCAAATTGACACTTGTCAATAGGGTACAGAGCCTCCTTAGTACAGAGGAGTGCACAGGCATCTTTGCTGGTAGTTGAGCTTGTGTATTAAAAGACAATCAGTTGTGTCCTTGTGTGGAAGATCTCCAACATATACTCTTTTCTCATCTACAGTATTAGAGTCCATCTGATTCCCTTTGTGTGGGAGCCAGGAAATGGCAACATAAAGGACTACTCAGTCTGGATTCAGATGTTCAATGAGATCAGGAGTTTGTCTTTTTTTGTACAATTTCTCTGGTAATCTTTCCTATATGTTGGTTTCACTCCCATTGGGTTATTCCCTTTTCTTGCATGTAAGAGATTCCAAGAGAATAGTTTGGGCTGGGTCATTTATTCTCCATACTTCATAGTTTAATATATCCTCTCCAATTCCCAATGAGGTGACATATGGGAAGAATACTTCCTTATTATCTCCACATTCTATTAACTTTTTCCGGAGGGGAGGTGGGACTTATTTTACAAATGTTCCAGCAAGAAGGAAATGAATATGCCTAACTAACCCAGAAAACACTCTTTCATATCTGTCTACCACAGAAAATGTTCATTCTAGTTTTTCTTATTTTGTCATCATTTCACTGTGGTAGTCTCTGGTCTTTCATGGAAGTCCTGCAACTTAGTTGTACAAAGATGCCAATGCCTAGACAGGTGAAGCTAATTGTGAGAAAGTACTAGCAATATTACTTGACTGTAGTGCTGAAGTCACATTCTTCAAACAGGCTTATCAGTAACAAATTTGGAATTTTGATCTTTACTCCAATGTATCCAATGCCTAGTTTCTCATTTAATTATGAAATCTGAGGGAAGAAATTATATTTTATTTATTGACCCTTAACATTTTTTACAAGTTCTAGAGTTACATTACCTGATCTGAGGATGATCCTAGTGAAAAAAGAATGCCTTCTTTGAATAATTTCAATAACATAAGGAAAGAAATGGTAAATATATCTTCAATTTCCCCAACTAGAACTACATTATCTAGTTAATTTGATAAAACATTTTAATAGGCCTCTGTCTAAAATGTGAGAAGCAATTAGTTCCATATGAACCAAATGAGTGTGTACTTTGAGAGAGAAGTGTCTTTAGACGAGAGGGAGTAAAGACATAGGATTGACCCATCTGGGAAATACTCATATGGCAGAGATGGAAGAGGTTGACAGTTGCACATAGAATGAAAGAATGGATTTAAGGAGCTTTTATCTTGGATGACTATGTAAATTGTGGAGTCATAATGAGGTTTATGTGGAAAATGAAAAAAAAATTGCTATGGGATGGGATGAATTCAATTTTTAAGTAATTTTTATTGAGACATAACACACAATAAAATTTACTATTTTAAAAGTTTCCTCATGAAGTTTCAAGTCAATTTACATCAACTTCTAGCAGCAGGTGAGTACTCATCTATATTCTGTCCCTAAAAAGTAGACTTATAATTTCTAGAATTTCTTATAAAGGGAATCATTCAGTCTGCACTATTTGTGTCTGTTTTTTCTCTTAACATATATATTCAATATTCAGTCATATATTTGAGTATCAATTGTGTGTTCCTTCTTCATGACTTAGCAGTATTCCATTGTATAGATATACTACAATTTGTTTATCCATTTATCTACTGCTATATACTTGTTTCCAGTTTTTGGATTATAAATAAAGTTGTTTTGTATATCCATGTATAAATCTTTGTGTGGACATATTTGTGCTCCTGGGCAAATATTTAGAATAGTAATTACAAGGTCATTTAACTAGTATATGTTTAAATTTATAACAATATGGTAGAAATTTTCCAAAGTGGTTGTAGCATATTAATTTCCAACAGCATATTGGAGTTGCAGTGTTCCTTATCTACCAATGCTTGATTCTATAAGTATTTTTATTTTTTGACAACACATTCAGTTTTAAAGTAGAAGCTTTTGAAAAATAACATGGGGAGAGAATTCAATTCAATTCTGAAACTTAAGGGAGAGGTGTGATCTGAGAATATAAATTTAGAAATGGCAAGGATATGAAAAATAATTAAAATAATGATAGTAGATTAAAATGATTCATACCATGCTTGTAGAATAGAGTCTCCTGGAAAACACAGATACTTCATTTAACAGAAAATTAGGAGTCTAACAGGCAGGCCAAGAAAGCATAAAGATGGCAAGGAGATCCACAAGTCTATAGAGAAATCAAGTGCACAGAGAATTTAAGTTTAAGGGATCAACAGTGTCATGCATCAGAGAAAGCCAGCAAAGGACCAGAATTTCCCTCATTTACTTTTGCATCTAGGACGTTATTACAACTGTAACAAAAGCTGTTCCTGTACTGTCCTGAAGTTGGCAATCAGATCACAGTGAGTTAGCTGAGATTGGGCAGAGATGAAGAGGTTGCAAAGCTAAGGTGACTGACTTCAGAATTTGGCTGAGAAGAGGGAAAACAGACTGAATGAATCATAGACATTGATTTGAGGTCCAGTCTGGATAACCCTTGGTACAATGTCTGGTATATAGAAAGAAACCAGTAATTATACCATTACTTATTTTAACTGAAGGAGTAGGAGAAGAGTTTGATATTTTTCTTTCAAGATTGCTCCACATTTTGAAAACCAAGCTGCCCGTAGGTATTGCAGGCTGTGACACTGAAAGTAATTCCTCTTAACACGTTCTGCAATCCCAAATTTTATGAAGGTAAATTTAGCTTAATATTAATATCAAGGGACACCTGGGTGGCTCAGAGATTGAGCATCTGCCTTTGGCTCAGGGCATGATCCAGGGTCCGGATATTGAGTCCTGCATCGGGATCCCTTCAAGAAGACCGCTTCACCCTCCGTCTGTCTCTGCCTCTCTGTCTCTCTCATGAACAAATAAATAAAATCTTGTTTTAAAAAAAGGCTAATATTAAGAACATACATAAAAGATAAAATGAGGGTAGGAGAACATAAATTTTTATATATGCATCTAATCATCTGGAAACGTCTCTTTGGTGACTATATGGGAGGCTCATGAATTAATAGTACATATGTCTCAAGAATGTTTTTTCTTTCTTTTTTCTTTTGGTTTATAAAATTTTGCTTTTAGAAACTGCTAGCAGAACCCCTCTTTCTCCACAAAAACTCCTTGTATATGTTTTTTCCAGTTCAGACTCAAAGGACCAATTTCTAGTTTAAACTATTCATCATGGCTTACATATGATTATGCACACAAATGTTGTTAGCCTGCTAAAAAGAGTGCCTTATGTTGAATGAAAAAAATTAATTCAAAGCTTTTGCAAACCCATTTGGTTATTTTATAAACATCACTTTTTTTTTAATATGGGTAGAAAATCAGAGAATAAAAAACATGAAACTTAAAGGCCTCAAAAGAATAGAACTCAAAGACCTTTTCAAAACTGTTTTTCTAACATCATGTTACTTAAATGTTAATCTTAGATATTTAAAATCTATCTATATTTCTTTTTTAGATTTTAGAGCTTACTAGGGCCCAATTTCCTACTGCTGGTTATCCAGACTTGAAGCTTTAGATATGTGTGTAATTACTATCATTACCAATTAAATTACTCTTTGAATTTAAAAAATAGGGAGCTTATTTCTGAAACTAGACTAAAAGTTTCAGAAAATATTTTAAAGGTTTAAATAAAGAACTATGATGCTAGTGACCAAGTGACAAAATTTTGAACAACGTGATGAAAATAGTAAAATGTGGGGCACCTGGGTGGCTCAGTTGGTTAAGTGGCTTCCTTCAGCTCAGGTCATGATCGGAAGGACCTGACATCAAGTCCCACATTTGACTACCTGCTCCGGGGGAGTCTGCTGCTCCCTCTCCCTCTGCCCCTACCCCCTGCTTATGAGCATGTGCTCTCTCTCTCTCTGTCAAACAAATAAAATCTTAAAAAAAAAAAAAAGAAAGTAGTATAATGTGAATCTTTCTTATACAACAGCCAATATAAGCTTTTGCCCCTACTTTGTTTTTTCCCCTCTCTCTGCAGAGTGTGTTTATGATGGTTTAATTGGAGAATTTCTCTTAGCCCATAAAATGTTCTTGTGAATGGAAGCTAGTGTAATGTAAGAACGAGAGAAAGAAATATGAAAGCACTTTTAGATCAAATTTGCCATAGATGCCCTGAAATACTGATTTGCTGACATTTATATTAGAACATTCTACCTTTTTAAAGCATTGCTTTTAGAATCTTTATCATAAACCTGATTCATATATATGTAAATATGAATATCTTATATTAGCATTATAATTTAGAATATGTACAATGTAATGCATATATACACATATATATTATTCCAATTTTATTAACTAGGAAATTAAAGTTTAAATTCAATGACTCTTCAAGGTCACAAGGATTAGTGTGAAAATGAGATGCAAAGTACCATCTATATTAATGACTAGCTCATTTCTTGATAACTTCCCAAACTCAATTAGGAAAACCATATTGGAGAGCATGGCTTAAATAGAGGCCACCCATTCACTCCCTAACACCCACCCTGATTTAAAGTTCAACTGGAATGCAGGAAGAAAATATGGAATAGCAGAAAAGCAAGGAAAATTGGTCCTTTCAGTACAGTCATTACTTAGATGCCTTGTAAAAATGATGCCCTGTAGTAAAAACTTAAGTGTACTGGAACATATTTCCTTGGCTTAATTTCAGTACAGATGTGTTTGACAGTTCTGTACTTACTCCCAGCATCCAACACTAAAGACTCTCTGCCTTGCTCCTCTGAACTACATGTAAGGCCCACTGTAGAACTGTGGGGAGAAACCCTCTGGGAGCAAGCCCTAAAGGTTGAATGCCACCCTTTCTGTCCTCTACTAGAACAATTACAAAGTGCATTCTATACGATTCTTCAGAGATTCCTCTGTAGGCTCAAGGCTTGGTTCCCCACAGCAGCTACCAGTTTATTGACATAAACCTTATTAGCTTTTATTTCCTCCCAGTGTTACTTTCTTTACTATCTAAGTTCTGTGTCCTGAGAACACCTCTCAAGTAAACTTTGTGCACTCAAATCCTTTGTTTGAGGAAAGATTTAAACTGAAACAGGTCAATAGCTCTTACCTTTTTGATTAGCAACATTTTCCCCCTTCTCCTAGAAGAGAATAAATAAGACAAAGAGAAAGAAGCAAGTTTCTTTTCCTTCTAGTCTTCCTAAGTGATCCTTCTTATATACATCTTGAGTAACTTGGAAACAGAAGTTTCCTTACTTTCAGTATTGTAAACTGAGGCAGGTAAGAGATTTCCCCTAGCTTCATAAGGTCAGCCATTACATCTAACAATTGTAATGAGAACTTTAAAATCTACTCTCATAGCAACTTTCACATACACAATGCAATATTGTTAACTATAGTCATCATCCGGTACATTAATTACATCCTAGAACTTATTCATATATGACTGGGAGTTTATACCTTTTGACCACCTTTACCCAATTCTCTCATTGAAAACCTACCTATGGAAACCACCAATCTGCTCTCATTTTCTATGCCTTTTCTTATTGCCTTTTTCTTTTAGATTCCAAATGCAAATGAGATCATACAGCATTTGTCTTTCTCTAACTGATTTCAGTTAGTATAATGCCCTCAAGGTCCATCTATGTTACCACAAATGGCATGGCTTCTTTCTTTCTCTCTTCTTTTCTTTTCTTTTCTTTTCTTTTCTTTTCTTTTCTTTTCTTTTCTTTTCTTTTCTTTTCTTTTCTTTTTTTTTCTTTTCTTTTCTTTTCTCTTTTCTTTTTTTCTTTTCTTTCTCTTTCTTTTCTTTTCTTTTCTTTTCTTTTCTTTTCTTTTCTTTTCTTTTCTTTTCTTTTCTTTTCTTTTCTTTTCTTTTCTTTTCTTTTCTTTCTTCTTTCTTCCTAGATTTTATTTAATTATTCATGAGAGACACAGAGAAAGAGGCAGAGACATAGGCAGAGGGAGAAACAGGCTCCGTGTAGGGTGCCTGATGCAGGACTCGGTCCCAGGATCCTGGGATCATGACCTGAGCCAAAGGCAATGCTCAACCACTGAGCCACCCAGGTGCCTCTCTTTCTTTTTTTAATGGAGAAACAGAATCTCAGATTTCAATGATTATAATACAGTAAACACATATAGTATACATTCCCCATAAAGCAATGTAATTTCCTTATGGGAAAATTATATACCAGTGAGAATCATTACTCATAATATCAAGAAATCAATGGGAAAAAATACTAAGATCTCAACTCTTCTGTCAAGTGTACCCACATCTATAATTGCTTTGAATTACAATTATTCCACTCAGCTAGTCTCCCTACCCATTTTATTTTCAATTTTAACAAGATTATTTCTATGCAATATTGGCGGCTTGAATCCTGGACAAAAGATCTATATACCAATGCACTCTACTGTGTGAACATACATAACTCCATTTTACTAATAAACCAGTAGGACATGTGCTGTAATTTGGTAGAACATGTATTGTAAGATGTGTTTTATAAGATAAATAGCTAACATAATGAATTATGATTTGGCAAAGCCACAAAGCTAGTTAGTTGCAAAACTCATGTGTAAATATATATCTTTTGATATCTAGTTTTCTTTCATTTAGATGGAATTGCTAAGAACTTCTCAAGTCTTTCTGAACTTCTTATTTTCAAGTCTTTCAGCCCACAAAAAGAGCAAAGCCTGATTAACCCTCCACTATGTGGTAAGAAGAATAGGGCCAATTCTCATCCTGTGGAAAAATCCTGCAGTTTTTCAACTGTTCTGGTGACCAGAAAGCACCTCTGTATAATTAAAAGCCTCACTGACCATGCATTAAAAACCATATTTTCTGGGGATCCCTGGGTGGCACAGCGGTTTGGTGCCTGCCTTTGGTCCAGGGCACGATCCTGGAGACCCGGGATCGAATCCCACGTCGGGCTCCCAGTGCATGGAGCCTGCTTCTCCCTCTGCCTGTGTCTCTGCCTCTCTCTCTCTCCCTCTGTGACTATCATAAAAAAAAAACAAACATATTTTCTAATAAATTTTATCCTTAAATCTAACATTTCAGTCTCCATCTACCTGCTACCTTGATTCTTACTTATTTGTGATCTTGAGAGACAGATGAGGTTTATTGCCTGCCTCAGGTTGAAAATACAATAATTACTTAAAACATAAAGGCATATCAAAAGCTTCATTTTTAATGTGTGTAGTAGTTAGAAATGAATTCATTAAAAGGTGCTATTGTTAAATAGTGAAAATATTTTAACTATTCCAGAAAAAATAATTTGGAAAAGAGTAAATCTCAAATGAATAATCGAATGAAAGGCCAACTATGTTTGGGGATACAGTGTAAATATGTAAATATAACATGTAAATAATAAGAATGTTTATCAGTCATAAAAGGTAGTAGACTTTATCGGAATCTAATGTAAAATTATTAGTTCATTTTGTGCAAAAAAGCCACTAAATTTTTAAAAATGTTTTAAAAGCAGTATCCTTTTGTCCTCCTGTTGAAAATCTACATTTTACTTCCAAAAAATGACAATCATTGTGTATATATTTCATTACTATTTAAAAAAACATTTAATTCCAACGGTGAAACTGGTCCTTATCAATATGACTGGGCTAAAGTGTCCCACATACCACTTGTGTTTGAGCTGAATTCACAATATGAGGCATATCCTTTTTACAAATTTTTTAAATTATCTCTATCCAACAAAATTATAAAACTATAACTTTCATGGTCGTTTCTGTTTTCCTAAAAACAGAATTCATAAAAATAATTATTAATGTTAGTCCTATGCTTGCAAATTAAAGCCTTTATCTTACTGTCTTATAAACCATTTGATTGCTCTCATTCTCTCCTACAAGCACAGGCAGGTGTCATTCACACTTTGTTTTTCTATGCAGTAACCTAGCAACTGCAAATTGCAAGACCTTCTTTATAATAGTGTTCTCCTAATAATTTCAAAATGATGCGACCCTCTTAGATCCCAAAGAATAATGTTAGTAAGCCTTTCTTCCTCTTTAGAAACTTAGCTAGGTGATCTTCCTAAGCAGTCAAGTGCTTATATTTCAAGTCCAAAAATATCAAACCTCCATTTATAAACATACCCAAAACAAAAACAAACACAGAAACCCAAAATCAGATAGTTTCAAATTTAGAAGACAATAATACCACTTCCTGGTTTCTTTTATTTTTTTAAAGATCTTATTTATTTATTTATTCACAAGAGACACAGAGAGAGAGAGGCAGAGACACAGACAGAGACAGAAGCAGGCTCCATGCAGGGAGCTCGACATGGGACTCGATCCCGGGTCTCCAGGATCACACCCTTGGTTGAAGGTGGTGCCAAATTGCTGAGCCACCCGGGCTGCCCTCTGGTTTCTTTTAAAGATGGGTAATGAAATCCATACACTCAATCAGATTAAATTGGTTATAGCTATTATGTACACCAAAATATATACATAAATGTCAAGACTGATTTCCAAAAGCCACTAAATAAAATGTGTTTTGAATTCAAGTTAATTCATCTTTAAGTATTAATTTATAAAGTTTATTATTATAAAAGATGATGAGAAGGTCCAGTGGAAAGTGAAGAATTACCACATACATGAGCAAATTCTTTCATTCATTTCCTCAAATCTAGGATTGCCAGAGATAAAAAGTGAATCTCCCATTTAAATTTGAATTTCAGAAAGACAACAAATAATTTTAGTATAAGTATGTCCTATGCAATATTTAGGACAAGTTTACTAAAGATATTTGTTGCTTACCTGACAGTCATTTTTAACTAGGTAACCCTATAGTTTTATTTGCTAAATCTAGCAGTTCTGTGACAAGGAGATTTGAGGTAGAACTATAAAATAAGTTAATTGATTATCTTGGTTATATTAGAGACTAAATAAGTGTTTGGCTAATAGACTGAGGGCACTAGAAATAGCTTTTACCTTTTTGTTTCTTTTAACTAAAGCATCAGAATATCAGCTAGGTACTTTAACCAGAAAATAATGTATGAACAACTATGATTTATAAGTACATTTTAGAATTGTAACCTTTGAATGTCTTTTTTGCACGCATTTTCTGTTTATTGAATAAATAATAGCTTGTCCTATGAGAATATTTAATATATGCAGTTTTTCTATTTAAACCATGCCCACACCTGAGTTAAATAAAAATACAGTTAAAGAAAATGCCATGATGGATTAGAAAGGCAAGAACACAGTGGATAACTACAATGCTTTCAATTTGAAAGATAGAGTGAGACTATGTCAGCAGGACTAGCTGCCCCAATTGAAATGAGATGATGTAGTTAGATATTTAAGAAAGCACAGTAGTAGATTTGGGGTTACATCAAGGATTGAAATGAGGGAAGTTCTTGTTGTCATTTTTATTGCACCAGTTGGAGTAAGTTTTCAACTTGTGAAAAGTGGAGCACAGATCCTGGAAATTGAAATCCTTTCCTAAAGCACAGGCAAGTGCAGGGCAATCAATGGCAATATCAGATTGAAGCTCATGCCTGTTAATCAATGTGACTTAACCCTGATTTGGAAGAAAATTATTTTGAGTATGAGAATATCAACCCTTTGCACTCCCTTGAGTTTTTGCTGAGGGTGACAATTATTTATCAGGGATGATATGGAGCCTCTTAAATGAAGACGTGCAAGAATAATGATTGAGGAGGAGAGGAATGGGAGCTGGGCATAAGCCAATTCTGCAGCAAACATGCTGTGTGCAAACACTAAGCCCAACAGCAATTGTCATACATTTTCAGTCTAATGCTGGGTCAACAGCTTACTTGCAAGACTTACATAAATTGCTTAATCTGTCAGCTTCCTTTCTGGTGAGTGAAATGAACTTGAAGGTCTTTCCATCTTTTACCAACTCTGACTATGCCAATGATAAAGACCCTTATAAACGAGAATATTTAACTGCTTCATATGAATTACTTAGGCTTAGGAGCATATAAGTACTGAAACTTCATTTCCTGTGACAGTATGTCAGATGAAGACATTATGAATATGTCTAAGTCCCTAACCTGTCTCTTTTACATACTAAACTTCAGTCATTTATGCAAGTTGATTGCACCCCTGCTATGGGTTTTGCAAGAGGTTGGACACTTTAAAAACATTAACAATATTTATCTAACTTAGGAAGGAGTCTCTTTCTGTAGAACTATGCTACAAATTATTTACAAAAATGCATTTCCATCTCTTAGATTTTTTTTGAGTCACAGCAGGTGACTAAACCATTATGCAAGGATCCCATCCTGTCCTCTTTCTGAAACCCTCAACTTAGTGCTCTGTATGTAGAATGAAAATAATGGCAAGTAAATAAAACTGTTAGAGTGGTTTTCAGTTCAGGCAGCCAGACATGGGCCACAGTAGCTATGTGAACTTGGGCAAGTTATCATGTTTCCTTATGCATGTATTTAAACATAAGGATAATAATTTACCAATCTCTTAAGATTGTTGTGAATGTAATTGTGAACACTTAACACATTCATATGATAAATGTTCAATAAATAGTAGCAATTGTTGCTATCATGCTGCTACTACTATTATTAAAATAATATTTTTTATTAGAAAACAGGTAGGAGCTTAATTAGAAGTCAGTTCTGTTTTTTTTCAAGTCCGCTGAATTTTCTTAATACATATATCAATAAAACCAGGCTTAACTAAATTGCTGAAAAGGAGAGCTTTCCGCTTTCTGACATTCATGGACTATGTATACAATATTCTTGAATGTAAGAGAAATAGTGTTTTTTAAAAAGGATAAATGGGAAAGCAAATTTATTTGTCTATATCAGTGCCTGTACCTGACAGGCAATATGCAGTCAATAAATTATTTTTAAATAATGTTAGATAGCTAATGCAATTTTCCTATGTAAGACAAACATCTATATATGCATACATGAGCTAAGTATAGAATGTTCATGTAGAAAGCCAGATTCATCATAGGGATGATACTTTATTAAATAAATTATCTCTCTTCATTTTACCTCATAACATAATTTCAGTCTTCCTCTAGCCAGTAGGCTAGAAGGATCCTTGTAGCCAGGAGAAGGCAATGACTGCACATCAAGTTTAAAAAGGACCAACTGAAAGTATTGTTAATTTTAAAATAAAATGCCCTGAAAGACTTGAGAGATTGCAAATGTCTCCTGTACAGAGAATTCATGAAATTCTCACTGTTAGACTCAACTCTTTGCAATATAGAACTATTTCCAAGTGCTTTCATTAAAATAGAGTATTAATATAGAACCATTAGACATTGAAAGTATAATGGGCTTTGAGGAACAAGCAAAATTCAGCATTAGAAAGGAGTCAGGTTTAGTACACAAGAATTGAAGGGAACAATAATAAACAGTACAAAAAAATAGGATATGGAATCATAGAGAAAGGGGAGATGAAGAGAGAATAAGGAAATACATGTATGCTTACTCTGATCTAAAACCTAGTATTAAAGACTTCTAGGGCAGCCTGGGTAGCCCAGTGGTTTAGTGCTGCCTTCTGCCCAGGGCCTGATCCTGGAGACCTGGGATCAAATCCCACAACGGGCACCCTGTGTGGAGCCTGCTTCTCCCTCTGCCTGTGTCTCTGCCCCCCCTCCCCTGTGTGTGTGTGTGTGTGTGTGTGTGTGTCATGAATAAATAAATAAATAAAATCTTTAAAAAAATAAATAAAGACTTCTAAAGCATTATACAGAGAAGAACTTACTGGGAAAATGAATAATTTTGAGATCCTTTTAAAATAAATTAAAAAAAAAAGTCCTAACTCAAAAACTGTGTTCTTCTTCTTTTCCAATCTATATTTCTTTGATACTTTCTGAAGTTTATTGCGTTGACTAAGACTTCTAGTACAATGTTGAACAGATAAATGAGTTTGAGCATCCTTCCACTACCCTATCTTAGATATTAGCTTTCAGCTATGGCCATGAAGTAACACATTAACTAAGCATTTTTGTAGATGTTCTCTACCATGTGAGGGAGTTTGCTTCTCTTCATAGTTTCTGAAGTTTTAATCATAAATGATGTTGAATTTTATTTCATGTATTCTATGTCCATTAAGATGATCAAATTATTTTTCAAAATGTTTTGTCAGTTAATGTGGTGATTTTTAGTTGATTTCCAGATGTCAAACAACTCTGCATTCCTGGGATAAATGTCATTTGATTGTAATTTATTATTCTTTTTATATATCACTGATTCAATTTGCTAATATTTTTAAATGAATTTTGCCTCAATGTCTATAACAATAGGCATCCACACTCTTTTGTTATTTTTCCTCATAATATCTTTGTTTAGTTTTCTTATCATGGTATTTCTGGCTTATAAAACAACTACGATATTGTTTCCTTCTTTTCTACTTTCTGGAAATGGAAATGAATGGTTGATTCTAAAACTTGGTGGAATTAAGCACTGAGGCTTTTTGGGACCAGGGTTTCTATATTGGAACATATTTTAACTACAAATTGAATATTATTAGTAAATATGAAGATATATAAGTTATCTCTTTTTGATGAACTTTATTAGTTTGTATCTTTAAAGGACAATTTCCATTTCATCTAACTTATCAAATATATCTGCATAAAATTGTCATTGTTTATTTAATTATTGTAGCGTCCAATTGGTAGCCTTGCCCACTCTTTTATTCATGATATTGGTAATTTGTGAACTTAATAATAATAAAAATATGACTCAGCAAAAGTTGTTATTAAGTAAATACTTAGAGAAAAAAAATATAGCATCAGATGAGGAGGGGCTGCAAATCTAAACTAATCTTAAAACTCAAGTAGTAAGAAAATTAACTTAAATGGTAGGAGAAAATAATGTAGATAGCAGCAGAAATGTTAATAAAATAAAATAAGAGAAAATCAACAGCCAAAAGTTCATTCCTGAAGAAATTGATAAATTAAGCAACCCCCACTAAAACTGATCAAAAAAAGGAGAGAATATGTTTATGAGAGAATATGTTGAAGAAGATAACCACATATGAACACCACAGACATTAAAAGGATAAGAGGTATTTATAAAAGAATATGTGCAAATTTTAAAGAAATAGTTAAATAAACTATATTCTCTAACCACAAAAAATTAAATTCGAAACTATTGCAAGACAACTAGAAATTCTCCAAATGCTTGCGTAAATTATGCAACACATTTCTAAGTTAAAATATATGTATACAGGAAATTGGAAAATATGTTGAATACAGTTCTTTTAAAAACACACTAAATTTGTGGTCTGAAGCTAAAAATAGGGCTTGCAGATAAATTTATAGCTTTCAGTACTTAGAAGAAGAAAGGCCTAAAATCAATTTTTTAAATTTAACAGATTTTCTCTTTTCATTTTCTTTTTTTTAATCTTTTTTTTTTTTTAAGATTTTATGTATTTATTCATGACAGACACAGAGAGAGAGAGAGAGAGAGGCAGAGACACAGGCAGAGGGAGAAACAGGCCTCATGCAGGGAGCTTGACGTGGGACTCGATCCCGGGACTCCAGGATCACGCCCCGGGCGAAAGGAGGCGCTAAACCACTGGGCCACCAGGGCTGCCCCTTTTTTCATTTTCTGATTAGAATCAAATTCAATATTTTATTCTTTTTATTTGTTTATTTATTTAAAGATTTTATTTTTTATTCATGAGAGACACACAGAGAGAGGCAGAGATATACGAAGAAGGAAGAGAAGCAGGCTCCATGCAAAGAGCCCGATGCGGGACTCCATCCAGAGACTCGGGGATCACACCCAGAGCCAAAGGCAGATGCTCAACTCCCGAGCCACCCAGTCATCCCAGTATTTTCTTCTGTTTAGTGTCTCTGAAATGCAGAGATTTCTTTGCATGCCAATAGTTAATAATATCATTACTTGTTTATCACATCTTTTGAATTATCTTCTCTCTGTAAATATGTATTTTTTAACTTCCCTGATCACCACCTTCTAGCACACATGAATGCTCAAAGGATTGTAATTTCCTTTGCCAACTTTTCTTCCCTCATTTCATTTTACTTTTTAACTTGTGTTTTAAAGTTTTTATGTAAATTCTAATTAGTTAACAAATAGTGCAATATTGGTTTCAGGAATAGAATTTAATGATTCATCACTTATCTATAACATTCAGTGCTCATCACAACAAGTACCCTCCTTAATACCCACTATCCATTTAGCCCACCCCCCACTCACCTACCTCCATCAACACTCAGTTTGTTCTCTGTAGTTAAGAGTATTTTATGGTTTGCTTCCCCTTCTTTTTTTTTCCTTTCACCTATGTTCATCTGTTTTGTTCTTAAATTCTGCATGTGGATGAAATCATATGATACTATCTTTCTCTGACTTATTTTGCTTAACATAATTTATACTCTAACTCCATTCATGTTGTTGCAAATGACAAGATTTCATTCTTTTTGATGGCTGAGTAATATTTCAATATATATGTGTGTATATATATAATATATATCACCTCTTCTTTATCCATTCATCTGTCGATGGACATTTGGACTCTTCTATATTTTTACTATTGTTGATAATACTGCTATAAACATCAGGGTTTATGTGCCCCTTCAAATCAGTATTTTTGTATCCTTCGTGTAAATACCTAGTAGTGCAATTGCTCGATTGTAGGGTAGCTCTATTTTTAACTTTTGAGGAACCTCCATACTGTTTTCCAGAGTGGCTGCACCTGTTGCATTTCCACCAACAGCGTAAGATGGTTTCCTTTGTCTGCATCCTCATCAATATCTGTTGTTTTCTGTATTGTTACTTTAGCCATTCTGATGGGGGTATTTCATCATGGTTTTGATTTGTATTTCCCTGATGATGAGTGATGCTGAGCTTCTTTTCATGTGTCTGTTGGCCATCTATGTCTTCTTTGGGAAAATATCTATTCATCTCTTTTGTCCATTTCTTAACTCGTTTTTTTTTTTTAAAGATTTATTTATTTATTCATTCAGAGAGAGCGCGCGAGAGAGGCAGAGACACAGGCAGAGGGAGAAGCAGGCTCCATGCAGGAATCCTGACGTGGGACTCAATCCCAGGTCCCCAGTATCACACCCCGGGCTGCAGGCAGCGCTAAACCACTGCGCCACCGGTGCTGCCCTCTTAACTCGTTTTTAATGATACTAAAGAGTACCCTGGAGGGGAAAAGGGTAGAACAAGAAACATTTCCATAGTAGTAATAGCTATCAGCCTCCTTTCAGGGCTGTATACCTCTGGCAAGACTGCAATAGAGTCAGATTTGCATTCAAATAGAATACTAACCAGAATGCCATGGACAAGAGTACCTATTCTTCTTTTTTTTGAACTTTTTCTTAAGCTTCACATCAACTCTGATCAATTACATATTCAATGATTTTTTTTTATTCATTCGTATATTTATTAGTCAAATAATCTGTTTTTGTATTTTTATGAACTGTGTTTTGTTAGATTTAGGAAATGAAAGAATTCTTCCATTCATCAAAAACATTTATAAATGCCAGAAAAAATAATTAATTTTTATCCAAATAACTTATTTAAAGCAAAGCAAATAATTAAGATAATGCTGTCATACCCAATTTTAAAAGCCAATTCTGTCATAGTACGGATAAACAGCAGTATGGTATTTTCTCCCATGCATACTTATTTGTGAATTAAAAAAATAAAGGAAAAGAAACCCCTTTTTTACAATTGTGATTATTTGTATCCTCCACCCTATCAATGTGAAGTTCCTTATAGGTGAAACTTTTATTTTCTTCTATTTACTTTTGTAGTATCCTGTGATTACTCTTTCGACTTCATGTACTAATCATTTTTCTTTTAATGTTATTTCCCTTAGACTATCCTGGCCACTCTTTAAAAAAAAAAAAAAAAACAAAAAAAAACGTGTTAGGATATCCTGGTATCTTCCCTGACTTAATGCAAGTAACTGGACAATAAAAATCCCTTAATAAACAGTTCAGTTTGATACTATACTGAGGCATAGAAACAGAAAAAGAGAACAGAAAAGGCTAAATTGATCTTGTTTTGTGTATTCTACATAAATCATTTTTCCATCAAATATATCTAGTTATCTAAAAAACAAAATTTCTTCTTATAGATATGGGCATTGCATATATTATGTGTATATAATGGTGATACTCAAACAGTTCAGCTTTATTGCTCTGTCACCTAGTAGACATTTTGAGGGTTTTTTTTTTTAAATATTCTAGCACAGTTATGTATCCAGTGGTAGTAAATGTCATCTCAAGTGTTCCATTAAAAAAAAGATATAATTAATTTTTTGTTATATGATACAAAATTCATTCACAACCTTGAATAAGTTTTAAATTACTTGTACAGAAATTGAGATCGTTCATCATTACAAATAATTCCATCTGGCAGGGATCCGTAGTACCCACTTCACACCATGATTCTTGATGAGTTGACTGTTCCTAACTGTGACATATCCTTTTATCTTAACTGGAAACCTCAGGAGGTAGACTGTGTTCATAATTGAAAACATAATTGAAAACAAAAGTCACACAATGTCATTTGGAAAGTCAAAGTTATGATTTGCACATTTATTGTATTGAAGTAAAATTAATCATGTACCAGAAATACAGATGTCAAATTTAGTAGTATTTTAATAAACCATGGACAATGACATGCCAGGTAAATAATACAGACTTGAAAATAAATTTCCTTTCTCAATACATTGCTTGCCTTATTCATGAAAAAGCGTCTTAGTTTCTCAAAGTGATCTGATCTTTTCTCTGGATTTTCTCTGGATGTTGAGCCTCATTATTTATGTATCTCCACTTGTATAGTGTCATTCAGCACACTAACTCTCAAACAAAATAAACAAACTGTTCTAGTGAGAATACTATATCTACCTCTTACTAAGTTCATGATCTCAGACAAGGATCTTAACATCTTCAAGTCTCAGTTTCCGTATCAGCAGAATGACGATAACAATATTAGCTATGAAAGAGTGCTCTGAAATACTAAAACCCCAAACTAAATGGAATGGTCTTTTGTCCTTTCTCAACCCTTTAGGGAAAACTGTAGTCAATTATTCACGTCCTTTGGTACTTATCTATTTCCAAATAATTTGTTTCGTCTGTCTTGGTTTAATTAATTGGTATTATCTTTTTGTTTCTTTTTGTTTTGCTTTCTAACCAACATCCCTTAGTACTTTCTTCTACGTTTTTACAGAGACATAAGTTCTATAGTTTAATAAAGATGATTTGTATAATGTCTTCATCACTTAATAGTTATGTGATCTATAGCAAGATACTTATTCTCTGTATCCTGGGATTTGAATGAGAACAGTAATTCTGGGGATCCCTGGTGGCTCAGCGGTTTAGCACCTGCCTTCAGCCCAGGGCGTGGTCCTGGAGTCCTGGGATCGAGTCCTGTATCGGGGTCCCTACATGGAGCCTACTTCTCCCTCTGCCTGTGTCTCTGCCTCTCTCTCTCTCTTTCTGTGTCTCTCATGAATAAATAAATAAAATCTTTAAAAAAAATAATAATAATAATACCTACCTACAGCATGCTCATGAAAATTAAGTAAAACAATTTGTATGAACTAATTAGTACGGGGACTGATATGAGTGCTCAAAATTCTATTTATTACTATAAGTCATAGCCTCTGGAGTTCCACTGTTTAGAGCCACCAGTCTGTCAGCATACCTGTTTTCTTGTGCTCTGTGGATAAATTCTGTGAATTTTTGGCTGTGAGTAATAAACCACCTCCACCTCTCCCCACAAACATACACACACACTTCTTTGATAGCCTGGTTCTCTAAACCAGTAATTCTGCCTTAATTATTCAGTCATGGGTCTGCCCCATTACCTTGTATAACCCCAGACTGTCTTAGGTTAAGATCTAGCTCAATCATCTTCCCTTACAGTAGACCCTACTTTCTACAGCCATGTTTGTGACCACTGTTTCATATGGGCGTATCTTCCAAGGTTAACCTGAAATGAGGCTACCTCCTAGAAATACCTATTACCCTGTACTCACCAGGTTGTATTTGAGTCTTGGCTAAGTTTGACTGGGATTGTGTATTAAGTTGGCCTGCATTTCAGTGACATAGTCCCTTTGAGGGAAAGATTTTCAGTTAGTCCAAATGATATAATCTCTTTTTAAAGAGTAAATAATACAGTGTGTTCAAATATAGAAAATAACTGTTTCCAATTTAGAAGACAATAATACCACTTCCTGGTTTCTTTTATTTTTTAAAGATTTTATTTATTTATTCATGAGAGACACACAGAGAGAGAAGCAGAGAGACAGGCAGAGAGAGGAGTGGGCTCCATGCAGGGAGTCCCACGTGGGACTCAGTCCCGGATCCTAGGATCACGCCCTGAGCCAAGGCAGATGCTCATCCCTGAGCCACCCAGGCATCCATATAAATCTGGTCTTAATAACATTTCAATTATTTGATCTTTTCATTAACTGTAATTTTTCCACAGACCTTGTTGTTATACCAAAGTATCTCCATCTAACACTAAACAAAGGAAAGATTACATTACATTTGCCTGATAAATATTGTCATTGCATGATTTATTTTAATGCCAAGTTTCTCCAACTTATCAATGAAACATAAGCAACAATTTTAATTGTCCATAAAATTATATACCTAATCTGATTCATATCAATTTCTCTGGAGACATCACTTACTTCTATTAACTCATAGCTTTTCAAGCTGTCCTATCAAGCCTCCTTTGGCTTCTAAACCTTTAAACATGTCATTGCCACTCCCTAGAAATACCCCCATCCCCCTCTGTAGGGAATATACAGACTTAAATTTGCTCAGTTCTCAGTTGAAATGTACTTTTATCAAAAAAAATCCATCCTTGGCCCTGCAGACTAGGATAGGTCTATGCTCTAGAGCTCTCTTTCCTTCTTTTTGTAGCATTTATCAGAAGTGCAGTCAAGCACATGTTAGCATAATTAGTTATTATTAACTGCCTTACTATATGCAAAGTTCCATATCAATTGTTACGTTGTTCATTGCTGTATTTCCACTTCTTAGCACCTGATATGTGTCCCAGTAATGCCATATATTAAGTGGATGGCAAATATTTGATCAATTAATATATCAATGAAAAGGTAAGTGAAAGTGTAAGTAATACTGAAGATAACACAAGATGCTCAAGTATATGGTCTTTTTCCATATGTATATAAAATCAGAGGAAGTAAAAGACTTTCAGAAACATTAAAAAAACACATAAAAAGCAACTACAGAATTACACGTTTTAAACCTGACATTCAAATTTAGCATTATTTGGTACCATCAAGAAATTTATTTGTGATTTTTTTCACTGTGAACCTCAGAATTACAGTCAAATAATTTTTAAGCTTTCAATATAAAAAATATATGAAATAAATAAGCATACAGACTCTAATTAAAAAACACTTCCAAGGGGGTCCCTCGGTGGCCCAGCAGTTTAGCGCCTGCCTTTGGCCCAGGGCGTGATCCTGGAGTCCCAGGATCGAGTCCCACATCTGGCTCCCTGCATGGAGCCTGCTTCTCTCTCTGCCTATGTCTCTGCCTCTCTCTCTCTCTGTGTCTGTCATGAAAAAATAAATAAAATCTTAAAAAAAAAAAAACACTTTCAGGTCTATCCTTAAAGAAAAGCTACTATTATTACATTATATAATTTACTGTATTCCCATCAACATCATGCATTAATGCATTTTCAAGGTATTTCCTCAGTCTGTAAACCTATTTTTTTCTTCATAAGTATTTTTTAAATGTTAGGCTCATTTTTAAAATAATTTCAAAAACCTGAAAGGACAAATAAATATGATATCATGCATATATGTTCAAAGGAAGGGAGTTCCACAGATTCAGGGTATAATTATTCACTGAGGATATAATGTGAAACAATTCCCAAAATGAATTGCTTACTGAATGCTTTTAATATGGAAATTTGAAAACTCTTCTACATTATACTCACTTATTCTTTCAACAAATATTAGTTTAGCATATACCATAATCTATACCATCATGTTTATCAGTTTTTTAAACTGTGTGTGTGTGTGTGTGTGTGTGAGAGAGAGAGAGAGAGAGAGAGAGAGAATACATATGCATGCACAACACAAAACAGGAAGTCACAGTCTAGGTGAGAAATAGAAGAGTTAATCTTTTTATTTTTATTTTTTTATTGGAGTTCAATTTGCCAACATATAGCATAACACCCAGTGCTCATCCCGCCAAGTGCCCCCCTCAGTGCCCATCACCCAGTCACCCCAACCCTCCACCCACCTCCCCTTCCACTACGCCTTGTTCATTTCCCAGAGTTAGGTGTCTCTCATGTTTTTTCACCCTCACTGATATTTTCACTAATTTTCTCTTCTTTCCCTTTATTCCCTTTCATTAATTTTTATATTCCCCAAATGAATGAGACCATATAATGTTTGTCCATTTCCAATTGACTTATTTCAGAGTTAATCTTCTACTTTAATATAACTTGAAGATTTTTAAGCAATTTTCCACCCTGTATTAGTTTTGCCTTAGTACTTAGACTTTGCAAAACCTTCGTAGCATAGGTGTCACCTGAATTGAGTCTTAACAGATATGGAAAGATTGTACTGTTAGACTTGTTATACCTTGAGCATAATAGCAATGCTGAGAAACGGAGAAAAACAAGATTAAAGAGAGAGACTGAGATGAGACTAGGAATTGCATTTCATACTGAGTACCTTAAATATTATTTTCTATAAAACAGAGGCCACTGAAGGAGTTTTAGCAAGAAAGTTCTAGAAGGGTGTTTTCAGCAAACTGGAGAATAGTCGAGAGGAGGACTAGACATAGATGACAATAGGAAGATCATGACATTCAAGCAAGAGATTATGAGGATGCAAATTAATACAGTGGTACTAGACATGCAGAGAGTCAGATGGATAGGGGAGATATGTATAATAGGAGGCAGTGAGCAGTTGGTTGTGGGAAATAAAGAAACAGGAGAAATTCAGTTCCAAACTTAGATGCCCGAGTAAATGAAGTTATTAACTGACCTAGGAAATAAGCAATGGATTTTTTATATTAATATCAATTATGAATTCAGATTTAGCTTCCAGAGATTGATTTGATTACTGATCATCTATGTGGAGATTCAGAGTGGCAGAAATAGAGAAAGATACATAATGTTGGTTTAGATCATTTAAATGTTGGTTGTACTTTGAAGGTTGTGTACATACATAATTAAAATCTAGGCTACAGATGAAAATTTCAGAATTCAGAATGTCAAAGAAGAATTTAAAAAGCAGAGGCTGGGGGCAGCCTGGGTGCCGCCTTTGGCCCAGGGCCTGATCCTGGAGACCCAGGATCGAATTCCACATCGGGCTCCCTGCATGGAGCCTGCTTTTCCCTCTGCCTGTGACTCTGCCTCTCTCTCTCTCTCTCTCTCCTCTCTTTCTCTCTCTCTCTCTCTGTGTTTCTCATGAATAAATAAATAAAATCTTTTTAAAAAAATCAGAGGCTGGAAAGCAGAGAAACAGCAATTAGAGACAGGAGAAGGAAAACATAGTGAATAGTGTGGCCAGAATACAACATGGTCTTAGCATGGTATAGTCCAGAGAACAGGATTTTTGTTAGTTTCGGAATCTTCTCTGAAGTTAATGATGACCTTCCCAGGTTTTCACACTATGACTGGGTGGAATTGCTTCCAAGGTTTATCTGGTCACTATTTACTACTTAAATCAGTACTAATAAAGGAGTTGACAATACAGTTTATACAAGCTGTCCATCTTTCTTTGAAATTAGGCAAGTTTTTTTATAATCCGTATTTTACTTCCTTCTATAAATCTCAAAGGCCCCTGATCTTACCCAGGACCCTCCTTGCATCATAAAAATATAAATTAGACAATATGTTCCCTCTACATATATAGAATATATAGGATATTATAACATGACTGAGGACATGGTTAACTTAGAAAAGCATGCATTGGATATGGGCATATAAAATCTTTTTAACATTTCTTGTGAGGCTGTTTTAGTGAACTCCTTTAGCTTTTGCTTATCTTGTAAACTCTTTATTACTCCTTCAATTCTGAGTAATAACTTTGCCAGCAGAGTATTCGTGGAAGTTTTTTTTTCTTTCTTTCCATACTTGGAATATATTGTGCAGCTGTCTTCTGGCCTGCCAAGTTTCCACTGAAAAATCTGTTGTTAATCTTATGGGAGCTTCCTTGTATAAATGATTTTTCCCTTGCTGATTTAAGATTCTCTCCTTGGCTTTAACTTTTGACATTTTAATTATAATGTATCTTGATGTAGGTCTCTTTGGGTTCATCTTATTTGGAACTCTCTGGATGTGGACATTTGTTTCCTTCCCTAGCTTAGGAAATGATAAAAACTACTAGGTGTTAAAAAATATCCAAGTGATTGGCTGCTATCATGGGTGGATTAAATGCTATTTAATTTTATTAAATTAAATAGCATTTAGGAGAATTTATTATTTAATTACTTAGATTCTTTCAAAATAGTTGACAATCTCTACACTGCACTGGCATGTTTAAGCGTATAAAACTTTTTGTTAACTACAGAGAAATAATTATCTATGGGAAAGGGGACTAGACAGGCATAGCTTTTGAGTACCTGCTCTATGCAGGAAGGATCTTTAATTTGATGCTGGAGAAAATGTCAGGGACACTCAAAGAACACAGAACGTAGTCATGACTAGAATCTAAGTGCCATGAGGACTCAGAAGACTTTGGTTTTTTTTTTTATTTGTTTATTTTTAAGTCTATATACTTTCTTTGACTGATACTTAGCAGCACCTGGGATATAGTAGGCATTCAATAAATATTTTTTGAATGAAGGAATAAATGATGAATAAATGAAAAGTAATCACAGTGAGCAAAAAAAGGTAATCAAAGGGTTTCAAAGTTAGAAGAGAGGTATAGATAAAGGGCTATGGAAACACATAGAGAAGAATAATGAATTCTGACCAGAGTGTTGGACCACATACATGGGGATAGAAGAATCAACATCTGAGCCGAATCTTGAAGATTAGAGTTTTGAAAAATCCTCCAATGGGGTAGACCTCAAAGGGATGACCTTTCTAGCAGAGAAGATTAAAAAGATCAGAAATAAGAAAGTACATATTCAATCTGGAGAGTAGCAGTCTGGTGTTATTACATTTGAGAGAAACTGGTGGAGGACAAGAGTGATTCAAAGAGTATGACAAGAAATGAAATTGAAGAGGTTGATTGGAACCAGAGTGTGAAATGAATTGTATCATATTTTGGATGTTATCCTATAGGCATGAGCTTTAAACAAACAAAAAGAGCAAGAAGAAGGAGGAGGAAGAGAAGGGGGAAGAGAAGAAAAGAGTACGAAGAGTTCTGCTAAAATTACTAGAACTATAAAGTGCTAATTTCAAAGAGGTCTGAAAATTTGCAATTTATCATTTTATTTTGCTCATTTGAATATTGCATGAGTATTTGAGATTTGTTGTACAAATTCATATTTTCAAATTCAAAAATTTTCCAACTTTCCATGTTATATGTTCTGATTCTAACATAAGTCAATGCTGGTTGGAAGGATAAAAGTCTATACCATGCCTTAGAAACCAAGTTTTAAAAAAGTAAATAAATTTGACCATCCAGAAAAACAAACCAACTCACTTATTAACATAACACTTCATACCAGAAGATATTAGAACACCCTATTTAAGATACACAAGCAAAAGAAATGGAAGACAAATCAAAGATTTTATATCCATTCCAAACTGGTAGAAAGGCCAAAGATAATCTGTTATGAACATGAGAAAACTCAGGACCTATGAACATTTCTTAAGAGTCTACTATAGTTCAAGCTTTAGACGACCAAAGAAACCAAGGGACAAGTTTAAGTAATAATGCCCAGTGGCAAAAATTGAAAAAATTTATCTGTAGAACAAAGACTAAATCCTATGTATAAAGGTTTTATTTTATATAAACACTATATATTTTCTGAAAAAAATCGATATAAGAGCACACAGTGGTGAAAGGATAAGTAATATTCTCTCTCCAAGGCTTTAGAGTCATCTATCAAATGCCCTTGGGATCCACATTATACTTATAGCTAGGGAAACATCTATATTTGATGTTGGTCTTGTTAATTAGACAAAACATCTTATTTGGCTTTTATTTTATTCTTAACCTTGGGGAGGCTATTTAATGTCCTATCTGACATTCCTCAGATTACACATGATCAAACAATTTGTGATCAAGTAAATAACCATCATTATATCTAGTCAGTGTAAAAACGTGAAAAACTTAGCACTAGGCATTTCATTTAATTTGTTTATTTCTTTTGAAGAAATAAATGATTATATAATTGAAAATTAAATATAAATAAAAATAATGGATATTAAATTATATTTTAGTCCTAATATATTGGGGCAACTAATATTCATAATATTAAAAAATAAACTTTTGAAGTACATTTAATATTTATTTATTTTTATTTTTTAAAGATTTTATTTATTTACCTGAGAGACACAGAGAGAGAGAGACAGAGACATAGGCACAGAGGGAGAAGTAGGCTTCTCCAATGCAGGACTGATCCTGGGACTCTGGGAACACAATCTGAGACAAAGGCAGGCACTCAACCACTGAGCCACCCAGGCATCCCAATATTTATTTATTGAAAAGAATTTATATCCCAAGGAACTCAAGAAAATATCTTTCTTGAAACTTTCCTGAAGTGATAGTGTAAATAAGCAAGTGAATGCAAAAGAAAAAAAAATGTATATGCATGGGGCACCTAGGTGGCTCAGTCAGTTAAGTGTCCAACTTTCGATTTCAGTTTATGTCATGATCTGAGTTGCGAGATCCTGCTGGCATTGGGCTCCAGGCTGAGTGTGTAACTTGCTTAAGATCCTATCTACCTCTGCCCTGACTCCTGCTCATTCACATACTCTCTCTCTTTTTCTCCCTCTCTCTAAACTAAACAAAACAAAACACACACACACACACACACACACACACACACACACACACACACATAGTCCTGTAAGATGTAAAAGCATCTTTTCAAGTGATATGCAGAAGCTTTACTTTTTAGGATTAGTTCAATAAATTTAGATAATCACTTTCAAACAAAACTTCAAGTTCAGGAGATAAGCCTTTACCTATTCAATTGCTTCTGAAGAAAATAAGAATTAAAGCTTAGTGACTTGGGGCAGCATTACCATTGTCCATTACATCTATGGATAGATTTAAAACCAAAGTAAAAGCATTTCTCTTATTCACCTACCCATCAGTCGAGCGTAACAGTTCCTTTTAGAAATGCAAATGTCCTTTTTAATAAATCACAGTAGCAATTTAATAATTTCATATCTTAAAAAATCAAGAAGTTATTGTTTCTCCCTTATAATAAAATTTGACTTTTGAAATATGAAATATAAAAATATGACTATATTAAATATAATTTATTATATTTACTTACATTATTCAGTTAACTCTTAAAACCCAATAATTCATTCCATGATGCTCATATTCAGTTATAGCCCCAGTTGTAACCAAATATTGAATTTAACTTTCAGTCATTTGGTAGTCAGCCAAATGTACTTATATCCACAACTATTCATAAATCCAGTTTAAGTATTACAATAATCTGAAGCACTCTCCCACAAATCTTCTGAAAACTCCTAAAAACTCATGTTCAAGTGAATTTGAAATCTATCTAATGTTCACTAATGGGAACAGTGCACTTGTTGTAATTCAGTAAGACTGACTCTAAATATAACAATTCTCCTTCAAAGTGGGAATTAATGTGACTTCCACATTTTTAGTATTACATTTACTAAACATTGCTAAGCAAATTTTTTCCTAGAAAAAGAATATTTTCACATGCTACATTTCTAGAAATGTAATTCATATTTGGAAAGGTATGAACATTTTTAAGATTTGTTGTACATATTTCCAAGATTGTACCCATTCGTTCTCCCATGAGTTTATGCCGGTAATGGTTATGTATTTAATAGAGGTGACCCTGCTGTCAGGTGTTCTCTTCGAACATGTAATACACAACCCTTTTATTTAAAGTAATTCTTATAACTGGTAATTCACAGTGGAATAGTCATAATGATTAGGTGCTTCTTTTTTCTTTTATTAATTTCAAATTTGTTCAGGCAAAATGAGTACTCTTACTTTATTGTGAACACTATAGAAAAGGTCATCTATATCCATATCATGTATTGAACATTTGAATTAATATCACATTAATTTCACAGAATTCACTTTTCAAAATGTCCATAAAACTTTATTTTTCACTAGTGTCTAATTGGATTTCAATTGACAAATACAATAATATCTTTATAAATGTTATAAGAGGTTTTCTAGTTTATGCATTTTTCTAGATTTTAAATGAATCATAAATCATAAAATCCCCTTAAAAATTATAAAAGAGGTTTTCTGGAATCATAAAATTGCCTTAAAAATGTTATAAAAGAGGTTTTCTAGTTTATGCATTTTTTCTAGATTTTAAAGGAATCATAAAATCCCCTTAAAAAAAATAAAAAACTGTTCCTTGTGCCACAGTAACGAAACAAGAATGATCATGCTGTTAGTAAAATACATATTGTTTATATCACCTCAGGTTATTGCAGAATTAAGAAAGGAATAAATAAAAGGAATAATAGCCTTTTATAATAGATAATAAATATTTTATCAGACTGTTCCAGTGAAACAGAAGTAATAGTGATGAGGGAACAGAAGGCTACCTGAGGACAAAGCACAAGCTGACACTCCACAAACGACACCCCACACACACCCACAGGAGGGATATGTGTGCCATTCTTCAGGCACTTTTGGCTGCCCAAAGCTAAGGGAAAGGAAAAACAAAATAGTTCTTATAGAGATTAGAGTCCTATAGACATGAGTCTCATTAAATTTACAAAATGTCTTAGTGATTTACAAGAAAAAAGCATTCTTATCAATAACCTAACTTCCAGAAGGATACTCCCAACTATCTTAATGATTTACTAGAGGGAAAAACAACCTTAACTTGACTATAGCAAGGCCTCCAAGATTGTGTAAGTCATCTTTAGCATACAAAAATTATTTTGAAAACCTCCATTTTCTTTGTCTCCCCCAGCTCCCAAGTATATTATCAGCCACCCCTCACAACCCCGGAGCAGTAGTTCTTCCTGCCCTTGGGTCCTGTCCTCTTGCTTTAATAAAACAACCATTTTGCACCAATGACATGTCTTGGTCGTCGGCTCCAGACCTCACCCCACCAAACCTCACCTATATTCCAAAATTACACCAATAGGATATAGACATAAATACAGATATAGATAGATATAGATATACGGAGAGATTTATTTTAAGAAATGACTCATGTAGCTGTCGGGTCTAATAAGACCAAAATCCACAGGACATGCTGGTAGTGTGGAATCTCAGGATTTTTATGTTACAGACTTGAAATAGAACTCCTACTAATCTAGGAAACCTCAGCTTTTACGGCTTTCAACTGATTTGATGAGGTCAATCCACATTATTGAGGGTAAAGTCAATGAATATAAATGTTAACCACATCTAAAAAACATCTTCATAGCAGCTGCTATATTAGTATTTGACCAAGCAGTGTGATACCATAGCCTATTGAAGCTGACACAGAAGATTTAGCCATCCCAACTGTTTTATATTGATTACTACATATCATATCCAAAAAGTAGACATAATTTATTGGGTTACAGATATTCTGTAATAACAATGTTTTTTATGTAGATTAATTAATATAGCTCAGAATAAACTTAAAAACATTATTTTTATGTATATTGCTCCTTTGGATACTGTAGATGACCTCAAATAGAAAAAACCGATTTATCAGGGCATTCCTAAATAAATTACTTTACAAAATATAGCTCTCAGTCTGAATGGAGAAACTTAGAGAAAACTAAAATGTTTATGTTTATAACCTATATCCATTCAACATTCAGGATGGAGATATTATATTCAAGGCAGTAGTTTCTTCAGTATTAATAAGAGTTATATTTTAAGCTATTAATTACATAGAAAATATTAATTTTAAATATGTAAGCCAAAATTTGCTTATCAGTAAAGAACATGTATAACAAAGAGATAAAGGGAATATTTTTTGGGTGTTTCTGTGTTTTGTCTGAAGTGATCTCCATAAGGACAAGGAAGGATAGTTAAGTATGAAAATATGATAAATAGCTGTGTAGATCCTTTTCTTACAATGTGACAGAATGTGGCCTGAGCCAGTTTTGTAACCCTAACCCCATTACCAAGTTCCAACTTACCTACAAAAGGAAAGAAGAGGACACCTGGGTGGCTTAGTGGGTTAAGCCCTTGCCTTTGGCTCAGGTCATGATCCCAGGGTCCTGGGATGGGGTCTCGCATTGGACTCCCTTTTCAGTAGGGAGACACTTTCTCCCTCTCCCTCTGCCCTTCCTCGTCTCATTCTCTCTCTCTCTCTCTCTCTCAAATAAATAAAAATTTAAAAAACATTTTAAAAAGAAAAGAACATACATTTGTTGTTGGATAATAGAAAGGAATTTGTTACAAAAAAGATGTGGTCTTAAACAGGAAATTCCAGTCTTTTACAGAGAATACAGTTCTGTTGTTTTTCCATTCCTCTGTGTGGGGAAAGACAAATTGTACTTTCCTTCTCAAGCTAAGTAAGAGACCAGCAAAGGCCTCCTCTGAGTCACAGGAGGTACTTGTCAGAAAGGATACTTCTCATTTCTAGGTAGATTCTTATAAACTACAGAAACTTGTTAACTACTCTCAGAACAGAGCCCACGTTGCTTTTATTATAGAATTTAATTATAAATAATGATACTACCCTACCCCATCAGGTGAAAAAAGAAGGCTGCATTAGAGTGAGCTGTGTTTGGTAAGAGTAAAGGTTTTCCAAGTTCAGATGTACACAATAGAATAAAGCTAGATTAGTCTCATCTTGCATGATCCTTCACAAAGTGATTTCTTATCAGGTTGAACAGGCCCCTGAAATACGTGCTGGAGCTAAGAAGCTAAGGTTGTGTCATGGAAAGGTGGCCAGACAAGGACATACACAGGTGGATCAGAGACCCAAGGTGGGTGGTGGGAGTTGGGAAGGGGCAGGTGGGTGTCCAAAGATTCTACAGAAAGAACCTGAGAAAGAACAAGTGGTTGGACTCCTACCATGGCAGAAGGCATTTCAGGTTCAAGGGAGGACCACAGATAACTCTTGCTAAGTATAGTGGCTATTGTCCCTTTACCTCTAATCATTACTTCTTTCTAATCCTGGAAGCAACAGAAGCAACTTGGTGAATGGGAGAGGAGAGGTAGAAGCACAAGGTGTGGCAAAAAAAAAAACAGATTATGATCCTTATCCTTTAATGGGAACATAGAGCAGGCCTTCTTACCAGAAAGTGAGAAGCTTTGGATTGGAAGAAATGTTAATATGCTTTATTATATAGAGAGAAAACTGAAGGTAGCATGCAAGTAAAAAAAAATGATATAAAACATTCATGACAATTTTAACAAAGCCTCATGATGATTCTGTAGAGATATAATCAAAATAATGGGTATATTTTGAATAGTATACTAGATATATTTTATTCCCTTGAACATTAAAATATATAAAAACAGATTATGTTAGCCAGTAGCTCAACATGAAGCAGATTTTTGTTTTTTACACTGACAGTAACTTAATACCATCATCTGTGGGCTGACTATAGATTTTCCTGTTGACCTATTCATAAGGAAACCTGTCACATTTGAATATAGCATGCACTGTGACGGAATTTAGATTATTGTTTTGCAAGAATCTTAAAACTTAAAATATGAATAACTCATGTTTCCATCACAAAGGAATACTGTTAAATATCACCATTGTTACTATATTAAATATTAATAATGACGCATCAAATACCTTTGAAAATATTTTATAATAATGTAAATATAAATGTATAATACATACCTTCACTCAGCAATGATTTTATATTTAACATAAGGGCCATAATTTAACTATGATTTATCTCAGGAGGAGTGTAAACCTTAGATTGATTCTACTATCTAAAATCCATGGCCTATTCAGTCTATTTCTGAAAATGTACTTAAGATAATTAGGAAAATTTAGTGATTCTATACATACACACAGAGACATACATACATACACAGAAATTTAGACAATCTGAATTTTGATAGAAAAAATGAAGAGTGGATACTAGTAAAATAACTCCAGGAAATTAGGTGTAAACTAGGATGCAGACTTAAATATGTCTTCATCCTAGAGATACAGCACAATATATTAAAATTTCCTTAATAGTAAATGATTCATAACCAGTAATTCTCAAACTTCTAATGCAAATGCTTATGTAATTTATATTTTGATGTCTTGTAGGATTATTAATAACAAATTTCATTTGCCAAGTCACTGATTTTAATTAAGCTACACAGAGAAAAACAAATGCAGAATAGAGGAAAAAAAATATATGTACAAATATGAGAACCTAGAATAAAAAACAAATTATAGATAATGATAAAATACCTTGAAGTACCTACATAGTATTACAACATTTAGAAATACTGGTATATTTTTTAGGTGCCTGGGTGGCTCTTGGTTGAGCGTTTGACTCCTGGTTGTAGCTCAGGCCCTGATCTCAGGGTCTTGAGTTTGAACCCTGCATTGGGCTTGGAGCTCAGTGGGGTGTCCACTTGAGATTCTCTTCCTCTGCCCCTCCCCCCACTTACACACACACACACATACACTCTCTCAAATAAATAAATAAATAAATAAATTTAAAAAATACTAACGAGGCACCTGGGTGGCTCAGTCAGTTTAGCATCTGCCTTCAGTTGAAGTCATGATCCCAGAGTCCTGCCTTCAGTTGAAGTCATGATCCACCCCAGGTCGGCCTCCCTATTCAACAGGCAGTCTGCTTATCCTTCTCACTCTGCTCCGCTACCCCTCCCACTCCTGCTCACTCTCTCTCTTTCTTTCTTTCTTTCTCAAATAACTTGCTGTTAATATTTTCTTGCACTCCAATAGCTAAGTAAAAATATCTTCATTTTCCCTTCTAAATAGTTCTTTAATTCTTTGTGTTTTTAGCCTTTCTATCATCATGCTACTCTCTTCTCTAATGCACATCATGCCTTTCACCATAGCCTTTCAACTGTTTTATCACCTGGAGATTCTTCTTGTTTAATGCATCCTATACTATTCTTTCAGGCTAATCTTCATAAAATGCTATTTCATTACATGAGTCATTGTCTTATTCATAAACTATTTTTTTAAAGATTTTATTTATTTATTTATTCATGAGAGATAGACAGAGAGAGAGAGAGAGAGAGACAGAGAGAGAGAGAGAGGCAGAGACACAGACAGAGGGAGAAGCAGGCTCCATGCAGGGAGCCCGATATCCCGGGACTCCAGGATCACGCCCTGAGCCAATGGCAGTTGCTAAACTGCCGAGCCACCCAGGGATCCCCCACCAACTATTTTTTAACTCCTATGCTCTGTGCTGCATAAAGCAAACATGATCATGACCTTTCAGGTTTACTGGGAAGATACAGTAAACAAATAATTACCAAATATATAATTACTAGCTCTGATAACTACTATGAAGAAAATGGACAGAATGCCATGAGTGAAAGGGCCTATCTTGATTCAGGGAAATAGAAAAGCCTTGTTTGATAAACCTACATTTATACTTAAACTTGAAGAATGAGGAAAGAAAATCCAGTCAGTGAAGTGAGGGATAGATGATTTTATGTATAGGAACTTAGGGGGAAATGATTGGTGTATTCTAAACTCAAGAATGGGTAGACTCTTGGGTCATAGAGTGAGAAGATGTTATAAGATACCTAGAGAAGTGGACAGATTTGATCACATAGAATCTGGGAGGCCATATTAGAGACGTCATATTTTATACTAAATGCAATGGGAAAATAATAACAGCTCTTGAGAATCAGTGCAAAGAATGCAGTAGAGGGGAGCTAGAAGGACAAGATAAAATTTAGGAAAATATTGGAAGAAGTTTAGATGAAAGTGATATGGATTTAATTAAGATTTTGAAAGATTTTAGTGTATAGCAGAATTGACAGAAATCATAAATGACTACCCTATAACTTAAAATGATAGCCCACAGCAACAAATCATAATTTTTCTAGCTGAATTTGGAAATGATTTCAGATACCAACTTACAGGTGAAAAGTTGTTTCTTACTCATGCTACTACTCTGTACTATATAGATGTGGGTTAGTATTTCCAAGCAAATACTCTCTTTATGGACACCAACTGGATATCTTATGATTTAATTTAATTCTGACATTAGCTACCTGGAGCTGGTGTCAGATCCTACAAAATGAGGGTTCAGTCCCCTAAGACTATGCCACCTCATTTCAGATGCTAATTGAAAGTCAAGTTTTTGCCTGTGCATCTGACTAGCTATAAATGGGAGATTCCCTGACCCCCTCCTCAGGTTTGATAATTTGCTATAACAGCTCACATAGATAAGGAAAAATGTTTTACTTATTAGATTACCAGTTATTTATAAAATAATACAACTCAAGAATAGCCAGATGGAAGAAATGTATAGGTCAAAGTGTGGAGGGAAGGGTTAGAGTTTCTATGTGCTCAGTGGATGGGCCATCCTTCCAGTACCTTCATGTGTTTACAACCCAGAAACCCCCTCAAATCCAGTAGTTTAGGATTTTTATGGAGGTTTTATTATGGAGGCATGGTTTCTTAAATTATTGACCAAAGTTGTTCGTCTGTCTTCAGCCCCTCTACCCCTCCTGGTGGTTAAGGTGGTGGGACTAAAAATTTCTCTCTTCTAATCATTACTAATTTATTAGTTCCCAATCTCCTCATGAAAGTACTGAAAGACATTTATTCAGCAGAGAATTCAAGGTTTTTAGGAGCTATGTGGCAAGAAACAAAAAGGTGGATCAGAAATCCAATATGTATTTCATATTATGTCACAAGTCCGTCATTATTTTTCATATTTTTACATTTAAAGTTCAATCAACTCAAGCAGATCTCTGTATGCCCCCAAAAGTTTGACTATTTTTATTCAACCTAGAATATCTTTCTCTTTCATCTCCACCTCAGAACCAAATTAATTCTTTATAATCTAAGTGGAGTCTATATCTTCTAAAATTTTGTGTTTTTCCCCCCAGAAAATCTAAATACCACTATTGAAATTAGAAAAAGTATGAAGCATAGCTTTCTGTTATTCTTTTTTTTTTTTTTTTTTTATGATAGTCACAGAGAGAGAGAGAGAGAGGCGCAGAGACACAGGCAGAGGGAGAAGCAGGCTCCATGCACCGGGAGCCTGATGTGGGATTCGATCCCGGGTCTCCAGGATCGCGCCCTGGGCCAAAGGCAGGCGCCAAACCGCTGCGCCACCCAGGGATCCCTCTGTTATTCATTAATTCATCTGTTCAACATAAAGACTGCCAACATTAAAATAATTTAAATTATTCAAATCCAATAAGAAATATGACAGACTCTTCTGTGTCATAACTAACATGAATGATGAAGGGCAGCATTTAAAATAGTTAAAACTCTTTTCTATTCCAAAAACTTCTGTGAAATTTATATTGTTTGATTTTAACAAATTAGAAACATTCAGTGAATATGCCCTATAATCAATAGGGCAAGACATTTAAAGAAATAACTGAAAATTAAAATTCATTAAGTATCTTTTTTTTTAAAGATTTTATTTATTTAATCATGAGAGACACAGAGAGAGGCAAAGACAGGCAGAGGGAGAGGCAGGCTCCATGCAGGAAACCCGACATGGGACTCTATCCCAGGACTCCAGGATCCCATCCTGAGCCAAAGGCAAACGCTCAACTACTGACTCACCCAGGTGTCCCTCATTGAGTATCTCAAGTAGAATCTGCATTGTATATAGTTAGAGCATTGATTCATTCAGGTACATGAGAAATACTCAATATGGTGGATTTCAATTAACTGTAAATTTGATGGCAGAAAAAGATATCATTTATTTAATGACTGTATTTTTTGAGAGTGATTTTAGGTCCACAGCAAAATTGAGAAGAAGGTAGAAAGAGATCTCATATACTCCTTGCCCTCACACATACATAGACTTACCCATTATCAACATTCCTCACCAGAATGATACATTTGTTACAATTAATGAATCTATACTGGCACTTTACAATCATCCAAAGTCCATATATATTAGGATGCACTCTTGTTGTGCATTCTGTGATTTTAGGCAAATGTATAATGACATATCCATCATTATGTAATCATAGAAAATATTGTCACTTCAAGATCCTCTGTGCTCCATTTATTCATCCTCCTTTCTCCATCCCCTAGCCTCTGACAACTACTGATGATTTTATTGTCTCTATTTTATTTTTTTACCTTTTCCACAATGTCATGTGGTTGGAATCAGATAATATGTAGCCTTTCAGATTAACTTCTTTCACTTAGAACTATGCACTTAAGGTTGCTCCATATCTTTTCATGGCTTGATAGCTCATTTTTTTCTTATTGCTGAATAATATTCCATTGATTGGTTGTATCACAATTTATCCATTCACCTACCAAAGAACATATTGGCTACTTCCAAGTTTGAGAAATTATTAATCAAATTGCTAAAAACATTTGTGTGCAAACTTTTGTGTGGACATAAGTTTCCAACTCCTTTGAGTAAATACCAAGGAGTGTGATTGCTGGATCATATGGTAAGAGTATGTTTTGTTTTGTAAGAAACAAACTGTCTTCCAAAATGGCTGTACCATTTTGTATGCCTACCATTAATGTAGGAGAATTCTAATTGCTCCAGAACTTCAACAGCATTTTCTGTTTCAAATTTTAGCCATTCTAATAGGTGTGTAGTAGTAGTGTCATTGCTATTTTAATTTGCATGTTTCTGATAATATATGTGTGGAGCATCCTTTTTATAGGCATATTTTGTCATCTACAATCTTAGCAAGGTGTCAGTTAAGAGAAGAGAAGGCAGACTCTTGTTCAAAGCCAACTTCCAAGTTTCTGCTCATTCCTTTCTTATATTTACTAATGGTCTTGGCATCAGAAAAATTGGTGGGCTAATCATTAGATTCTACTAGAATCATTAGATTCTACCAGATTCTATTAGATTTTTCATTAAAAAATAATAAATGAAATAGGGAAGAGTTGTATTTCTAGAAATCCTAATTTTGAACCAAGAGATAAACTCTCAAGGTTATTTATTTCCTTTGATAGCCCTGTCAGATGTTCAAGTACTTTATTCTATAATGAACTTAGGAAGACATAATTGTGTATACTCAAATAGCAGCCATAACTAGCTCATGTCCAGAGAAACTAGAAAGTAAACTTCAGTGTTTCCTTATTCTTTGAGATTACAATAGTTCCAATTTACTAAAAAACAGGTTAAAAATTCACCAGAAACACTTATGTTGTTTCTAGAATACATTACTTTTGACAAATTTTTTATCAAAGGATTCCTGAATTTGATGTCAGTTTTTAATCCAAGCACTCGTTAGCGGTCAACCTCCTATCTCTTTGGATGAACTAAACACCTTAAACAAGGTTGGTTTACTTAGGCAGAAATTATAGATAACTAAATTTGTTAATTTTACAGATACAGATATTGAGTCTGGGAGATTAAGAAGTAGAGTCAGATTACAATCTAAATATCCAAATCATCAATCCAATGGGAAATAATCCATCAGACAAGGGTTAGGGCTTGAAATAGAATCTGAGTAAGTCATAAAGACAAAAGAAGGCTCCAAGGAAATCAATAGAGAAAAGTTAAGAAACGTGAAGACATAAAAACCTGAGAATGATCTATGTTTAGTTGGGCAGAGAAGGAAAAGTAGATAATCTGGAGAGAATTTCAAACTGTTTATAGAGTTCTGCAGTGTGGGCTTCTCCTTGAGGGTCTTCATTCTCCTTTACTTCCAGATTGACTTCCATGAAAATATTAAAATTTTTAAACTAATCAATTAATGAATTTTGTTGATGCACTTTCCTTGATGCAGTCAAACCCTGATCTTCCCAGATGACCAATATAAGGAGAATAAAACTGAAAGCACAATTATTTTCCCTAAATTTATCTTTTTCTAGGTGATTTCTTGCCTTTTTATTAACTATTTTTTTTAAAGATTGATTTATTTAATTTAGAGAGAGAGAGAGAGAAAAAAAAATGCAAGCCGGGCTAGGGACAAAGGGAAACGGAATCTCAAGCAGACTTCCCATTGAGCAAGGAACCTGAATCCAGGCTCCATCCCACCGTTCTGAGATCATGATCTGAGTGGAAATCAAGAGTCAAATGCTTAACTGACTGAGCCACCCAAGCACCTTCCTTGCATTTTATTAACTATTAACAGTCATATTTTATCTTCTAAGAAAAAAAGTAACATTTTGTGCTGAAGGTCTTGTCCTATTATAGCGGGCATAAGGATGAGTATTAAACAGGAATTTCATTTCATTTTGGCATAGATTTAGATAATTTTCTCAGGATCAGAGGCCCATGTTCATTCAACTTTGACATGCCCTGTTGTAGAAATTTTCATCTTAATCTTTACTACTTGAAAACTCTCCAGGATTTCTTAATAAATTCTCAAAAGTCTGTACCCAAGAGTAATTGGATTTTTCTCTCTGATGACAAAAGTTGAAAATTTTATTTTCATGGATGTGCCTGAGAAATTCTTCCCTAGACAATTGACGCCATTATCCATATCCTGCAGATATTTCAGCTTAAAAATTTTTTTTCTATGTGAAAAGCAATATGAGAATGCATATGTGTTTAATAATAATGATAAAGTAAAATAGTACTGTTTAATAAAATTTTGTTTGTACAGACACAGATTTTAGAAATTATTAAGGGATTGTTTTCATCTTTTAATAGAAAATTATTAAACAAGTATCTTTCAATAATTATGTATGTTTCAATCTCTGTCTTCCCTAAATTTCATTGTAGCTAATCAAAGACCATATTTTTGCTATAACACAATAGCTAGAATATTTCAACTCTTAAGAAGAGAAATACCATGAGATGTAATACATTCATTCATAAAATATTTATTGAGAGATTATTATGTAGCAGGTACTGTTTTAGGTTGTGGAGATCCAAAACAAAAAACTAAAAACCTTGCCTTTAAGTAACTGACATCATAATAGGAAAGAAAGTTACCAAGGTAATCAAGAGTGTGGTAATATAAAAGAAAATAAACTTCTAACAACTTGAAATATCATTTTTGGACTAAGCATAAATATAAAATAGAATAAAAATATTTGAAATATTGACAACTAAATAAAGTTAAGTAAGGGTTAAAAAAATCTTTATTTTTTTTTCAAAATTGAGAAGTGCTTCAAATACTTTGATAATTCATGGATATTCAGCATCACAAACCAACATCTGGTATATTTATTCAGTATCATTTCATTAATTGCATAGGTAGCAGGGTGACAGAATTAATCAGTGACATGACCAGCATACTGAGTAATTAGAATGATAATGTTAGAATTAGATCATTAACAGCCTGCCTTTTTGCCTAATGATAGGGTATCTACTGTAATTATTAACAAAAAAACAGAATAATAACATACTCAGTAAAGGGTTGTGTTTAATTGCACACAGTATATATGGTAGGAAAGTAAAAAAAAGGGGGGTGGGGGCAAGGAAAAGGTTATGCTTAATAAGGAATACAGAATGTAGTCATTTGGATTTTGTCATTAACTGAAGAAAAACTAAAAAAAAAAAAAAAAAAAAAAAAACTGAAGAAAAACTACACAGCCCCTCTTGCCTGAAACATTGCTGTAAATTGTTACCATTCTCCCCTAGAAAGCTTATTGAATATCACAAACTTTTACCAGTGACTGCAGAAGTGCTGCTTATTTCTAGTTATTCCCTCCAGATCCAACCTTCATTCTCGATACTTCTTTGTGCCCTGGGAGAATATGATCTTCACGAACAGCATCAGTGGTTCTTGACTTCTAGGTTGCTCTTGCAATTTTGGCCAAAGGCATATACTTGCAGAAGAGGGGGAAGAGGGCAAAGGAAGAGGCTGGGTATTTTTTCCAGGCTTTCTTCCTCCTGAGTGGACAGGAAATTGGTATGTTTTTCTGTTCTTCCTGTGAGTATATATTCTTCCTTCCATAATTTCATTTTGGATGAATGACTCCCTGGACTGGTCATTTCACACCTAGTGATGGTAATAGTTTCTAGGCCTGAGTGCTTCACTCTTGACTTTTCATATTCTCTTTCATGAAATTTTTCCTGCCATGACTTAGCATCAGTATTGTATAGATACAGAAAATACTAGAGACTTGAAAAAAATCATAAATTTTAGTTTACACTTAAGAGCTTCTTTTTAATTAACTATCTGATTATATTTATTTTTCTGTGAATCCAGAAACTTCCTAATTCTCATGAAACAATGCAACTTTGGAATGGGATAAGGAATAGGGAGAAACACATCATGCATTTATTTTCTACTATAAAATACTGCAATGATCCTTCATATTATCAACATTTACTAGAAGTTCCTCAAATATTACATTTTTCTTCAAACTTTATTATTTTATTATGTCACCCAGCAACAAAGATAGCACCTCACCAAACTCATTATTTATTTATTTCATAAAGAAACATATGTAAATAAAAAATCATATTAACATCTGCCATGTAATCTAAATACAGGTTATTAGTAGTTTTTATATTTTTGTTAGCTTTAGTTTTTACCTGCATATACTACTTATATTTTAAAAAATATATCAATTATATTTATCAATCATTATGGGATACCCATTAGTAGGAAAATTAAGTCCTGTATATACTGTTTTAGAATAACTGAAATATAAACTCATTGAAACATCCTAGGGGATATTTTCTCTCTCACCCTTAAAAAGCATATTGTTTTAAAATTACAAGTATTGATTCAAAATTTGGAATATTATAAATTATGCTTCATAATTATGAATTTATTTATAACTCCTAAGCCCTAATGAAATCATCCTTGATAGCTCTCCATACATTATTACATTTAAAGTTTTTAACATAATAAAAGCCATTTTATTTAATTCAGTTTTTCCTGGCAAATTAATTGGATCAAGTTAATTAAGGTTAGGTCATGTTTCCTCTAAATCTTTAACAATATTTGTATAATTAGTTCATGAACTTTTTGCAATTGCTACTTGTTCTAAATCATAATTATTCTGCTTTTCAACATAATCTGATATAAATCTGGCTGTGCATATGATATATGTATTAGTTATCTGTTGTGTATGAAATTACCCCAAAATTTATTGTCTTAAAAAAACAAACATTTATTATCTCATAATTTCTGTGCCTTAGGAATTTGAAAGTGCCTTAGTTAAATGGCTTTAGATCAAGGTCTGTCATGAAATTGAAGTGCACATGTTGTTCAAGGCTGCAGTCATCTGAAGGCCCAACCGGTGCTAGAAGATCTTCTTCCAAACTTATATTTTCATGTCACCTCTTAGCAGGAGGTCTCGGTGCCTTAGTACATGGACCTATCCCCAGAATCTGGCAGCTGCTCTGCTTTGAAGTTTCCTAGAGAAGGGGATTAAAGAGATAAATAGAAAAGTGGGAGAGAGAAGCCATAATGGCAGAGGTAAAATACAATTCCTTTTACCATATTTTTTTGGTCATATAGGCCATTGTTGACACTGTGTAAGAGGTGACAGCACAAAGGAATGAATATCAGAAGTGAAAATATTTAGGCCTGTTGGAGCTGGCTAGCACCTGACATAATTTTTAAATCAGTATGCATTGCATCAGACATCAAATGATGTATATACCAGTAGTTCTAAGGTCAGGAAATGGTCCTAGCATAATGAAGCACATTGCTATTTGAGTTTTCAGTTCCTTGATAACGGGGCAAAGAATCCTACAATACAATAAAAAATTATACACATAATGGAATTCAGTCACAGAGTTGGTGCCGCCTTGTATTCTGTGTTACTTCTTTTTAGTCTCAAGTGATATTTAAAGGGATGGTTCTGAGAATAACCTGATCATAGAGAAAAGGCAAAACATACATTTGCTTACATGATCATCCTACAGAAATGGTACAGAGCCAATTTGAGTAAAATATTAAATAAGTAAATATATAGAAACTTCAATATTTGGCATAAAAATGTGTAACTTATGAATCACATGTCCCTTAGGTATAAAAGTTTCACCTGCTTTGTTTTACCTTCTGACTCTTTAGTGTTTTTATAGATGAGATTATTATATATTTATTTGTTTGTTTATTTATTTTTATTGGAATTCAATTTGCCAACATATAGCATAACACCCAGTGCTCATCGAATCAAGTGCCCCCCGCAGTGCTCCTCACTCAGTCAACCCCACCCCCCACCCAACTCCCTTTCCACCACCCCTTGTTCTTTCCCAGAGTTAGGAGTCTCTCATGTTCTGTCTCCCTCTCTGATATTTCCCACTCATTTTCTCTCCTTTCCCCTTTATTCCTTTACACTATTTTTTATATTCCCCAAATGAATGAGACCATATAATGTGTGTTCTTCTCTGATTGACTTATTTCACTCAGCATAATACCCTCCAGCTCCATCCACACGTCGAAGCAAATGGTAGGTATTTGTCATTTCTAATGGCTGAGTAACATTCCATTGTATACATAAGCCACATCTTCTTTATCCATTCATCTTTCGATGGACACTGAGGCTCCTTCCACAGTTTGGCTATTGTGGACATTGCTGCTATAAACATCGGGGTGCAGGTGTCCCGGCATTTCACTGCATCTGTATCTTTGGGGTAAATCCCCAACAGTGCAATTGCTGGGGTGTAGGGCAGATCTATTTTTAACTCTTTGAGGAACCTCCACACAGTTTTCCAGAGTGGCTGCACCAGTTCACATTCCCACCAACAGTGAAGAGGGTTCTCCTTTCTCCACATCCTCTCCAACATTTGTTGTTTCCTTCCTTGTTAATGTTCCCCATTCTCACTGGTGTGAGGTGGTATCTCATTGTGGTTTGGATTTGTATTTCCCTGATGGCCAGTGATGTGGAACATTTTCTCATGTGCTTGTTGGCCATGTCTGTGTCTTCCTCTGTGAGATCTCTATTCATGTCTTTTGACCATTTCATGATTGGATTATTTCTTTGCTGTTGAGTTTAAGAAATTCTTTATAGATCTTGGATATTAGGTCTTTATCTAATAGGTCATTTGCAAATATCTTCTCCCATTCTGTAGGTTGTCTTTTAGTTGTGTTGACTGTTTCTTTTGCTGTGCAAAAGCTTCTTATTTTGATGAAGTCCCAATAATTCATTTTTGCTTTTGTTTTTCTTGCCTTAGTGGATGTATCTTGCAAGAAGTTGCTGTGGCCAAGTTCAAAAAGGGTGTTGCCTGTGTTCTCCTCTAGGATTTTGATGGAATTTTGTCTCACATTTAGATCTTTCATCCATTTTTAGTTTATCTTTGTGTATGGTGTAAGAGAGTGGTCCAGTTTCATTCTTCGGGATGTGGATGTCCAATTTTCCCAGCACCATTTATTGAAGAGATTGTCCTTTTTCCAATGGATAGTTTTTCCTCCTTTGTCGAATATTAGTTGACCATAAAGTTGGGGGTCCACTTCTGGATTCTCTATTCTGTTCCATTGATCTACGAATCTGTTTTTGTGCCAGTACCACACTGTCTTGATGACCACAGCTTTGTAGTACAACCTGAAATCTGGCATTGTGATGCCCTCAGCTATGGTTTTATTTTTTAATATCCCCCTGGCTATTCGGGGTCTTTTCTGATTCCACACAAATCTTAAGATGATTTGTTCCAACTCTCTGAAGAAAGTCCATGATATTTTGATAGGGATTGCATTAAATGTGTAAATAGTCCTGGGTAGCATTGACATTTTCACAATATTGATTCTTCCAATCCATGAGCATGGAATATTTTTCCATCTTTTTGTGTCTTCCTCAATTTCTTTCAGAAGTGTTCTGTAGATTTTAGGGTATAGATCCTTTACCTCTTTAGTTAGGTTTATTCCTAGGTATCTTTTTTCTTTAAGATTTTTTTATTTATTCATGATATACATAGAGAGAGAGAGAGAGAGAGAGAGAGAGAGAGGCAGAGGGAGAAGCAGGCTCCATGCAGGAAGCCTGATGTGGGACTCGATCCCAGGTCTCCAGGATCACACCCTGGGCCAAAGGCAGGCACTAAACCGCTGAGCCACCCAGGGATCCCCTATTCCTAGGTATCTTATGCTTTTGGGTGCCAATATCAATGGGATTGACTCCTTAATTTCTCTTTCTTCAGTCTCATTGTTAGTGTATAGAAATGCCATTGATTTCTGGGCATTGATTTTGTATCCTGCCACACTGCCAAATTGCTGTATGAGTTCTAGCAATCTTGGGGTGGAGTCTTTTGTGTTTTCTACGTACAGTATCATGTCATCTGCGAAGAGGGAGAGTTTGACTTCTTCTTTGCCAATGTGAATGCCTTTCATTTCTTTTTGTTGCCTGATTGCTGAGGCTAGGACTTCTGGTACTATGTTGAATAGCAGTGGTGAGAGTGGACATCCCTGTCTTGTTCCTGACTTAAGGGAAAGGCTCCCAGTGTTTCCCCACTGGGAATGATATTTGCTGTGGGCTTTTCATAGATGGCTTTTAAGATGCTGAGGAATGTTCCCTCTATCCCTACACTCTGAAGAGTTTTGATCAGGAATGGATGCTGTATTTTGTCAAATGCTTTCTCTGCATCTCTTGAGAGGATCATGTGGTTCTTGTTTTTTCTCTTGGTGATATGATGAATCACATTGATTGTTTTACGAGTGTTGAACCAGCCTTGCATCCTGGGGATAAATCCCACTTGATCATGGTGAATAATCTTCTTAATCTACTGTTGGATCTTATTGGCTAGTGTCTTCTTGAGAATGTTTGAATATGTGTTCATCAGGGATATTGGTCTGTAATTCTCCTTTTTGGTGGGGTCTTTGTCTGGTTTTGGAATTAAGGTGATGCTGGCCTCATTGAATGAGTTTGGAAGTATTCTCTTTCTATCTTTCCAAACAACTTTAGTAGAATAGGTATGGTTTCTTCTTTAAATATTTGATAGAATTCCCCTGGGAAGCCATCTGGCCCTGGACTTTTGTGTTTTGGGAGGTTTTTGATGACTGCTTCAATTTCCTTCCTGGTTATTGGCCTGTTCAGGTTTTCTATTTCTTCCTGTTCCAGTTTTGGTAGTTTGTGGTTTTTCAGAAATGCATCCATTTCTTCTAGATTGCCTAATTTATTGGCGTATAGTTGCTCATAATAAGTTTTTAAGATCGTTTGTATTTCTTGGCATTGGTGGTGATCTCTCCTTTCTCATTCATGATTTTATTAATTTGAATCTTTTCTCTCTTCTTTTTAATAAGGCTGGCTAATGGTTTATCTATCTTATTAATTCTTTCAAAGAACCAACTCCTGATTTTTTTAATCTGTTCCAAAGTTCTTCTGGTCTCGATTTCATTGAGTTCTGCTCGAATCTTTATTAACTCTCTTCTTCTGCTGGGTGGAGGATCTATTTGCTGTTTTTTTCTCCAGCTCCTTTAGGTGAAAGGTTAGCTTTTGTATTTGAGTTCTTTCCAGTTTTTGGATGGATGCTTTTATTGTGATGTATTTCCCCCTCAGGACTGCTTTTGCTGTATCCCAAAGATTTTGAATGGTTGCATCTTCATTAGTTTCTATGAATCTTTTTAATTCTTCCCTAATTTCCTGGTTGACCCTTTCATCTTTTAGCAGGATGGTCCTTAACCTCCACGTGTTTGAAATCCTTCCAAACTTCTTCTTTTTTTTTTTTTTTTCCAAACTTCTTCTTGTGATTTAGTTCTAATTTCAAAGTGTTATGGTCTGAAAATATGCAGGGGACAATGCCAATCTTTTGGCATCAGTTAAGACTTGATTTGTGACCCAGTATGTGGTCTATTCTGGAGAAAGTTCCATGTGCATTTGAGAAAAATGTGTATTCAGTTGCGTTTGGATGTAAAGTTCCATAAATATCAGTGAAATTCATCTGGTCCAGTGTATCATTTAAAGCTCTTGTTTCTTTGGAGATGTTGTGCTTAGAAGATCTGTCGATTGTAGAAAGTGGTACATTCATGTCACCAAGTATAAGTGTATTATTATCTAAGTATGTCTTAACTTTGGTTATTAATTGTTTGATATACTTGGCAGCTCCCACATTAGAAGCATAAATATTGATGATTGTTAGGTCCTCTTGTTGAATATATCCTTTAAGTATAATATAGTGTCCCTCTTCATCTCTTACTACAGTCTTTGGGATAAACTTTAATTTATCTGATATAAGGATGGCTACCACTGCTTTCTTTTGAGGACTATTTGAATGGTAAATGGTTCTCCATCCTTTTATTTTCAGGCTGTCGGTGTCCTTATGTCTAAAATGAGTCTCCTGTAGATAGCAAATAGATGGGTCTTGCTTTTTTATCCAGTCTGAAACCCTGCACCTTTTGATGGGGTCATTAAGCCCATTCACGTTCAGAGTTACTATTGAAAGATACGAATTTAGTGTCATCATGATACCTATTCAGTCCCTGTTTTTGTGGATTGTTCCCTTGGACCTCCTCTTTCTATTACAGGGTCCCCCTTAGTATTTCTTGCAGAGCTGGCTTGGTGGTCACATATTCTTTCAGTTTCTGCCTATCTTGGAAGCTCTTTATCTCTCCTTCTATTCTGAATGAGAGCCTTGCTGGATAAAGTATTCTTGGCTGCATGTTCTTCTCATTTAGGACCCTGAATATATCCTGCCAGCCCTTTCTGGCCTGCCAAGTCTCTGTGGAGAGGTTTGCTGTTAATCTAATATTTCTCCCCGTAAAAGTTAGAGATTTCTTGTCTCTTGCTGCTTTAAGGATCTTCTCTTTACCTTTGGAATTTGCAAGTTTCACTATTAAATGTCGAAGTTTTGAGCAGTTTTTTTGGTTTTAGGGGGGAATCTCTCTATTTCCTGTATCTGAATGCGAATACTTCATTTATTTACATGTTAAATATGTACATTTGTAGGTAATAAAGTTCTTAATCATCTTTAATTAAAACACAAAGAGCTTGGGAAACCCAACTGCAAATCCGTTAACAGAGTGTATATTTTAGGTAACTCTCTTCTGAAGTCTCACTCTATCCTCCAGGAAATATTGGAGACTAACAGATTGGAACTACAATGTTGAGAACATAATACAGCTATGAAAGTGCAAATAATACCTTTATTTCCTTCAATCATAAAATTAAGATACCCTTAATGCCTGTTTTAAGCCCCATTCCGTTAGAACAGAGTTTGGAACAAGAATTCAGATCTGAGTATTTCTTGGAGAAATCTAAGGGAAAAATAAAGCAGAGAAACAAAGGGGAAAGACTAGAAGGTGTCCTCAGATAAAGTATTGGCCTGATACAGAGGCATAAACTGAATCTCACTTTTCCTATAAAGCAAGGAAGTCGGCTTTTTATCCTCACTGAAGAGCGATTCTCTGGAGAAAGGAGATAGATAGCTGTCAGACAGCAAAGCTACAGCAACTTTCAGTGTTTGTACTACCCCCAAACAACAGCATCTACAACTCTGTCTGACCATCCTTGACGTGAAATCAAGGAAAATCCTATCCTGGAATCCTATCCTGGAAATCCTTCCAGGTATTTCTTGATCTAATCTCATGTTTTTACCTTCACGGTCTTACCTTAGTTTAGTCTCTCTTTTGGACCACTGCAAGTCTTGTAACTCATCTCATTGAGTCTTTCACATTGCAGTTAGTTTTTTATGCAGAGAACACAGACTATTTTCTCTCTTTAAAATCTCAAGGTTCCCGTGGTCAAAGAATTTTCTCTCAGACTGGATTGTCAATCAGTGGGTCCTAAACATATTATGTAAGCTTGAGAAACCCAAGCCTTCAAAATAAAGTTTAGTTTTCTGTCCACATGTGTCTCTTCTCTTCTGTATTTTAAGTTTGTAAAGGGTGATTCTTTGTTTTCTTCCATCTCAAAATATGCACAGCTTTGGACAACACTCAAAAGTACTTATTAAGGGCAACTGATCATAGAAACAAAGTGGGAAAAAGATTTTGTCACCATTGAAATTTGGTTTTAAATCATAACTGATTATGATCTTGGGCAAACTAGGAACCCTGCTATCCTTCAGTTTCTCTACCTGTAAGATGAAAACATTTCCATCAAATATTTTGAGGTGATTGAATGGCATATATTATGAGAAATTTCTGACATATTATAAGCAATGAATAGCTGTTGTTTCTACCTGGAAATATCTTGTATAGTGGTGGGCACAAAAGTTCAACAAATATTGTAGCTTTGATACAAGCTACCCTCAGTTTTAGTCTTCTGTGTATTTTCTATTAGAATTGATTTCTTTGCTTCTATGATTATATAGAAACATTATCTACTTTCACTAACATGGCAATAATAAAATTACCTTGAAAATATTTAGAAAAGTTTGACATTTCACACTAATTAATAGAAAGAAATTAATCTATGAATATTCTATGAAGTATACTTTATTTTCATGTTAACATTTTTCAAAGGAGAGGAACAAAAAGTAGAATATGGAATTTTCTTCTAAAAAAGCATTTAAGCTACGGATATGCTGGAGTTGGTTAGCACAGCTCTTAAGAGCCAGTTGTGTGCTTCTTTTCCCAATTCTGTATTCAGTGTCATCATGGGGATAGTTGAAATGAGCCATAGTAAGAATATTTATGTCATATATATTATCAAAATTAAAAACTGCTTATAAAACAGTTTACCTTAAACAGGGAGAGCCAGTTTTTAAACATTTCCCAGCACTGTAATAAAGAGTTCAATTATCTTCTCATGAGAAAGATGAAGTAAACAAATTAGATTGTAAATACAGATAAATATTTGGGGAAAAAAAAGCATGATACTTTCAAATTTCCAGTACTTAGAGATAAATGAATGATCTTTGGAAGACACTGTAACTATCTAAATTATTCTTTGCTGAATATCAACTTTAATAAATACTTACTATTTTCCACAAAATTGTAGCAGGAAGCATTTGGAGAAAATAGAAACTGGCTTAGTAAGTTTACACCCAGAGAATGTAGAGAAAACAAAAATTCTTTATTAATACAAGGACCATATAATCCTTTAAGTGAATGTAGTATGCCTCTTCCTTTCCTCCACATTCTACAGTTGTGGAGTCTATACAGTATCTCTTCAAAATGTAGTTGTATCTTAAGACAACATAAATACAGTTTTAATAATTCAATTTACATCTTGCTATTTGTTTTTTTTAATTTTAATTTCAGTATACTTAACCTACAGTGTTACATTAGTTTTGGGTGTATAAGATAATGATTCAACAAGTGATTCTGTACACTCTTCAGTGTTTATCATGATAAGTATATTCTTAATCCCCATCACCTATTTCATCCCTCGGCATGCACACCTCTCCTCTCTGGTAATCATTAATTTGTTGTCTATAATGAAGAGTCTGTTTTTTCCTGGGTCTCTTTCTTTCTTTGTTTATTTGTTTTCTTTCTTAAACTATACAAGTGAAGTTATATGGTATTGTCTTTCTCTGGCTGACTTATTTCACTTAACATTATACCCTCTAGATCATCCATGTTGTAACAAATGGCAAGATTTCATTCTTTTTTACAACTGAGTAATATTCCATTGTATATATACCCAACATCTTCTTAATCCATTCATCTATCAACAGACATTTAGGATGCTTCCATACCTTAACAATCATAAATTATGTTGCAATAAACATAATGTTCTGTGTGTTTTTTCAAATTAGTGGTTTCATTATCTTTGGGTAAATACCCAGTAGTAGAATTACTACATCTTATATTAATTCTATTTATAATTTTTTGAGGAACCTCCATACTATTTTTCACAATGACTGCCCCAGTTTGCATTCCCATCAACAGTGCAAGGAGCTTCCTTTTTCTCCACATCCTAACCAACACTGTTTCTTATGTTTTTGATTTTAGCCATTTTGACAGGTGTGAGGTAATATCCATTTAGTTCTGATTTGCATTTCTCTGATGATGAATGATGTTAAGCATCTTTTCATGTGTCTGTTGGCTGTCTATACGTCTTCTTTGGGGAAATGTCTATTCATGTCTTCTGCTTGTTTTAATTGGATTATTTGTTTTTTTAGTGTCGTGTAAGGTTTTTTTAATTCATTTTAGAGACTAACTCTTTATCAGATATGTCATTTGACAATATATTTTCCCCATTGTTAGACTCTCTTTTAGATTTATTGATTGTTTCCTTTGCTAGGCAAAGCTTTTTGTTTTTATGAAGTCCCAATGGTGTATTTTTAATTTTATTTCCCTTGCTTTGGGAGACATAACTAGAAAAATATTGTTATGGCCAATGTCAGAGAAACTACTGCCTGTGTGATCTTCAAAGATTTCTGTGGTCTCATGTCTCTGAAACCACTAAGGACTTTAAGGTCCTTAGTGCACTTTTAGTTTATTTTTGTGTACGGTATAAGACAGTGGTCAAGTTTCCCCAGCACCATTTGTTGAAGAGACTTTTTCCCCATTGCATATTTTTGCTTTCTTTGTCAAGATTAATTAGCCATGTAATCATGGGTTTATTTCTGGGCTTTCTGTCCCATTCCATTGATCTATGTGTCTAGTTTTGTGCAAGTGCCACACTGTTTTGATTATGACAGCTTTGTAATAAACTTGAAATCTGGGGTATGATAAGTTTTGTTCTCCTATTTCAATATTGTGTTGGCTATTCAGGGTGTTTTGTGGTTTCATACAAATTTTAGGATTGTTTGTTCTAGTTCTGTGAAAAAATGCTGTTGATATTTTGATAGAGACTGCATTAAATTTATAGATTGCTAGAAAAATTATAGATTGCTTTGAGTAGTATCAAAATTGTAAGAATATTTGTCATCCCAATCTGTGAGCATGGAATATCTATTCTTTTGTTTGTGTTATCAACAGTTTTTTCATCTGTGTTTTATAGTTTCCATAATACAGATTTTTCATCTCCTTGGTTAAGTGTATTCCTAGGTATTTTATTATTTTCGATGCAATTGAATAAGGCTGTTTTCTTAATTTCTCTTTCTGCAACTTCCTTATTAGTGCACAGAAATGTGACAGATTTCTGTATGACTTTGTATCCTGTGACCTTATTGCATTCATTTATCAATTCTAGTAGGGTTTTTTTTTTTTTTTGGTGTAGTCTTTAGAGTTTTCTATACATAGTAACTGGACATCTGCAAATAGTAAAAGTTTTACTTCTTTCTTGCTTATTTGGGTGCCTTTTTTAAAAAAAATTTGTTATCTGATTGCTGTGGCTAGGACCTCCAGTACTATGCTGAATAAAAGTAGTGAGAATAAACATCCTTCTCTTATTACCAATCTTAGGGGGAAAGATCTCAGTATTTCACCATTAAGTATGATGTTAGTTATGCATTTTTCATATATGGCCTTTATTTTGTTGCAGAATCTTCCCTCTAACCCTAATTTGTTAAGAGTTTCTATCATAAATGGGGGTTGTACTTTGTCAATACTTTTACTACATCTATTGAAATAATCTAGTGGTTTTTATCCTTTCTCTTATATTTTTAAAATATTTTATTTATTTATTCAGGAGAGACACAGAAAGCAGAGAGACAAGGACATAGGCAGAGGGAGAAGCAGGCTTCCTGTGGGGAGCCCAATGTGGGGCTTATTCCCAGGACCCAGGATAATGACCAAAGGCAGATGCTCAACCTCTGAGCCACCCAGGCATCCCTATCCTTTCTCTTATGATGTGATGTATCACATTGATTGATTTGCAGATATTGAACTCCCTTGCATCCCAGGAATAAATCCTACTTGATCATGAATGTTTTTTTTTTTTTTAACAAATTGGATTCAGTTTGCTCTTTTGTTGAGGATTTTTTGCATCTATATTCATCAGAGATATTGGCCTGTAATTCTCCTTTTTTATAATATCTTTATCTAGTTTTGGTATGAGGGTAATGCTGGCATCATAGAATTGATTTGGAAACTTTCAATATTATTGATCTCTAAAAAAACAGCCACTGGTTTCATTGATCTGTTTTTATTATTTTTTTAGTTTCTTTTCTACTTTAATCTTTCTTATTTCCTCTTCCTGCTGTTTTGGTTTTGTTTATTGTTCTTTTTCTAGCCCCTTTAGGTATAAGGTTAGGTTGTTATATAAAATTTTTCTTGCTCCTTCAGGTAGGCCTGTTTTGCTATAAACTTCCCTCTTAGAATAACTTTTGTTGCATCCCAAAGATTTTAGACCACTGTGTTTAATTTTAATTTGTCTCCATTTATTTTTTTTTATTTATTTTTTATTTTTTTAAACTTATGATAGTCACACAGAGAGAGAGAGAGAGAGAGGCAGAGACACAGGCAGAGGGAGAAGCAGGCTCCATGCACCTGGGAGCCCAATGTGGGACTCGATCCCGGGTCTCCAGGATTGCGCCCTGGGCCAAAGGCAGGCGCCAAACCGCTGCGCCACCCAGGAATCCCTCCATTTTTTTTTTTTTATTTCCTCTTTGATTTCTTGGTTTACCTGTTCTTTGTTTAGCAGCATGTTATTTAATCTCCATGTGTTTGTATTCTTTTTAGATTTGTTTCTTGTTGATTTCTAATTTCATAGCTTGTGGTCAGAAAAGATAGATGATGTGACTTCAGTCTTTCTGAATTTGTTGAGATTTGTTTTGTGGCCTCACTCATGATGTATCCTGGAGAATGTTCCATGTACACTTTAAAAGGATGCATATCCCACTTGTTTAGTGTGGAATGTTCTGAATATATCCGTTCATACATTTGGTTCCAATGTGTCATTCAAACCCACTGTTTTCTTGTTGATTTTCTGTTTGGAATGATCCACCCATTAATGTAAGTGGGTGTTAAAGTCCCCTACTCTTATTGTATTAGTATCAATTACTTCTTTTATGTTATCTGCTTTATATATTTGGGTGCTTCCATGTTGGGTGCATAAATATTTACATTTCCTGTATCTTCTTGTTGGATTATTCCCTTTATGATTAATGTCTTTCTTTGTCTTTTGTTATAGTCTTTGTTTAAAATTTCTCTTGTAAGCAGAATATAGATGGGTCTTGCTTTTTTATCCATTCCACCAATCTACATTTTTTTGATTGGAATGTATAGTCCATTTATATTCAAAGCAATTATTGATAGGTATATACTTATTGCCAATTCATTACTTGTTTTATGATTGCTTTTTGTAGTTATTCTTTGTTCTTTTTGTTCTCCTCTCATGGTTTGTTGACTTTCTTTGGTGATATACTTGGGTTCCTGTCTGTTTATTTTTCCCATATCTATTACTGGTTTTTTAATTTGTGATTACCATTAAATTTATAAATAACAAATTGTGCATATTGCAGGCTATATTACATTGATGGTCACCTAAGTTTGAATACATTATAAAAGCAAGAATTTTTTATTCCTCTCCCTCCCACATTTTAGATATATGATCTTATATCCTTTTGTTTTGTGAATCCCTTGACTGATTTTTATAGATATTCTTAATTTTACTTCTTTTGTGCCTCCTATTTTTTTTTTACTCCTGCTTATGCTCTTTCTATACATAGAACTCCTTTAACATTTCTTGTAAGGCTGGTTTAGTGGTGATGAATTCCTTTAACTTTTATTATTCTGAGAAATAGTCTCTCCTGCTCTTCTGAATGATATCCTCACAGGATATAGTTTTCTTGGTTGTAGGCTTTTTTCTTTCAGCACTTTAAATATATCTTCACACTCCCTTCTGAACTGCAAAATTTCCACTGAAAAATCAAAATTTCCACTGATAGCCTTACGGGATTTCCCTTATATGTAACTCTTTTCCTTTCCTTTTATTGCTTTAAAAATTCTCTCTTTATCACTACTTTAAAAAATTATTCATTAGAGAGAGGAAGAGCAAGAGCAGGAGGAGAGGCAGAGGAAGTGGGGAGAGAATCTCCAACAGATACCCCATGCATGGAGCCTGACGCAGGACTTGATCTCAAGACCCTGAGATCATGACTTGAGCCAAAATCAAGAGTCAGATTCTTAACTGACTGAGCCACCTAGGCACTACTTTTTACCATTTCAATTACTATATATCTTGGTGTGGACCTCCTTGGGTTGATTTTGTTACCTCCTGGACCTGAATTCTGTTTCTTTCCCCAGATTTGGGAAATTTTTCACTATTATTTCTTCAAATAAGTTTTCTGTACCCTTTTGCCTCTCTTTTACTTTTGAGATCCCTGTAATATGTTATTACACATGATGGTGTTGCTGAGTTCCCTTAATCTTTTTTTCTTTTTCTTTCTTTTTTATTTTCTTTGTTCTTTTTTCTCTCTTCTGTTCAATTTGATTCCTTTCCATTACTTGGTCTTACAGGTTACAGAGCCATTCTTCTGTTTTCTTTAGTCTACTATTTATTTCATCTATTTTATTTTTAATTTCAGTTAGTGAGTTCTTCATCCCTGATTGGTTCCTTTTTATGTTTTCTATCTCTTTATGTAGGGTGTCACTGAGGTCCTCTATGATTTTCTCAAATCCGGGGAGTATCTTTATGACCAGTACTTTAAATTCTCTATCAGGTATATTACTTATCTCCATTTCATTTAGCTCACTTGCTGTGATTTTGTCTTGTCCTTTCATTTGGGACATATTCCTTTGTCTCATCATTTTGTCTAACTCTCTGTGTCTGTTTCTATGTTTTAGGAAACTCAGCTACATCTCCTGCTCTTGAAAGTAGTGGCTTTATGAAGATGTCCTGTAGTGCCGTGCCGTGCCCTGCAATGCAGTGTCCTCTGGTCACCAGAAACTGGCACTTCAGGAATGTCTCCTATGTGCATTGAGTGTACTTTACTGTTGTGACTGAGCCATGTTTACCTTCAGCCTAGTCATCTGCAATGGCTCTCTTTATTTATTGTGGGAAATATTTGGTCCCTTTGTTGTTAGTGGGCCTCTCTGGGGCCACCTTCCATTTGAGGTAAGTAGACTAGACATTTGCCAGAGGTGTGGTAGCCCTGAACTGCAGAACATTCTCCTTGTTTGTCACCCGAGAAGCGTTCATTGGTGGGTGGGGCCTATAATCAGATTGAGTGCTGCCCCCAGCCCACTGCTAGGACCACAGTTGAACTTGTATATGTGGTTTTCTTTTCTCTTCCCCAGGGAAGGAGTCACTTTGAGGTGGTTTTATTCCCTGTCGAGACTGTTTGAACATGCCACACTTGTGGCACTGCTTTGAATGGACTCCTGTCACGGATGTGTTGGGAAAAAAAAAAAAAAAAAGATGTGTTGCTAAGGCTGGTCCACAGGAGATCATGGGGCAGGGCACATGGTTCCAGCAAGATATACACTGGTTTATTCTGGGAGAGGACTTGCAGCACTTTGGAAAACTACTGAGGCCAGCTGCACAGGGCAGATCTGAAGAAAAGCACCGAGGTGGGGCATACAGTGTTAATCAGGTAAGTAGAGAGCTTGGGCACTACACTGGTTCTTGCAGCTATACAAATATCTAGGCTAAAAAACAAAACAAAACAAAACAAACAAAACAACAACAACAAAAACCTGGGCTAGAGTAGCAGGGGAGGGAAATGGCACCTGCCAGCTCTTTTATTCTTAGAGAATTCTTCCAAAGATCCCTGCCTCTCCTGCAAATGCTCTGAAATTAGTAAACAAATTTCATTCCTGTATACCCTAGGCATTTTTCAAGCTTCTATGCTGTATCTCAAGAGGGCTGTTTGTTGTGCTGTGTCTTTAAGGGCAGGGACTCAGTTTCCTATGGCTCTCCCAGAGCTGAACCTGCTGATTTTTAAACTTCCAGATGTTAAGCCACACTGATTTTAAGAACTCATGAAATTAGACGCCTCTGATTTTCAAAGCCAAATGTTATGTGAATTCACTTTCCCAGTTTGAGTCACCCATGTAGGGTCTGTTTTGTCTCTGTGCCTGCCAAGGTTCAGTGTGGCTCCCCGCTCATCTACACCCTTACTACTGTCTTTGATGTGCCCTTTTATCCACATTTAGGTATGGAAAGTCTGTTCTTCCAGTCTTCAGGTCATTTTCTGGGTTATTTATATGCTACTGTGGAAGTTCTCTGGTGTATCAATAGGACAAAGTGAGCCTATCATCCTCCCACTCTGCCATCTTCCCCACAAGATGCTTTCCCTGCTATTTGCTTTCCTTAAAGCTGTACGACTGACTTTCATATATTTTGGATATTTTAATCATAAAATACCAGTGAACTTCAGTTGCCTCTCTAACAAGAGTACACTGTATCCTCTTTAGAACCCTGTAATCCTTGCCAGATCTCATCTCATCTGAAGTGTTATAAAGTTTTCTTAAGGAACTTCTTCTTTAAATATGTGATATGGTCCTAAATTAGGTTACTACAATAGTCACTTTGTGGAGATTTCTGTATTCTGTATTAGGGTCCTCATTATAACTCTGCATTAGGCACTATGTTAAAAACTTCAAAAAGGCAACAGCAGAAGAACAAAAGAACTATGTTAAATTTTCTATTTATTAGTGTAAAGTTAACTAAGTGGATTTAAAAGTTTTAGAAATGTTGGAAAATCATGTATTTTATAAGATATTGTTTCCATGTGTCATTGTTCAACACTTAGCTTGTCAAAAGAAGTACACTAATAATTTAATAATGTTTTAAATATTTACTATTTATATTAATTTTATTCAAATTTTAATTTTTGTTAGTATATATTTCCTCTAAGTAATATATTTTTTAAATACTTTACTTATTTATTTATAAGAGACAGAGACCTGGACACCCGGGATCGAGTCCCATATCAGACTCCCTGCACGGAGCGTGCTTCTCCCTCTGCCTGTGTCTCTGCTTCTCTTTCTCTCTCTCTCTCTCTCTGTGTCTCTCATGAATAAATAAATAAAATCTTTTAAAAATAAACAAACATTTAAATCTGGTATTCTAGTCTCTCTGAGGACATGGAAAAAGAAAATAATGATGTGCTGACATATTAAAGTATATTGTCTGCAGTTAACGCAGCAGACCTAGTATAAATAGCCAAAACTTTCTTTCTTTTATTTTTTAAAAAAAAACTATTTTCTATTTTTAAAAATTTTTCTAAATTTATTTATGATAGTCACACAGAGAGAGAGAGAGAGGCAGAGACACAGGCAGAGGGAGAAGCAGGCTCCATGAACCGGGAGTCCGATGTGGGATTCGATCCTGGGTCTCCAGGATCGTGCCCTGGGCCAAAGGCAGGCGCTAAACCACTGCACCACCCAGGGATTCCCTAGCCAAAACTTTCTTGAACTTTGAAGCACATTTCTTTGAAAATATTGTGTCTTTTTAGAAATCCACTGGATTTATTCCCCTTAAGATAAAGAATACTTCCAACTGTTTTGCTCTCCTAGCATCTCTTTCCTCTTAGTTCTTCCCCATAGTTCAGTTTCTGATATCTTCTGGACTATATATGCATCTTTTGCTTCCTCTGTCTTCCTTGGGTACATACATAAATTTCGTTTTCATCTTTACTAAAGTAGTGAAACTAATTTGATATGCTGGTTTATTAATCCTAAGTAAATTTGGTACAAAATATGCTAAATATCGTTTTCATTAATGATACTGTAAGGTAGGCAAATTTTTTCCTTTATCCTCCTAGAGTTTTTCAGCTGTGCCTAAGAATCAAATTAACATTTAACAGATTAATAGGAGGAAAGCGTACACATTTATATATATTTGGTGACACGAGAGCCCTTATAACGAAATGAAGACTTGAGTGACAAAACTCAATACTTTTATATTAGGTTGAACAAAGAGAGATAACTGTGAAAAAAATAACTAAAATATATGGGGAGGCTAAAGGACGAAAAGAATTATTTTAACAAAGTCTGTTTGTAGAAAATTCTAGTTCTGTCAGTTTTGACTCCAAGTGGAAGAACGTTTCTGTACTCTGGTACAGGAATTGCATCATACACACGGGAGTTTTTATTTCTTGTTTTCAGGAAGAAAAAGGGAGATTCGAATGCCCTTCTTGCATCTATTTCGTAAGTGCCTTTTGCTCAAAATAATCCTTATGCTAAAGAGACATGTTTTGGGATGGCATATTCCTCTACCCTTCAATGTCATAAAATGTAGTAAACTTGGGTTGCAGTTTTGTAGTGATCGAGTATGATAATTTGGGACCAGCTCATTGTCATAGTCTCTGAAATAGTTGGATAAAGTAAAGAAGACCTTAACATACAGGTATGTTTATAGCACTGTAATAAAATCAAAGAATTATTTTACTATAGCATTTTCTCCCCTGGCAGATAATGAAAACTTGTAACTATTTTTTCAAAACAAGCCTTTCTACACATCATTTACTTTCTCAGATGCAAAGTTGACATCGCTATTAAACATCTGTACAGAGTAGCAATATGTTCTGAATTACTTACAGAACTGTTAGAAGCTTGAATCTTTCCCCTCATCATTTCTAGTAGCTGTCTACACAGTAACCAGCTATCATGTGCAAGCAGACAGCATAGTTGGGATTAATGAGTTTGATCCTTCCAGCAACTGCTTCAGACATTGTATCTCATTCTTAAGAGATTCTCTATAAAATACCACATTCTTGAAGTTCAGAAACATTTGAAAATTCTTTATTGAGCATTAAGAAATCTTTTGTAAAAACAAACAAAAAAGTTTCTGTTTTGAGTTCTTATAGAGAGAAAACGCCCAGACTACCTTGCTGGTATTTTTTAAATGATTAAAAACACAAAAATTGTCCCTTTTGATAAACTATGACTAGCTTAAAAGGTGAGAAGTCCTTTCCAGCAAATGATGTTTAATTTGATTTCATAATACTGATTTATTGATAAAATAACCAGTAAACTCAACTGACTTTTATTGACATGGGAAATAATTACCTCAGATATGCAATCTGTGAACATAAATGCCCAGAATAGTACACTAAACATTCCAGGTTTAATAAATGCCACAGAGTGAAATACATACAAAAGATTATAGTAAAAACATAAAAGAAAACCCTTGTTAAGATAATGAATAATACTCATAGGCTATCATTGGAACATGGTGAGGAGATTAAGTTGTATGCATCAAGGTTCTTTGAAAAGATAGTCTGAATGTTTTAGGAATATACATACTTTGTGAGACAGTATATATTTTAGTTCCCTAAGTATGTTTTTATTTTTTTATTTTTTTTTAAATTAATTTTTATTGGTGTTCAATTTACCAACATACAGAAAAACACCCAGTGCTCATCCCGTCAAGTGTCCACCTCAGTGCCCGTCACCCATTCCCCTCCAACACCCGCCCTCCTCCCCTTCCACCACCCCTAGTTCGTTTCCCAGGTATATTTTAAAGAGTATAATTCCTCTAAATATATCTTAATTCCTGAGGAATTAAGATTAGAAAGGGTGCTGTAAATTCCAAGGCTGGAATTAAAGCATGCCGTATTTTGCCTTATATGTGAAAAAGAAAACTCAAGTGTTAGCTAAAGAGAGAAGTCAAGCCAAAGTTCCTATTTCCTTATATCATATAATTTTCAATTTAAGTAATCTAGATAGCTGCATAATGTTATGGCACTTTATTTGCTTAAGATTATTTTTAGCATATAACATATAAAGAAGATATCTTTTTAAATGCAGGCATATTTGAATATTGAAAATTACAAGAACACAATGTAATTTTAAAAAGATGTTATTGGCATGTTTTTTAAAATAATTTTCAAAAACATGATTTATAAAGAAGGTTTGTTAATTTAGACAATGATAATTACAGTATAATAAATCTCATCTCCTGGTCTCTTTCTGTATGACTCTGGTGGAATACTAGTTAGTACAATCATAATTCTCTGTACTTTTCTGTTTATATTTCCATAAGCCACATAAATTGAAATATTTAATGCATGTATTATTTTCACACTACCCAATGGTGTGTGATGGTTAATTTTATGTGTCAATTTGACTGGATCGCAGAGGGTCTAGATATTTGGCTAAGTATTGTTTCTGAGTTTTTCTGTGAAGGAGTTTTCAGATGAGATTAGCATTTGAATCAGTAGACTGAGTAGAAGAGCTTGCTTTCCCCAGTGTGGGTGAGTGTTATCCAATCAGGGGAGGGCCTGAATAAAACAAAGGCAGAGGAAGGGAAAACTTCTTTCTGCCTGACAACTTGAGATGGTTCAGTCTTCCCCAGCCTTCAGACTAGGACTTAAACTATTAGTTCTCTTGATTCTTGGATTTGAACTTGAAGTGCAGTTCAAGATTTGCAATGCAGATCTGTGAATAATCTAGCTGCCATTTGGCCAGGAAATTTCAAGTTCTAGGTATTCAGAGCACAGTGGAGAATGAGTCTTTTTTTTTTTTTTTTTTATGGGTGGGATATAGCCAAAAAGAAGGATTTTCTAAATAAACAAACAACAAAAATAGTGAAATCAATTTAAAAAATCATTTTATATTTCATCAAATAAAAATAAAATATTTCTCCATGTTAAAAATTCAACATCAGGTAATTACAAAAGATAAACTTAGCAAACTCTGTTAAATATGACAAAAAAACAAATGCTTTAACATTTGAAATATGAAGAGATAATTTCACAAAAGAAATGCAAATGAATAAAATACGATTTCAACCTAATAAGCAAAGAGTTGCAAATTATAATAGCAATAAGATCCAATTTTATACCTATCCACTTCTCAATACTGAAAAATAGCATCTTTGAATACAGAAAGATGATCACCTGTACCCCAGTGATAGTGTAAATTACAATTTTCAAGGAAAGTGATTACCTATTATAAATCAGAAGTCTTGAAAAATTAAAAGAACTTGTCTCTATATTTTCACTCTTAGGAATATTTTAAAGAAACTTCAGGCATATGAATAAAGATTTGTATAAATGTGTCCTCATCCCATCATAGTAAAAAAGCAGAAACAATGTAAGTGCCTAGTAAGAATGATGGTAAGGGTGAGGTAATTTAATATAAGTGTCTTAAAATCAGGTATTCCACCAAAAATCAATAAACGCTTGGTGAGTTAGTCATCTGTCTACATTACAGGTTTTTTGCACATTAACAGTTTGAAACAAATGTTTGCCTCCATCGCATAAGCAAACATATATTCCTGCTATTATTATTTTGCTATAAATGAAAAATATTTTTTATACTTTCTTGATTTTTAATACTCATTCTCAGACAGTAATCTGAAATAAAGACATTAAAGAAAATTAAAATATAACATTTTAAAAAGTAATGGGAAAGGACACAAAGTCAGTGTGCTCTGATGAATTTGGTGCTCCACTGAGGCCTGCCCTCAATAGCACATACTCTGCTAAATCAAGAGAGAACATTTGCCCCCAATTGTGATCATCCGTTTTGCAGATCAGGCTATATATGTCCAGAAAATTAGATCATAGTTTATGTGTTTATAAATGCGTGTGCCTTTCTCATTTTTCTAAAAATACATAGGAGAAAAATGCTAAGCAAATGATAATACATCTATCATAAACAGGCCAAATTGATCCTAATGCTCACATTTGTAAATTACAGCTCTGCTTATTGTTCTCTTGTGAAGGTCAGTCTTTTTTTTAATGCAAAAATGTTACTGGAAATTGACTTGCACTTTGGATTATAAAATTTTAACATAATTTAACAAATCAAAAGCATACTACTCACTGACACATTCTAAAGAGAGATTTTAGTTCAAAGTGCACATTGTTAGAGCTATACTGACAATGGAATGACCAGTAAGAACCAAATGGATTTACTGTTTGACATGTTTGGGGGTTTTTTTGGTACAGATGCCAGAATAATATGCTATTTAGCCATAAACTAAAACTTGAGTGGCTTTATACTCCTAAGTACATTATATTTGGACACCTTTCCATCCAGCATTTTAACAAAACAAATATAAAGATCCATTGGGCACAACAGAGGGCTTTTGAACTTCTGGATGTTGTAGCAATTCCTTATAAAATTCCTTATAAAACCTAAACTGCACCTGGTTTCCTGAAAAACCTCAACTTATTTGGGTTCAGATATGAAATGGCAACAGTTACACCATTTCCCTCAATATCCACTGCTTCTATGAGAAATTCACATCTTGGGCACATCAAAGAGTAAGAAGATGGGGGAAATAAAGGCTGTTTACTGACCAACCATTAAACCTGTGTATGCTCACAGTGAGAGAGAGTGGGGATAGGATTATTATTTTTTTTGGTGGCTTCCACATTTCACTTTGGGGAGGAAAACTAGCTCATTGCAGTTTCCTCCTCAAATAAGAGGTAAGATAAAAATAAAAAGCAAGAACAGGAAAGAACCAGGGGAAAAAAAGACCATCTTTGCATGAATACTGCATTCCATTCCTTCAAAGTAAGCCTTCTCCCTTCACTCACCTCTTTACCTTAGGTGATGAAAAAGAAAATAATTCCCCCTTCATTCCATAATAGTATACTTTTCCTTGTCTATCTATCCCTATTCTGGTATCTGAGGATGAATGGATACTTTATACAGTACCTACTTTGACCTAAGTGGATGCTCATATCAAAGATATTTGACCAGACATTAACATAGATGCTGACTTTGCCTCAGAAAATCTTTCTTCTGGCCACCATTGTCTCCCCCTGCCCATAGGTCACATTAGAGACAACGTGACAACTTCTCCATCCCTGTGGAACTCAGTATTTTGGAAAATGGTTGAATAGCTTTTCTCATCTTCAAGTGGTGTAACAAATTTCAGTAGACTAGGTGAGAACATGGCCAACACTGGTAGATGAATGAGGAATAAAGGAAGTAAATCATCATCTTCTGCTAAGAATTGGACCAACTTCCCTAAATAACTTTCCACAACTATGTTGCTACATGATACTACTATGGAATCCATTCTGATCTGAAATCAATAAGAATTGATGGAGATACTTGTGTTAATGCGCCCTCAGAGCTAAGGGATGGGAATAATAAGAGGCAAATCTTGATGGCCCTGGAAAATGTGTGGTATTGGGGTTGGGCTTTGTTCTGCCATGATATGCTTTTGGTATTATATTGAGCCTGCTGGCTCTGGTAGTCTCTTCTCTGCTGAAACTTCAGCCATGGTGCACACATCATCTGTGCAGCCTGTTTTAGGGAATAACAAAAATTTGGGGGATAGCAAGCACTCTGCCCCATGTCTGCTTGTAAGTCTCACTACCCCCTACATATGAACCCTGTATTATATATGCAGTATGTGGTACACTCGTCTGAGATTTACTAAATCACTGGACTGAGATTTACTAAATCACTGGACAGGCATAGTATCTTATGCACCACATGTGACACTAGTGTATGCTCATGACCCCTTGAACAACTAATGGTGGAAGTAGAGGAGGGCTGATAGCATTTTCCAAGGCCTGTATTGAGGTCAGCTGGCCATCGTTAGTGGTTACCCAGACTATCAATAGCAGTTTTTAAGAGCCTTTTGTTTGCACTTGTGGCTTTCTTTGCCCAATCCCTTCATTCCACAATTCACATGAACCTTTTACAAGTCTACTTAGCCAGAAGACATTTACTAGCCACACCTCTTCCAGAAAGAGATCAAACTAAAACACAATGCAGACCTCTTACATATTTTCAGGACCCTTAAGGGGAAGAGAAGCAGTACTCCCACATCAGTATTCTTTATCTTCCTTCAGTTTCCATTTATGCCCAACAAATTATAAGATAAAAGCTTCAAGTGACTTCATGTATTTATCCATGTAGATATATTTATTGAGGACCTACTATGTGCCAGGCACAGTTCCAGGTTCTAGAGACAGAGCCGTGATAAATTGGGCAAAACTCCCTGAGTCCATAAAAATTTCATATTAGAAGAGAAGGTGATCAACAAAATAAATAAGTAAAGTATATGTTAAATAAGCGTTAAGTTATCCAATGAAAAAAATAAAGTAGGGAAATAAGATACAGAGGTTTTTTTTTTTTTTTTTTTTTTAGATACAGAGGTTTAAATTAGGTGCGGTGGTCCAAAGTAAGTGAAGCATATTGGAAAAAGAACATACAGAAAAAAGAAGTAGCAAGTGGAAAGAGCCTAAAGGAAAAGAAAATGGCCAAAATGATTGAGGAAGAATTAATGGGGATGAAATGGGAAGATGAGAATCTTGGTGGTAGGAGGAATACAGACTACTAGTCAGGACTTTGGCTTACCTTACTGATGGTAAGTAGGAACTTTGGCTTTTGAATGAATGAAATGGAAAGCCAGTATGGGCTTTTAGAAGAGGAGTTGCATGGGTGTTTTATCGGAATCACTATGGCTTCTGTGTTGGGAATGGCCATGACTTTTCAGGGAAGAAGAGCAGATGATGGGGATGTAGTCAGAAAAAAACAGTAATGGGGCTCTTGCAATATAGATTTGAAAAAGATGCACCAGGATGTTGGAAGTGGAGAAAAATAGTCAGTTTCCAGGTATATTTTGTTTTGTTTTTTGTTTTTTATTTTTTTTTAGAAGGAGAACTTTCTTTTTTTTTTTTTAATTTTATTTATTTATGATAGTCACACACAGAGAGAGAGAGAGGCAGAGACACAGGCAGAGGGAGAAGCAGGCTCGATGCACCGGGAGCCCGATGTGGGATTCGATCCCGGGTCTCCAGGATCGCGCCCTGGGCCAAAGGCAGGCGCCAAACCGCTGCGCCACCCAGGGATCCCCCCAAGAGGTCATTTAAGGACATGTTAGCATTGTATTTAATTTATGGAACATATACCAAGGATATCAGAAGGTTGCAGAGTGAAGGTGTCACCAGTCCATGAAATACATGGCTATAATATGAATTTTTCCTGGTAAAGGAATAAAGATGGCACCAATAAAGGCTATCTTTGAGATAATTTTTCTGAGACTCTCACATGGCCGCACTTATTGATGGAAGTGATGATGCTCAATTCAAATTTTAATTGGATTAATATTGCACCAAATAATAGAGAAAAGACCATTACATTTTCTAAATGTTGAAGATATATATAATTTATGCAATATTATATAACAGGAGTAACTTCTGTATTTCATCACCATGCATCACCATTCATCACCATGAAAATAATGCAGTATATCTATTTGAAAGTTATAAAATAACTTTAAATATAAATATTTATATTTATAAATAAATAAATAAAATGCAGTATATCTATTTGAAAGTTATAAAAAATTTAGCATGCAGACTTATTACAATGAAATATGTCATTAAGTAGAAATTAAACTAGTAACATTTCAACACAGATGGAAGAAAATGTTTTTAAAAGATATCTATTACTTTTAAATTGATATTTTCAAAAGACTCCTTTAGAATAATAAATTCTGAAAAGATAGAGGGTTAAAGTGCTGTTTTATTAAATGCAATTCATTTATACTATTTATAGCTTTGGTATATGGTGAGGAAAATAAATCATTTCAAAAAAAACCAAGTATGAAATTCTTGGATGACCACTATTCCAAGTACTTAAAGTAGAATGATACTGAGCTGCTATTAGGATTTATATATGGATAGGAGATAATGTATTCTTGAAGGAGAATAAAGAGACAAACCTTAACCATAATGACAGAAGACCTTATTATGAAAGGAAAGGCACAATATCTTGGAGTAAATCTTTACATTCATTCATTCATTCATTCATTCATTCATTCATTTAACAAAGAGCATTAAGAGCACAAGGAGGGGGGGGAAGCAGACAGAGGGAGAGGGAGAAACAGACCTCCTGCCCAAGCAGGGAGCCTACCCTGATGCTGGCCTGATCCTAGGACTCTGGGATCATGACCTAAGCTAAAGGCAAAGGCTTAACCAACAGAGCCACTGAGGCATCCCTCACATTCTTTGATTTTACAATAATGCCAAGAATATATAGTCTAAAATGAATAATTTAAATGACCAAAAAATGATAATAAAATTTGGATCAACTATAGTTTATTTCAAAAGGTCAACTAAGTATATGAAAAATTATTTATAAAGCCACATATTTGATTAATAATGGCTTCTGAGAGTACTTGTAATCAGACATTACATTTGATCTTATTCTCTTTAATCTTTAAGTTAATTGAGCAAACACTATCAATAATAACTGTCATCAGCTCATTAAAATTAACTGCAGTTTTTGATAGGCCATTCTATTTTCATGCTTTTAATTACTTTTGATGCCACTTGTTGATTTAGAAAGGTTTAGTCTACAGAATCTCATCTGATCTTCTAATTCATGACAAGACCACTCATATAGGTTTCTGCTTAACAAGATTACAAAAAGTATTATTTTTACATAAGAATAAAGAAAGGTCATTTGCCTTATTAGTTCTCATCTTTGATAGCATTTTCCAAGTACAGAGTTTAAATAACATCATTGAAGTCACCTAACACATTTGCCATTTGGGATTTTCTTTCAAATCACTCCAAGTTCAACATAAAATGTACTTTAGCCTTTCTAGCATGAAATTGGAAGGGGTTTGCTTTTCATGACTCTTCCACAATGTGACTTTTGGCCCTTTTTTTATTTATCAGTGGAATTCCTGACCTAATGAAATTTACTTTCCTTTTTTGTATACCCTCTTCCCTGTGGCATCCATACTTCAAAACGACAAGCATAGTTTTGAAACATGCCTTCACCTTTAGGCCATAATAATATAAAATAGTTAAACCTATTTTTTAATCCACCTTACACTTAAAACTAACAGCCTTCCTAATAGTCCCCTACCCCCATGGGTGGGCAAAGCTAATTGACATGGAAGTCATCAATGTTTCTGTGATAGACTTCATTTTACTATCATTCTTTGGCCTCACTATTCTTCATAAGATTTCTGAAACAGGCTTGTAAGTTAATTTCTGGCCATGGGGAATCTTCCTCACTTTATATTAAATCTCATCTTCTTCCTAAAAAGAAAATACCTAGCATAAGTTTTCTACATGTGTTATAAGTTTTGTTAAGGCCCATTATTAACTCCCATCAAGACATGTTTTTTTATAGTAACTTAGACCTGTGTCAAATTGTTCCTTAAACCTGTTTGAAGGTCCTATGATTGGGCAAAGCATAACAAGCTGTTGGAAATGTGAAGAATTTTGGAATGGCTACTTGCATGTGTGATTGCAGAACATTTTCTTTTTTTTTTTAAATTTGACATACCATTAAGTAATAAATAATAACAATAAAACCTTAAAACAATCATAAATGGGTTTGTAAATGCAAATGAGAATGTCCTGATGAAGCTTTTTTTAAATCTCCTATGAAAAATGTAGCAATTAATTGGCAACATCTTTATGCTCATAACTTAAAAATACAATATGGTTCATAATTTTAGCCATCTAGCTTTAGGGCTATGCCTCTATAGGAGGAACACAGTAAAAATTTGCTTGTGAATTCAAATTTAGGTCATAAATTTCTTTCAGCCCCCTGCTTAATTTTATATGAGGTTAGAATTTCTGCTTTCCTAAGTGATTTTTGAAAATACTCATCATTGCTAATGCATTTTGAGATAGAAAAAAAACACATTTTTGTTTCTCAAATATTTTTCTTGGAGGCCGCTAATATTTCTATAGAGCTCATATTCAGTTTTCATTATTAAAAATAAACCTTAGTGGGGTACCTGGGTGGTTCAGTTGATTAGGCAGCCAACTCTTAATTTGGGCTCAGATCAGTATCTCAAGGTAGTGAGGTGGCGCTGCCTGTTGGTCTACATAGTCAGCAGGGAGTCTTCTTGAGGATTCTCTTTGCCCCTCCCCCACAGGGTATTTACTCTCTCTTTCTTTCTAAAATAAATAAATAGATCTTAAAAGAAGTTTAAACCTTAGTAATATTGTGTGATATTTTTACCTTACTTGAGTTCATATGTATGCCAAACATTTTTTTAATTCTTTACAAAGAAACACCTAAAATCATATAAACAAAGGAGGTATAAACTGGCAAACCAATTTGGGAAAGCGGGAGAAAGAGAAAACAAATATTTCATATCTTCTTAAGAGCAAAACTAATTTTGTCACAAAATACTTTGTAGGCTTATATAAAACATGGATATATTAAACAGTTAAAATTAGACTCTGGCTTATCAGCTTTTATACATGATCTAGAGTATAAAAGTTTTACTGCTGACCATCACTTAACCTGTAAATTTAATATATAAACACATCATATAACTAGAAATAATGTGTGGTGCGAGATGGACTTAAACAGAAAGCAGACTTTTTAAAAAACTAAATTCTTGGGGATCCCTGGGTGGCGCAGCGGTTTGGCGCCTGCCTTTGGCCCAGGGCGCGATCCTGGAGACCCGGGATCGAATCCCACATCGGGCTCCCGGTGCATGGAGCCTGCTTCTCCCTCTGCCTGTGTCTCTGCCTCTCTCTCTCTCTCTGTGACTATCATAAGTAAATAAAAATTTAAAAAAAAAAAAAAAAAAAAAAAAAAAAAACTAAATTCTTAATTTAAGTTTGCATATTCTAAATTTCATGCAATGTTGGGCAAACATCTAAATCTGCTTTATATAACTACAAAATAACACTGCATCATTTTACAAAAGTCAAACATCAAATGACAACCCTATTTTAAGGACCAATCATTTCATAAGCCATAAAATGGATAAAATTGATTATTGATGATGATTTCATTCCTGTTTGAAAATAGAATCAAGTTTATTACCCTATGTTAATGTGTCAGGGCAACGCAGGGCTTCAGTAATTACACTGTGAGTATTTTATCTCTGAGTTATTAAACTTGTCTCTGCCTCCCTACACACTAATGTTAGAGGTTAATAGCAATGTTCTATTTTATCCAGTGCCTTACTTCACTTAAGGCAATGATGCATGGCTTTCATTAAAGCATGAAGCAAAAGGAATCGCAGAAAAAATTAACATCTAATTTCAGGGCAAAAGAGCCTTACAAAAGAAGAATACAATGGTGGTAACAATCTGCGTCAAGTTTAGCTAGGTATACAACATAGTTGTAAAATAACCCTATTTTGAATTTTATCACATAAAGGAGAACTTCAAATCACATTACAAGATTTCCAAAATGCCATCTCCAGTACTTTTAGTACATGAATATCTGTTTAAAATATCAAGTAGAGGGGCATCTTGGTGGCCCACTCAGTTAAGCATCTTCTTCAGCTCAGGTCATGTTCCCAGGGTCCTGAGATCAAGTCCTGAATCTGGCTCCCTGCTCAGTGGAGAGTCTCCTTCTCCTTCTGCCCCCTCCCTTCCCTTTGGTTTCTTTCTCTTACTCAAATAAACAAAATCTATAAATAAATAAATAGATAAATAAATAAATGAAATCAAGTACACAAAACACATGCTGTTGCCATGCAATCTACTCTCAAGTTGTGCTTTTACCATTCTAATCAAGTGGGTTGCTTGATACAATGAATGATGCTGAAATAAAAGATGATGTAATTAATTGGTCATGTATATATTTTAAATCCCATTTTATATTATCAGCCCTTATATTAACTATATTTTTACATATGTCAAATGAATGAAATTAGTTATTATTTGTCTTTTTGTAGGAAGTTATACGTTTTATTTTTTTAATGTTCAACAATAGTTCAATTCAGCATGTTTAGGAAATGCAATGTTTTTGTACATTGAAGGATATAATGTAATTTCTGCCTCTGATAGCAGAATCTTTACTATTCTGGCCTTTACCCAGGTCAGTTTGTGTCACATCTCTGTTTACAACATTTTGATTGCATATTATTATCATATTTTAATGATTACATTTGTTGTGAAATGCTTCTTTTAAGTGAAATCTTAGGTAAGAAGTCAAAAAATATGTAAAAGGATATTTGACTGAAAGTGGACGTCCTCTCACCCACAGGCATCCACTGCTCTGTGAGCATCACTGTGGATTAGCTTTTCCTATTTTTTAATGTCTTTGTATAAATAGTCATAACATTATATACTCACATTAATTCTTTTGAAATTCATATATTTTGTTGAGTCTGTCAATAGCACATTTTATTTTATTGTTCATTAGTATTAATGAGTACATGAATATACCAAAGCTTAATTTTAATAATGGACAACTGTAGTGTTTCAAGTTTTTAACTATCATAAACAAAGCTGGTATAAACATTCTTCAACAAGTCATTCTATGAAAGTTCTTTGGTTATAAACTTAAAAATGGAATTCCTAGGTCCTTTATAAGACTTGTATGAGAAACTGCCAAACTGTTTTTCAACATGGTTGTACTTTTTTATACTCGCATCAGGAAAGTGTGTTTCAGTTGTTCTATCCTTGCTAACAGTTGGTGTTGCCTTTTTAATTGAAGCCATAATAGTGGCTATGGTGTAGTGTTTGCCAGTTTCTGTGATATAAATTCTCCTATCATGGGTTATTTCTAGTGCTTCTATGTGTGTGAGCATACAGTAGGCAAAAGATGTATACAATCTGCTCTTGTGGGCTAGTATAACTTGGCTTCGTCATACAGTTGCACACCCGTTAAATAAGTATACACTTAAGTACTGAGGTGCTTTGCATGCCTTTATGTGTATTTCTTATTTTGACACAGTGAATATTAAAAAGACATGGGATTAAGAGTCAAGATGTAATAAAACTAATTAAGATTGACCTTGAGGAAGGTCAATCTTAATTAAAACTGACATTTTTTTTTTTTAAGATTTTGTATTTATGGAAGGGAACAATTCAGACTACCAGTTCAGTTTGCTGCCACTGCAGTGATCCATGCTAAAAGGACAGTAGAGAAAAAAAAACAAAACAAACAAACAAAAATAAACAAAAAAAATAAAAATAAAAAAAATAAAAACAATAAAAGGACAGTAGATTTACCTGTCCTTACTTTTTTCATGTCTGTGAAAATGCCAACAAAAGAAATAAGGCAAAAACCTTGGTATTATTATGAAAATAGTTTTGACCTCACAGATCTCTTGAAAAAGAATCAAAGCCTCCTACGTATTCATGGACCACACTTTGCCAACTATAGCTCCAGGTTCATCGGAAATACTGGAAAATTTATATTATCCTGGCTGCCAGCTTACACTGTTACTACATCTTCTTAGTTTCTCTCTTTACAAATGATTGAAACATTCAGGAAAGAAAAGAGGGAGACAGATGATTGATATAAAAATAAAGTCAACAAAAAAATAAATAAATAAAGTCCACATAATTTAGGTTTATATTTCACTTTTCTCTCACTTCCATAAAGTTAACAACACTGTTTTATATAGGTATTATTTGTAAAATACTTAAATATGAATTCTTAATACCTGCTAAATATCTATTAATTTTTAATATTTCATTTGAAGCTTATAATTTGCTGTGAATTATTGCTCATATCAATGTAAAAATATTAAATCTGCAATATAAATGAAAAATGGAATTGATAATAAAATGTGCTCTTACTACGAAAAAACAAAAATTCTACATAAAGAAAATGACCGACTGAAAATTAAAACTAAAAATTAAAATATTTTTAGAGAGACATCAATTTCCATGCAAAATACAATCACCTTATATAATGAACAACAAATAGAATAAATACAAATATTAATGATTTGAGGAGAATACTGTTTAAAGAAACTTTTCCAGGGTATCCCTGGGTGGCTCAGCGGTTTAGCGCCTGCCTTTGGCCCAGGACGTGATCCTGGAGTCCTGGGATCGAGTCCACGTGGGGCTTCCTGCATGGAGCCTGCTTCTCCTTCCTCCTGTGTCTCTGCCTTTCTTTCTCTCTATGTCTATCATAAATAAATAAATCCTTTTTTTTTTAAAAAAAAAGAAACTTTTCCAGGGCACCTGGGTGGCTCAATCTGGTTGAGCATCTGCCTTCAGTTCAGATCATGGTCCTATGGTCCTGGGATCTAGCCTGAAGTCCGGCTCCCTGCCCAGTGGGAGTCTGCTTCTCTCTCTCCCTCTTCCTTTGTCTCCTACCCCCAACTCATGGGCCGCCTCCCTCTCTCTTATGCTCTCTCCCACATGCCATAATGTTATCATTTTTATATACAAACATTTTTCACATTAGAAAAAAAAATAAAATTACTATTTAAATAAAAATATAACTAGATAACCTCTTTTACAGTACTAACTTATAAATGGAAGTGTAGCAATACTTGGAGATAAAAGAGGACTAAATACTCAGAAATCATTAGCTGAGAAACATCATCTCATAGTGGGCAGAATGTTATAAAACTTCATTTAAATTTTTCTGTTTTGGACTGGTCTGTACTGGAACTATTTTGGATTATAAAACAAGGCAACTAATTAACAGGATATAAAACTCAGTAGTTTAGGAAGGCAAACATTAAAGCTCAGCAGGGTAAAACCAGAATCTAAAAATAATTAAATTATTCAACTAGATTTAAAATAGACTTTGATACTGTATTGTAAATCTTGAGAGCTGTTGGGTTGTTGCTGTTGTTGTTACTGTTTTCCTCCTTTTTTCAAAGCTACTTCCTGACTTAAGCTTTGGTTGCCTAGCCATCTACTTAAAGATGACTATCTTGATTAATCACATTACCAGTCATGTGTTTTTCTATATGCCAACAATGGCATCTATAATGGTGTAATCCTTCCAGACTTTCATGATGTTCTCTCTATTGGGGTTCTCTTTCATAGTGTTGACAATCCTTTCTATAGAGTACCATGCATAATGAGCCTTAAATGTCTTATGACGCCCTGATCTAGAAGCTACATTATAGATACTGTGTTTGGGGAAAAAGTAGCCCACTGTAATGCCTTAAGTGTTCAACTTGTGGAATTCTGGATGGCCAGGAATATTTTCCAATACTAAAAGAACTTTTAAAAGCAGTCCCTTATTGGCAAGTTACTTTCAGACTTCAGGGACAAAGCATTGATGGAACTAATCAGAAAGAAGGCTCTTGCTGTCCAGGCCTTCCTGTTGTACAACCAAAAGACTAACAGCTTGTGTTAGCCTTTCCTTCACTGCTAGGGGTGGTGGGGGGGTAGTAGTTTTATAGATAAAGACAGCCCTCATCATAAACTTGACTGCATTCGCACAAAACTGTAGTTAGCCTTTCCCTCCCTGCCTTAAATCTTGATGCTTGCTTCTCTTCCTTACTAAGTGTACTTTGTCATTTTTTTCCACAATAAGTCACTTTCATCTGCTTTATAATCCTGTTCAGGCAAATATCCTTGTTCCTCGATGATTTTCTTCAAGACATCTGTGAATTCATCTTCTACCTCTTGACATATTTTACACCAAAACTCTTTCTAAAAGTATCAAACCATCCTTTGCTGGCATTAAATTCTCCAGCCTTAGATCTTTCATTTTCTTTTTGTTTTAACTTGTATAATGACTTCACCTATTCTCAAATCATATTGGAAACTATAGATAGACCTTCCTTGTAGCAATCCTGCATCCAATTAAAAGCTGCATTTTCAATATGAGATAAAAAGGTATTTCATAAAAAATTCAAGGTTTTCACACCTGCTGGTGTAGCTGAAGTAACAACTTCACAAATTTTATTTTCTTTGTTTACAATGGTCCTTAATACTGGTTTAATTTATTTTAAAATGGCAGTCAACAGCAGCTGCAGATCTCAATATATGGAGCATATCAAGAATCTAACTTTTTCTTGGAATGTCATGACTTTTCTCTGCTTCTTGGGAGCACTTCCAGGATCACTACTGGCACTTTATGTAGGTCCTGTGGTGTCAGTCAAGATTTATGGTATTGCACTAAACATGATGAAAAATACATGAGAACCATAAGAGATTTTTTTACTGCAGTATCCAATTTACTGCAAAGATGGACTGCTCACTCAGAGATGATTAGTATCAACAGCATTTTAAGCAATACTCAACAACACTTGAGCTCACCACAATAGCAACAGGAGGTGGCTACGAAATTATAAAAGTAATACAGTATTTACTAGAGTTGATTTTATGCAGTTATGATTTAATACTGCATCTTTACATTTGTTTACATTCCTCTCAACTGCAAATGGTGCCTTGTATTTTAACTTTACAATAGATATGTATATATTTTATGATAGTAAATGACAAACTTTATCTACATGTATTTTATGCACTCATGACTTCTATTTCTCTTATTTTTTCAATATTTCTAGGCTATGTAGTTCATCTCTGAGTTTTTCAAATTGTCAAAAATCTCCTCAAATTTTTCCCATACAATATTGAAAAAAATCTGGGTGTAAGTGGATCCACACAGTTCTGACCCATATTGTTCAAGTTTCAGCTGTACAGAGTTCTTCTGAAGAACCAATGATTGGGATTATAGATCATTCCTATTATATATTACATACGTATTAACATTAGCTCTTTTTTTTTTTTTTTTTTTACATTTATGTCAGTGACAACAGGGATCAGCCTACTAATGCCTCGGTATCAAATGCAGCCCTCTATTTTTACATGGCCTGCAGGCTAAAAATGTTTCTTATAATTGTGGATAGTTGTAGAAATAGAAAAAAGAAAGTACTTCATGACAGGTGAAGATTATATGAAATTGAAATTTCAGAGTCCATGATTAAAGTTTCATCGAAGCACAGCCATGCACATTCATGTAAATTTTTTTCTGTAGCTGCTTTTGCATTATGATAGCAGAACTGAGTAGCAACAGATGCCAGATGGCCTGCAAAGTTGAAAATATCTACTATTTGGCCCTTTATGGGAAAAGTTTAGCAACTTCTGATTTAAAATATCAGAAATTATATTAATAAAATAATATTTTTTAAGTAATGAGTCATGCTTTCATTATAAAGCTGAAATAATTCTCATAAATCCTCTCCATAGCTGCTTGACTCATCTAAGCTCCTTCTATAAAGTAGAACTCATCTAATATTAGAACATAATACTTGAGAGATAGAAGTGAAAACCAATATATCTTCAGCATTTGAAATTACTACATACTTAGACATTGAAGGGAAGTATTCCATTTTAATAATTAGAACAACTATAAAGCAAATCCCTATCCCTCATCAATATATGGAGAAACTAAGGCTCAAAGGAATCAAACAGATAAATCATGGCACCTGGGCTTGAATTTAGACAACTAATTCTGGAGCCAATATTCAGTTATTGCATAGACTGCTTCAGTGTGATCAGAGGGCAGTTCCTAAATGCTCCCTTTATCTATTGTCCCTCAAATTTCAGTGAAAGAGATGGAGTACTTTTATCAAAAATATATAATGAAATATTTTGTACAAGAATAAAAGACAATTATGTATATTTAAATTTAAAAAAATATTTTACTTATTTATTTGAGAGAGAGAGAGAACAGCAGGAGGAGCAGCAGAGGGAAAGGGAGAAGCTGACCCTCCATGGAGAAGGAAGCCTGATGCAGGGCTCAATCCAGGGACCCTAGTATCATGACCTAAGCCAAAGGTAGACACTTAACTGATGGAACCAATCAGGCACCCCTACCACATATTTAATATTTTGGATCATTAATTTAGTAAAACGCTAAGGATAAAACAGATATTATGACCTGCTGGGTGCCTCTCCCAACCTGAAACAATGTTTCTACTTCCACACATTCATCATTTTCAAAATTTTTAAATTGCATTTTTATCTCAAATATCATATTGTATTATTTGCCAAACATTTAAAGTTAAATCAATTATCTATTTTGCTATATAAGATTGCATTAATAAAAGAGACAATAGGAGGGTGAAGGGGGAGATCAGGGGAAGAAGGGACAAGGTAAGGAACAGAGAAAGGAATTGGAAAGGATGAGGAAAAGAAAGGGGAAAAAAAAGCATCATATCTCAGTAGCTTAAAAAACAACAGAGGTTTATGTCTCTCTCAAATTTGTTGGAGCCAGCGGCAAGTCAGCTGCAATTCTACACCACAAGACTGTTCCTTCCAGAACTCATGCTGAACAAATAGTACCAATTAGTGATACACCATTCTGGAAGCAGAAAGAAAAGAGAAAGAAAGCTGACGGAGAATTACAAGACTGCTTAGAGCATCTTCTTGTGGCATAAACCACATGTGCTCACATCATTTGGCAAACCCAAAGTCAGTGTGTGGGACTGTATGATTCTTTTTCAGGGAAGGGATAATTGAAAATGATAATGTAGTCTATCAGAATGCCATACTATATATACCATTCCACATTTGTTGATAGAATATTACATTTTTAGTATGTAATATTTATATCCATGTTGATATTTCATTCATCTACTATATAGAATTCCAATATAAGAACAATTAGTTGTTCCAGTTTATTGCTATAAGAAAATACCCTCACAGCTATGTACATTATTGTACATATCTGCTTTGTACACAGGTCAGAGTATTTTCTGGATATATATCTAGATGTGGAGTTTCTGATCCCTGGGATGTGGGCACCTTACATATTGATAAATTAATCTCCTAATTTGTTAAAATAGCTTTCCCTATTTTATATTCTCTTTTTCTAAACCATTCATATAAAGGTTTTAATTTTTATCTGTTTTATGGGTGATAGGACTTCTTTTTCTGCAAATTGTTTATTTCTACCCTTCCTCATTATTCTTTTATATTATTTTTCTTTTAAACTTTTTGGGCTTTCAATATATCCTGGATACTACTGTTTATCAAGTTTGAGTTTTGCAAATAAACGGTCATATTATTTATCATTTTGCCTTGTTGTGGTGTTGTTATGCAGAAAGTTTCAAATATCAATTCAATGAATCTTTCTTTCTTTCTTTCTTTCTTTCTTTCTTTCTTTCTTTCTTTCTTTCTTTCCTTTCTTTCTTCAGTAAGCTCTACACCCAAAGTAGGGCTGGAACCCACAACACCCAAGATGAAGTCACACACTCCACCAACTGAGCCAACCAAGCACCCTAATTTTTTTCTTTACTGAGTTGAGCCTATGAGAGTGTTGGAAGTGTCTTGCTCTCCTCTTTTCAAAAAAAAATTTTTTCTTCTGAAAATTCTTAAATTATAATTTTCTTATCTAATTTCCAATCATTAATCCATTTGGAATTAATCATTATACATGTCTTGAGATGGAAGAATCTGGTTTTTTCTTTATCCAAATGGAGAAATCGGGGGAGCTGAGAAGATAGCGGAGGAGTGGGGTCCCCAAGTCACCTGGACCCACCAACCTACCGGGATAACTTTCAGACCATCCTGAAAACCTAGGAATTCGACCTGAGATCGAAAGAGAGAACAGCTGGACCACTACAGAGAGAAGGCTTTGCTTCTAACCAGGTAGGAAGGCAGAAAAAAATAAAAAAGCATCCAGTGGGGGAGGGGCCCGATGAGGAGCCGGGCTGAGGGGGGCTGGGAGCCTCGGGACAGGGGAGCCCTGGCCCGGAGACATGGGAACTTTAAAAATCTGCCCCTATTCTTCCCAGAGGGAAAGGCGCTCGCAGGGAACAGGATCCTAGGAAGGGCAGTGGGGCCCCCAAGTTCCTGTGGTCACTAACAGAGGAGGTGCCCCCAGGGGAGAGCACCCCACACCCCTCGGCCGAGTGCAGGAAAGGGCTGGAGGGCCCAGAGGGGCCTCAGGAGCAGCTCAGGGGGACTCTGGGTGGAGGGGGCTGGGCAGCCCGGGAGCAGCTCAGGGGGGCCCCGGGAGCACAATTCCAGCGGCACAGGCCCCGGAGCCCAGGGCTCACAGGTGGAGGCTGAGAGGGCACAAGACAGCGAGGACGCTCCTGCCGCCGGGAGCCCCGAGCTGTGCAGGTCAGCGACCCACGCTGCCCCGGAGCATCCAGGCCAGTGCAGACCTGGAGCTGCGGGAGTTGCTGGGGGAGCTGACTCTAGGGCTGGAGGGCAGGCCGCTGCCACTGTGGTTGTTCCTCCTGGTGTCACTCTGTGCATGGCACTGAGGGGGCCGCCAGGGGACAGGGGCCTCAGGGGGTCAACAGCTCCCACTGAGCCGGTACCTGGGCGGGCCAGCTCCCCAGGTGCACACACCTGAGCATGAGCACAGCAGCCCCTCCCCTCAGAAACCAGCTGGAAGGACAGGGGAAGAGCAAGTTCTGGACCGAGCAGCACTGGAAAGTTCCAGGGGAAGTCGAGGGGTTTACAGTATATAGAAACTGAGGGTACCCCTCCTATTTTTTTTCTTCCTTTTTCCAGTACAACTCATTTTTATATCAGACTGTAAATTTCCGATTTTTTTCCTCTTTTCCCACCTTAACTACAATATTTTACTACCTCTTCATTTTTAAGATTCATTTTTACTTTCATATTTCTACAGTTACAGATCCTAGATCTATTTTCCACTTCTAGATTCCCTTCAACATAGTCAATTTGGGGAGATATACGAGATATGTTGTTTTGTTTTGTGTTTTTTGTTTCCTCTGCCTCATTCTGTTTTACAATGTCGGAAGTTAATATCTTCTGAAACATGACCAGCGTGCACCAAGAACCAAGTGGTATACCATGCTGGTTCATTCTGTGAGATTCCTCATTCCCAGTCTGCCCTCCTCTTTTATCTCATTTATATTTTGGTGGTCAATGGTGGGGCCCTCTACAAGTATTTCTGGTTTGTATGAATTTGGGACTGAGCATCTTGTAACATACAGAACTTAATATACTCAGAAACAAGAGGATCACCCTCTAGAACCGCTCAGGTAGACTACATCCTCCCTCCACTACAACTTCTTCACCATCACCATCTCCCAGCCCCCCACCCCTTTTTTTTCTTTTTCTTTTTTTTTCTCTTCTTCTTTGGGATTCTTGGCATTTGATTTTTACTACTTTGTTTTAAAATTTGTTTTTCATTTTAATGGTCTTTTTGTTTTATATCATTCTGATCTTTGTTTTCAATTTCTGGTCTCTGACCTGGGCAGAATCATCTAGGGTGAAATTTACTTAGGTCATGGAAAATATTTTTGACTCAGCCCGCTCATACAGTTACTCTGCACTGAGCAAAATGACTAGAAAGAAGGACTCACCACAAAAGAAAGAATCAGAAACAGTACTCTCTGCCACAGAGTTACACAATTTGGATTACAATTTGATGTCAGAAATCCAATTCAGAAGCACAATTATAAAGCTACTGGTGGCTCTGGAAAAAAGCATAAAGGAATCAAGAGACTTCTTGACTGCAGAACTTAGATCTAATCAGGCCAAAATTAAAAATCAATTAAATGAGATGAAACCCAAACAGGGGGTCCTAATGACAAGGGTTAATGAGGTGGAAAAAAGAGTGAGCGACATAGAAGACAAGTTGATGGCAAGGAAGGAAGCTGAGGAAAAAAGAGAAAACGATTAAAAGACTATGAGGAGGGGGATCCCTGGGTGGCATAGCGGTTTGGCGCCTGCCTTTGGCCCAGGGCGCGATCCTGGAGACCCGGGATCGAGTCCCACGTCGGGCTCCCGGTGCATGGAGCCTGCTTCTCCCTCTGCCTGTGTCTCTGCCTCTCTCTCTCTCTCTCTCTCTCTCTCTCTCTGTATGACTATCATAAATAAATAAATAAATAAATAAATAAATAAATAAATAAATAAATTTAAAACAGGTCTTGTTGGGCCTGTTTAAAAAAAAAAATACTATGAGGAATGATTAAGGGAAATAAATGACAGCCTCAGAAGGAAAAATCTATGTGTAATTGGGGTTCCAGAGGGCGCCGAGAGGGACAGAGTACCAGAAAGCATATTTGAACAAATCATAGCTGAGAACTTCCCTAATTTGGGAAGGGAAACAGGCATTCAGATCTCGGAGATAGAGAAGTCCCCCCCTAAAATCAATAAAAACCTTCAACACCTCGACATTCAGTAGTGAAACTTGCAAATTCCAAAGATAAAGAGAAAATCCTTAGGACAGCAAGAAACAAGAGATCTCTAACTTATATGGGGAGAAAAATCAGATTAATAGCAGACCTCTCCACAGAGACCAGGCATGCCAGAAAGGGCTGGCAGGATATATTCAGAGTCCTAAATGAGAAGAACCTGCAGCCAAGAATACTTTATCCAGCAAGGCGCCCATTCAGAATAGAAGGAGAGATAAAGAGCTTCCAAGATAGGCAGAAACTGAAAGAATATGTGATCACCAAACCAACTCTTCAAGAAATATTAAGGGGGATCCTGTAAAAGAAAGAGGAAGCCCAAGAAATAGTCCACAAAAACAGGGACTGAATAGGTATCATGATGACACTAAATTCATATCTTTCAATAGTAACTCTGAATGTGAATGGACTAAATGACCCCATCAAAAGATGCAGGGTTTCAGACTGGATAAAAAAACAAGACCCATCTATTTGCTGTCTACAAGAGACTCATTTTAGATCTAAGGACATCAACAGCCGAAAATGAAAGGTTGGAGAACCATTTACCATTCAAATGGACCTCAAAAGAAAGCTGGGGTAGCCATCCTCATATCAGATAAATTAAAGTTTATCCTAAAGACTATAGTAAGAGATGAAGAGGGACACTATATCATACTTAAAGGATCAACCCAACAAGAGGACCTAGCAATCATGAATATTTATGCCCCTAATGAGAGAGCTGCCAAGTGTATCAATCAATTAATTACCAAAGTAAAGACATAATTAGGTAATAATACACTAATACTAATCAGGTCTCAACCGATAGCAAAAAAAATGAGATTGTCCCCTGCGTATTTTCAGACCATAATGCTTTGAAACTTGAACTCAATCACAAGAATAAATTTGGAAGAAACTCAAACTCATGGAGGTTAAAGAGCACCCTGCTAAAGGATGAATGGGTCAAGCAGGAAATTAGAGAAGAATTTAAAAGATTCATGGAAACTAACGAGAATGAAGATACAACCATTCAAAATCTTTCGGATACAGCAAAAGCAGTTCTAAGAGAGAAATACATCGCAATACAAGCATCCCTCAAAAAATTGGATAAAACTCAAATACACAAGCTAACCTTGCACCTAAAGGAACTGGAGAAAGAACAGCAAATAAAGCCTACACCAAGCAGAAGAAGAGAGTTAATGAATATTCGAGCAGAACTCAATGAATAGAGAGAGACCAGAAGAACTGTAGAACAGATCAACAAAACCAAGAGTTGGGGATCCCTGGGTGGCGCAGCGGTTTGGCGCCTGCCTTTGGCCCAGGGCGCGATCCTGGAGACCCGGGATCGAATCCCGCGTCGGGCTCCCGGTGCATGGAGCCTGCTTCTCCCTCTGCCTGTGTCTCTGCCTCTCTCTCTCTCTCTGTGACTATCATAAATAAATAAAAATTTAAAAAAAAACAAAACAAAACAAAAAAAAAAACCAAGAGTTGGTTCTTTGAAAGAATTAACAAGATAGATAAACCATTAGCCAGCCTTATTAAAAACAAGAGAAGAGACTCAGATTAATGAAATCATGAATGAAAAAGGAGAAATCACAACCAATACCATGGAAATACAAATGATTTTAAAAACATATTATGAGAAGCTATATGCCAATAAGCAATTGCCTTTTCTAGGCAGTCTAGAAGAAATGCACACATTTCTGGAAAACTACAAACTACCAAAACCGGAACAGGAAGAGCTAGAAAACTTGAACAGGCCAATAACCAGGGAGGAAATTGAAGCTGTCGTCAAAAAACCTCCCAAGACAAAAAAGTCCAAGGCCAGATGGCTTCCCAGGGGAATTCTATCAAACGTTTAAAGAAGAAACCATGCCTATTCTGCTAAAGATGTTCCGAAAGATAGAAAGGGATGGAATACTTTCCAAACTCATTCTATGAGGCCAGCATCACCTTAATTCCAAAACCAGACAAAGACTCCACCAAAAACGAGAATTATAGAACAATATCCCTGATGAACACAGATTCAAAAATTCTCAACAAGATACTAGCTGATAGGATCCAATAGTAGATTAAGAAGATTATTCACTATGACCAAGAACTTATTAAACACAACGGAAAGAAACAAATAATCCAGGCATGAAATGAGCAAAAGACATGAACAGAAATTTCACCAAAGAAGACATACACATGACCAATAAGCACATGAGAAAATGCTCTGCATCACTTGCCATCAGGGAAATACAGATCAAAACCACAATGAGATACCACCTCACACCAGTGAGAATGGCGAAAATTAACAAGACAGGAAACAACAAATTTTGGAGAGGATGTGTAAAAAGGGGAACCCTCTTCACTGTTGTTGGGAATGTGAACTGGTGCAGGCACTAATGGAAAACTGTGTGGAGGTTCCTCAGAGAGTTAAAAATAGAGCTACCCTACGACCCAGCAATTGCACTACTAGGGATTTATCCCAAAGATACAGATACAGTGAAAGACCAAGACACCTGCACCCTGATGTTCAAACTGCAGTGTCCATAATAGCCAAACTATGGAAGGAGCCTCGGTGTCCATCAAAAGATGAATGGATAAAGAAGATGTGATTTATGTATACAATGGAATATTACTCAGCCATTAGAAACGACAAATACCCACCATTTGCTTTGACGTGGAGGGACCTGGAGGGTATTACGTGGAGTGAAGTAAGTCAGTCAGAGAAGGACAAACATTATATGGTCTCATTAATTTGGGGAATATAAAAAATAGTGAAAGGGATTAAAGGGGAAAGGAGAGAAAATGAGTGGGAAATATCAGAGAGGGTGATGGAACGTGAGAGACTCCTAACTCTGGGAAATGAACAAGGAATAGTAGAAGGGGAGTTTGGCAGGGGGATGGGGTGACTGGGTGACGGGCACTGAAGGGGGGCACTTAAGAGAATGAGCACTGGGTGTTAAGCTATATGTTGGCAAATTAAACTCCAATAAAAAAAATATACAGAAAAACCCAAATGGGAAATCATAGACCAACACCATTTATTAAGTAGTCCACCTTATTTAAAGATTGTATTAGTATGTAAATTACATAGATCTTAATCTTTTTAAGTTTCTGTTACTGGAAAGTTTGATAAATGCCTGTGAAAGCACTTTAGTCTTTTTTCAGGAGTTATTTATGAGAGAGAGAGAGAGAGCATGAGGGGTGGGGCAGAGAGAGACAGACAGAGAGAGAGAGAGAGAGAGAGAGAGAGAAAATCTCATGCAGACTCCCTCCCGTGTGGAGCCCAAACGCAGGGCTTGATCTCACGACTCTTGAGATCATGACCTGAGCCAAAATCAAGAGTTGGATGCTTAACCAACTGAGCCACCTGGGCACCCCTACTTTACTCTTTGAAGATTTTTTTTTTCCAACTCAATAATTTGTCATTTTATCACATTTTCTATCTATTGAGTCATTTGGCAAATACATCATTCTAGAAAAAGCAACTGTTGCTTCTATATTTTCATACTTGGTGGCTAGAAATTGTTCATGGGCTTTTAAAAAATGTCTCTTTTTCCTTTGAATAGTCCACATTCGTTTTGTTCTTAAATTTGAAATTATGGGGCACCTAGGTGGTTCAGTCATTTAAGCCTCTGCCTTCAGCTCAGGTCATGATCCCAGAGTCCTGTGATTGAGTCCTGCATCAGACTGCATGCTGGTTGGGGAGTCTGCTTCTTACCCTACCCCCTCTGCTTCTGCTCTCTCTCAAGTAAATAAAATCTTTAAAAAATATTGAAATTATGACTCATTAGTTTTTATGAATTTTGGTAAATGTCTACTTTGTGAAGGTTTTTACAATCAACTTCTGGTTTTGTTTAATTTATAATTTTCTGCTCTTTATTATTTTCTTTCTTCTCAAGTAAAATTTATTTTGTTGTTCTTTTCCTGATTTCTTGAGTTGAAGACTTATGATTTTTCTTAGGATTTCCATATCTCTATCAATAATTTTGGAGTGTCTCTTTAAGTTGTTAAACATGTCTATACATTTTTTATTTCTATATTATAGTTCATCCTAACTTAATTGAACCATGGCAAGAAATTCTGGTATATTTTATATCTACTATCTGCAATTCATGTATACTGTTTATATGCAACGCATGGTCATTTTTTATAAATGTTCCCTACAGGGGATCCCTGGGTGGCGCAGCGGTTTGGCGCTTGTCTTTGGCCCAGGGCGCGATCCTGGAGACCCGGGATCGAGTCCCACATCGGGCTCCCGGTGCATGGAGCCTGCTTCTCCCTCTGCCTATGTCTCTGCCTCTATCTCTCTCTCTGTGACTATCATAAATAAATAAAAATTAAAAAAAATAAAAAATAAAAAAAAAAATAAATGTTCCCTACAGTACTCAAAATAATGTGTATTTCATATGCATACACATGCATACACACACTGAAACTGGTTAATTTTGTTGATATTTTTGCATATTTAATTATTTAATTAGTTGATGAATTATTTTTAAATTTTATTTATTTATTCATGAGAGGCACAGAGAGAGAGTCAGAGATATAGGCAGAGGGAGAAACACCAGCCAGGTGCCCTTTAATGTCAGTTTTTCTTTAATATATTTTAAGGCAATAGTACTTCCTGTGTATAAGTTTATAATGAAAATCTTATCTTCTTGCAGGAGCATTCATTTTATTATAAAGTATCATTCTGCTTTATCTATATTAAACATTTTATTTTAAGTTCTGGCTTATCTAATATTGATAATGCTACAGTTTGCTTGGTTACTATTTGGTAAAAATTCTGGAGTTCATATAACAGCTCAATTATTTATTAGCTGGAAGAATGAATAAATTTTAAAAATATTCTGTACTCCATTTTCTTCTTCTGGACTAGAAAAATAAAAGAAAAGCTATCTCTTAGAGTTTTGGGGCTTAGGGACAAAGTCAATAGATACTATATTTGTAGGGTATGTCTATTTCATTTCATTCATTGTTTACATTTCATTTTATAAATGAAATAAATATTAATGAATATTAATAATATTCATGTTAAATGTTAAATAATATTATCTTAAATATTATTATTTAAATTAAATATTATTATTTAATTTAAATTAAATATTATTATTTAACATTACAATATATTCATGTTAAATGTTAAGTAATGTTATTATTATTTAACATTTCATTTTAATAATGTTTTATTCCATTGGTTTTCTTTGAATTTTATTGCTTTAAGCAGCATATTGCTAGAATTTTTTTTCTAAGAATAAGGGAAAATGTGACTTTTTTTTGATATTTTATTAATTTGTGTGTGTGAGAGAAAGTGCATGAGTTCAAGGAAGGGGCAGAGGGAGAGGAAGAAGCAGACTCCCTTCTTGAGTAGGGTGACAGATGTGAGAGGCTCAGTCCGAGGACCCTGAGATCATGACCTGAGCCAAAGACAGATGCTTAACCAATTGAGCCACCTAAGTACCCCTAGAATTTTTAAAAATATGTTATAATCTTTCTCAATAATTGGTGAATTTAATTTGTGCCTATATTTAGAAGTCTTTGAAGTGTCCTCATAAATATCATTCCATTTCCTGTTGGAGGTATGGAAGAATGGAGAAATAAAATAACGTGCTAAAATCTGGTATTGAGGACACAGTTAAATAAGACAACCAAGATGGGTTTCCTAACACTAAATCCTATAATTAGGTAAAATTCCCACCTAGAAATGACAGTATTTGTCTGGAATGGTTTATTCTTAATGACTGTGATAACTTTAAAAACAAAAACAAAAATAAAAAGGGCACAACCAAGGCGATCATGTTCAAATTATTCTTTGTAAGTAAAGAAAAATAAACAGGTTGAATGAGTACAGAAAAAGAAAAAACATATTTATTTATTTATTTATTTTTAAAGATTTATTTACTTATTTAAGAGAGAGAGGGAGAAAGCATGCAAAGGACAGGAGCAGAGGGAGAGGGAGAGAGAGTCTTAAGTAGACTCTAGACTGAGCGCAGAGTCCAACAGGAGGGTCTCGATCTCACAACCCTGAGATTATGACCTGAGCTAAACCAGGAGTCAGAGGCTCAGCTGATTGCACCACCCAGGTGCTCCAAAGATGTGTATTCATAAGAACTGAACTACATCCACAGTTAAGGAACATACCATGTGAAGAAGAAACATTTCTCCTGAAATACCACTTGTTATGATTACTTTTTAAAATTATGTTACTTGACTTCATATTTATCATCATTTTGGTTTGTTAGATTTTTTTTGTTTTTTTTTTTTAAGATTTTATTTATTTATTCATGAGAGACACATAGAATACAGAGACACAGGCAGAGGGAGAAGCAGGCTCCATGCAGGGAACCTGATGTGTGACTTGATCCCAGGTTTCCAGGATCACATCCTGGGCTGAGGGCGGCGCTAAACCACTGAGCCCCCCGGGCTGCCCTGGTTTGTTGGTTTTATCCCCATTCCCTTTTTTCTGTGTTATTAAACTCTCTATAATTCCCTATTAGTTTATCTTCTTGGTTAGAGCTTTGCATGATATTTTAACTATTTACTCTTAAGTTGTAATTCTTTAAACAACTGAATTTAATATTAACTCTTAGTACTTACCTAAATATTTTTGTACAAAATTGTACTTTTTCTGTTCCTTTGTGAGAGAGCTTTAGCATATTTTGACCATTCTCTGACTACTGCCATTGTGTTGTAAGAGTTTTGTTTAAACATTTTCTTAAAAATAAAAAAATTATTTGCTGTTGTGTTATTGCTGTTGACTTAATATGATCTGGGTGTGATAAATGCTTTGCATTTGCTTTCTTAAAAGTGTTTGTATTTTACCCCCTTTTCTGGATGGAAAGTTGCCTGGTCTTAAAAACCTATATTGTCAGGGTTGTTTTGGATTTTTTGTTTTGTTTTGTTTTTTTTGTTTTTTTCAGTTGCTGTAATGTCCATTGGTGTTGATGACAAGAATCTCACTATTATAATTATAGTTACTCTTTTTCTCTCTGGAAGCTATTTAGACTTTAACTTTTGTATGATATTCATCAGTTTCATGCCAACATATCTATGTTTTAAATGCATCCTGATCAAAATTCCAAGTTCACTTTCATCCTACAAACACTTGACATTCTTTAATTCTGGAACATTCTTTTCATTTATCCTGATATATTGTGTTTCTTTCATCGACTTCTCATCTTATTCTTTTGGATACATGGTGGAATTTCTTTATCTTCCATGTCTCATAAAATATCTTTTTTAAATTTTTCAACAGAAGATTCTGAATAAATTCCTCAATGTTAGCTTCCAATTTACTAAATTCCTCTTTGAGTCCAGAGAAAAGTTGTTTCATCCATTTTGTTTTCTTAAAATGTTTGAATTATTTCTTTTTTTAAAAAAAGATAATCACTTGTTTTATTTTTACATTTGTCGTTTTGATTTCAAAATGTTCTGTCTACTTGTATTAGAAGTTGTCTCATTAATCATTTGAGTTTCTTTTTCAGGTGATTGAGTAAACTTATTCTCATCTGGAGAGAATCCATGTTTTGATTATTATGTTCATGGTTATGTTTCTTATAAACATAGATTTATAAATAAACTAGATTTATTGATGTATTTTGGAATGTAGATTTTAATGCTCGTTTCATTGGGGAGGATAGTCTTACTATTTTGTTCTTTCTTTCTCTCCCTGTGCAGTCTCTTCTCCTTATCTTACTTTCTTTGTCACTTCTACTTGACTCTTTTAGTACCTATACACAGTTCTTACAATGTTTTCTTATATGGTTGCAGCGATGTTAAACATGTGAATGATATACTCGCAGAGCATGCTAAAGGTTTAGCTCAATCCTGTATAAGAGGATGTGCCTGTGTCCCATTACCTTCCTAGGTCTGTGGGTTTTTTAAAAACTATAATATCAAGACTGGTAGTAATTGATTTTATTTAATGACTGACTTCTTTCTTTTTTTCCTTTTGCAAGGAGAAAGCAACACAGTTCCTTGATTTAAATAGTCTGATTCAACAATCTTTTTTATTCCAACCACAGCCCTCCACTTACCTTGTAAGGAATGAATACACAGTTACTGCAGATGAGGAACTCAGCCATAGTTTCATCTTCAGTTAAAGCTGCAGGTGCTGCTTTTGATTTTTGTGGTCACATGGTCTACAAAGATTTTTCCTATTATGTAAGCCTGGCTAGGGTTTTTAATTTTATCTTTTTATATTTTATTTATGATTGCTATGTGTTTTGAAGAAAAGAAATTGTTGGAACATAAGCTCACTATCATCCTGCCTTGAAAATAAGCATAAAAACAATTGCCATTCATTATATATGTATGTGTGTGTGTGTGTGTGTGTGTGTGTGTGTGTGTGTGTGTATTGAAAGTAGATAACTCTCTAGAGAGAGGGGGAGAATCTTAAGTCAAAGCAGTAGTATTCAGTTGGCAAAAAGTCAATTTGTGGTGAGGTGAGCAGCAAGTTTCTGATTATTTTCTCAGTGTGTGCTATAGGCCTAGGCTTTTGACAAAGTTAAGTTATGGTCAAAGAAGGAAATAGATTCTTTTGGGTCCCATGAATCGCAGCTTTTAGTAGTATCTTATATTGCCTTGTTCATAATCTGATAATGAAAAGGGTGAATAAATATTCTCCGGAAATAAAATGTTTCAAAGATATACAACTTTTAGAATAGTAGTTGAAGTTGAGGAAGAGCTAATTTACCAGATGGCACCATTATACTCTCAAATAGTTCATTTGCCTCCAATGGATAATTTCTTTAACATTGGTTATTTCCACTCATTCTGATTAACAATACAGTTGAGACTTCTCTGCTTGACTGAACCATGTAAAAAAGAACCTTTGCTAAAATTCACAATGACTTTTATCATGGAGACCACAGAAAGTGGCTTAATAATATAGGACTGTTGCTAAAATGGTTTATAACTCTTCCCTCTTTCCTTCTCTGGAGATATTTGTAATCCCCTAAGAACCTTCTATTTTGGGGCCCTGAGGTTATAATATACATTCATAAATTTGCCATACGGCAATTTTTGTTAAAGACTGAGAAAATGAGTAAAATATATGTTAAAAGTTAGGCTTTTAGTGAAACCCTGATCAGTTCAGCATATAGCTCTGAAGCGTAATTGCATTTAAAGTTTCTTGGCAATCTTAGAGTGAATGATAACATACCTTAGCATAAAAGCCAAATATTTTATTCCTCATGATTTTATTCAGGATTTTATTGAATCTTACATAATCTACAATTCTTTATATTTTTGATTTTCTTGTTCATTCATCTATAGCAAATAAGATACAATATATAACAAGGAAAGAGAATAAGGAAGGTGCTAAAGAGGACAATGGAAAAAAAATGACAGGTTGCCAAAGAAGAGCCACAGCAAAATGATATTATAAAAGCTATTATTCATTAAGACAATATTATATTATATTTGAAGACTTCTATTAAAATGAATAGTAGAATTGGGGTGCCTAGCTGGCTCAGTTGATAGAGCATACAACTCTTGATCTCAGGGTTGTAAGTTCGAGCTTATACATTGGGTGTAAAGATTACTTAAAAATAAAATCCTTAAAAAAAAAAAATAAATAAAAAATAAAAATAAAAATAAAATAAAATCCTTAAAATAAATAGTAAAATAGATGTGGAAGTTGAGAAACTTTCCACAACAATGGAAAATTTTGAGGAAAAAAATGTTCAGATAATAAGAGGATAAGTTTTTCATTAACATATCCCAGCAGGTGAGCCATGGCATAGGAGCATAGTATGGATAGGTTACAAGGATCCTAAGATTATCAACTGCTTAAAGTCTTGAGTTACAAGGAGCCAGTAGTAGAACTTCAAAGCCTATTTTCTTGTGCCAAAGCATCCTTGTCAATTTATCCCCTGTACTTTGAAATGAAAATATTGGAAATATTGTTCTGGATAATTTATAATAAAAAATGACCAAAAAATGCCAGAAAGATAATGCCATTAAGATTACTTAAATTAAAACTCCTTGGTGGCAGAAGTTTATGAATCCATTGTGTCCATACTTAGAAGATGCCTCACATATAGATACTTTGCAATAAGTATTTGTGAATGAATATTAGAGACAGCTAAAGGCAACAAATGTGAAAGAAAGAAGAAAGGGGGAATTAAAATAATGGGCAATGACACAAGCAAAGTCATGGGAGAGATGTGGAGTAAGGGATATATGTATATATATATATATACATATACATACACACACACACATATGCAAGCAAGATTATGAAGAAATGTTGAAATGAAGGGATATTGGTACGCATATGTTTTAGTTAAAATAATACATCAGTGTAAATGATCACTTCTGGGCTAATGGAGAAAAAGCTAAATTTAGAACAAAGCACAGTAGAGTACCCTAACAGATGTAAGAATAATAAATTTGCTTTCATATATACTTATTATCTTTTATAAAAGGTTAATATCCCATATAACTTTATGAAATACAACATAAAAAAAATTTCAAAAGGAAAAATTAATAAAATCACTTCTTACACTATAGATACCTGAGAAAAAAACCCAAAAGAGTGAGATTTTTTAATGTATTTACAAAAATTAACCAGAATCAACTACTGCCATTTTTTAAAAACAGAAATTCCTGGCCCCATCTCTTGAGAATGTGATTATGACTGGAGCCTAGTAACTGCTATATCTCACTAGGACTTTCTGATGATTAGTCATCTTAGGAAAATAGATTTCATGAAAAACTTCATAGGCATGAAAGTGGAGATTAGTTTTACTAGCAGCTAGTATTCACTATAAATAACATTCTTGAGAACTTCTTTTGAAAAACATAAGTCATAGCTGGAAGATAATCTAGGTCAAGACAACTATTCTTTTATTTTTTATAGTCAACATTATGTGAATGCATTTCATATTAGTCATTAACTCAAAACAAATATCAAATTCCAAGAACTTGTTCTCCTAGGCAGCAATTTATTTAAATATAAACATGAAGCATAGTATTAAAAATATCCTTAGTACATGCATTGGAAGTTACCTTATATTTATATTTTATAAATTCTATTACACATCCTGTTGAAGAACCCTGAACTTGTGCATGTGTGAATATCATGAACTTTCTTTTGACACAAACTGAATCACCTCCCTGGCGAACTCATTAACTTGAAAAGCCAACCCTGGTTGGCCCAGCCAAATGATGTATTGTTGATTTTGCTTACTCTAAGTTATTTTGGTTTAATTATGAAGTTGTTTTCACTATAATAATATCTTTTGAAATCACTGAACCAAGAACCTTTCAGTAATGAAAGGAAAATTAATTACCTGCATGAAGCTATAAAAGTTTAAATTATTTAAAGAAAATTAGAAAATCACCTATAGATAATGAGAAATGGTTTTAACGATCATGTTGAATTTTTAAGAAATTTTTTGGTGCTAAAGGCTAATTATCTATAAGCAGTCCAGAATTTAAGTTAAATCTACTTTAACACATCACAAAACAGTGACATTTTGAGGGTTATTCACTAAATGATTACTTCTGATATTTTTAAGAGAATATGTACTTCAAAAAAAAAAGAATATGTACTTTATTTTGATGACTTCCTCAAGTTCAGTGTAGTGACCTTAATCATACAGTTATCAACTTTCAAGGAGTCAGGTCTTAAGGTGACTTGCTTTATCTTGATTGGGTATTTATATTATGCAATTATGAGAATCATTAATGGTCTTTTCAGTATGATTGGCTTGAGTTCTTAAAATCTAAAACTTTGAACCTTTATTTTACATTGTATTTCTGTTATCTGACATCAGTGAAAGAAAAATGAGGCTTTTGAAAAGAATTCATTATAAATATTTCTTCTTGTTACAGTTACATTTAACTGTTTCAGCCATATCAAAGGACAAGTCAGAATTACCATTTTTAGGATTTTTAAAGCCATAAAAGGTATTATGAGAAGCTTCATCATTTTTCAGTAGCTGAACTGGAACTACCGCAGACATTTAATATATCCAATAAAAGTGTGGATAAAATGAAAGCACTACCATAGTAATATATAACTAGAAACTAACATTTCAACGACTTCTTCAAGTACTGACTATAACATCAATTGCAGAAAAACGGTCTTAACAGCTCATCAGGCAGCTAGAAAAGGGAAATTTCTAAAATAATTTTGTACATTATTCTCAGGTATTAGCCATTAATAAAGTGGCAAGCCTTTCTCAGTGTAGAAAAGATTTAGAGACTGACTTATAAAAATAGGGTTATTTGGATTTCAACAACTCAGAATTACCTTTTAGTATCTTTTTCTGAAAACATTCTACAAATTTTACTTGTTTTAAAGAATAGCTGTCATTACAAGTTTTAGGAATATAGGTATGTAATTAAATTTGACTAATTTTATGTCTAATAACATTTTAGGGAGACGTTTCACTTTTTAAAATATGAATATAAATGAGGATTAATTTGTCAAAAACTAAGGCAAACTTTGTAATTTTTTAAAATTTTATTTATTTATTTAAGAGAGGGAACAAGAGGGAGAAGCAGACTCCCCACTGAGCAGGGAGCCCAACTCTAGGCTCCATCCCAGGACCCTGAGATCATGACCTGAGCCGAAGAGTCAGGCTCAGACACTTAACCAACTGAGCCACCCAGGTACCCTGGCAAACTTTGATTAATGATAAAATATATTTTTATAAATCATTAGATTTTGATTTTTTAAAAAAGATTTTATTTATTTCTTCATGAGAGATTGAGGGAGAGAGAGGCAGAGACACAGGCAGAGGAAGAAGCAGGCTCCATGCAAGGAGCCCAATGTGGGACTCAATCCCAGGTCTCCAGGATCACGCCCTGGGCCGAAGGCGGGCACTAAACCACTGAGCCACCCAGGGATTCCCTAGATTTTGATTTCATATTACTAATATTGAATAATTATTATAGTTTTATAGTATATTACTATAACCACTCATATTTTATACCAGTAAGTATTTATTATTTCAGATCATAGGGTTTCTGAAGCCCTATCTTATGCAGAATTTTAGAACTACTCTTAACCCTTAAATCAATCAATCTTTCTCTCTCACACACACACAAACACACACACACACACACACACACACACTCACTCAACATTCTAAACCTTATAAAAGCTGTCAAAGGAATCATTTAAAGCCAAGTATGCATTCCTTCATTTGTATTGAGGACACACAAAATGAATGATGCTAACTGAAAAAATATTGTTTTGTCACAATGAAATATGCCCTCATTTTTTGTCTCTCCCCACACCCCCTAAAAAAAACTACAAGCAGAACTCTCACAAAAGGGATTTAAAGATTGTGGAGGGAATGGAGAGAGATGACATCCATCTGTAAATTCATTTAAATACTTTGTATTCTTTAAAATAAAACCCGTAAGACACATGTATCATACAGAGATTGCTACAAATACAAATTAGTGACATTTTGTATGTGTTAAATCTTAAGTGATGGTTACTACACAATTCTCATTACCATCCCTTGTCAGAAGTTTTTCTAAATCTCTATAACTTTATTTGGTTTTATTCCCACTGGTATGCATTCTGAGAATTGCTTTTATAAGCCAGTTTTTCCGTCCAATGCCGTCTCACCTTATGGCTAATAATCTTTGGAGCATAATGTCAAGTCCTTCCATGGTTCCAGAGGATGAAAGTAATTTGGCCATCATATAGAGAAACATGCATTTTTGTCTATTCTCAGTGGGTTTACAGATTGGTCCTACTTTTTTGGAGGGTGACTTGCAACTTCTATCAAAATTGAAAACCCATGTACTCTTTAAACCAGCAATTCCATGCCGAGAATTTCATCAAAGTGTTAAAGTTACATATACGTGAAAGTGTGCATAACAATATTTTATTATATTCCATTATGGCAGTAAAAAATGTAAAGGAATTGAAATGCAGTAAAGACCTGGTTAAATAAATTATGGTTATCCATACAACAACTTACCATATAATTCATTTTTAAAAAATCAAGCTGTCAGTGTTTGTATTTCTGTCAAAAAGAGATTTACATATTCTCAGTAAGAAATTCTCACCATTGAATTCCTCAAAAAAAAGAGAGAAAATACATGCAGATTTACTATCAAAGTGTAGTCCAAATTCTCACTGCCTTACTTCAGTGAATTTTTATTCATTTTGACTCACCAATTGGATATTTTTTATAAAAATACATCAGCTTCAATAAATTACTTGATCTACACAATGACTAAAGATGTCAGTAACGTGATTTTCATCTTCAACAAATTAGCCAAAAATGTGGGAATCGATTTGCAATCATTTCAAATTATATGACTTACTCTTTTAGGGTATGGTATCCAAAAATGGTAATTTGAAATTTGCAAATGGCTTGTTTGTGAATCTTACTAAAATACATTGTTTATGAATCTTTACTCTTTATATTTTGTGATAAATATGCTCTTCTAGTTTTCTTTTTTTCTTGGTGCTTTCTAATGGTTTCTTATGTATTATTTCTTTCAAATCTCACAGCAAGTAAGTAGATAAAGTATTATCATTCCTAAATATTCAGGAGAGAACTATGATTCAGCTTGATAAGGTAATTAGAGGATCACCTACAATCAGTATGCTAAAGGAAGATTTTGAGTTTGGGCCTTATGTAGACTTTACTTCCAGTGCTGTAAATAATTTACCACATCCACAACAACTATCTGGCTTACCCTGATTTGACCCTCATTCTATTAGCACAATTTCTCCATCTCTTTTACTGGATTATTTAACCACTTTAGGCACAATGTGTATCAATTCATGTACCTGGAGACTTGCTTAATTTTCAAAATTTGGGTGGGATGGATAACTTGTTATTCTGGGAATAATTCTCTCTCTCTCTCTCTCTCTCTCTCTCTCTCTGTGTGTGTGTGTGTGTCTCTCTCTCCATCCCTCTCTCACTCTTCCCTCCTCCCTCCATTTGACTCCCTCCTTTATTGTGCCTTTGTGCTTGTTTGTGTGTGTGTGTGTCTGTCCCTCTCTGTCTCTGTCTTTCCATTTCTCCTGGCCATCTTGCATCTACATTCTATATTTTCTCCACATCAAGGTGAAGTAGTTACTGGTATGTAAGTGTGTTTGTGTGAACTTGTATGGGTAAGAAGTGTGCTGAGGATATTGTTCTTTTGGAGTATTCTTTCAGAAAGCATCTCTCACCTCTTATTTCAGGTTAAACCTGAAAACAGATTCTCTATTGAATAGAAAAATAGATACTAATACTGAACTTAGTAAGCAACAAGCTCTTATGGTTTTCAATGATGTTTTTATGTAAAAATTTCCATGGCTACTTTTTTTTTTAACTAAAATATCCCTGAAACCTCAGTGGACTATAGCTATGAGTCCAAAACTTTGCTAGTCATGAGAAAAACAACATAATGTAGACTTAATGGATATCAGCATAAAACTAATTAATCACAAGCTCTGTGAGATGACTCTCTGGAATCTCTGCATTTTAAAAACACTCCTTTTTTTAAATTTTTTAAATTTACTTATGATAGTCACAGAGAGAGAGAGAGAGAGAGAGAGAGAGCAGAGACACAGGCAGAGGGAGAAGCGGGCTCCATGCACCGGGAGCCCGATGTGGGATTCGATCCCGGGTCTTCAGGATCGCGCCCTGGGCCAAAGGCAGGCGCCAAACCGCTGCGCCACCCAGGGATCCCTTTAAAACACTCCTAACTGATTCTCATAAATATATAATTTTGAAGTCTACTAGTCAGAGTAATACTTAAATGCTGTTGATTCTCAGTGTGTGTATAACATGTAAGTTTGAACTTACTTTCATTTAGAAGAACATTGATTGTATTTTGCCCTTTGTTACACTGTCTGTCCAATTACACTATAACTGTCTTTAGCTGCCTAGAACACCCTTTCTTATAATGCATACTTTAAAAAGTCTTTGAGAATGCCACTTCTTATTTCCTAATTTCACTGGTAAAGTTTACTATTAACTGACAATGTAGTCTGTACATGGAAAAGAAAAAACTTCAGCCTGATTTTTCTTCTCTCTGTCCAAATATTCTGAAAAATCATTGAAATTTTGCATGAAAACCTTCAAGCCAAGGTTTGGGTGGGATGGATATGAGTCACAGAAAACAGGTTAGGCCTCATATGAAATTGTTATGAATTATTATGCAATGATTCCAAAGGCTGACTGATCCTTTTTCTGTTTTCTTTGCACCATCATATCATTCTACTGGTCAGGAGAATTTAGGAATAGTTTTAATCTATCTCAAAGTATGTGCATCTAGATGGCCACTGATTTCTTGGTTTCTGGACATTATATAAATCCTTACACAAACACTACTGTCCATAAAGATACAAAATGTCATATACTTTTGCCCTAAGGGATAATAGAAGTCAAGTTTCTACTCATTCTATTTCTAACTATGTGTCTTAGGTATCCAAACTTTCTCTACAGCCTGAGTGCCTAGAAAAGTCTAGAACTGGAGTCCATCAATTAAAGCTAGTACCTTCTTTCCTGACTCATTCCAACAGCCACCTTACAAGTCTCTCCTCTCCTTTTTTTGCATTGAGCTAACACTTTGAGGAATTTTTTAAACTTGAACATTGATTATATTGAAAACAAACAGATCTTGTCCAGACCACCATATTCTAATCCCTGGAATTTTTTGCCCTTAGACTTAATGTGTGCCTAGAATGAGATTGTTCATTTGGGCTTTGATGTTTGACTATGCCTTGGCTTACAGCTTCATCCCACAGTGGTCACCCTCTAGCTCAGAAGGATTGGTTTATTATCTGTTATCTGTAAGCCTTGCCACATTCTAAACCCCTTTTAAAATGGAGTGCTGATGGGGTGATTTCACAGAGTCTTTGGGAGTGAATTCAAAGAAATAAGCTCTTAAAAGTATACTTCATTAAATCAATGTTATTAGCTCAGTCATTTGTATAATTATCTTTAAATATAAACCAATTCCATTCCATTTTGAAAGTTCTCATCAAAAGAGCACAGAATTAACTTTGTAGAAGTTATTTTAAGGTAATACTTTTAAGTTTAGCATAAATGAAATCATAAATGAAATATTTCTTCTCTTTCTGGTTGAAATATTGTTTTCCTTGGGTGATATGTTATAAAAACAAGTAAATTGACTTAAGAACTTTTGGCATTGGATTTATGGTTTGAAAAACAAATGGCACTACCACCTCTTGAACTATACCATAGAAGTGAGCAGTGCACACATGCGCAGACACATGCACAAATGCATGCATGCTGATGCATACTTACTTACTTTCCTGACTTTGTCATGCCAGAAGTAGTAAGTTAATTATGGACTGCAGGATAGAAAGGACTGTGAGGCAAAATATTTTGTCAATTGAAGAATAATCATTTCACTTATATTTATTAAGGAATAGAAAAAATAGTTTTTTCAAAGGTTCTAGTACCTACCTCCTAGAAATATCAATTTAGCTGAGCTTTAATAAGGAGTTCTCAGCTAAATCTCTTATTACTATCTAACTTAATGAAATAAATGGTTATAATGATGAAAAGTATAAGAAGACTAGAAGATTATTTAGTTTTGTAAAATGTACTTCATATCAGTGAGAAATGGAGCAATAGTGACTAGGAGAATCTAAAATGTGCCATTAAAGTTATGGAAATTGATGTAAATAAACTCAAGATTGATGGAAATTTTTACTTTCTGTGATAAAATCTCCAGGAAGTGTGTAAGTGTAATTTATTTCAGTAAGACTATTTTTAATTAGGTAATTATTTTGAGGATTCTTGAATAGATTAAATGAAGTAATGTATATGAAGACACTGGTAGATGATAAGCTTTTAAAAATATTAATTATTTTGTCTTAAAACATTGCAATTGTTATATTTGGATGATATCTCTTACTTTTCAAATCAACTATAAATGCTTATTTGAGCCTCATAATCATGTGAAATAGACATTGCAGATTTTATTTTTCTAAGGCTGAAATCAATAATCAATTAAAGGCAACACTGGTCAGAACTCATATGTGCTGACTGCAAATTTTATGGCCCTTTTCTTCAACTACCCTTTACCTTTGCTTTTTATTGGTCATTTAGGAATACTTTCTCTACTTAACAGTAGTAGAAGAATGAAAAATACTGATGTTATATCTTTAGGCTTAACACTTTATTGTTTTTCTTGAAAATATAAATGTCATGATGAAGAGGATATTATTTTATATATTTAAAAACAAAGGGAGAACAGAGGCACCTGGGTGGCTCAGTTGGTTAAGCATCCGACTGTTGATTTTGGGTCATGTCATGATCTCAGGGTTATGAGATCAGGCCCCATGTCAGGCTCTGCACTGCAAGTAGAGCCTGCTTGATATTCTCGTCCCCTCACTTCCCCGCTGCTTGCTATTTCTCTGTCTCTCTCAAAAAGTAATAATAATGATTAATAATAATAATAATAAATAGATAAAAACAAAAAGGACAGTGGTCAGTATGATAAGCTATCACCTTCATTGCTTCCCTTCCTTCCTTAATTTATTTTGTCCCTCACTCTTTACTGTATTGGGATCAGACCTTCCAAGTAAAAATTCAACTCTTAACTCACGCCCAAAGTTCTATTCTCTAGGGAATCTTGGCCAAGTGAAGGCAACTGAAGGAATTAATATATTTAGAACACCTATTTTGTACCATATATTTTGTTAAGTAACATATAACAATGAAACAAAAAATTTTAGTATAATCATAGACATATAAAGTGGTACCACTAATATAAGATCTTTGAGTTTCTTTTTTCATCCATTATAGTAGTGTTTTCTTTTTATTTCTTTTTTCTTTTTTTTTCCAGCCATTTGCTTCTAACAAAGTCCTTATTATGATCAAGAGCATCTTGTGACCAGAGGCCTTGAGTGGTTCAAGGAAAAGCAGAAGTATTTGGATGTACTACTCAGGTAAATTATAAGTGGTATGAAATTTTGCCTAGTATTACCATAATGCTTTGTGAATCTTTCTCTTCAGATTCTAGTAAACCCATTGAGGAAATTATCTACTTGTTACACATGGCATCACAGTACCACTAAGCACTCTCTAGAGACTGCTTTAAGTGTATAAAAGTAATGCAATTACATATAGTTTCTCTAGCTTCTCTGAATTTGGAAATAAGGTAAGTGTATCACATGCTCAGGTCTGATCCTGCTTAATGTAAAAAAATAGATTTGATAAATTAGAGGTCATTGTTGGCCTTATTGAAGATACAGTTTAGGAGAGAGGGTCAGAAGCCCATTAAATAGTCATATTTTTTTCTTTTTGTAGAAGTCATTTCACAGCTTCAATCATTTTAATTAGGTTTCACTTATGCACCCTATTTTTTTTGATTTGAGCTCCTAGAGAAGCAAAGTATTAGAATTATAGTATTTACTATAAAAATATGCCATTAGGTACTATTTCACCTTCAGTTGTATCCCTAAAAAAGTTCTCAGCTATTGGTTTAGATTTTTATGTTAGATTAATGTCTTCGAAGATTAGTTCAAATGAATAACAATCTGTCTTAAAAAAGAATATTAGGGGGGCACCTGGGTGACACAGTCAAGTGGCTGAATCTTGGTTTCAACTCAGTCATGATTTTAGGGTCCTGGAATCGAGCCCTATATTGGGCTCTGAGCTTATTACAGAGTCTGCTTGAGACTCTTTCTCCCCTTCATTCTGCCCCTGCCCCACTTGAGCTCTCTCTCTCTCTCGCTCTTTCTCAAATACATGAAATCTTTAAATTTGTTTTTATTTTAAAGAATATTTTGTTTATTAAGTTTAATATCACTTGCACATGAACCATTTGTTAACTGTGAAGATATTTTAAGTTTTTCCAGGAGGCTGACATTTTAGTGTCCAAAAGAACTTAACATTTATTTACTATTACCTAGAATTTGTAAAAATAGAAATTACTAATGGTAGCAAATGAAGTAATTTGATTTCTTGTAAAGGATAATTTTTCCATTATATAAGTTAAAATTCTATATCCTTTGACTAAATTATTATTTTATCTAAATACCTAAAATGTTTTATTTATTTTATAGTAAGAAAGTTAAATAATCAACCTCATCTGCTTGTCTGAACATTTAAGAAAACCATATGACTAAAATCACATTTACTTTAACAGTCTGCCATACATATACTCTGATAGGCACTAGAGCCATATGCAAAATGAGGATTGTAGAGGTAGTCCCCATTTTCACAACATATGTTTCTGAATCTTGTTCCATAAAGTATTCAGTGTAAAGTGGATCACATGACCCCAGAAGAATAGAATCAAAAATCACAATTTGTATTATTGGCCTTATATCAAATATGCATACATAAATTTATCATAGATAAACAATGTCTACCAAAAAGCAAGTCAAAATTTTAAAAACAACCAAAGCATCTTTTCTTAAAAAAATAATAATTTTTATTCTTTCTACTCCATAAATTTACTCTAACAAAGGAATATATAAAATGTATCAATAGATACATAATGCTTAAAAAACAATTCTACTATTTAATAAATTCACTTCAGTATAGTTAACCATAATGTCAAGAATAATTTTGTATTCCTATTATGCCAATAAAGTTTATTGAAAATAACATATAAGCAAGACACAACCCCATAATTCAGAGACTTCATAATTTATATAGTCTTTTATGAAGAAATTTGATGACTATTAAAAGAAAGGCAACAAAAGCAGCCATAGGAAAGAAATTAAAATAAAATTTGAGATAATTTTTAATAAAATATTCCTGAAGTGAAAAGGAGTAATCAGAACTGTTCTAGTGAATTTATGTAAAATTATTCCCTGCAATTCCCACTTGTTACTCAAGAGAAATATTGTGTATTGGTAAACTTTGAGAGAATGAAGCCAGTGAACACTGAAATAAATATTTTTAAAAAGGAATTATAAAATGAATAAAAACAAAAATACAAGTCACAAACTGATTTTTTTAGACAAATATATCATGACAGTTCTTTCACTAACTTTCTCTCCTCTCATTGTGATCATCCTTTTAGGTCATCTCTTTTCAACACTCGTTGAAGTCACCATTCACATGATACTGTGTTCATATTTTTCTTAACAAAGAGGTATACCTAGTTTCGCTGTGCTATGCTTTATTGTGCCTCACAGATACTGTGTTTTTATAAATCGAAAGTTTGTGGAAACTCTTGTCAAGCAAATCTATCTACCATTTTCCAACCGCATTTGCTCACTTCATGTCTCTGCCACATTTTGGCAATTCTCACAATATTTCAAACTTTTTCACTAAAAGCTCAGATGAGGGTTAGTATTTTTTAGCAATAAAGTATTTTTTAATTAAGATGTATTCACCGATTTTTAAATATAGTACATTGTTTAATAAACTTAATAACCTGCTTAATAGATGATAGTACAGTGTCAACATAACTTTTATATGGCCAAGGAAGCCAAATAATTAATTTGATTCTCTTCATTGAGATATTCACTTTATCATGGAAGTCTGGAATGGAACTGAGAATATTTGTAAGGTACACCTGTATGAACTGTTACCCAAAAACCATACAGACTTAATGAGACAAGTATGGTGTTTCATATTTCCATTTAAAAGTAAAAATAAAAAAAAATAATAATAAAAAAAAAATAAAAAAAAAAATAAAAAAATAAAAAAAATAAAAAAAATAAAAGTAAAAATAAATATTTTTTTTAACTTTAGAAGCAGCAGATAATCATTGAAGAGTATCTGGAAAATACTTAAAATATATGTTAGAAAATTTAAAAACTCATTTATAACTACCATTAGATAGACATTATTAATGTTTTGGTGCATTAACTTGTCAGTTTCATAGGAATGGTTAAATATATACCAATAATTTTTCAAATGGAGAACACAAAGACTTATAATGAAATTTTATGGACATGTATTAAAAGTCCAACTTCTAATTTTAGTCCTTACAGGAAATTAATTTTAGTTTTCCTGCCTTATGAATGCCTTTGTATGGGTGACACATACGGCTGGGGAATTTTCCATTAATGTTGTAAGTTCTTTAGCATGTTATCAGAACATGGAAAATCCATTATTCCATGATTTTAAAATACCCTTAATGAATTTTGAAGTGTACAATGTCATGTTGTTAACTATAGGCACTATATTGTACAACAGATCTCTAGAACTTATTCATCTAGCATAACTGGAACTTTAAATTCATTCAACAACAGCTTTGCACTTCCTCCGTCTCTCAACCTCTTCTACTCTCTGCTTCTATGAGTGTTACTTTTTTAGATTCCATGTATGAATGAGATGCACTATATGTCTTTCTGTATCTGGGTTATTAACTTGGCTGCTATGGAAAATACTGCAATGAACATTGGAATCCCAAGGTAGTACTCTTGATTCCCAAAAGTCAATTCCAGTTATCACTATTTTACCATCTTAGAAAATAGCATATATAATAAACGCACACAAATCAATAGGAATCACCCTTTGTTCTTCACTTTCACTCAATTTCTCCATCTATCTAATCCTACAGGGAATCATAGTATACTAACTCCAAAATAAATCCTTACTCTGTCCAATTCTCTCCATTTCTACGTCTCTAAAATTATTTTACCTGAAACACTGTAACAGCTCCCTAAAGCATTCTCTTTATAGTTTTGATCTCCAGTAAAATCACTAAAAGGTAAAATTAACTAAGTGATTTTCTTTGCCATCTTCACAAATAGAATGGAATTTCTTTGTCTCATACACTGCTGTATCTTCAGTATTTAGAACTGTAACTGGATGATAGAGTGTTCTCAATAAATATTTATAAATTCACGAATGAGATATTTTAAGGAGAATTGAGCAATGCATTGATTCCTGGAAACATCTGAACAAATGAATCATACTCCTTTCAGCAAGATGTAAAAGTTGTGTCCTGTCACAGGGTTGGTTTTGTAAACAAATTGAATTATTTATTTGACTAATGTGGCCAAAGAAGAGTGATAACATATCAAATGGAAAGTGAGTGATAGGGAAAGAGTTAGATGCAGACAGACAAACGGTCTAGTAAAATGGAAAAAGCTAGCCAATTAGTTGGGAGTAAGGTAAAATTTATGTTTAGATTTGTTCATTTATCCTGAACACAAAGGGGACCAGAGAACCAAGCAAAGAAGCTGGGAACTAAAATAGATAAGAGGGAAGGACAGAATAGAGACAGAATAGGGGAGTATATATCTCAGATGCTAAACTAATATATAAGCAAAGGTACACTTGAGTAAGGCACATGCGCACCTGAACTATTTTGACCAAAGGGAATATACCATACTTTTCTTCAGTTATGTGATATTTTCAAAGCCTGAATCCATTGAGATATCAGAGAATATTAATAGAAGGAATTTTGAATTCAAGAATTTCATTTCTGGAAATGTTTTTTACATAACTTATAAATGATAACAACAATGATGACATAAATTTAGATATACAGAGATATTTAAAATTTACTGTTTGTATCCATAGTTAGAGAATTTCTCCTGCTATTCACTGTGTTGTGAAAATCTGTCTCCTGTATTTTGTTTTCCTGAACATATTTTTGCCCTCTACACTAATACAGAAGGCTTCTTATGTGTGGCAAGTTTTCAAATATCTAATAATAACTATCTTAACTCATAATGAATAAGATAATTGCCAGGGTAAGTATCTGGTAATCCCACTCATCCCAGTCCTTTTGTAATATATGTAACAACACTCAGTAGTCTGGTTATTATATTCTATGATTTAGCTTTTCAAAACTACCTAGAAAATGTTACACCAAAATGTACACAACATTCCAGGTACACACCTAAAACTAAGCTATTCAATCCTTTAATCTGAATATTATATTTATAAATTCTTTTATCATTCTTTTAGTTTGGCAAGGGATAGTGATATAAGCATTGCCCAAAGCTTTTTCACTTGAACCATTTTCTTAAAAAAAAAAAAAAAAAAAAGATTTATTTTATTTATTTTTTAAAAAGATTTTTATTTATTTATTCATGAGAGTACACAGAGAGGAGAGAGAGAGAGTCAGAGACACAGGCAGAGGGAGAAGCAGGCTCCATGCAGGGAGCCCGATGCAGGACCGATCCCGAGTCTCCAGCATCACGCCCTGGGCTGAAGGAGGCACTAAACTGCGAGCCATCTGGCTGCCCTATTTTATTCATTTATTTAGCTGAGATCTGTGCTGAGCATGCAGCCAATGCTGGACTCTATCTCATGACATTGAGATCATGACCTGAGCCAAAATCAAGAGTCAGATGCTTAACTAACTGAACCACCCAGGCACCCCTCACTTTAACTTCTGTGTCAAGTCTTCCACTTGTGTGTTTAAATTTAGAAATGAAAATGAAATTTTGAATTCATTCTCAAAATTATCATATTGGTTTCAGTACATTAGAAAGTTCCAATATGCAGTTCTCTCATCTAACATATCAGAAAGAATACAAAGAAGTAACTGATTTTAAAAATATTTGATTATTGGGCAGCCGGGGTGTCTCTGTAGTTTAGAGCCGCCTTTAGCCCAGGGTGCGATCCTGGAGACCCGGGATCGAGTCCCACGTCAGGCTCCCTGCTTCTCCCTCTGCTTGTGTCTCTGTCTCTGTCTCTCCTCTCTGTCTCTCATGAATAAATAAATGAAATCTTTAAAAGTATATTTGATTATTAAATCACTAATGCAAAAATTTTATTTCTATAATCAACTTAGAGCACTTATTTCATATAAAATATCTAAGATAATAAATTTGAAGAAGTATTTTATAATTAAATTATCTGTTTTCAATTTTAGGCTGCTTCTGAAATGTAATTTCATCTTTACTAATTAATATATAAAACCTTATAAAAATAATTATTTTTTATAATTCCAACAAGTAAACTTAAAGACAATGATTCTTAAGGGTTTTAAAAATAATGGTGATCTTCTTAATAAGATTAGTAAAATTTAATTCGAAATCACAGATCTAAATCAATTATGTATTATACATTTCAAATTAGAATCACAACTTTAATTTCCTGTTACACTAATATGCCAAATCTCATAAACATTAGAGGCATGTAAAATGCAAAATATAAAGCAATTATTTTTAAACCTAACACAAAAAAAGCAATATTGAGTTTTTTACTTATTTCATTATTTTACTTTTTCTTTTTTTTATTAAGGTATAGTTGATATATATAACATTATATTGGTTTCAGATGAACAACATAATGATTAGAAAAATGCATATATTGAGAAAAGATCACTACAGTAAGTCTTGTTAACATTTATCACCACACATGGTTACAATTTCTTTTTCTTCTGATGGGAACTTTTAAGATTTGTTCTCTTAGGAATTTTAAAATATATAATACAATATTATTAACTATAGTCACCAGGCAATCCATAACATCCCCAAGACTTATTTTTTTAATAACTGAAAGTTGTAAAGCGTTTTTATAATTAATACTAAATATTCCAGAGTTTAATTTTATTTTCCCATAGGAATTTATGTTACTTCCTGAGCAAATTGTGGAAGTTTCCTTTTCAGCTGGTTGGGAATTTATAATGATGAAACAGGCACTGGTCAGGACTCTAACCTCAAACTCTGATGAGACATACTGAACATTATTTTTAGTCAATATAACCAGAAATCTAAACTTAAGTATGACAGGTATTAAGCTCATATCTTTAGGTTTAAATAATAACTTAATCACCTTCTTACCTTAAGTAATACTTCTATATTAATAGATACTTATGAACCTTACTAAATTTGTAGCTACTTTTTCAAAATTATTTCCATTATATTCACATTTATTTTGGCTATATAATACATTTCAATATCAGCCTAATAGATTCTGCATTATTTAAAGTTCTAATTCTGTGTTTACATTTGTAAATTGATGCCAATGAATATTAGAGAACAAAATGTTACAATGCAGGAATGATAAATTCAGAAGTTTGATATCCATCCATTATAAAGTTTAAAAGTAGAGATACAGAGAAAACATAGAAATTGTTTTTAAAAGTAAATATTAATTGGGGTACCTGGATGACTTAGTCAGTTGAGTGTCTGATTCTTGACTTTGGCTCAGGTCATGACCTCAGGGTTGTGGGATCAAGCCCCATGTTGGGCTCTGTGCTCAGGGGGAGTCTGCTTGGATTTCTCTCTCTCTCCCTCCACTCCTCCCCTATCTCTCTTTCTCTCTCTCATATAAATAGATAAATCTTTAAAAATTAAAAGCAAATATTAATTGAAAAATTAATGTGCATAAGAAACTTGGAAAAGTACAAGTGTACCAAAAATAAGAAGATACCTAGGTGGGACACCTGGGTGGCTTAGCAGTTGAGTGCCTGCCTCCAGCCTAGGGTGTGATCCTGGAGGTCCGGGACCAAGTCCCACATTGGGTTCCTTGCATGGAGCCTGCTTCTCTCTCTGCCTGTGTCTCTGCCTCTCTCTGTGTCTCTCATGAATAAATAAATAAAATCTCAAAAAAGAAAAGATACCTAGGAATAAACCTAATCTAATAGGTAAAAAACCTGTACTCTGAAAACTATAAAACACTGATGAAAGAAATTAAAGATGACACAGAGAAACAGAAAGATATCCTATGCTCATGTATTGGAAGAACAAATGTTAAAATGTCGATACTACCCAAAGCCATCAACACATTTAATGCAATCCCTATTAAAACACCAACAGCAGTTTTCAGAGCTAAAACAAACAATCCTAAAATTTGTATGAAACCACAAAAGATCTTGAATATCCAAAGCCAAACTGAAAAAGAAAAACAAAGCTGGATACATCACAATTATAGACTTCAGGTTTTATAACAAAGCTGTGTAATCAAAAGAGTGTGGTACTGACACAAAAATAGACACATAGATCAATAGACTAGAATAGAAAAAACAGAAATGAACCCACAAACTATAGGTCAATTAATCTTCACCAAAGCAGGAAAGAATATACAATGGGAAAGGGACAATCTCTTCAACAAATGATGTTGGGAAAACTGGACATCAACATGCAAAAGAAAGAAATTGGACCACTTAATTAATTATACACAAAAATAAATTCAAAATGGATTAAAGACCTAAATGTGAGGGGCGCCTGGATGGCTCTATAAGTTAAGCGGCTGCCTTTAGCTCAGGTCATGATCCCAGGGTCCTGGGATTAAGCCCCGAGTTGGGCTCCCTGCTAAGTGGGGAGTCTGCTTCTCCCTCTCCCTCTACCCTTCCCCCCACTGGTGCTCTCTCTCATTTGCACATGCGCGCTCTCTCTCTCTCTCTCTCTCAAATAAATAAAATCTTTAAAAAAAAAAAGACCTAAGGTGATACATGAAACCATAAAAATCCTAGAAGAGAACACAGGCAGTACCCTCTTTGATATTGGCCTTAGCAACTTTCTCTAGATATGTTTCCTGGGACAAAGCAAAAATAAACTTTTGGGACTACATCAAAATAAAAAGTTTCTGCACAGCAAAGGAGACAATCAACAAAACCAAAAAGTAACCTAGGGAATGGGAGAAGATATTTGCAAATGACATTTCTAATAAAGGGTTAGTATCCAAAATATAAAAATAACCTATAAAACTCAATAACCAAAAAACAAATAACCCAGTAAAAAATGAGCAGAAGACATAAACAGACATTTCTCTAAAGAAGACATCTAGATGCCCAAGAGACACATGAAAAGATGTTCATCATCATTTACCGTCAGTGAAATGCAAATCGAATCTACAATGAAATATCACCTCACACCTGTCAGAATGGCTAAATTGAACAATACCATAAACAATAGGTGTTGGCGAAGATGGGGAGAAAAAGGAACTCATGCACTGTTGGGAATGCAAACTGGTGCAATCACTGTGAAAAAGAATATGGAGTTTCCTCAAAAAGTTAAAAATAGAGCTACTCTCTGATCCAACAGTCACACTACTGGATATTTATCTTAAGAATACAAAAATACTAATTCAAAGGGATTCATGACCTCTGTGTTCATTGCAACATTATTTGCAATAGTCAAGATATGGAAGCAGCCCAAGTGTCCGATTGGATGAAGAGGATGTAGTATATATACACAATGGAATATTATTCATACATAAAGAATGAAATCTTGCCACTTGCAATGACATAGATGGAGCTGGAGAATATAATGCTAAGTGAAATAAGTCAGAGAAAGACAAATATATGTATGATTTCGCTCTTGGATTTTAGAAAACAAAAAAATGAGCAAGGGGGAAAAAGACAGAGAAACTAAGAAACACACTATCATAGAGAACCAACTGAAGGTTCCCAGACAAGAAGGGGTGGGGATGAGTTAAATAGGTGATAAAAATTAAGGAGTGTAATTGTCATGATGAGCACCAGGTGATGTATGGAATGGTTGAATATATTGTACACTTGAAACTAATATAATACTGTAGCTTAACTAGAATTAAAATAAAGATTAAAAAAAATAAAATTGTAAAGAGTCCACTGTGTGTCATACAAAATTAAAATTAATACAGCATACTCTTAGACATATTCTGGTGAAATGCACGAATTCTTAGATAAGAAGAAAATATTACAATATGATAAAAGAAAAAACGTGTCAACAACAGAAATAGAATCTCATGGTTGTCATATTTCTTATTTCACATGAGATTAAAATCCAATTAACAATTTATTCAAACCCATTAATTCATTAAAAAATATGTATTGAGTATCATCTACTATGTTAGGCACTTTTCTTCTAAGTGGTAATAGTATGATAATTATGATGATAATAAAGCTCCAATTCCATCAGTGAGTTTACATGCTACACAGATGTTAAAATTAAACACACACAAACACACATGCCCACACACACATGCACAGTTCACCATTCCTTTCTACTATAAAAAGCACACAGTATCTTTGTCTAATGAGAGAAGAATTTATAAAACATAATTCAACTTTTAAAACAAGTTCCAAGAAAAGAATTCTAGTTCTTAAATTTTGTCTTACAGTACCTAAATTTTTTTTTTTTTTTTTTTTTAGTACCTAAATTTTTATAATTGCATTAGTACTGCAGGCAAAATTGCTGCAAACATAATGTGTTTTTCTTATAATGGAACTATGTCTGCAGAACCAAGCAAAGGTTCTGGTAAGGGAAATTGTTGATTAAACAGATTTAGGTTTTGGTGTATTGTATGTTGATTGTTTTTACTTCTTTTTCAAAAGAAGTCTGATTCAAATACATATATATGCATTATCAGTTGTCTGAATGTTTCACTGAATGGCACTGACATATTATCAAAAGGATCACACTGCAACTCATACCTTCTCTATACAAATTGGATGTTTCAACTCTATGAAATGAATGGTATTATTCTTAATTCTATTTTTTTTTTATTCTTAATTCTAGTACTTTCTTTTGTTTTGATGTACCCATAGACATACTTTCTCTGGTGAATAACCATTTTAACTTATTTCATAACACTTCACATAATAGATTTCATAATTTTGATTCTAAGTTGATTTGATCCAGCCCCTTGCAGATATAGCTCTTGCTGCTTTCTAGTTATATAAGACTGTCGTGATTTGGATGAGCAAAAATAATTTTCCTATTATAAGTTTGATTTTGTGCCACTAAGGTTAAGAGGAAATAGAATTTTTTTGTTGCATTTTTGTCCCCATGTTTTTAGACTAGACTAGGCTGTATAAAATACATGATAGAAAAAAATAAATAAAATAAAATAAAATAAAATAAAATAAAATAAATGATAGAGAGCAAATCTTTTAAACTCATAATATGTGTACTAACACTTTTTGAGAGAGATCAATGTAATTTCCCATTTTTTCAAAAATATGATACAAATAATAATCATACACACAAAACATATTATTCTTATCAGCATACTAAATTTTTTTCTACTACAGTTGACTGCAATAGCTAGTATAGAATTATGTATGTGTGTGTTATATGTGTTAAATATTATGTCATATATATATAAATATAACACATATTGCCTAGTCAAAAATCTAGTTATAAATTATAATCATTATTTAATGTGAAAAGCAGAACATTGTAAAACTGGTTGATAGCGTAGAGAATTATGGTGTACTTTAATCAGTGCCAAATCGTGTATTAGGTTATTGGATTGTTGCTGAGAGCATCCAGTTAAGGAAAATAGAACCTGAGCCAGGAGATCAGCACTGAAGTGTGTCACTGAATTGTAAGTGTCTGCACAAGTAATACAGAGAATATATAAGTAATACAGAGAATATATCATAGGATTATCTTGCTACTTGTTCCCTTGGAAAGCTCATTAAAATTGAGGAACAGTGCAATCCCTAGAAGGCCGTGTTTATAATCAAAGTTGATATCTGCCTGGTTTTCTTATTATGTGTGCACTTATGAGTGTGCATGTATCTGTATTTCTAGTTTGCCCTGTATCTTATGAAATGAATACAAGTGCACAAATTTGCAGAATGTGAAATTTAAATATAATGAAAATATATCTAACATACTGTATAAAACCAAAATTTGAAACAAACTGGTATTTCTAATATTTTAAACAGTTGCAGAAAGCTACATTAGATCAAATAATAGACATCTCGTCTTTTTTATATTTGCTTCTATTTATTACCTATGCTCCATTTTATGATAATTCCAATTGCTCACCAATACATCCTTAAATAAAAATAATCTACCTAAAGAATGGTTTATCAGTAGAAGGAATCAGTTGTATTAAGGAACGGTTGAACATTTTTTTGAATATTAATTTTGTATAAATCATGAGCTAAGGCATGATACCTAAACAAACCTTTGTGACGAAAGATTTTCTTGATAAGTCATGCTGGATGTGGCATGACTATTAGCTTGCAGTAGTAACACCTAATAAAAGAACTTCAGCTGTATTTTAATAATCTCTGTACTGTTATAACAGTCATTTACTTGGAGGCTATATGTTATGTCTAATTATTGGGTATAAAATTAATAACTGGAATGGAATAAAAAACATCTAGAATAAAGCTGTCTCAAAATCTATGAACAAAGTTTCCTCTGAATTCACTTCCTTTATTTAAGATAAAATCCTAACAATTGGTTAGTTAATACTGATGGCAATATAAAATCATATAGAGATAGGAATCTCCAAAATATAATTCAATCTATGATATCTTTTAAAAATACTTAAAGAATCACTTAGGTTATCACTTCAATTTCTTTTTAACAAGACTAAGGTTTTGGCTCTGCACATGGAAGTATAGAAAAAAAAGATCTGAGTACATGATCAGCATCATTCAAGTAAAGACATATCAAACATTAAGAAAATATTTTCTTTATTTTAATGGAAATTTTACTTGGTATTTTAGAGTTTTATAAAGCTATGAGAAAAGAGGTAAACACTTCAACATTTTCCCAACCTTACTTAACTGTGATAGTCTCCTGTGGTTTCCACACAATGATTTTTTAAGCCATTATCTTAAACATATCCTGTTACTGATCAGCCTTCTGGAAAGCAGGCTTCATATGCTTCATACTGAAGAGCTCCAGGTGAAGTGACTATTAATCCTCTAGATCACCTTCCCTGATTCTAGAATGTGTCTTGTTATCATCATGTACTATCTTTCTTTGAAGATGCACCCTACAGCGAAAGAACTATCAACTTTTATTTATTTAGCCATTAACTAAACACTCATTTTCTTTACACATAGTGGATAAAGAATTATAAAATAAAATTAAGCACTTAAGATTTGAGTTTCTTAAAGTTTAAATACTTTTCATGCATTTGATTTTAAAGATAGAATCAACACAAAGTTGCGGGGAGAGGTAATGAGAACAAAATAGAAAATGTAATGTTCATTCTCCCATTTTCCTTCTCTCTCTCCCCGATCCATATTTTGTGATTTTTAGACCTAGCACCGTGATGTGCTATATAAGTAGGGAGATTGAAGGAAAAAAATAAAGGTAAAAAAAGAGAAAGTAGAAGGCAAGAGGTAGGAAACTAAGGGAAGGGATGAAAACATTAACAGATTGAAGAGGATAAAACATTTCAGGAGAAACATTCAGGCCTTGATTTATCAAGAGTATTCTAATAATTATATTTCCATATAATCTAATAATTATATTTCCATATATAATAATATACACATTTCAAAGTCTTTTTACATACTATTATGTAACAATGCATAGCAGATTTAGAAGGAATTGCAATCCAATCAGGAAGATTAAATTTCTTGGGTAAATAAAAATGATCATTTATTCTTCGGGGAATTTTTGTTTGCTGTGATAAGGTATGAAAAGGCAAGAAAAAGAAAGTGAAGTATCTTCAAAAGAATGCTTTTGTTAAAGGAAGAAAACATTCTTTAAGTCTAAACATCAGCAGGGACAGTGTCTTCCTTGGATAAGGATTTTTAAATGACATATTTAGTTTAATTAATGGTACATGAATTTTTCATTTTTAACAAAAAGTTAATGGCTTTGCAAAGAGGGTAAATAATTTTTATTGAACCATTTTCACACCATGAAATTAAAATGGCACAACCAGCTTATTGCCATATAGTGACTAACTGATCATCAAATCAAATCTGTTTTAGTCTTCCTTTCTTCTAGCACCAGGTTATTTTTCTGTATTATTGTTTAATATGGTTCCGGTTACAATTGTAAATTTTGTTTTAATTAAAAAATGATGAACTTATTCAAACTATACAAACTATAGTCTACACTATAAAGTATGTAGCATCATGATTTAAAGAACCAAAAATAAATATGCCAAGAGGACCTTATTCAATTAACTTCAGTATGACCAAGAAGCAAAATGCTTCTAAATTTTATATAATCCCTTGTAGTATGTTAAATTTAAAATAATACATTTTCTTTTGTTTTTAAGATTTTATTTATTTTTTTATGAGAGACACAGAGAGAGGCAGAGACAAACAGGCAGAGAGAGAAGCAGGCTCCATGCAAGGAGCCCAATGTGGGACTCCATCCCCAGACCCAGGGATCATGCCGTGAGCCAAAGGCAGACGCTCAACCGCTGAGCCACCCAGATGTCCCAAATAATGCATTTTCTAGCTACTAATTCATGTTTTGAAGGAGTTAACAGCATTTTAATTTCTCCCTTATCATAAAATAGACAACAAACACTAAAAAAAAGAAAATTTTAATATATTAGGAAGAGTTGCTTGAACAATTGAATAGATTAAGAAATAAATCAATATGTAAATGTCAAGTTTTAATCAGGCAGGGGAGATAACAATTATCCTAGCTAGTAGAATCATGCTAATTTTGCATTGTTTCTTGAATAATTACATGCTGGTTTATTCATCACTCTTCATGTGAAGGATTCTCTAGTGACCCTTACTAGAATAAATAAGCTAGATTGAAGGATTTTCTAGACATATATATTTTCCTGAAACAGAATGTTTTGAAACCTCTCCATACAGTGGCCATATTAGATATTTTATATAGATATATTTATCATTATTTTATATTTTATCATTATTTTATAAAGATATAAATTTATATTTAGTTTCAAATATATAAAAACAGGAATCCTCCACATAATGAACAATGGATTAATATCTTCAGTAACTGACTAAATTATGACATATTGAGAAATGTTATGAAATGTCTGATCCTCAAAGTAAAAAATCTTCCAGCTTTTATGATTTTAAAATTCAACATTTCATTGGTTGATAGTGGTTACAAATCAAGGAGGAAACTAGTGGTATGGTATAATAATAATAACTAGGTTAATAATATAACTAGATTAAAAAATAATATAACTAGATGGTATGGTATCTATGCAGAATTACATACATTTTCATTAAGAAATTAACTTGATCTTATGGTAAAACTTGTAGAACTTACTGTTTTCAATATTTAAAAACAATGGCATGAGAAGATTAAACTACATATTTTGATTATTCCTTCCTATCTAAAAGAGAATTAAAGAAATATAAACATAAAATTTGTTTTAATTCCAGTTCTTGTTTTCAAATGTACATCCTAAGAAACTCCTCTTTTTTTTTTTTTTTTAGAGACAAATGGTAGAAACTCCTCTTTTTTAACCAAGCTCAGCTGTCTTTATGAATACTCATATAACTAAGCATGATGCACATCAAAGACCTCACAATGTGGACTAATTATGGAAGAAGTCATTTCTCATTAAAGCTATCTCTAGCTGTATAAAGAAAACTGGATAAGTAAAAATAATTATAAAATGATTTTAAAACATCTATTAAGGTCTTATATTTACATTAATGTCACTGTGCTTTGGTATTTTGTTTCCTGCATTCAATGTGTAAGCACCATCCAAAATCAAGCTGATATTATACTGAAGAGTTTAATATTTTCCATCTTCCAAATCTGAAAATTAGAATTAAATGTTTAACCTTCTGGGTTTTTACTCCTATACATACATGTACATATATACATGTTTTTTCCTCCATCTCTTTGAATCCAGTTGACAAGTTCCCTTACTGTTGCTTTGCTAGTTCTTTTTTTTTTTTTTTTTTTTTTTTTTTGCTTTGCTAGTTCTTTTTAGCTGTTAGGCTTTTTAAGATTTTATTTTTTATTTTGAGAGAGAGAGAGAGAGAGAGAAAGAGCATGGGGGGAGGGGTGGCAGAGGGAAAGGGAGAAGCAGGATCCCAGCTGAGCAGGGACCCCTATGTGGGACTTTGTCCCAGAGGTCATGATCTGAGCCAAAGGCAGTCACTTAACCAGCTGAACCACCCAGGCACCCCTTAACAGTCAAAATTTTAAACGAGATACATTTTGCCTCATTTTTTAATGACATCTGCCCATTTCAGCTCTTAGAAACTTTATTGTAATAGATCAGCTATCATTTTCTAAGAAGATAGTTTATTTGACTTACTAATGGTCAATGCCATCATGATTAGTAAATAAAATTGAAATAGAATAACCCGAAGAGTATAAGTTGATAAGCCAAGGGCTCCAATGAGTCATAACATATTGGCTAGGATACAGAATCAAAAAGATATGTTAAAGAGAAGTGCCAGTTCAGAATGTTAGAGGTAATGAAATGGACCCTTTTTAAGTGACAAGACTTAAAAACCAAAATATGTAATATTATATATGTATTTCACATATAATTTATGCATAACTTTAATTACATAATTAAATTAAAATATTTATATTATTTCTCAAATACCATCTGATTATTATTTTCATATTCCTTGTCAGCTGATCATTTACTTATTTTCAGTTAGTCCAAGACGGTATTTTCTTAAAGACAGAATTGTGAATTGGAATACAAGATAATTACCACTCAGAGACCTAAATGACAATCTATTATCAGTAAACGATTTTGTTGTTTTCTTTTGTTTTTGAAGTCGGTAATTTCTTGAGCTCTGCATTCATTTATATTGTCAAATAAAAAGGCAATGAGTGGACTACAAGGAAAATAAACCAAAATCTGGGTTTTTTTCCTAGCTGTAATAAAAGCAGTGACAATTATATAATCCTCCTCTATGAAAAATTAATCAATCTAAGCCAAGTCTGAACACACACAGCACAGTCTTTTTTGACAGTGATTTAACACTAGTAAGAGAAAATGTCCAAATTGAAGAATTAACCTAGTTCACCAAGGAAAAGTGTGTGTTTTCCCCCAAATTAGCACAAAGAAATATTGGTAGAAAAAATTCAGAACTTATATGTTTGAATGTATCCTGGGAATATTCCAGATTTAGTAACTGCTTGCTGTCTTCAGTTTGTCACTTTCCAAGCATTTTAATTTTTCTTAAGTAAGATTTCCTATAAGGATTCCTACTTCAAATATATTCTTGATATGCTTTACATAGTTTAGGATCTTTCAAGTAATGCTTAAATTGAAATCAACTAAATACTCAAAAGGAAGTATAAATGCTAAATGGATATCATATGATAAATCTCAATTATCTAGGACCCAAAATGATATAATCTTTAGTATATGTGCATCGATAGTCCTGATAAAGATGCATATGAACATCTTTGAACTATACCTCAAATAAATATATATTTGAAGGTGAAATGTTAGGAAAATTTCCAAGGTGTCCAGAATGAACCCTTATATCAGAAAAGGCCAAATAAACATTAGAAACTACTGTTACCTTTATAAACAATGCAAAATGTAAGCATTACAGGCAGGCCTGTGAGCTTAGAGTAAAATATATAATGTACAGATTAATTCAATAGCTCTAATATGATTTCATTTGAAGCAAACAATTCCAACCTCTTCTGATAACTTGGTAAGAGTATTTGACTCCTTTTTTTCAATAGTCAATGGAAAAAAAATCACATGATATTCACAGGATATCTGAATAATCTTACTAGATAGGAGCTTTGTGAGATCATGGTCCATGTGTTTTTCCTTTATGTTTCTAGCATATGATACAATGCCTAGAACACAGTAGATAATTAAATATTTCTCAAGTAAATGAGTAAATATATTTTTAGCCATGTATCCATAGCCATATATTCATTACTGTACCAAATGACATGAAGGCTACAGAAATATACGGCCTTCAGGGGATTCAGGAACCTTCTGAAAGTGGGTTTTTTCTTTTTTTTAATAAACAGATGTCATGTGTACATGTGTGTATATATGAATTATTAGGTCCATAATTCTAAATCTACAGACTCAAAGGATTTGTTACTTTAAAATATGTTAAATATCTCATGTCTTAAAGAGGCAAAATGAATCACAGATCTGTAAGAAAACCTTGACTGTAACCTAATTAAACAGAAGAAAACATCTAGAGAAAAAGAGCTTTTTTTTTTGTCTTTCAGACCCTGCTTTTATCTAGTTCCAGGTTCTTTTTATTTTTTCCCCTGCCTTATTGACATAATTGGCAAATAAAATTGCACATACTTAGAGTATACAATGTGATGTTTTGATATACATTTGCATTATGAAAGAATTAACACAATCGTGCAAATAACATATCTATCACCTCAAATTGTTACCCTCTATTTTTTGGCAGTAAGAATACTTGAGATCTATTCATTTAGCAAACTCCAAGTATACAATACAGTATTATTATTAACTCTAGTCACCATGCTGTACATTAAGTCTCCAGAATTTACTTACCTTATAACAGAAAGTCTGTTACTCTTTGAACAACATCTTCCTATTTCCCTCAACCCTTAAGCCCCTGGTAACCACCATTCTACTCTGTTACTATGAGCTCAAGTTGGATCTTTTTAGATTCTACATATTAGTGATTAATGTAATCTTTATTTTTCTGTGTCTGGTTTATTTCACTAGCATAATATCCTCCAGGTTTATTTTTTTCCCTCCAGGTTTATCCATGTTGTTTATAAAGGCTAAATAGTATTCCACTGTGTGTGTGTGTGTGTGTGTGTGTGTGTATCAACACATTTACTTTATCCATTCATGATGGTCACTTAGGTTGTGTCCATATCTTGGCTACTGTGAATAATGGGCAATGACCATGGAGGTACATTTATCTCTACAAGATAGTGATTTTCTTTCTCTTTTTTAATTAATTAATTAATTTATTTATTCATGAGAGACAGAGAGAGAGAGAGTCAGAGACATAGGCAGAGGGAGAAGCAGGCTCCATATAGGGAGCCCAATGTAGGACTTAATCCCGGGACTCTAGGATCACGCCCTGAACCTAAGGCAGACGCTTAACCACTGAGCCACCCAGGCATCCTGTGATTTTACTTCTTTTGAATATATGTACACTAAGAAATGGGATTATTGAATCATATGGTAGTTCTATTTTTTATTTTTTTAAGGAATATTCATACTGCTTTCCATAATGGCTGTGCCATTTTACATTCTCACCAACAGTATACAAGGGTTTACTTTTCTCCACATATTTACCAACACTTGTTCTCTTCTGACTTTTAGTAATAGCCATTTTAACAGATGTGAAGCAATAACAAAAGTAAACAGGGACTAATCAAACTTGCTTCTGTACAGCAAAGGAAACAGTCAGGAAAATGAAAAGGCAACCTATGAAATCGGAGAAAACATTTGCAAACCATTTATCCAATAAGGAACCAATATCCAAAATATATAAAGACATCCTACAACTCAATAGCAAGTAAACAAGCAAAAAATAATCTAAATGAAAAATGGTCAAAGGACCTGAATAGACTTTTTTCTCCAAAGAAGACATACAAATGGCCAACAGAAATATGCAAAGATGTTCATTCTAACTTTCATTTTTTTCTTTTTTAAAGATTTTATTTATTTATTCATGAGAGACACAGAGAGGGAGGGAGAGAGAGAAAGAGAGAGAGAGAGGCAGAGACACAGGCAGAGGGAGAAGCAGGCTCCACACAGGGAGGAGCCCGACGTGGGACTCAATCTCGGGTCTTGGGCTGAAGGTGGCGCTAAACCGATGAGCCACCTGGGCTGCCCCATCATTTTTCTAATATGCTCAAAATCTCCTGATTATTACCTAGCTCTCCATAGCTTTCCTACAGGATAGAATATATTTGTCATGTGTTATTAAGACCCAGAGGATACCTGTTACTTGGTAGTCATTTCTCATTTTAAGTTAATAAATCATTTGATTACTGTTTGATTTCCTCTTATTTCTTCATAGAAGGAAAATGAGCTAACATGGAGATCGAACTATTCCCAAGTCTATGAAAGACATACATAACATTATTAATTTTACAAAGCAATTTCATGAACTTGTGTAATTAGAGTTAGCCTCTGAGAAATAGATTTGGTTTCTATGTACTAAGAAATCCAGATGCTGAGCCAATAATGCTGAGAGGCAGCCTTTAGACCATGGCAAATTCTCCAGATCACAGATGTCTTCACAAAGGTATTGGAAAATAGTTTTGTTTAGGGATTCCTGACATTGCCACTTAATGTTTTCTTTAAAGCACAATTATGATATCCAGAACTGAAGCTAAATGTTGGAGAAATTTGTATTAAAATCCTTTGCAGGGATCCCTGGGTGGTGCAGCGGTTTGGCGCCTGCCTTTGGCCCAGGGCACGATCCTGGAGACCCGGGATCGAGTCCCACGTCGGGCTCCCGGTGCATGGAGCCTGCTTCTCCCTCTGCCTGTGTCTCTGCCTCTCTCTCTCTCTGTATGACTATCATAAATAAATTTTAAAAAAAAATTTAAAAAAAGAGTATAAAAAAAAAATAAAATCCTTTGCAATTTATAGCGTGAACTATCACTCTTGTTTCTTGCCGTTTGGCAACTTATGCTTCATTCAGAAAGACTTATCTATAACGTCTCATGATTCAGAGATGAAACAAAATAAAACAAAAAGGCAATGACCCAGGCAGAGCAAATGGCACCTGAGGGCAATATAAGGTGTTGTCTTCCCTCCTTCACTATACACTGCCGCTGTGCTAGACTTGACATAGGCTAGATATATTATGATATATGCATAGAGAGGTGCCCAGGAATATCCATTCTTTGACTCAGTTAACTATGTCCTTTCAAATGGATATTACTTTCACTTTTGCTCTGAGAAAATCTCTAGTATTTTTTTTAAATTGTATACTACAGAATTTTCACTCAAGTCAGACAGACTTGGATTCCAATATCATTTTTTATAGTATTTAGTGTATAATTAGAGGAAGGCCAAGGATCCTATTAGCCTTCATTTTGCTATGCCAGGTAAAATTTAAGTGCTTCTGTGGGATTGGCTAGGTTTATCCTGCAGTTACTAGTACCTATGAAACAGGAGCATTTTCCTAGACATAAAAGATGTTTAGTCAAATCTCAAAGTATGGATTGTAATAGGTGTTAAATTTTGAGGAGAAAGACAACTTTTAAAATTATTATATGGATTATAGCCCTTAAAATTGAGGGAATACTTTCCCTAAATCTGAACAATTTCTAGTCCAATGTAATATTTTATTTTTAAATAATGAAAATCCTCTAGTGTCTGTGTGCTTAACAAGGCAATTATGTTTCTCCTCTACTTATTTATTTTTGTCCTACCTATTTACCTAATTCTGTCTTTCCTATTTAGTTTTTCTCAGCATAGTTAGAGAAGTCTGTTTTCTATTGGTAGGGGGGCGGTTGGAGGGGTTGCCATCCTTTTAAATGAACAATGTGAAATTTGGGCTTTAGACTCCCCATACCATCTGATAAATATTTGTGAAATTTAATAAGTCCATTATAAATTACTTCACAGCTCTGAAAAAATATGTAATTAATAATTTTACTTGTTGAGTGGGATGTGTGAATATAAATTTTCTCCTCTTTTGGGAAAATAACACTTTGAAATATAGTGCTTGTGTTTAAATTCTTTTATTTTCTGTGAATTATTTTAATAAAAGAATCTTTTCCTAGAATTAATTACCAAACATTATTCACCCACTCTATTTCAGGACTGTCGTGGCATGCTGCTAGTAGGAAAGTCATCAGTGATATAACCAAGTAATGACAGAGTTTAAGAATGTGACATGTGCAAACTGAAGGATAGATCGATGTTATTTCTAGTCCATACATCAGTCCAATATAGTCAATTGTCTAAGAAAATGTTAGGTTCTTTGACTAAACTTGCAAACATACTTTTAACCTGGTTCTTCTTAAAGACACAGTTTAAGTGGCCTAAAGAATTTTTGGCAATATTCTCATAAAAAATCCCCAACAGAAGAATGACAGTCAGAGAAGATCAATTGGAAAGCAATGAAGAGTGTCTGTTTACTTTAAAGTGGCAGTCATTTATTGTCATCTGTTATAGTTTTAAAGATTTTACAAGTTTAGACTTCTGAAAGTAATCAATCCATAAGAGGTAAAGCCCTAAAGGGTGTGAAGATAGCAAGATCAAAAAGCACAAATGGATTTCTTACTAATATCCTGAACCCTGGATTTTCCTTCAGAAAAGCAGATCATTAAAGAACAGATCCACATTAAATAACTCTCAGTGTTAAATTCTCATCATTGTTTTGGCACACTTGGTAAAAATAGGCACAAAAATTATGTTACCTTATTAAGGAAGGAAACTTGAGATTACACTTCTTGGTTTCTTTTACTTCTTTGGTCTCACTGCTGCTCTTGATGGCATATTTCAAGATGGGAGGCAGTTCTATAAAACTATATTTTCCCAAGTGATTTCAATGAAAGATCTGCCACAGAAGTAATTTTAAAAATTTCTTTTGAAAAGAAATCTCTTCAAAACTCATTCCAAAGAAAATCTTAAGACTTACATTAACATGTTAAAGTTCAGGGATCCCTGGGTGGCGCAGCGGTTTGGCGCCTGCCTTTGGCCCACAGCGCGATCTTGGAGACCCGGGGTCGAATCCCACGTCAGGCTCCCGGTGCATGGAGCCTGCTTCTCCCTCTGCCTGTGTCTCTGCCTCTCTCTTTCTCTCTGTGACTATCATAAATAAATAAATAAAATTAAAAAAAAAAAAACATGTTAAGGTTCAGAGTATCCTATTTTGTTTATTTTTTAATTTCTCAAATATGCTTTATTACAGACCATCATTGTCATAAATACACATCAGCAACCATTGGTACTGTGATTTATAGTAATTTATAGTATGTTAAAGCTACAAAAGTCAACATCCAATAGAATAATGCTCCAAAACCAGAGAAAGTGATTGTTCAAGTTTCTTTTTTGCCACACTCACCTTCAATCCTGCTTTCTCTCTCTCAAAAGAATATATAGCAATATGGTACATTAAATTTGAGGAAATGTGGGATCCCTGGGTGGCTCTGTGGTTTAGCACATGCCTTTCGCCCAGGGCGTGATCCTGGAGTCTCGGGATCAAGTCCCACGTCAGGCTCCCTGCATGGAGCCTGCTTCTCCCTCTGCCTGTGTCTCTGCCTCTCTCTCTCTGTCTATCATAAATAAATAAATATATAAATCTTAAAAAAATAAATAAATAAAAATAAATTTGAGGAAATGAAAGCATTTTATATAAATATTTATTTACATATATTTATATATAATTCAACAAATTCAGGAAATTGACATGAAAATAAACTTCAGTATAAACTCATCTAAAAAAAACCACCATAATATTAAAATTTTTTAAATCTTATAAATGAATATCCAATATATGTTTCACCACTAGATGTGATCAAGGGATGATTAAAATTTTAGTACCTCATTATATTTTATGTACAGTATCAATAGAACACACTGACAAAATTACCTAAGTTATAAAGGTTAATTCTCCTATTTGGACTATTTGCCAAGACTCCACTTCTGATTTTATATTCAGGGAAAGAAACAGTTGACAGGCATTCTATTTAATTATTCTCATACTACTGTGCTCCAGAGGAAAAATCAAATGCATTAGCCTTGTAACATCTCACAAGGACAAAGAAAGGCATAAAACACCTGTTTTTATGTGTATTTCATTATTTCTGGAATTTAAATTTTGTTTTTTTGAAACATGAACAAAAAAAAAAGTGAGAAATGTATTTTTAAAGGGCACAGCCAGCATTTAACGTCTTAAAACCATTACAGTCTAGAGATTTAATATTGCTCCTAAAACCAGCTAAGATAAGAAAGATTAGTTTTTATTTCCTTATATAGGAGATATATTTAAATGATACAAGTGACCCAAAATGAATCAAAAATATTTTCTCAGAACATATGAAGTAATAAAGAGTACACAAGACTACCAACTCACTGTTTTCAGGAATCATTTTTCATCTGAAGAGACTTCCAATATTACACTTAGTGATATCATCAAAGTAGATCACCAAAGTAAGTCTATACTGTATTCATATTCTTTGTATTTTATATTTTTAAATTTCATTGAAGAAGTTACTTCAAGAGATGACCACCAACAATCAAAGAGAAATAGCTCTATGAAAGGTTCATTTCTGTCAAAGGCTTGAGTTAACAAAATGAAATGTAGTTGGTTTACATTACTCAACTCTCCACATAAACAACTAACAATCTCTTGAGAAAATCTCAGAATTATGTAATTAATTTTTAAAATAGTATTTTTAAAAAAAATTTTCTTTTTTTAAAATATTTTATTTATTCATGAGAGACACACACAGAGAGAGAGAGAGAGAGAGTAGGGCAGAGACACAGGCAGAGGCTCCATACAGGAAGCCAACTTGGGATTCTGTCCAGGTCTCCAGGATCATGCCCTGGGCTGAAGGTGGCGCTAAGCCGCTGAGCCACCCGGCTGCCCTGAAATATAGTCTTAAACCCTAGAGTACAAAAAATCATTTATTGGTGAAATAAGTTAATAAATACTATTAATTCACTAATCTATCAAATATAAAATAGCCTTAATAGCTAGATAAATGGTACTAAGTTACAGAGATAAACATTCTACAATAGTTCAGCTGCCTATAATAGATATGAGTGTCACATAGCATAAACACAATTGACTATTGTTACTGGAAGAATGATATCCAATAAATAATAGAAAAAATTAATTGATTCCATCATAAACTTCTCATAAGAAAGAAAAGAAAGATGCTAAGTGAATGTGGTCAGAAGCTTTCCCCTTGCGTTTAGCTCTTTGGAGAATACCTCAATTAAGAAGTGTGATTTAATATGTAAATCCAGTTTATATTGTAATAAACTGTAAAGTGTGGTTTAATATGTAAATCCAGATTAGGACATGATGAATGGATAATAACTTCCAGCTTTACTTCTTCACCTAGTTCTATAAGAAATTACATTTTTATTTTATTTTATTTTATTTTTAAAGATTTTATTTATTTATTCACAAGAGACAGAGACAGAGGCTGAGACACAGGCAGAGGGAGAAGCAGGCTCCGTGCAGGGAGCCTGATGTGGGACTTGATCCCGGGACTCCAGGATCACTCCCTGGGCCAAAGGCAGGTGCTAAACCGCTGAGCCACCCAGGGATCCCCAGAAATTACATTTTTAAAAAAAATATTTTATTTATTTATTCATGAGAGACACACAGAGAGAGGCAGAGACACAGGCAGAGGGAGAAGCAAGCTCCATGCAGAGAGCCCTATGCGGGACTCTGTCCTGGGACTCCAGGATCCCGCCCTGGGTCAAAGGCAGGCACTCAAGCACTGAGCCACCCAGGTGTCCCAAGAAATCACATTTAAAGAATCAATGTTGATGTAATTATACAACTTCTCAGTATTGAGGGTATATTCTTATTTAAATAATTAAATATTAGTATATATTAGTATATATATCATATAGTGACCTTATATTTCACAGCTATGGCTTATGGAAAATAAATATTAGGAAAGAATTTTATATATGTGACTTCTAAATCATGGGGTTTTGTCCACTTAAATAATATAATATTATTTCCATAATATTATTTTGCAAATGAAATCTGACTTGTTAAGAATAATTGCATCAATCTTCTTTTTTTAAAGATTTTATTTATTCATGACAGACAGAAAGAGAGAGAGGCGGAGACCCAGGCAGAGGGAGAAATCGGCTCCATGCAAAGAGCCTGATGTAAGACTTTATCCGGAACCCCAGGATCACACCCTGAGGGTGACAGCAGACGACCAAGGCGTCCCTAATGCATCAATCTTTTATTCACCCTTTTTGGAGTACCATTGCCACATTTGCCTTGTCAGTACTCTGACACTTTTTTGTGTTTCTAGAAAAGCAGTGTGAATTGGATAACATCAGAACTGACCATATACAAAATCATGAGTAGAATTGGCATTTAGAGAGGAAAACCTATTGAATAGTAGTTTTAGAAAATGTGAATATTAATACTCAATTAGATACCTGATTTTATTTTCATGCCAATCTCATTCACATGATTCAATAGACATACTAACTGCTTCAGATTTTGTGTGTTCCTTTAAATGACCACCATTCATTCATCTATTTTATCTACCTTTTCGAACTTGTAATAATCATTCAAGGAAGACAATGGGTTAAAACTGATGCTTGGTAACTAAGAAATTGACATTTCAGTATATTAAAATTAAGATACTTTCTGGTATTTCTTTCCACTTCAGTCATCCAACCTAATAGAGATGTTTTCAGAGAATCAAAATTGATGAAATATTCTTAATTTTCAGAACTTTTAGAAGGATGTACTTTGTACATCCCCTTAGCAGTTGAAAAATTATTAAGCAGTTAGCTATGGAGGGAGATTTCAGTGGCCATGCTAATTAACATTAATAATTTGCATATTTGGAGATTTTTCACGTCCCTTACTAATATATTTATCTAGAGCAAAATATCTGCTTAATGTACTGAGATTATTTTTAAGTTACAGATTTTCATATTTTAAATATTTTAATATTTAAAAATATTTAAATATTTTAAAAATATTTACATATTTTCATTAGTTTAAGTTTGTGTATTCATCTTCTTACCTCTAAAGTCCCTCTGAATCATCACAATTAAAAACTTTTGTACTGCAATACAATTAAGATAATAAAGATAAGCCACATATTTGAAAAGGATGCAACATGTAAATGATAAAAGTTTAGTGTCCAGAAAGTAGAAAGAAATCTTAAGACTAAACAACTAGGAGAAAATTAACATACTTTTTAAATAGAAAAAATGTTTGAATAAACAAAGATGATGTATAAATGCCTAATATGCATATGAAAAATTGTTCAGTATCATTAACATTAGGAAAATGCAAGTGAAAACAATGATATAAAACTACATATCCACTAGCACAGGTAAAGTTAAAAATAAGGCTGATTATATCAAGTTTGGTGGTGTTATGAAGAAACCAGAAGCTTTATACATTGCTAGTGAATTTAAGTCCTTTAGGAAAAAGTTTGGCAATCTGTAAAAATGTTAAACATATACATATTACGTGTCCCAGAAATTATATTTTAGGTATTTACCCAAAAGAAAGAAAATGTATATCCAATCAAAGACTTGAGATAATGTTCCTAAGAGTATTGTCCATAACAATCTAGAAGTAGAAACAAGCAAATGTTCATAAACTAGTGAACAGATAAATAAAATATGGGATATATGTATAATATAATACATGATTGTAATAAAAAGAAACTATTTTTTTTTTGTTCTCCAAATTTTTATTTAAATTCTAGTTAGTTAATTATAGTGTAATATTAGTTTCAGGTATAGAATTTAGTGATTCATCACTTACATACAACAACTAGTGCTTATCACAACAAGTGCCCTCCTTAATATCCATCACCTGTTTAAGGCATCACCCAGCCCACTTCCACTCTCGTGACCCTCAGTTAAAAGTCTCTTTCTTGGCTAGCCTCTCTTTCCACTCCCTACCCCCCCACCAATGTTCAACTGTTCTGTTTATTAAATTCCACCTATGAGTAAAATCTTATTGTTTTTGTCTTTCTCTGACTGATTTCACATAGTATAATACTCTACTTCCATCCACATAGTTGCAAATGGCAAGATTTCATTCTTTTTGATGGCTGAGTGGTATTCCATATATATATATATATATGGAATGTATATACACATATACATACCACATGTATGTATGTGTATATACATACCACAATATATGGTATGTATATACACATATACATACCACCTCTTTTTTATCCATTCATCAGTTGATGGACACTTAGGCTCTTTCCATAATTTGGCAATTGTTGACATTGCTGCTATACACATTGGGGTGTATGTATCCTTTAGAATCAATATTTCTTTATCCTTTGGGTAAATACCTAGTAGTATAATTGCTGGATTGTGGAGTAGTTCTCTTTTTAACTATTTGAGAAACTCCATGCTATTTTACAGGTGGTTTCCCAGTTTGCATTCCCACTGACAGTGCAAGAAGGTTCCCCTTTCTCCACATGCTTGCCAAAACCTGTTGTTTCTTGCATTATTTATTTTAGCCATTCTGACAGGTGTGAGGTGGTATCTTCCTGTGGTTTTGATTTGCATTTCCCTGATGATGCATGATGTTGAGCAACTTTTCATGTGTCCATTAGTCATGTGGGTATTAGCCAATTTTTCATGTGTCTGTTAGTCTTTTTTGGAAAAATGTGTATTCATGTCTTGTGCTCATTTTTTAACTGGATTATTCATTTTGGGGGTGTTGAGTTTTATAAGTTCTTTGTAGATTTTGGATACTAACCCTTTATCAGATATGTCATTTGCAAATATCTTCTAACACTCCATAGGTTGCCATTTAGTTTTATTGTTTCCTTCACTGTGCAGAAGCTTGTGTTGATGAAGTCCCAATAGTTTATTTTTGCTTTTGCTTTCCTTGTCTTATGAGGCATACCTAGTAAGAAGTTGCTATGGCCAGTGTTAAAGAGGTTATTGCCTGTGTTCTCCTCTAGGATTTTGATGTTTCCCTGTCTCAAATCTAGAGCTTTCATCCATTTTCAAGTTAGTTTTGTGCATGATGTGATAAAGCGGTCCAATTTCATTCTCCTGCATGTTGCTGTCCAGTTTTCCCAATACCATTCATTGAAGAGACTATCTTTTTTCCATTGGATATTCTTTCCTGCTTCACTGAAGATTAGTTGACCCTGTAGTTGTGGGTCCATTTCTAGATTTTCTGTTCTGTTCCATGGATCTATATGTCTATTTTTGTGTAAGTACCATGCTGTCTTGATGCTTTACATCATTACAGCTTTGTAATATAGCTTGAAGTCTGGAATTGTGATACCTCCAGCTTTGTTTTTCTTTTTTAAGATTGCTTTGGCTATTGGGGGTCTTTTGTGGTTCCATACAAATTTTAGGATTGCTTGTTTTAGCTCTGCAAAAAATGCTGGTGGTATTTTGCTTTTTTTTAAAGATTTTATTTATGTATTTATTTGTCAGAGTGAGAGCAAGAAAAGGAGCATGCACAAGCAGAGGGAGCAGCAGGCGGTGGGAGAAGCAGCAGCAAGCTCCCTGCTCAATAAGGAGCCCCATGCAGAACTAGATCCCCAGGACCCTGGGATCATGACCTGAGCCCAAGGCAGATGCTTAGCCAAATGAGCCACCCAGGCGTCCCACTGGTGGCATTTTGATAGGAATCGCATTAAGTGTGGAGGTTGCTTTGGGTAGTAGAGACTTTTAAACAATATTTTTTCTTCCAATACATGAACATGGAATGTTTTTCCACTTCTCTATGTCCTCTTCAATCTTTTCAGAAGTGTTTTATGGTTTTCAGAGTACAGATTTTTCACTTCTTTGGTTAGGTTTATTCCTAGATATCTTATGGTTTTTGGTGCAATTGCAAATGATTGATTCCTTGATTTCTCTTTCTCCTATTTCATTATTGGCATATAGAAATGCAACAGATTTCTGTACTTGATTTTGTATCCTGTGACATTACAGAATTTATGTATTAATTTCAGCAAATTTTTGGTGGAGTCATATAGGTTTCCTATATAGAGTACCATGTCATCTGCAAATAGTGAATATTGGACTTCTTCCTCGATGATTTGGGTGCCTTTCATTATTGTTATTGTTGTTATCTGATTGCTAAGGCTAGGGCTTCCAGTACTATGTTAAATAGCAGTAGTGAGAGCGGACATCCCTCTCTTGTTCCTGACTATAGAAGAAAAGCTCTCAGTTTTCCCCCATTGAGGATAATATTAACTGTGCATTTTTCATATGTGGCCTTTAAAATGTTAAAGTATATTCCTTCTATTCCACCTTTGTTGAGTGTTTTTATCATGAATGGATATGGTACTTTGTCAAGTGCTTTTTCTGCATCTATTGAAAGGATCATATGGTTCTTATCTTTTCTTTTATTAATGCAGTGTATCACATTGATTGATTTTAAAATATTGAGCTACCCTTGCAGTCCAGAAATAAATCCCAGTTGATTGTCATGAATAATTCTTTTAATGCACTGTTGGATTCAATTTGCTAGTATCTTGTTGAAATTTTGTCCATCCATGTTCATCAGGGATATTGGCTTACAGTTCTCTTTTTTAGTGGAGTCTTTGGTTTTGAGGTCAGGGTATCCCTGGCCTCATCAAATGAAGTTGGAAGTTTTCCTTCCATTTCCATTTTTTTTTTTTAATAGTTTGAGAAGAATACTCTTCTTTAAATGTTTTGTGGAATTACCCTAGGAAGTGATTTGGCCCTGGGCTTTTGTTTGTTGGGCAATTTTTGATTTCTGATTCAATTTGATTGCTGGTTATTGGTCTATTCAAGTTTTCTATTTCTTTCTCCTTCAGTCTTGGCAGTTTTGATGTTTCTAAGAACTTATCCAGGTTGTCCAGTTTGTTGGCATGTAATTTTTCGTAATATTCCTTATAATTATTTATATTTTGTGGTGTTGGTTGTTTTTTTTCCCCTCTTGTTTGTGATTTTATTAACTTGCATCCTTTCCCTTTTCTTTTTGAAAAGTTTGACTAAGGGCTTATCAATTTTATTAATTTTTTTCCAAGAACCAGTGCCTGGTTTCATTGATCCATTCTACTATTTTATTAGTTTTATATCATGTATTTTGCTCTAATCTTTATTATTTCTCTTCTTCTCCTGTCCTTAGGCTTCATTTGTTGTTCTTTCTCCAGTTCCTTTAGGTGAAAAGTTATTGAGATTTTTCTTTTTGATTTAGGCTTGTATTGCTATATACTTCCCTCTTAAGGCGCTTTTGCTACAACCCAAAGATTTTTGACTGTCATATTTTCATTTCATTTGGTATTTCTTCTTTGATTTATTTTATTTCTTCTTTGATTTCCTGGTTGACACATCCATTGTTTACGTTGCTTAACCCTCATGTATTTGTGGTCTTTCCAAATATTTTCTTCTGGTTGACCAGGTTTCAAAGCATTACAGTCAGAAAATAGTTATGGTATGATCTCAGTCTTTTTGTACCAGTTGAGTCCTGATATGTGACCCGGTATGTCATCTATTCTGGGGAGTGTCCCATGTGCACTTGGAATAATGTATTCTGCTGCTTTAGGATGAAATGTTCTGAATATATCTTTTAAGTCCATCTGCTCCAGTGTGTCATTCAAAGCCATTGTTTTCTTGTTGATTTTCTGCTCTGATGATTTGTTCATAGATGTAAGTGGGGTGTTAAAGTCCTCAAACTATTATTGCATTATCAATGAGTTTCCTTATGTTTGTATTAACTGTTTTCTTTATTTGGGTGCTCCAATATTGGGAACATAAATATTTATAATTGTTAGATCTTCTTGTTGGATAGTCCCCTTTATTATGATATAATGTACTTCATCTCTTGTTACAGTCTTTGGTTTAAAATCTAGTGTGCCTGATATAAGTATTGCTACTCTGGCTTTCTTTTGACATCCATTTGCAGGATAAATATTTCTCACTCTGTTTACCTTCAATCTGCAGGTGTGTTTAGATCTAAAATAAGTCTCTGATAGACAGCATATGAATGGGTCTTATTTTTTAATCCTTCCTGACACTCTAGAGGGTATTATGCTAAGTGAAATAAGTTAGTAAGAGAAAGACAAATACCATATGACTTCACTTACATGTGAATTTAAGAAACAAAACAGAGGAACATAGGGGAAAGGAAGGAAATAGATCTTTTGACTGGAGTGCGTAGTCCACTTATATTCAGAGTAATTATGAAAGATATGTTTTCAGTGACATTTTATTACCTGTTTTGTCATTGTTTCTGGGCATTTTCTCTGATCCTTTTTCGTCTTTGTCACTTTTGGTCTTTCTTTCCCACCCAAAGAATCCCTTTGATTCACAAACTCCCTTAGTTTTGATTTTTCTGGGAAACTTTTTATCTCTCCTTCTATTCTGAATAATAGTCTTGTTGGGTAGAGTATTGGCTGCAGATTTTTCCCATTCAGCACATTGAATATATCATGCACTCCCTCTGGCTTGCCAACTTTCTGTGGAAAGATCTGTAGCTAGCCTTATGGGTCTTCCTTGTAAGTTAGGGACTTGTTTTGTGCGGCTGCTTTTAGGATTTTTTAACTCCATATTTTGCCAGTTTAACTACAATGTGTCTTGGTGTTGTCCTGTTTTAATGAGAATTCTCTGTGCCTCCTGGTTTTGGATGTGTTTCCTTCCTCAGATTAGAGAAGTTTTCAGCTGTTATTTCCTCAAAAAAAACGTTTTTGCCCCCCTTTTTTCCTCTCTTCTTCTAGGTCTCCTATATACAAATGTTAGTATGTTTGATGGACTCACTGAGGTCCCTAAGTTAATTCTTGTGATCCCTATAAATCTCTCTGTTGTTCATCTTCATTATTTTCCATTATTCTATCTTCTGTATCACTTATTCATTCCTGGGCTTTCTTCCTGTCATTACATCCAGCCTGTTTCAGATCTCAGTTATTGCATTTTTCATTGACTGTTTTCTCAACTCGTTCTATCTCTGTAGTAAGGGTCTCCCTAATGTCTTCCCTGCTTTTCTCAAGCCTAGCAAATATATTTATGATTGTTGCTTTGAATTCTAGATCTGTTATATTACTTATGTCTGTTTTGATTAGATCTTTAGCTGTGACCCTTTCTTGTTCTTTCTTTTGGGAAGGATTGTCTTGTCTTGGCATTTTGTCTAGGTTTCTGTCTTCTCTGTTTTAGAAAAGCCTGTATATGCTGTTCAGGGCTTGGCACTTCAGAGAATGTCTCTGGTACATGCTGTGTGCACTCTGCTTTGGTGTTTTGGCTGCTCCGTCCCTTGGGCAGTCATCTGCAGAGGTCTCCTTGCCTGCAGTGAGCAGTGTTTGGACCTTGGCCAGAGTGTGGCTTGATTTTTTTTTTTTTTTAGATTTAATTTATTTATTTGAGAGAGACAGCACAAGCAGGCAGAGGGAGAAGCAGGCTCCCCACTGAGCAAGCAGCCTGACACAGGCCTCGAACCCAGGATCCAGGATCATAACCTAAGCTGAAGGCAGATGCTTAACAAACTGAGCCACCCAGGTGCACCTGCAGTGTGACCTGTTTTAAATAAGTGTGCTCCAGTCCACTTGTTAAATGAGACCTGATGCTACTTCCACTAGAGCTGAAGCCTAGCAGAACTCTACGGTTGGTAGGTATGGTGTGTGCCAATATTTCTGCTGGGGATCTGGGGAAGGAGCCAGCTGTGCTGGTTCTCAGGGACACTTGCCTAGGAAAAGCAGCACCAACAGAGCACAGCAGGAAGGAAATTGGTGTAACCACGTTAAGCAGCCTGTTTTGGTGCTATTCTGTTTACTGAAGTTGGTTTATGCTGAGGGGAGAGGGAGGAAAATGATGCTAGCCAGCTCCTTCTTCCCTAGAATGGGGTCTCTGTGCTTCTTCTTCTTGAGGTCTTCTTGAGGAAGCACTCCTGGAAGTGTAAATAATTTCCCTTTGTGTATTCTGGGCACTTTTCAGATTGCCGTTTTCACACTGGCTCCAGGTGACTTGCCTGTCTGCATCAGCACGGTGCACTTTGGACTCATCCCAGCCAAGCCTGCTGACATAAAATTCCAAACTTTAGGGACTTGGTATGTGCTGATCTTCTCAGGGAGGGTCTCACCACACTGACAGATGTAGGTTTGATTGAGAAGGGCAGTTGTTCAGGGGTATGAGATTTGGAGCAAAGCAGACTAAAGAGCTAGTGTGTAGGTTCATAGATGTCTCTACGGCTATGCTGAGGCATATTGAAGGGAAATGGCATGCTTTCTGGCTCTTTTCTCCTCCAGAGAGGCATCTCTGTGAACACTACATCTCACAGATAGGCTCCAAGGAGAGTTTCTCCCTGTGCACTTTAGGTGATCCTCATGCTGTTTGTCTCCAGATTGTCTGCCTACCTTCTCTCCAGGAGTAGGGCAGTGGTCTCAGGGTTCTATCCCAACTAAGCCCTTAAGCCTCTAAAACTCCAGTCTTTGAGCCCTGCTGCTTGCAAAAACTGAGAAAAACCAGTCCTTTCCATTTTCCTAGTCAATGGCTTTGGGAAAGTATTTTCCCTTGTGCATATCCCTGTGCACCCCACTCTCTCTGGCCTTTCTCTGTAACCAGGGCTGTCTCCCCTGTACAGCACCCAAGATCATTTCTCCCCCAAACCATGTTTCTGCATTTCCTATCTTCCTCTGTGTGGTCCCTTCTCTTCCTTTAATTGTGCAATTTGTTCCGTCAGTCCTCAGTTTGATTTCTTGGGTATTCAGAATGATTTCATAGTTATCTAGTTGTGTTCAAGGGATAAGACAAGCCTAGGGTTCTCCTACTACACTACCATCTTCAAATTGTTACTCTTTTAAACAGCTTTGTTGAGATACACACAGTCAATTATATATATGTATACACATATATGTGTGTTATATTTTAATATATAACAAATAAATTTTTGTATATTTATACATGATGTATATGTTTTATGTTAAAATTTATTTATACATTTATGTTTAATTGTTTATATAAAAATTTCAACCAATTTCGTTGAAATGTGGGTCAGCAGAACTCCTCATGCTATCTTGCTGAAGTTAATCTCTGAAAACATTATTAAATACAATAACATGGATGAATCTCAATAAGTGTTGCTAAGTGAAAGAAGACAAATCCAAAAACTACAAATTGTATGCTTATATGTATATAAAATATATTGAAGGGGGATCCCTGGGGGGCTCAGCAGTTTGGCACCTGCCTTTGGCTTAGGGCGTGATCCTGGGGTCCTGGGATCGAGTCGCACATTGGGCTCCCTGCATGGAGCCTAGTTCTCCTTCTGCCTGTGTCTCTGTCCCTCTCTCTGTGTGTGTCTCTCATGAATAAATAAATAAAATCTTTAAAAAAATTTTTTTAAGTAAAATGTATTGAATAGGCAAAACTACACAGACAGAAGGCATATTTGAGAGTTGCTTGGTACCAGTGTGTGGACAAGATGTACTGAAAATGAGGATGAGGAACACTGAATAAGGGAAGTGATCTAAAACTGAATTGCACTGGTAGATAGCATGACTATATAAATTTACTGAAATTTAACAAACTTTGCACATAAAATTTGTGAATTTTATAGCACACAAATCATCTCATTAAAGCTGCTTTCTTTTTTATAGTTTTCTAAGGTTTTATTTATTTATTTAAGAAAGACAGAGATAGCAAGAGAAAGTAGGAGCAGAGGGAGGAGAGGCAGAAGCAGGCTCCCCGCTGAGCAGGGAACCTGATGCAGAGCTCCATCCCAGGACCCTGGGATCATGACCTAAGCCCAAAGCAAACAGTTAACTGACTGAGCCACCCAGGTGCCCCCAAGATGCTTTCTTCTAATGTCACTGAAATAATATGACAGCCATTAGTATAATAAAAAATAAAAAATAAACTTTTCTAAATGAATCTAAGATAATAAATATCAAATTTCAATTATATTTTATTTTAGAAAGGTAAATGTGAGCCAGTGTGGTGTAAAGATTAAGTACACAAATTCTGTAGCCTGCTTGCCAGATTTCAGATATTAGATTTGCCTTTTATTAGATGTGTGATCTTTGACCAACTTACTTGTGCTCAGTTTACTCATGTGAAAAATGGGAATGGTAATAAAAACCTTCCTTACAGAGCTGTTTTGAAAATTATATAAGTTAATAGATTTAAAGAACTGAAAAGAGTACCAATATTGGATATGAACATTCTAGATCAAAAAAAAAGGAGACAATAGGATGTAAGAAGTAACATGCCTTATTAATCTGAAGTCCAGCTAAGTAAAACATGGAAAGAAGGTCTAATAATATTAGGAAGAATATAAGGAATTCACAAACACCATTTTTATTTAAATACATATATTAATTTATCTAATAATACTTGCAGAATATAATTTCCTTGTGAGAATATCAAGATGACCATATATATTATCTATACTCAGGAAACTTAAATATTATTTAGGGAAGTGTTAAAAGACAAGAAAATGCATTGAGATATAAGACTAAAAGGAAAGAGGATAAAAGTTGCCATAATTTATAAGATGATGTCTTTCTCTTCCTGGAAAATCTATGAGAGTCTACTAGTAGAGTTTGGAGGAAGGACATTATTATAAATAATATGGACATTTAATCAGTTATTATGGTGATGGGCTACAAAGGAGGCATTAAAATGCTGTCCTATATTCCAGTAAAACCAAGTTAGAAAAATTAATTTTAAAGATATACCCATTCATATAAAGAATGGAACTTAACATATCTAAGAAAAAAATATTAAAAGAGAAGATGTCTCATTTATAAAGATACAAGATAAAGATGCAAACTAAAATATGGCATAATTTTTACAATATATCCAGTTTTTAAAAGATAATTTATGTAAATTTTATTCTAAAAAATGCTTGTTAAGTAACACAGACTGTGATATTGACTTGATAGTGAAGGAAAATCAAAACCTTATTCACTATTGGATATTGCATATTATTTATTAATAAGGTATTTTCATCTATGTTAGAATCAACCTATAGACAATATAAAGCGTATCCATTTTCAGACTGTGAGAAGTAATTGTAAAAGCCAACGGATAATTTAGAGAAGTGGGCAGGAAGAAATAAAGAAATGGTAATAACTTAAATTTACATAGTGAGAAAATAATGAACAACTATCAACATTTAAGAGGCCAAATAATAAAAGTTTGAAGTTACAAAGGTACTTAATCACAGAATAGAAAATAATAGCAGTATAGTTTAGAAATATCAGATGTTGGTGGGAGGACATGAATGTAATCTGACATCTCCAGTTGACAGAGTCACAGGGCATGAGTGAAGTTGAAGAGTCAGAATGAGTGTCTAGGCCATTTTTTTAGTATTAGGAAAATTAGGAACAGAGAACCAAAAAACTAAATGATTTCATATGATAGCTATGATTGTAGAGCTGTATGGGGAGGTTAGGTAAGGAACATTTGTATTTTATTAGAAGTCCTTTTGCTATATTAATATTTTATCATTTGCATATAAAATTCTATAATAAATTTTCATAAAATAGTGGTTCCTCTACATTATCATCAAGCCCCAAAATAATGAAATAGAACAGACATATGCTACTCATCTGCGTTCTTTCCAAGGATGTGGCCATGCCTAATGGGATTATTTTTTAAATTTTTCTTTGAAAATATGCATTCTGAAAAGATAATCTCAGAAAAACTGTAACTGACCCCCACTTGTAATAAGTAAGAAGGGTCACTTAGAACACATTCATCTACTTCCACTGTTACAAAGTGTAATTGAACAGAAGTAATTATCACCACCCATCCCAGGAAGTTGGTTAAGATTAAAATAAAGAGGTGAGATTTTGTCTGTGAGGAATTTTACAGATCATAGTTATCAAAACTGGGATGGAATTTTTCAACTAAAAGACTTGACAAAGAGAATTGTATGGAGAAAGGAAAAAGAAGTTAAGCAAGGAGGTAGGGAACATAAGGAAATTCAAGGACAGAAAAGTTGACTGGGTGACAGGCACTGAGGGGGGCACCTGACTGGATGAGCACTGGGTGTTATACTATATGTTGGCAAATCGAACCTCTATATAGAAAGAAAAGGGAAAAAAAGAAAAAGGAAAGAAATGGAAGAAATGTCCATAGGCAACCTTTCCTAGTGAAGGTGTAACACTTGAAGTTCTCTCTGTAAGGAGCAAAGAAAAGACCAGTGATACTGGTACATTAACTTTTGTTTTTCCTACATTTAATTCATATCTTAAAAGAAAAAGAAACAACTTTTCAAAGTTAATTTCTTCAATGAAGTGTTCGTCTATGCAAAATAATTAGCTAAATGAAACTTTTTAAACAGAAACATAAAAGCAAATTCTTTCTAATCATTAAATAATTACAGCACCAGAAAGAAGATTTTAGTAAATTTATTTAAATGAAAATACAAAACCTTAGGGGCACCTGGGTGGCTCAGTGGTTGACCATCTATCTTTAGCTCAGGTTATATCCCAGGGTCCTGGTATTGAGTCCTGCATCAGGCTCCTCAGAGGGAGGTTGCTTCTTGTTCTGCCTATGTCTCTGCCTGTCAGTCGTGAATAAAATTTTAAAAATAAATAAATGAATGAAAATACAAAACTTTAATGTAGCAAAAACCATCATCATAAACAATAGATTAAAAACAAAGGGAAACTGGCAAAAATCTTTTTGGTGCTAATATGCAGATACTAAAATTTGATATATAAATGGATTTAATAATATAGAAATAATAATATAGAAAGTTGTCATATTACATAATAGTGACAAAAATGTTTTACCAAACAAAATTAAGATCATATTACATACATACACACACACAAACATATAAAATACTGAATTGGTAAAAATGATTATCCCCAGATGCTGATTTTTTTTTACTTATGGATATTTTCTGTTTTTTTCCACAAACATGATATACCTGCTTCAAAATAAATCACTATACAAATGTCAGTATAGCAACCTTGCCTATATTATACCAAACGTTTAAAATATTATATCAAGCATCTATCCTGATTTTTCTGTTATGAAGAAATTTATTATAAAAAATAATCTATACATCTCATATTCGGTATTATGTGCCAACTAATCAGTTGGTCAGTACTTTTTTTTCCAATTGGCTCTCTGGTTTGTAAAGACTATGAAGTTTTTATATACTCTCTTGTATGCAACACACCCTTTTTTTCTATTACTTTAGCATAATTTCTTAACAAATCAGTTTCTAAGTCATTCTGCTGCTCAAAATTACAGCTGAGTTTGAATGTATTTTGAGAAGTAAATAAATGTCGTATTTATTAATCAAGAAGAAAATATTGCAAATTATTGTTGGCTAGTTTATGCATGTCTGAAACACTTGCAAATATTATTTCTTCTGTTCCTTTTGTGTTAGGATATATATATATATATATATATTTTAAAGCATTACACAAATTACCATTCCTTACTGAAATCCACTCAGTCAACCAGAGGAAAACAACATTAAACAAATCATTTCTTTCACTGTGGGAGAAAGGAGCTATTCCTTAGTTCCATCAACTATGGTTAAATCAAAAATGGCAAAATATATTTCTCAGTTTGCAAGATGGAGAACTATGGAGTTGAAAAACTAAAATCTGGCTGGCAGTATATTCTCTTTCCTGTCACATTTGTAACCAACAGAACTATAGTTACTCACTGTGAGTCTAAACTTCATAACATTTTTCTTATTTGCTGTATATGGCACATGCTTTTTACACTCTGTTTCATTCCATACACTATAAATTTAAAGCTAAATTTCCAACTTCAGAAATTGAACTGTGTAACACCCTAACTTTAATTTAGGATATTTTAAGAATGTTTAATTTTCTTTCCAAGTCCAAGACTAGCATTAGTATAAATCCCATTCCTTCTTTTTTCCTGCACAATAATAAAAGGCAGATAAAGCTCCATACTATTGTCTCAATCTCTTTTTTTTCTATTTTCAAAAGAAAATATGAGCAGAAGAAATATGACGCTGGTCTATATCTCAAAAATAATAAGTATTTATATCTAAAAAAATAATAAGTATTTATATCTATGAGAAAGGAGCAAGAATTATTATTTACTTTTCCAAATAAAGCTTGTATGTGTGTGGTAAAGTATTTAACCTTTCCCAGAGAGGTCTAATTTTATACTCAGTTTTAGGCTTTCCATGTCCTACATTATGAGAGTATCTTTCCTTTCCTAGAAGTCTTGAGCCACACTGGATAGCCTAAAAATGTGACTTACAGTGGGGCTTTGGTTGATGAAGTAGCTGATCCATCTTTAGAGAAGGTAGAGATCAAAGGTCAGTCACTTAGGCAGCCAACCATAGTCACATGATTGAGACATTAATGAAACCAAATGAAGAAGACACTAACAAATGAAAAGATATCCCAAGTTACTGAATTGGTAGAATTAATATTGTTAAATGTTCATACCACCAAAGTGATCTACAGATTCAATGCAATTGCTGTCAGAATTTCGATGGCAATTTCCATCGAAATGACAGAAACGGAAGAAAATCCTAAAGTTTGTGTGGAAACCAAAAGACCCATAAGAGCTAAAGCAATCTTGAGCAAGAAGAAAGCTAGAGACATCACTCATACTTATCTTACACCATGCACAAAAATCAACTCAAATGGATTAAAGAAACGCAGGTGTTTATTTTTAACCTCAAAAATTCTTACTTTTTATTTTAAATGTAATTAAAAAGACACAGAACTTGGAGTAAGAATAGTTATGTAATATTGACCCAGTCATTTGAATTTTTTCATCTCTATTTTCCTCATTTGTAGAGAAAGAAGTGAAGAGAAGTAGAAAGAAGGGAGGGGAAAGGAAGAGATTTTAAATTATAATACTGCAACAAACTGCTAGTTCTCTATGAAAATGTAATACTTCTTTTTTTTTATTTCATAACAGTATATTAGATAATGTGCCCAACTGAATAAAACTGCATTTAATTTCCCAGCATTCCTTATGGCTGTTTGTGGCCATGTTACCAATTTCTGTTTAACATTTCTGCATAGAGAGTTATGAGAGAAATTATTGTGTGGAATTCCAGAAAGGTATATTACAGGGATAAGAATCAATCTGGATACTGATATTGTGGTCCATGCCTTCTCTGCCTTCTACTGCCTAGAAAGTGGATGGGTATGTATCAGCATGGAGCTCAATAGTATCTGAACAATGAAGTAACATCCAGGATGAAAGCCACACACTTAGGCAGAACACAAAGATGAAAGAGACTTGGTCCTGATGATATTGTGGAGTGACTATGCCAAATCTATTCCTGGATTTTTTTATGTGAAGAAATATTTTAACCAATATTTTATTTCTTACTTCATTTATTTATTAGCTTTTATATACAACCAATTCTGGTGTATATATCCAACACGATGTTGGATAATTATTAAAGTATATGAACAGTAAGCACAGTTATAACATATAATTATTGCAGTTATTATTAAATTAATAAATTTTGTCTCTCAGAATTTCAAAAATGTGAGCAGGGAATCTAACATTAGTAATGGAAATTTTTTCTTTTTTTTCCATTTTTAATGTTTTGCTATTTTTTATTGGAGTTCAATTTGCCAACATATAGCATAACACCCAGAGCTCATCCCATCAAGTGCCTCCCTCATGGCCCATCCATCACCCAGTCACCCCAACCGTCCCCCCCCACGCCGCCCACCTACCCTTCCACTACCCCTTGTTCATTTCCCAGAGTTAGGAGTCTCTCATGTTTTGTCACCCTCACTGATATTTTCACTCATTTTCTCCCCTTTCCCTTTATTCCCTTTCACAATTTTTTATATTCCCCAAATGAATGAGACCATATAATGTTTGTCCTTCTCCGATTGACTTATTTCACTCAGCATAATACCCTCCAGTTCCATCCACGTCAAAGCAAATGGTGGGTATTTGTCGTTTCTAATGGCTGAGGAATATTCCATTGTATACATAGACCACATCTTGTTTATCCAGTAATGGAAATTTTTGATGCTATTTGATTTACCCATATACATGAATGGAGAGTTCATTTAGTAAAATATAAATTTAACTAATACATAAATTAATTTACATTTTTTTAAAGATTTTATTTTATTCATAAGAGACAGAGAGAGAGAGAGAGAGGCAGAGACACAGGCAGAGGGAGAAGCAGGCTCCATGCAGGGAGCCCCACGTGGGACTCGATCCCAGGTCTCCAGGATCACGCCCTGGGCTGAAGGCGGCGCTAAACCGCTGAGCCACCCGGGCTGCCCTACATTTTCTACATAATAAAATTAACGGCTTATTTTTTAAGGATACTTTAACTGAATTCATGATATCCCCATGTGTCTCTCAGGCAACTAAGTCTCAGAAAGCATGAGAAGTTGTAAAACTCTTGGCCTGCCTTAGTGTATTTCCACATGAGTGTACTTCTGCTTAACAGCAATGCAAATATGTTCTCTCACCAACATCTTGATTTCCAACCTCATTATTCTTGTGCTTTTGAACCTTGACTATTGAATGGACCTGGGAATCAAGCTCATTTCCTTTTCACTGAGCAGGTCAGGGTTTGTACCAGTCAAGAGCATATTAAAGTATAGAAGATCAGATTGTTCTAAATGGAAACAGAAGTCTGATTCAAAAACAAACTGCAAAGATTCTATTTGAAACCTCAATCTCCAATTCGATTTACTCTCTGGAGGTACAAGAGTTTTCCTTTGGTGAACAAATCAAGAATTAGTTTTTCTAAAATTATCCAGTGATTATCATACATTTAGGATCCAATAGCCCTAAACACATGATGGATGTGAGAAAAGTCAAAATTTGGTTTGAAACAAAGAATGTCCAAGTTTTAAAGTTAAATATAAACCAGATTCTATATTTTCCAACATTTATTAAGAGTTTTGATCTGTTCTTTTGGAAGATACTACCTAAAGATCTCTATATTGTCTATCTTAAATAATTTCTTTTCATACAAAGTCAAACGTCACATGCACATTTACAATCATCCTTAAACCTAAGGTGTGCCCATCATATTTCTTTAATATACAATTTGTTCAAAATCGTGGTTATACTTATTTTTCATTCTATGTTAATGATGTATCTTTTTCAATAAGTATTAAAATTCATAATGCTAATAAAAATAATCAGTATATTCCAATTTCTGAAATCACATGTTAGAGATCTTTAATGATGAAAAGAAATCTATTCATTTAGTTTTTATTTTCTTATCTCACCATCCTTCTCCCTCATAGTATTTGCCACAGTTCTTACATAACTGTTTATAGAATTACTAAAGGTAAAACTTGTTACTTTCTCAAAAAAGTAACACAATGAATCCAATGTTTACGAAATTATTGGCTTACTATCTGAATTCTTTATGTGACTATAAGCTTCATAGTGACAAACCTACTTTGGATAAGCTTATTAGCAATAGACCTCCATGAACTCAGCCCTTAGCATAGAGCCTGGAACCAGTAAGCGTTCAATTAATATTTGTTGAACAGGAAAATTAATGGATGAAATTTTACATAAAACCATAGAATTAATTACAAGAAATTTACAGTAAGTGTATGTTTGTGTGAGTGTATGTGTGTACCAGAACTCTAGATCATATATTCAAAAGTCCTTGTTTCTTCAATTAAATAGAAAATCTCTAAAAGTTTATTAAAAAATTGTGATGGTGGTAGATGATAGGAGACTTGATGCTCTATAGATAGTATCATCACAGGGACACCCACAATTTGACCCACTATTTGATTATCCTTCATTCATTTTACAATGTCATCTGAGGATTCTATGAGCAGCAATCCCTGTTAATGTCCTTCTAGGTAGAATATATGTTTTCAGAACTGAGCAATTTAGGGCATACAGCTAAGCTCTGATGAACAGTGGATATTACTTGTTTTCAGACCCAGAGTTCCATCTCTTTTATATTTCAGTGATAAGATTAATAGAGACTAAATATTGCTTGAGATAGGTGATATTAAACTTTGTATATACAAAGTTTTATAGTAATTCCTCCTATATATAACATCCTCACAGTGCAAGCAAACACTGAATTTATTGTTTCATATATTCATGAAAAACTATTACAGAAGAAAAATGCTTCATGAAGAACACATCAACTAATTTATAGACCAGTTATTCATAGAGTTATTTCAAAATTAAATTGTTTTAGATAAGAAAATTTCCAGTTGGGATGCCTGGGTGGGTCAGTGGTTGAGCCTCTGCCTTTGGCTCAGGGCGTGATCCCAGTCTGGGGATCGAGTCCCACATCAAACTCCCTGCATGGAGCCTGCTTCTCCTCTGCCTGTGTTTCTGCCTCTCTCTCTGTCTCTCATGAATATATAAATCAAATCTTAAAAAATAATTGCCAATTATTCAAAATAAATTTGGTAAAACAACTCTGAACTAGCTTGGTTTTCAATGTAACAACTTTTAAAGAAACTAGTTTGCTCTGTTTTATAATATTATAAATGTGGAGTGCCTGGGTGGCTCAGTCAGTTAAGCATCTGTCTCTTGATGTCAGCTCAGGTCATGATCTCAGGGTGTGAGGGAGAGCCCCATATTGGGGCCCATGCTGGGCATGGAGGCTGCTTAAGATTCTCTCCCTCCCTTCCCTCTACCTCTCCCTGCTTCTAAAAAAATTAAATTAAAAAAATAATGTTATTAGAACTCATTGTAACTTGAATTTTCTATTTTGATAATGATATTTAATCAGTTAAATCCACAATATTGTTTTCATTAGATATGATTATGAAACATTTTGAAATTAAAATAGCCCAATAGAAAAAAAAAAGTGTTTATTTGATGTTGTCAAAGCAATTTCATCATTTCAAACCAGCTAATAGCAAACCATTGAAAGCTACATAATGGTACAACTTTAGCCTTGTTGTTTAATACTTCAACAACATAATGATTTTATATCACTATTCCAGGAATATGGGTTTAAATTATTCATGAAGGATAATATGATTCTAAAAACAAATTGAGAAATACACCTTATGTAAGTGATACTTATATTTCATTATCTTGATATAATTTCTTATTGGAAATGCTTATGTTTAACATTAAATTGATTTTTCCCTCCATCATTTGACATATTATTTATCTTTCCTAACAAGCAATGAATTTTTTCAAACAAAATTACATTTTTTTAGAGCGGCAAGAAGACATTCTGTATTATTAAGTGTAAAATATTTATATTACACTACATTTTAAGCCAGAGTAAAACTTTAGGTAAGCCAGAATAATAATATGTTGCCCATAAAAGATACAGAGACACTATTATATTAAATCTAAAAAAAAAAAGTTTCAATATAAAAAGACTCCAGAGATTATTCAAAATACATGTGAAAATGTTTTTTTGTACAAATCACTAACTCTTCAAGGCAGTTATTGCTGATGAATAAAATACTATTAATACTTACATATTTATTGTATAAAATGCTATTAATGCTTATATGTTTATCGTATTGAGCAAAAAATTTTTCTAACGCAGGGGTGGGAGGGCAGAGGGAAAGGGAGAGAAAGAATTCCAAGCAGGCTCCACACCCAGCACAAAGCCTGATGCTTGGTTCAGTTTCATGATCCTGAGATCATGATCTAAGCTGAAATCAAGAGTCTGACACCCAACCAATTGAGCCCTCCAGGCACCATGATTTACCGACTTTTAATAATAGTAAGTTTGTATTGGCTATTTGGAACAAAAATCATTATCATAATTTTGTTCTGATATCAGCACTTTTTTCTTCCTTGTGCCACACTTTCTCATTCACCAACTCATTCATTCAAGAAATAGAGAGGGCATGAATGATGTGCCAAGCATTGTCCTAATTTCTGGGAATGAAAAAGTGAAAACAATAATCACAGTTCTTGGTTCTTATGAAACGAACTCTAACTGGAAAATTGGACATCTTACAAATTTAACTAATTCCAAATGCCATAGTATTATAAGTTGCTCTAGAAGCATACACTGAAAGTCCAAGGCATGTGAAATTATTATTGCACAGTTCATATTTAAGAAAAATTAAATAACTAAATCAGAAAACCACAGTAATACAGAAAGATAGTTTTTAAAGCAGCAGCTGCTGCTTCTAAAGAACTTTTGATAGCATGAGAAATGAAGGACTTCAGCATAATAAAAGGAAACTTAGATAACTCTCAATAGGAAATTACTTTCTGCCAAATGCCAAAGAGATATCTCAAGGTCCTTGCATTATAGCACCAGAGAGAACAGGGACACCCATGCAATAGTGGCAAGGTTTAACATTATTGGTCATAAGCTGTGTATCTAGCATTCATATCAATTTTCATAAACTTATGCAATGACAAATAAGAAATTTAAAAAGGCCATTGCTGCTGAAATATAATCTTTGAAAACTTTATACCTACAAGTTGCAACTTTGACAGGGACTGAGAATTTTTTGCGATTCTGATATCAGCTGTGTCAATAAGGAAATAATGAATCAAATATGAATCAGCATGAAAGTACATGGAGTGCAGATGAATTTATAACAGAAATAAGAATGAGGATGGGGCAAAAACAGACAACAAAATCCCCCACAAAAATATAGAAAGAAAAACAGTAATTACAAAATTGTAAATGTTTGCTTCTATTAAGAGATATATTTTAAAAACTGGATATTTCCATCTCTTCACTCTTCCAAAACCAGGATACTGACTCATGTAAAAACAAGCAAACAAACAAACAAAAAAGGACAGTAATGCTAGTAATGAGATGAGAGTGTGATGTAAGAGGGGGGAAACAAAGGGTTCAAAATTATGGATTACTAAAATTAAAGAGATCATGGCATATATAGAAAAATAGAGTTGCTATCAAGTTGCACAATGGAGATCATGTGGTGATGATAAGGTGGGAAGGCAGAGTTAAAATTTGAGAAGTTGGGAGCTTGATCATTAGGGACCATTAATCCGAGCTAAGTTTAGTATTAAAGCCAATATAAATGTTCGAAGAACAACATAGTTTAGAAAGTTCGTTCTATTTGCACTATGAAGGGTAGACTGGAGGCAGGGAAACTTGTAAGAGAACTTCTTTTAATAAAATAGAGAAGATATATTGGAAGTAAATATGGTTATAGATAAAGTAACAAAAGGAAATTTCAGCAGGTTGAACTGACAGGACTTGATGAGTGATTAGAGGGATGACAGAGAATATGTACAATCTAAAGATGATTCCAGTTTCATGACACAACTATTTCAGAAAGTTAGGCCTCAAAAATAAGAGGGGTGGTGAATTATACACAAATAGGGCTGCCTACAGACATTATCTAGTACCTGGGTCTGTGCCATGCTAGTCTACTTTTTCTGGTAATATATTCCATTTATGGGACAAGAGCATATGATCCAAGATTGGTTTATCACAGTACCTTAACCCTTGGGCTTCAGGAACTACTATATGAATTTCCCAGAATTCTGTCATTGGTGAGACCTTGTTCAACTTCTGCATTCACTGTTGTTTTTACGTCAGTTATCATATTTTCAAATTTATTGGCTTAAACTAGTTTGATTTAGGTTTTTATCATTTATAACCAGACGAATCATAAGTAATACAGTAAGTTGGATAGTTTGAAATTATTCAGATGTGTCAAAAATATTAAGTAATAATAGTAAGAATACTCAGTAGCAAAATGAGATTATATATCCATGGATTTAACACCTTGTTCTTTCAGGGTGTTTAAAAATATTTAAGGAGGCCACAAAGGTGAGTAGATACCAGACTATAAAAATGACAGATGTTATTTAGAAGAGTTAAATACCATCTCAAAAAATTGTTAGAGATTTTAAACATCTATAGAGTAGAATAGACATAATAAAGAGAGAACTCAGTAATTAGAAGGTATAATTGAACACATTTTTAAAAGTCATTACATAAAGAAAGAATATATGAGTGGCTCAGTCAGTTAAGCATCTGCCTTCAGCTCATGTCATGATCTCAGAGTCCTGGGATCAAGTCCTATGTCAAGCTCCCTGCTCAGCGGGGATTCTGCTTCTCCCTCTCCCTCTGCCTTTCCTCCACCAACCACCCTTATTCTCTCTCTTTTGCTCTCTCTCAAATAAATATATAAGTCTTTATTTTTTAAAAAAGAATATATATGAAACGAAGGTTAAGGAAAGCAGAGTCTCTCTCAAATAAATAAATAAATATATAAATAAATAAATAAGTATTTTTTAAAAAAGAATATATATGAAACGAAGGTTAGGGAAAACAGAGAATAAATTGAAAAGATGAAGCATATAAGCGAAGTTCCAAAAGAAGATAATAAAGAGATAAAGGCATATGCCATATTGAAAAATAGCAATTGATAATTTGCTATTTGCTAGGTATGAGAAATACAAATTTTCAGATTCAGAAAAACTAATAGATTCACAAGTAGGAAAAATTTAAAATGTCGTACAATCTAGACACATTGCTGTCTAACTGCAGGAAATCAAAGTACAGAGAACTTATAAGAAGTTATAGGAAAAAAATTATCTACTCATAAATTTATAAATTTAATTTAGACTATGACTTTCCAAAAACAAGAATGCATTGAGCTGAAAGCAGCCAGAATGGATTGGAATAGTATTCAGTGTGCTGAAACAAAATAGCTGTCAACTAGAAGTTATATAGCCAGCAAAGTTTATTTCAAGAATGAAGCTGAAATAATGACCTTTTCAGATATGCCAAAATATTAGAAAATTTGAAATCAGAAAACTGCACCAAAAGAACTTCTAAACGTCATAGTTCCTAAAATGAACAAAAGTGATCACAGAAGGAAAATATGAAATTTGAACAGCAGCAGAGTAAAGAAAATAGTAACATATATCTAAAGCTAAACAAACAGTGATCGCATGAAATAAAGTAATTTCTATTTTGTAGAATTTAAAAATGAAACAAGATAGTTAATAGGTAAGAAACAATAGCAGAAAAAGAGACAAAGGTGTATAAACATATATTTATTGGTAGTAGACTTTATTAGGTATGCATTATAAAATGTCAGGGATAACCACTAAAAGAATGTATTATATGTTGTAGAGGAAGAAAAAAATCCTCATTCAGTGCAAAATATTTCACAATAAGAGAAAAATAAACATAAATTTCGATAAGTAAATAGCACACAAAAAGAAAAAGAAAGCAGAAAGGAAAACAAAACAATAATTATAAAGATCCAAAATGTACTACACCCTTCTGTTAAGAAATATATATTTTAAGACTGGATAAAATATATATACAAATTTATATAGCTAACATCCCAAAAACTAGCAGTTGCTGGTGAAATTGAAGGACACACAAATGTTCCATTTATTATGGTGAGAATGCAAAACAATGAATCCACTTTGGACTGTTAGTTTCTTGCAAAACTAAATACAGTATTACAAAATCTGGGAATCGGACTCCTAGATTTTCACTCAAATGATTTGAATACTTGTGCGCACACACGCACACACACACACACACACACAAACCAGCAAGCAAATATTCATAGCAGATTTATTCATCATCACAAAAATTTGAAAGCAGTCACGATGCCCTTTAATAAGTGAATGAATAAATAGCCTTATATCCATATAGTGGAATACTATTCAGCAATAAAAAAGAATGGACTATCAAGTCATATAAGACATGAATGATTCATAAATGCATATTAATAAATGAAAAAGCCAGTCTGAAAATACTATATACTGCATGATTTCACTAATATACTTTGTGAAAAAAACAAAATATAGAAATGGCAAAAAGATCAATGGTTTCAAGATTACAAAGAGGGGAGAGAAAATGAGTAAAGCACAGGTGCTTTTTATAGATCAGTGAATCTATTTTGTGTAATGCTACAATGCTGAATATATAACACTATGCATTTGTCAAAATCCATAGACTGGCAAAATCCATAGATCTTTATAGCACAAAGAGTGAACCATGATGTATGCAAATTAAAAAAAAAAAAAAGTGAAGGATTCCGTAATGGAATGCAGAGTATGACAAGCAATCTAACCTGTACTACCAATGCTTAAGACAATCTCATTGAAAGCAAAGAGGGGTAACTGGAGACAAGAGGAGATTAGAAAAGCAAAAGAGATTGCATAAGCACTGTACTTCAGTTGATAAAGTTCCTCATGTGGGAGTACGGGTTAACAATTCTAAAACTATTATGTAAAAAAAAAAAAAAAAAAAAAAAAAAAAAAAAAAAAAAAAACTATTATGTATGTATGTCAGAATTGAATAATTAAATGGATGGTGGATAATGGGAAATAAGTTTCTTACCATTGGAGTGGGACAAGCAAGAGGAGAATTCTGGAATAATCCATGTGGTAATGAACCAGTTGGAGACCAGTATGAACTCACGTGTAGCTTGTTATAAATATAGATGATTATCCATATAATTTGTAGATATATGTATATATATGAAGTTAATATGAATAATTTTATTTGTTTGCTCCACAAGCTGAATAAACTTAGAAATAGGACTCTCCAGGACAGAGTATACCTTACATTCAATCTAATACCATTTTCCAATAAAAAGAGCCAGAAATTCTTAGAATATATATATTAATATATATTTATGTTATTACATAATTAGCATATAATTAACATATAAGTTAAAATACATATTTCTAGGTGTAGATAAGAAACACACACACATTTATATGTATATAAAATGAGCTTTTCTTAGTAACAGTAAGTATGAAAATGCCAGAAAAAATAAAAGTCTTTTATTTTTATTAAAGGGGAGGGCCACAGGAGCCAACTGAAATACCTCCTGATGCCAATAGTGCAACAAAAAATAAATTATAACTCAAAATATAAAATAAATATTCATGAGTTCATATTGATATAAATGATTGAGTTAATAAATAAATGGGGAAAAGAAATAAATATTACTTGCAGAAGAATTCCAGACAATTTAGGTAGACATTCTATTTTCAAAGAGGGGAACCAAGTCATTGACTACTCCCTAAGTGTAGCTTGTTTCTAAGGACTTCTTGTCAGAGTACAGTATGGAAGGAGGGCCATGGGGACATGACTAACTTTTTAGTTAAGAAACCTACACTACCTCAGTTGTGTAATCAAGGTTAATATCAGTGATAAATCACACTGACATTATGTAACTGGTATGAGGTGATGAAAATGACACTTTACATACATTCTGTGATCTTCCTCCCAAAGCCCATCCCCCATACCAATAATGAAAAAAAATCAGATAAATTCTGATAGGATAGAGTTCTATAAAATACTTTACTCATCAAAACTGCCAAGGTCATCAAAGACAAGGATGGTCTGCAAAACCATCAAAGGCAAGAGAAGCCTAAGGAAATGTATTATAACTAAATGTAATGTGGTATTCTGGATGAGATCCTGGAATAGGAAAAAAAAATAGGCTATTAGGTAGGAACTAAATAAATTTGATTAAAGTATGAAATTTTGTTAATTATAATATGTCAATATTAGTTCATTAAGTTTAACAATTTTACCATATTACTGTATGATATTAAAAATAAGGGAAGTTGGAAACAAAAATTGGAACTCTTCATATTATTTTCTTTTTTCTCTATGTATCTAAAACTGTTCTAAAAATAAAGAGTGTTTTTAAAAATACCCAGGAATACTATGGATTGTTGTAATGTAAGCCCTGATGGTTAGAGTTGGTTTTTCTTTTCCTTTCTTTTCTTTTTGTATATTTTTTATTGGAGTTCGATTTGCCAACATATAGCATAACACCCAGAGCTCATCCCGTCAAGTGCCCCCCTCAGTGCCCATCACCCAGTCACCCCATCCCACTGCCCACCTCCCCTTCCACTACCCCTTGTTCATTTCCCAGAGTTAGGAGTTTCTCATGTTCTGTATCCCTCTCTGATATTTCCCACTCTTTCTCTCCTTTCCCCTTTATTCCCTTTCACTATTTTTTATATTCCCCAAATGAATGAGACCCTATAATGTGTGCCCTTCTTTGATTGACTTACTTCGATTGACTTGCTTCACTCAGCATAATACCCTCCAGTTCCATCCACGTTGAAGCAAATGGTGGGTATTTGTCATTTCTAATGGCTGAGTAATATTCCATTGTATACATAGACCACAGCTTCTTTATCCATTCATTAATGCAAGTGACTAACTTAAGCTTTGATTACCAAGGCATTCATTTCAGAGGGGCATTGATTTCAAAGATGACTATCTTAAATAAACAAGCACACTGCCAGCCGCAGGCTAGATAAAGATAGACTACTCCCCCACCCCCACCCCCCGCCCTCCATCACCAGTCTCCTGTATTTTAGAAATCTTGGTTGATTTCAATAAATGACAATTTAGGCTACTTGTTTCTTTCTATTCCAGCGCTTTAAATTTCCCACCTTTATGCTTTAAATATGCCAATAAATAGTGAGCATGTGAAACCCTAGGCCCCTACATTAGATCCCAGTAAAAGCAGACTCCCAGGCTGGGGCACTCTCTCTTTCTCTTCCCATAACCTTGCTTGTAGCTCCAGGTCTTCTGTGTACTTTCCAGGACCTGTGAGTAGTAAACCATTTTATCAAATCCAGATGGAGTCTGCCCTGGTTTACACTGTGATCCTAAACATGTTACTGAACATCCTTGAACTGAATTTTTCATTAGTTAATTGGAAGTTAAAATGACATTGATTCTTCTCCAAGGCTGTAAAAATAGAATTCAATAATAAGCTAACAAATAAAGAAAGGATGTGCACATACTTTAAACATAATTAACAACAAAACACTCGAGAATTAATGCAATGTAAACACAGCCACTTCTCTGCACTTCCTTAAGACTCCCTAAAGGCTTTAGAAGCCCTGGCTGCATCTGTCTCTCCTAGCCATTCTGGGCACTGTGAGGTCCTTGTCAGAGAATGTGCACTTCATAACCTTGGTTTTAGTATTTGGCAGAAAATTTCACATAATATTTAAGACAATTAGGAATAGAATATTTTGTCCATGTGTGCATAATTGATATTTTTCTTATATAAGATTATTAACTATGCCATCATAATATATTCCATGCTTCTGATAGAAATGAGTGTTTTAGTTTCTTCTGAGAAGTTGAAAATTTCTGACATAAGGCAAAAATATTGCTTCCAGGTGCAGTTCGTATGTGTTTCTACTCACATCTTATATTTATGCATGGATATATTCAATTTTTCACAATAATAATGTATTTAACTTGAGGCAGTCAAGAAAGAAGCTTTTTATTTGATTTTTAAATTAGGAAATAATAAATACATAAATCTGAATGAACATAATGTGCAAGAAATAAATTTTGCATGAGAATTCAGAGTATTTGAAAACAGAAGGACTTTCTTTCATAGTACATATAAATATATCCTTATTCATTTTGAACTTTACCTTTTTCATCACAAAATTTTTAAAGGAGTACTATTCACTTACACATATTGTGAACAACTATTTAAGAGGAATAAAAATGTTGCTGTTTGACATTTCAATCACAAAAATTTGCCTTAAGTTTTATTAAAAGAATATGATTGATATTGTTCTGAAATGTTACATAATTGTCTTTGTTATTCAGAAATTGCTCCTTTAAGGGAAATAACTTTTACTAGGAATTCTAGATTAGTTTTAACTTCTTGGCCCCATAAATGACAGGACAGATTTAAGTTAATCTCTCTGTGGTCAATGTGTACACTGATCAGAAATACACAGGTGCTACAGAAAAAATTATCAGTCCAAATCCTTACTACATAATCTCAAATGCCTTCATGTTTGGGAGCATATAAAAGGGAAAATTATAATACGTGGCAAAAAGGAAAATGGAAGAACGTAAGCACCTGTGGATGTCTTATATTTATTATGTTCCTTCAAATGGAAGTATCTGTGATCCTTCTTCAAATGATAGAGCAACTCTTATCATAGAAAAAAAGAAAACAGTCATATGAAATGAAGAAAAAAATAGTAATGATGATGCAGGATATGGAGAAACACCATATATATAGCCCTGCAATCCAACCCCAAAATGCACTGTCCTTCATTAAGAATCAACCCAAACCGTACAACAGTCTAACACGTCAAAGAATCAGTCCTAGCAAATATTAGTAACTTGAAGAAGACAGCATAATGCAGACGTTTTCTTAGGCTGTGTGGACTAGATTGCAAAATGTGACTGTGTGCTACTCATGACAAAAGGAAGGAGGTTTAGATCAGCTATGGCTTTGCCTGGTATAAGCAGAAGCTTATACCTCCAACAGAACTCTTCTTTACTCTATTAGTTCTCTTTGTAAATGATACATTTTTCTTATTTTATTTGCATAATCCTATTAATTACTTGTGAAAATACTACATTACTCAATTGAAGGAGGAAAGATGACTTTCACTAGTGCAGAAAAACAAAATAAAGACTAAATACCTGTGAAATGAACTTATGTCTTATTTTCAGATTCCAAAGCAGGATCTAATCTTCAGTCCCATACCAGTGACTCTGATTATATGAAAACTATTACACACTTCTAGAAGTTAAGCTACATTAGATAATGCTTTACATTAATCACACTTATTGGACAAAATTAAATGGAGAGGTCCCAGAAAATGTAAGCTTTTATTTGTGCTGTGACTTACTTCTTAGAATTTCTTTTTGTGATGGCTTGAATCCAGGATAAAATTGAGGAAGCTTATTCATGCCCTTTAAAATCAAGAATTCTGAGTAAACCCCTATGCATAAAGTTGTCTTTCCAACTTTGTTCCCATGTCATTCAATCCGAAGAGATATTGGCTGTAATGAGATTATTCTCAGAAGGCTTTAGGACAATTATTACATCTCCATTTTTTAAAAAGACAAGATTCATTTGATTCACCATTAGAAGGGTACTAGCCCTTCACAAAATGATTCTTTGTATCATTGATGCTAAGTGAGGCACTCTCTTGCACTCTCACATACCTATCCAGTGAAAAATAGAATGCTGTTATGTGCACATTGCAAAGAAGACTGATCATTATTCAGACAAAGGCTGAAACATTAACTCGCCGTATCATATAAATTTCATCAGGCCTTTTGTTGTCGCTGTTGTTTTTTTTCAATCTATTTCCTTTCTGAAAACAAAAGAGGAATATCTACTTCTGGGTTCAATAGATCTGACCCAATTAGCTTTCCAATTATTTGAAAATAAATTGACTATCAAAATCCTCTTCTTGCAAGTATTCAAATTCAGTAGTACAACATTCATGGAACACCATTTTCAGTGTATTTACGTATTTCTCTTTTCTGCTAGATTTTTAATTTTTTAAGAATAGATACATGATATATGTATATATATGTATATGCTGTCTTAAGTCCTGCTACATGTGGGTAATCATAATGTCCAATTGAATTGATTTATACTTCAGATGTCCAGGTATAGATGCAGATCAGTTGCTTTAAAATATTTATATGATAATGCTGCTCTTGAATTAATGGAGCTTTAGTCATGCCAATATTGAGTTTGTCCAATTCTTTTCTTATTATTATTCTCAGTGTTTGATCAATTCTGATACTTCTCTGTAAATTTTGCATATCTTTTTGAATCACAGAACATTTTGGCTCAACAGCCTCTAATCTGTTTTTGCTATTAGGGAACCTCTTAATAATTTTATAGCAACTTGACCTGTATTATACTATGCCTTCCAGAGATAGCCCTTCATTCCTTTCCTCCTCCTGATTAAATTTCCTCTGCTTAAACTGTCCCTACTTCTTTTCTTTTACTGCACCTAGATTGGGTATAGGACACAACTAGAGTTAACAATGAGAGCTTATTGTGATCATCAAGTCAGTGTGGTACTAGCACAAAAACAGACACATAGATCGATGGAGCAGAATACAGAACCCAGAAATGGGCCCTCAACATTATGGTCAACTAATATTTGACAAAGCAGGAAAGACTATCCACTGGAAAAAGGACAGTCTCTTCAATAAATGGTGCTGGGAAAATTGGACAGCCACATGCAGAAGAATGAAACTGGATCATTCTCTTACAACAGACACAAAGATAAACTCAAAATGTGAGACAAGAATCCATCAAAATCCTAACAGAGAACACAGGCAACAGTCTTTTTGAACTTGGCCACAGCAACTTCTTGCAAGATACATCTATGAAGGCACAGGAAACAAAATAAAAAATGAATTATTGGGACTTAATCAGGATAAAAAGCTTCTGCACAGCCAAAGTAACAGTCAACAAAACTAAAAGACAACCTACAGAATGGGAGAAGAGATTTGCAAATGACATATTAGATAAAGGGCTAGTATCCAAGATCTGTAAGGAACGTATTAAATTCAGGACCCAAGAAACAAACAATCTAATCATGAAATGGGCAAAAGACATGAACAGAAATTTCACCAAAGAAGACATAGACATGGTCAACAAGCACATGAGAAAATGCTCTGCATCACTTGTCATCAGGGAAATACAAATCAAAAGAGATGCCACCTCACATCAATGAGGTATGATGAGATGCCACCTCACACCAGTGAGATGGCTTGAATCCAAGACAGGAAACAACAAATGTTAGAGAGGATGTGGAGAAAGGGGAACCCTCTTGCACTTTTGTTGGGAATGTGAACTGCTACAGCCACTCTGGAAAACTGTGTGGAGGTTCCTCGAAAAGTTAAAAATAGAGCTAACTTGTGACCCAGCAATTGCACTGCTGGGGATTTACCCCAAAGATAAAGATGCAGTGAAATGCCAGGACACCTGCACCCCAATGTTCATAGCAGCAATGTCCACAATAGCCAAACTGTGGAAGGAGCCTCGGTGTCCATCGACAGATGAATGGATAAAGAAGACGTGGTCTATGTATACAATGGAATATTACTCAGCCATCAGAAAGGACAAATACCCACCATTTGCTTCGATGTGGAATGAACTGGAGGGTGTTATGCTGAGTGAATTAAATCAATCAGAGAAAGACAAACATTATATGGTCTCATTCATTTGGGGAATATAAAAAATAGAGAGTGATTAGAGGGGAAAGGAGAGAAAATGAGTGGGAAATATCAGAGAGGGTGACAGAACATGAGAGACTCCTAACTCTGGGAAATGAACAAGGGGTAGTGGAAGGGGAGGTGGGCGGGGGGATGAGGTGACTGGGTGATGGGTACTGAGGGGGGCACTTGACGGGATAAGCACTGGGTGTTATGCTATATGTTGGCAAATCGAACTCCAATAAAAAAATACAAACAAAAAAACAAAACAAAACAGTAAGACCTCATTTATTCCCAAAATTTTACTAAATACTTTATAATATATGTAGGGTCCTAGGGGCCACTTCAGTTTAATTCATTTAACAATTTTAATAAATGCCTATCTATTTCTTGCCTGTGTAGTGTCCTAAATACTGGGAAATAAGAGTTCGATTTTCTACTCTTTAAAAAAGCTACTACTGTAGTGGACTTTATTCCACATCTCCAACTGTGTAGTTCATCATAAGAAACTCCTTATTTTTTTCCCTCCCTGTAATGCTTTCTGTGGTTATTCTGTGACTATTTGAAAGTTCTATTATTATCTCAAGATAATTTATTTCTATACTCAATTTATTTAGGGTGTTTTCATTAAAGGATATTGAGTTTTAAAAAATGCTTTTCCTGCATCTGTTGAGATAATCATGTTTTTTTTTAAATATTTCATCCTGTTAATGTGGTATATCATGTTTATTGATATGTGTATGTTGAACCATCCTTTCATCCCAAGGATAAATCCCACTTTGTGGTATATGTCCTTTTAATGTGCTATATTTTCTTGAGGATTTTTGCGTCTATGTTCATCAGGGATATTGGGTTGTAATTTTCATTTCTTATAGTGTACCTCAACATAAAAAAATGCCATATATCACAATCCCATAGCTAACATCATACTCCATAGTGAAAAACTGAAAAGGTTTTTCCTCTAAAAGCAGGAACAAGAGAGGGTGCTTACTGTCACCACATCTATTCAACGTAGTACTGGAAATCCAAGCTAGAGAAGCTAGGGAAGAAAAAAAAAAAAAAAAGACATCCAGATTGGAAAGAAAGAAGTAAAGTTGTCTCTGTTTGTGGGTGACATGATCTTACATAGAAAAAAAAAAAACCAACAGACTCCACCAAAAATACTAGTAATATTCAGAAAAATTAATTCAACAAAGTTGTAGGATACAAACTCAACATACAGAAAGCAGTTGTATATGGAGAATAAAGTGATGGTTACCAGAGGGGAGGCGGTAAGGGGATGGTTTAAATAGGTGATGGGGGTTAAGGAGGGCACTTGTGGTAAACACCAGGATGTATGGAAGTGTTGAATCACCATATTGTATACCTGAAACTAACATTACACTATATGTTGACTAACTGGAATTTAAATAAAAACTTGAAATAAAAGCAGTTGTGTTTCCATACACTAACAATGAACTATCCAAAAAATAAATAAATAAATCCCATTCACAAATGCATCAAAAAGAATAAAATACATAGGAACAAATTAAACCAAGGAGATAAAGGATCTATGTGTTCAAAACTAGAAAATAATGATAAAAGAAAGTTAAAAAGACACAAATAAGTGGAAAGATAACCTGTGGTCATGGATTAGAAGAATTAATATTGTTAAAATGTCCATATTACCCAAAGTGATGTACAGATTGGTGTTACCAAAGGCCGTGATGTAAGGGAAAGGGAAGATTTTTTAAAAGGAAGAAGGTAGAAATGTAGTTGCCAGGATTTAAAACATGGTGTCATGATGAGATACTGTTTAGGATATATAGAATTTCAGTTTCACAAGATGAAGGGTTCTGGAGATAAATGGTGGTGATGGATGCACAACAATATGAATGTATTTAATACCAATGATTTGTTCACTTAAAAATGGTTAAGATAGTAATTTTTGTATTATGTATTCATTCATCTACAGTAAGAAAATTTGGAAAAAAAATGAGAATGTTCCAAATTGCATTTAATTAATTAACAATTAGACTTATATTCCCAGACTAGGCATTAACACATTCTACCATTGCAGAATAGTAATAACAATACTTATTTAGTATGTACCATACCAAAGTATTGAAAACTTTATAAATAATATCCTGTTTGGCAACCCGGGTGGTTCAGCGGTTTGGCACCACCTTCAGCCCCGGCTGTGATCCTGGAGACCGGGGAACAAGTCCCATGTCAAGCTCCCTGCATGGAACCTGCTTCTCCCTCTGCCTGTGTCTCTGCCTCTCTCTCTTTCTCTCTGTGTCTCTCATGAATAATAAATAAATCTATATCTATATCTATATCTATATCTATATCTATATCTATATCTATATCTATATCTATATCTATATCTATATCTATCTATCTGGTTGGGGCACCTGGGTGGCTCAGTGGGTTAGGCATCTAACTTTGGCTCAGGTCATGATCTCAGGATCCTGGAATAGAGCCCCATATGGGGCTCCCCTGCTCATGCACTCTCTCTCTCTCTGTCTATCTCAAATAAATAAAATCTTAAAAATAAGTAAGTAAATAAATAAAATCCTGTTCTTGATAAGAATACTAAGTGTTACAGAAGCTAAGTGACTTAGGAAAACTTATATAGCTAGTAACCCAGTTAGGAGCAAGAATCCAAATTCAGATCTTTTAGACTCTGAACACACTATCCTCATACACTAAACAACTATCATAGAAACGTACAAACTTAAAGGACACACTTATATCACACTTATACCATGGTAAGTTTTCTTCTCATCCACTAAAACAGCTATTTTAACTACTGTTAAAAGTGACTTTTACTTATCTCTTGAACTTTCCACTTCCTTATTTACTGGCTAATCATTTAAGAGGCAGTAAATCAGTGCAAAAAAAAAAAATGCTTATCAGGAGGGAGGAGAACCTAAAGTTAGAACTATGGGATGTGTGCGTGGTGTGTGTGTGTGTGTGTGTGTGTGTGTGTGTGTGTGTGTGTGTAACTGAAGGCTCCAATTGGCTTCTCGCATATATATTTTAAAATCTCTGGCTATCCTTGGGAGAGTAAGACCCAATGACCTCTATTCAAAACCCTCTCAAAATTTCTTCCCTGATATTTGGCATAAGACTATGCTAGAAAGCTTGAGTTTCTATTTAAAATGGATAAAATTTATATGTACCTTATAAGAAAAATTTAGCAATTCATCATTTGCTGTCAAATGCTTGGGGAAATCTGGATGAAAAGTGATAAATGAAAACTTCAATAATAGAAAAATGAGGGATTGGATAGCTCATTCATTCAAACATTTTGAAATAATGAAATTTTTCATTATCAAGAGTTTGGATTAATTTAAGTAGTCTTACTGTATAAGTTTATATTGAGTATATTATACTTTATTATAGTAATATAGTAGGGACTGCATTTTATTTAAAATTATATTTTATTTAGGATTGTACTTTCTGTGTACATGTAACACCATGTAACATATGTGTATAATGTGTATGGTTTCATAATAATGTCAAGTTCCACAGGCCCATAAAGTAAATTCTATTACAAAATTTCTTCCTCACCTAAATAGTGATTTTTAAATAAAAGAAACATCAGCATTATCTACAAATGCTTTAATTTTTTTCAAATAATTGCAAGTGTTTTGACCAAAGTAAAAGGGAATAGGTAATGGACTGAACCATCACTGTCACTGCATTAGATAGGGCACAAAGAAATATCACATAGCAAACTCAGAACATCTAAGAAGATTAACAGGATTGATTTGCTTGAACACTGTACCCCTTGAAATTATATTAAGAAGAAAGGGGGAAAAAACTGACATTTTACAAGTGTCAATAATGGTTTAATATAGTGAAAGAATGCAGAGGGAATAGACAGCCTTTGCAAAGATCAACTTGTCATTTCCCTAATATATCAAACAATGCACATTCTGTAGAATAAATGCCTGGTGAGTGCATATAGGTTAAACATGGACATATCCACACAGTCACGGAAATCTTACTATCTCTGTCAGTACATTCAGCATGAAGTGGCAGTAAGATCATATATAACAATTTCCAAAAGAAAATGAAAGAAAGTGAAATGCCAAAAGCAATAGGTCAGGAGAAAAGCACAGTTTGGGGTGAGGTAGAGAAAGGGAATTTTGGGTGTCAATAACTCTTTGACAAAATACATCTAAAATCTACAAGCTGCTCAAAGAAGACATTTGAAATCACAGACATGGAACAGAAATCGTTTTCCTAGCAATTCAAATACCAGGGAGTATTCTCAAAGCTTAATTTTTCCTCTTTTCCTTGGCATAAATGTCTTTCCTATCTATGTCTTCCTGCACTGGCATAAATGTCTTTCCTATCTATGTCTTCCTGCACAAGGATTCATGATTGATTTTCACTGCATATGTCAACAGATGCCTTAAATATTAACTTCAGACTTCAATCATAACTAAATCATTACCAGAACCTAATGGAATAGCCGTTAAGGTTCAAGCCAGCATAGATTATTTAGAAGAGATAAGCATGGAAAAGAGAGACATGGTGTTACCCCATTGTATGTCACGAAAGTACACAGACATCTAAGATGAGTGATCAAAGGGAATCTAATAGAGAGTATTAAACTTAATAGGGAAGAATCAATAAGAGACAGTGATGTGGTAGGAATTGTAATTGACAATTTTAAACATAGGGAAGAAAGTAGATAACATTTTGTTCTGTTTATCAGAGTGGCCTTGTGTCAGAATAAGGTATTGGTTAGTTAGTCAGAAAGCAGAAAGCATGCAATGATATTTAAGGTCCTCTTGGTATTTATAATATTTAAATAAATAGAGAAAATAATTTAGAACATTCAATCTTCTTGATTGTAATCTTACCAATGAGGAAAAGTTGATTGATGATCAAAGACTATAAAGAAGCAAATATTTAGGGAAAGAAGTAGCCATCTAAGCCACTAAAAAAAAAAAAAAGTCTAAATATGATTTATCAATTAAGAGGAAAAAACAAGCAGTTTAAAGATGGAAACTACAGTGAGAAAAACTGTGTAAGAGGAAAACATTATGAATTCATAATCAACTGTATTGATTACATGATTATCATTTTGCAAATACCAGAGCCAAGACTCAAACATGATCTTTTCCCTAGCTAGACTTCGTTTACACTTACTATAAGCCCCTCCTGTGCTTACCACACTCCATACCCAAAGAGAGAAGAAAAGAAACCAATCTTGTGAACTATCCGCAGGGTAACATGAGCAGTCAAAACTCAGCTACTGCTTCAGTTTCTTAACCATCATGACACTAATAATTCTCCATGTATGCAAGTCAGTTTTGCCCACTGATAAGCATTTTGGGAAGATGAGCATCTGAAGTTTGAAACTTATTTTTTAAAGTAATTTATTAAGGCAAAGATACACGTAACATAAAATAAACCATTTTATAATAAACAATTCAGTAGCTGTTAGTATGTTCACAATGCTATGTAACCAATGTTTCTATCTAGTTCTTAAGTATTTAGCTCACTCCAAAGTAAGCACTTTTTGTATTAAGCAGTTTCTCCCTATTTCACCTCTCCCAGGCCTTAGAAACCAGCAGTCTGCATTCTGTCTCTAAGGAATTATCTATTTCACATATTTTGTATAAATGAAATCATACAGTGGTGACCTTTTGTGTTTGGCTTCTTTAACTTGCCATAATGTTTTGGAGATTCATCATGTTATTTCATGTATCAGTACTTCATTCCTTTTTATAGTTGAATAATATTTCATCATACGTATGTATTGCTCTTTGGTTATTCATTCATCATTTGTCATGTTGAGGAAGTTCCCCTCTATTCCCAATTCTCTGCAAATTTTTATCACGAGAGGATGTTGAATTTTGTTAAATATTTTTTAACATGCTATTTTTGAGTAGTTATCTTTTGAAAAATGAAGAAAACTCTTGAAAAATGGACAGAACATATAGTTCATGTAACCTAAAAAAAAGAGGAGAGGAATGGTACTGGTCATCATGGGCTCATTAACTCAAAACCTGAGAGGTACTGAAATAAATTATCTAATAATCAATTTACAATCATCTAATAGAATATAAGATACTAGATAGTATATGAGTTTAGAAAGTGGGAATAAAGCCCCCCAAATGCATTGTTTTTTTTTTATGGAAAGATGAATAATTATATGGAAAGAGATGATAAAGTGAGAGAATACTGAATAATCTTATATTTCAATAATACTTTTTTATTATAGCTCATGGCATTGCCATCTGTAATCCAGAATTTTAAGTGTCATTGGTGCATAAGAGAAACACTGATTACTTATCCATTTATTAGCTGAAGGTCATTAAGGTTGTTTTCAGTTTTTTAGAGTTACAAATAAAGCTAGGATAAAATTTGTGTAAAAACTTGCATGTGAAGATATTTTTATATTGGTTTTCTATTGCTGCTATGGCAAATTACTGTGAATTTAGTGGCTTTAGACAACTAAATAGACAACTACCTCTGGTTTATATGGGTCAGAATTCCAGGCACATGGTCTCTCAACTGATTTCTCTGTTTCAAGTCTCATAAGGTTAAAATCAAGTTGTCATTAGCACTGCACTTCTAAACTCTGAAAGAACATGCTTCCAAGTACTTTCAGGATGTTGGGGAATTCAGTGTGTTCTCCTGTTTTGCATGTGCCCCCCCCCCCCCATTTTCAAGCTAGCAAAGGCAGCCTCCTCATACTTTGAATATCTCTAACTTCTTCTGCCCTCAGTCAAGAGAAAGCTCTGCTTTTAAGAACTCATGTGATTACATTGGCCCATCAGATAACCCATTTTAATCTCCTTATTTTATTAATTTGTGTTTATTTTTTATTAAGTTAGTTCTATACCCAATCCAGTGTGGAGCTTGAGTTCATGACCCTGAGAACAAGAGTCACATGCTCAAACCAACTGAGCCAGCCAGGCATCCTAATAATCTCCATATTTTAAAGTTAACTGCTAAGTAAGATTAATTACATCGGCAAAGTCCCTTATGCCATCTAAGATAACATTCAGGAGTGTAACATTAGGGGACAAAGGTCATAGGGCCAAAATTCTACCTACCTTTCCAGGACCCTGTGGTAAGTGGATGTGTAATTTCATTTAAAAACAAACAAACAACAGTTGTCTTCTCTCTAGCATAGTTTTTGCCAAGTGTTTTTCTGTAATTATTTTCTTTGTTCCTCTACATCTAATGTGTCTATTTTTCATCTAATGGTCTTCATGATTTTTCCCTTTATCTCTGCATTTTACTAAATGTTTCCAATTAGATCTTATCACTACTTTGAATATAATGTGTCTACATGTGGATTTTTCTGATAGTTGCTTTCTGTTTTTTTTTTTAAAGATTTTATTTATTTATTCATGAGAGACACAGGGAGAGAGAGAGGCAGAGACCCAGGCAGAGGGAGAAGCAGGCTTCACGCAGGGAGCCTGATGCGGGACTCGATCCGAGGATTCCAGGATCATGCCCTGGGCCCAAAGGCAGGCGATAAACCGCTGAGCCGCCCAGGCGTCCCTTGGGTTTGGTTTTCATTTTATTCTTTTTGAAGGCCTTTGAGATTGAATATTTTGTTTAATATCTTCTGATGTTTTGAAACTCTTAGCCATTTTGTTTTCAAATATTTTTTGTATGAATTTCTCTATTCTTCTGCAATTCCAATTAACCGTATGTTCACATTTCATATTATTCTACTTTCATATGTTCTGTTGTTTTTCTCTTTTCTTTCTGTTTCAATTTGTGTCATTACTATTGACCTATTTACAGCTTCATTAGTAATTTTCTTGTCTGTAGTATCTCTAATAATGGGTCCACCAACATATACATCATCTCTCTAACTGCGTTTTTCTTTAACTCTAGCCTTTGATTCATTCTTATTGGTTTTTTTTTTCTCTCTTCTGAAATTTTGTGTCTCCTCATGTATGTTGTCCACCTTTTCTATTTAGATAATAATGAGAGGGTTTTTCCTTTTTTAATTCCTTAGCCTATAGTCTGAACATCTGAGTCCCCTCTAAAATTTCTGTTGAATACTTTGTTTCTTATTTGTTTAGCTTTTCCATTTCCTTACTTTTTTGTATATCTCATAACTTTAATTGCATGTCAGACGTTGTGTGTAGGATGACAGAAATCAAAAGAAAGAGCATTTGTGACTAGAAATAGGCATGTCTTCCCCACCCCCCCCCCCCGCTATGTTTTTAGTGGGAAAAATAAATATTGTCAGGAATTGTGCATGACTTGGGTATTGTTTCTGCAATGGATACTTTTAGTGCACTATCAGTTTCAAATCCTTCTGGTACTATCTTGTGCTTAGGTTCTTGGTTGATTTGTCAGGGGGTTTTCCTCAATGTTCCAACTCCACTCTCAGCTTTATGCCTTCCCTATGCTCCTGCATCTTCGAGGGGGCTTCTCCATGAGTTGTACCTCTCCCCAATAGATGGTTATTTCTAGTTCCTTCCTCTCACTGGTACAGTGAGGAGAGGGAAGGTTATCTTTTCTTCTGGTTCAGACTAATTTTTAGGAAGGTCCCCATTGCTGAAGTATGGGGCTTTCTCAGTTTTTCTTCCTTTCCTCAGGTAATAGATTAGTCAGTGATAGATTTCTCATTTAGCCTTCCCCTAATGACTTAAGGCTTTGTTCTTTGTGGAGACGAGACTAGATGGCTATTTGTGCTTTCCTTGCAGCTATGGGAGCTTCCCTTCTCCAAGCCTAAACTGCTAAGGAAGGTATTTCTCTGCTCTCCTATTCTGCTGCCAAATGTCTCATGCATATCCAGGGAGGTTGCAAAGTTGAGATTGTAAGCACGTGCTGCTCCCAGTGTTCTAGATTTGCATGTCGCCCCTCACTCAGACTTTGGCAATATATTAAAGCTGCGACAGAGTTCCTCTTCCCTTCTTGTATGTAGGCCTTGTCCATCCCCCACTGCCACAGGTGAACTGATGCTTGTGCCCCACCTTTCCTCATATTGCAAGGAAGGGGAGGAGGGCGGGTGTTGGAGGGGAATGGGTGACAGGCACTGAAGTGGACACTTGACGGGATGAGCACTGGGTCTTTTTCTGTATGTTGGTAAATTGAACACCAATAAAAGTTAATTAAAAAAAAAAAAAAGAAAACTAAAATTCCAGTATAATGGGCAAAAAAAAAAAAAAAAAAAAGAAATAGTTTTTCTCTGTAACTTCAGCTTTGTTGGACTCAAGAAAAATATAACTTTGTATGTTATCCAGCTGTTTTCTTATTGTTAGGATAGGAGTATACTCTTTTCAGATTTCTATATATTTGGCAGAAGCCTGAAGTCAATTATTATAAAAGTATGTGAAATTATTATGTCTGGATAGATAGATCTTTGAGGACAAGAATTATGTCTTACTTACTTATATCTCCATAACACTAGCCTCTAGACTCAGGGCAGGTCTATTGTATAAGCTTAATAAATAGTACTGAATTGAATTTATAATCTTACTATCAGAATTGATATATGGTTAGACTAGTGATTTGTAACTAGAGTGACTTTGCCCTCCATCCAGGGAATATTTGACAGTGTATAGAGGCATTTTTTCATTGTTGTCAGGCCTAGGGGCCAATATGCATATGTGTGTATGTGTGGGTGATACTGACATATGCTGCTAAGTATCTTTTAATGCACTAGACAGTCTTCCCACACAAAGAACTATTTAGTTCCAAATATCGATTACACTGATATTGAAAAACCTTGGATTATACTGACATGAGCATTATAAAGAACATTTTACATAGGCCAGATTAGGTTAATAGTCATGTGATCTTTTTCATAAATAGATAAATGTAACAAAATATATGATAGTACATGTTAAACATACTGACTTCTATTTATATGTGTTAGATAGAACATATCTGGCTGCAAGTAACATAAACTCCAATTAAAAATAATATAAGCAAAAAAATAATATAGGCAATAAGGAAATTTATTATATCGACAACAGGGAGTCTAAACGTAGAGCAGACTTTAGACAGAGTTGCTTCAGGATTGTGGTTCTTTTCCTCTATGATTTTTTGCGGTTCTTTTTATCTCTTTTCACAAGTTGTCTTTGTTAGGGATTACCTCCTCTCAGAATCACAAGATGGCTTCTAGATCCAATGGGAAGCTTGTTTTCGCTTTATTATCATATTTTATATGAATGATGGTTCATAATATCGTCTCTAAAACAGGCAAGTTCAAGTTAAATGAGTAGGAAAGTTTATTTCAGTAGAGGCTTGGGGCAAAGAATCAATCCCAGGATGATTTGAAGATTATTGAAAACACAAGGATATGAAAATATATTTTCTAAAGCTATGTTTATTTGCAAAGAAAAAAGTCTGGAAGGATGTAAATCAAAGTATTAAGCAGTTTGTGTGGGTTAAAATTTTAGGTTATTACATATTCTTTTTTTCCTTAAAGATTTTCTTTATTGGGGCACCTGGGTGACTCAGTCAGTTAAGCATCTTTCTTTGGTGCAGGTCATGATCTCAGGGTCCTAAGATGGAACCCCATGTAAGGCTCCCTGCCAAACAGAAAGTCTGCTTCTCTCTCTCCTTCTGCCTATTCCCCATTCCCCCTGCTGGTTCAATCTCTCTCTTTCTCTCTCAGATAAATAAAATATTAAAACTTTAAAAATGTATTTATTAGAGACAGAGAGTGCACACACGTGAGTGCGGAGGGGGGTGCGGGGTAGGGAGGAAGGGGCAGAGGAAAAGGGAGAGAGAAAATCCCAAGCAGACTCAGTGCTGAGCATAGAGCCTGATGTGGGGCTCCATCTCACCATCTTGAGACCATGACCTGAGTCAAAACCAACAATTGGACGCACACTGAGCCACCCAGGCACTCCTATATATTCTTTTTACAATATTTCTACTAGTGCATTGCTTTTATGTATTACTTTTAAACTGCAAAGTGAAGGGAAAGGTAGTTCTAATGAACTAAAATAAGATACTCTTTTTTTAAAATTTTTATTTATTTATGATAGTCACAAAGAGAGAGAGAGAGAGAGAGAGGCAGAGACACAGGCAGAGGGAGAAGCAGGCTCCATGCACCGGGAGTCCGACGTGGGATTCGATCCCGGGGCTCCAGGATTGTGCCCTGAGCCAAAGGCAGGCACTAAGCCGCTGCGCCACCCAGGGATCCCTAAAATAAGATACTCTTAATAAAATATAAGGAAAAGAAAAAAATTTTAACATATTTTTAACAGAAATATTCAAACTGTTAATGGGGGGGGGGCTTTTATCGATGGGGTTTACCTTAGAAATATCAGCAAACATCTTAGCTTAAGCTATTGACTTTGTGTGGATCACTAAGAAAATGTATATATATTTATTTTCTCGCCTTCCATCAGGCAATCCATTGCTTTGGTCTGGCAGGACTTTGTTCTTTGTATGTTCCACCTTGAAATGCTCATCTTTCTTATTATGCTCTGGCACACATACTCTCTCTAGCTTTTGTTTTTCAATTCATCCATACCTACAGACTGAAAACTTTGGAATTATTCCTTACTCCTCCTTCTCTGTCTCAAGTTTCACAATTAATCACTTGTCATGTTCTGAAAATTCTCTCTCAGGAAGTTCCCTTCTAAGTCCCATTTTCCAACTCACTGCAATTGCCCTATTTCAGACTTCTATCATCCCTACCTGAATCATTATAGTTTTAGCCCCATAGACCTTAATGGCTCCTCATGTAATATTTGTTTAAATTCTCCATTACAGAGGACCTTTTTAATTTTTTTTAAAGATTTTATTTATTTATTCATGAGAGAGAGAGAGAGAGAGAGAGAGAGAGGCAGAGACACGGGCAGAGGGAGAAGCAAGCTCCATGCAGGGAGCCTGATGTGGGACTTGATCCCGGGTGTCCAGGATAATGCCCTGGGTAGAAGGCGGCTCTAAACCGCCGAGCCACCCGGGCTGCCCAGAGGACCTTTTTTCAAATATAAGTGAAATCATGGAATAACATATGATTTGCATTAACAAATGCAACAGTGTCTTCTTATATCTTACAGAATTAAGTGGGACTCTGATATAGGCTCCTCTTCAATATATGTCTTAAATTGATTCATGTTAGTCATAGATTGAATGTCTTAATTAAGTCTCCCCTAGAGCTAGATCCTACTCTCAAATAATTCTGAGCTAAACTCTTTCTCAGCGTTCCCAGTCCCCAGGCATTACCATGAGAGCCAACTATGATTTCATTTCTTTTTTTTTTTTTTATGATTTCATTTCTGCTATCATTTCTTTAGTGCTTAAAATATCCCAAACATTTTACTAAACATTTTACACACTTGTCTCCTTAATTCTCACATTTCATCTATAAAATAAGTTTTACTATTTCACCCCATTTAATAAATGAAATACTTCATAACGGAGAGATTAAGTGGTCTAAAGCCACTATAGCTAGGAGATGGTGGAGCTAGTTTCACACCCATTTTATCTGACTATAGGATTTATGGTCTCTATCACAAAAGTACAATTCTGATTTCGTTAATTACTCTAGAGCACCAAAGCAAAGATTTAACATTCTTAATTTTTATTTATTTCCATATGGTTTTATTTTAACTGGCTAACTTGTCTCCCCAGTGATTTGCAAAGTTTTGAAGCAAGGGCTTTTGTTCTATTATCCCAATTCTGTAGTGCTTAGCAATACTTTGTAGATAGTTGGTATTAAATGAATATTAGCTAAATAACTAATTTATTTGCTTCATAGAGTCTCCTTACCTCAATTCATTTTAGAGTTAACTAATAAATTAATCCTATTAGTTCTGATCATGTCACTATTTTGCTGAAAATTTTTCAATAAAAACTCACTTCCTTCTACATAAAACCCCAAATCCTCAAACTATCCTTGGGTAATTCCATGATACAAACCTAATATTCTTTTTAGATGTCATATTTCACTACTGCTCTTCACAAAGCCTCTGCTTATTCAAAAGTTACTGTTACATACATGCTTCTTTCTGTCTTCTTGGCCTTGGCACAACAGGTTCCTACATATTAAATATTCTTTTTCTCACCTCCAAATGATCAAATTCAAAACTGAACTTCTCTGACATGGTTCACCCATATCAGTCCTCTAAACATCTATATTATTTTATCTGCACTATATTAGTGGCCCAATGTTTGATTTACCATTGTTTCTGAAACATTATATACCTTGGTACCTTGCAAACAGCAAGATATTTAATAAACATTTAAATAAGAAAGTGGTGGGGATAAGCTTTTAGAATAATTTATATATACCTAAAATTTAAACAATATATATTGAAATTTTTTCAATAATTTATATGAGACAGAAAACATATTGTTAAAATATAGGCAATCGTCTTTTGAGGAAAGCTGGAGAGATCTGAAATATTTAACCTAGAGAAGATAAAACCCTGATATCTTTTACAGCATGTATTGAGAGTAATGCTTAGAATACAATGGATTGAAAAGAAAAGAGCATTAAAAAGTTATATCTTTCAGACCAGAAAAGATTGACATGGAGAAAGTTTTTCATTTCAGTGGGGAATGGAACAATTTTGTAGGACTATATATATTCCATGCCAGTCTTAAAAACATTTTTGGTTAGGGAAAAGACTATTTCCAGATATACAGCAAGGTATGCTACTTTTAAACAGTGTGTACCAGAAAACAAACATGATAATATTAAGATCAGAATTGAATTCACTTAAACTACAAATCAGATTTCTATTTTAAAAGTTAATGAGAAACTATATAGAAGAATTATATAGGTATATTGAGGGAAAACCAATTAGTTTAATGTGCTAGATGGGTTGTTGGATTTGAATTAAGGAAATAAGTTAAATGCCAAAAGCAAATGTTAAAACTGACTTTAAGGCATTCTAAGTTTAATCTTACGATTCTAAACTTACGAGTAACTTGACTTTGTAGGCAATTCTCCTATGCAAAGAAGTAAATTTCAGAGGTCGTTTTTGGTTTATACTTCTAAACTGATGCATCACTTTTTGCTTTCCAATGATTTAAGGTGGAGAGAGAAAAGATTATACTCATTCATCTTCCTAATGATATCTGCCTTCCAGACCATACTCTGCATCTCTAAGATGAATTTTTCAAATAGCAAATAATTCAATAGAGAAGTGCCCTTTCCAAGGGAATATTTTTGTGGCAAGATAATTTTTGAGATATTCATTTATGATTCCTCTCTGTATTTTGTTATTTTTTTTCTTGTAGGCTCTGCTCAGCTTGCCTTGTGAAAGATTTGTGGTAGGTCTTCCAGGCTTTTGTTTCTAAATAAAATTTACTGAGACCAACTGAGGAGAAGAGATTTTTGAGATAAGAAAAAAATCCAGTGAGAATGGGAAAAAAAAGAGAATAAGTATTGGTAGACATTATAAATATTAAAAATATATGAAATAATTATATATAAAATATGAAAGTATGTAATTTTTAAAGAATCACCCATATTCACAACCCTAACTCAGGCTTTGGGAGAAAAGGAAAAGTGGAGAGTTTGGGTCATCCCCAAAGACAGAGCATGCACTGAATGATGTTTGTAGATAGAATAACAATGAAGTACATCTCATCTCATCAGAGGGTCACCACGAGAAACATTGCTCCAGCATCTGGAACCTTATGCAAGATAAATCACCATTTGAAAACTGAATGGCCTTTTCTTATTGGCTGGACTAAAGGATTATTGCATGTTGTGCGTATGGGTGTTTGTGTGCATGTTTGTATGTTTAACGGCAAATGGGTTCATCTTCGTCAGCAGCCATTTATCTATTGGGTCTCTCATTAGCTAAGGATGCCCCAACTTGCATTAATATTTTCTTAATTTTTGGTTGTGCGCACGGAAGTACCTAGCAGGCATCCTTAAAAAAATTATCAGGAAAATTTCAGAGCAGGAAATAAGTGACTTCAGAGAGCATGTGTAGAGGCACAGTTAGCACCCGAGGGTGGGCAGGTATGTGTGTAATTGCCCATGACTGTGCCTGAAACCAGAAATAACATCAAGAAAATGAAAAGTGTCAGTATCACCAAATCAACAGTTTAACGGAGCTCTGATGGTAATGTGGAAGATGGATGAGAAATGGTATCGGATGCTATAGGGGAAAATTGCCAAGATATGAGGAGCTCAAAATTAAAATTATGATGGTAGGAATCAAATAGGCAGATGGATTGGAGCAATATTAAGGAGATACACAGGGCAAACCTTGTAGTCAAAGCTAGGTTTCTAAGAATATGATAGACAGTTGAGGCATCCTCTGAAATGAGAAGATCACAGCATGTTTGAGAGAAAACTTGTAAGTTCCAATTTTGACATGTTTTGTTGAAAAATCTATGACATATGCACATTTAGGAGTTCAGAGTTAATGAGAAAGTTCTGTGCTGGATATGGCAAGATTTAAAACTTTTTTTTTTACATTTTTTTAAAGATTTTATTTATTTATTCATGAGAGACAGAGAGAGAGGCAGAGACACAGGCAGAGGGAGAAGCAGGCTCCATGCAGGGAGCCCGATGTGGGACTCAAACCCGGGTCTCCAGGATCATGCCCTGGGCCGAAGGCAGGCGCTAAACCGCTGAGCCACCCAGGGATCCCTTTTTTTTTTTTTTTACATTTTTGAGAAAGGAATATCTTAGTAATAGAAAGTTAAAGAAATATAACTATCAGGACTCACGATTAAAAGCATACAAATGATCATAAATGGCACTGAATCTGTTTTGAGTAATATTTAATGAATTCAGTTACTGAAGCAAAAACACTTAAAGAACACTGTATCTGAAAGCTGAAATGCTTATACAGAATAGGAGCATGTATAAAGATATCTCCTTATGCTGGCACATGCTGTTAACTTTCAAAAAATCGAGCAATTATGGCCTTATTTAATATTCATATCAACTTATTTAAGGTACACAGAGAAATACTGTCCTTATTTGGAGGATAGGGAAACTGCATCCTGGAAAGAATAATATGTCTTTTCATAAGTAACAAAAAGAGTTAATTGCATAGACTTGACTTCCTGATTCTCACATGACCACTCTTCCATTATGCCTTTTTTATTCAAGGAAATTATGGACAATGTGACAGTTACAAGTCCCCACAAGTTACAAAATATCCTTTTATGAACTGGGAAAATAATTATTTTTTATGTAGATTCAAGAATTGGTCATTTGAATCTAGTCATAACAAAGTACAAACAAAAAACAAAACAAAAAAACAGGTAACGTCACACGACAGAAATCTATTGTTTCTGGAGTCTAGAAATCCAAAACCAAGATGCTAGCAGATCTAAGCTCTCTGAAACCTTCAGAGAAATTGTTCCTTGCCTTTTCTTAGCTTCTGTTGATTTTCCTGAAATCTTTGTTTTTCTTTGGTTTACAGCTACTTAACTCCAGTCTCTGCCTTCCTTGTAGCACAGTGATCTATCTACCTCTGTCTCTATCTTCAGATAGCATTCTTTGAAGGACACCCGTCCTACTGGAGTTCCGGCCCACCATACTCCAGGATGACCTCATCTTAATTAATAACACCTGCAACAACTCTGTTTCCAAATTGGGTGGCATTATAGGAAACATGGGATTAAGATTTCAACATACTTTTTTTTTTTTTTTTTTTTGGTGGGGCTTGGGGAGCAAAATTTCAACTGATAATAGCAACATATCTAATTATAGTAGTAAAATATTTTGTTCTTATTGATAAATTTAATGAAATGAATATATTTTAAATATTGGAAGAGACTTTCAGAAGATTCAGAACTATAATTCCCACTTTAAATTACATTAACAAAGTATCCCTGAAGGACTTTAGGATATGATAGATACTTAACGGACAAATGGAAAGGAGTTATTTAGAGTTTAAAATCTAATTTGTTTATGAGCTAATAATTTTGTTTTTCATGACATAGAACAGTACATTTTAATTTTAGTATTTTAGTTCATTTTCCATAATTTTGAAATAGGTTGATGATGAAAACATTGCTATTTATTATATAAATTTTTTAAAAAGAGAAATTTTCATTTTTTGTAGATAAAGAATATTTTTGCTATGAGAAAAAAATATATATGTATTTCCTTATGTAAATATGTTTATAATTATTTTATATAAATTTCTGATTTTTAAATGATATTTAATTTCATATAAATTCATATTATGTCCTTACAAGCATCAAAATATCGATGTGTATTTTGGTCTTAGTATCTACTTGATAAAGGGCTCCATTTAAGATATCTGTAGACTGACATAGAAAATTTATTTGGAATATACTGTAACTAAAGATATCCAGGCATACCTAGCTATACTGTGCTTTGCAGATATTGCATTTTTACAAATTAAAGGTTTGTAAAAAACCTCTCTTGAGCAAATCTTTCAGCACCATTTTCAACACCATTTGCTCACATTATGTTTCTGTGTCACATTTTGGTAATTCTCACAGTATTTCAAACTTTTTCATTATTATTATATTTGTTATGGTGATCTGTGATCAGTAATTATGACGTACTGAAACCTCAGATGATGGTTATCTTTCTTTTAGCAAAAAGCATTTTTAATTAAAATATGTACTTTTTTTAGACACAATGCTATTGCACACTTAATAGACTACAGTGTAATAGTAAACATCACTTGTATATGTACTGGGAAACAAAAGTTCATTGACTTGTGTTATTGCAGTATTCAATTTATTGCAGTGGTCTGGAACCAAACCCAAACCATACATTTCTATGTATGCCTATATAATAATATTATTAATCAAAGTCCATCCAAAAACACCAAAAATCTTCACTGTATTTGCCCTGCCATGGATAGGAGGAAAGTACATGTGTACTCTGCTGCAGGAGAAAATGGTTTAGGGCAACTACATCTGAACATAGAGAAAACTGCAAATTTAATAAACCTACATGCCATTTCATTTCCTTCCCATATATGCCAGGTGAATGTTTACTCAACTCTAGCAACCCAAATTTATGAAGTAAATGGAAATTCAGTGGCTAGGAATACATTTTTTCCTCCCTTTTATTCTTATGTATAAAATAAACTGTTTCTAAGTCCTTGTCATAAATCCAAGACACGTATGACTATTCATAATAATGACTATGCATAATGCCTAGAAATTTTAGTAGAAAAAGATATATCTTCTTTTACTTTTACAAATATTAATCATTCAGTTATTGTTACTAAACGCAAACAAGCAAAACACACAAAAAAGCAAAGAGAAATGACTGTCAAAGTTACTCTGAACAAAAACTGTTTTCAAATTATTTTAATTACGTTGTCAAATCCTGCTCCAGTGCCAGATATGTAGAGGCAAATTGATTTTGTTACCCAGTCCTGAACTCTTAGAAGTGATTGATTCAGTGACAGCACTAGTCCTTCCCATATGCCAATTAAAGAATGAGCTAGGAACTGTTCCATCTGCTTCTCACATGAGCCATTGGCTAAGGCCCATAGAGCTTAATATACAGTTGCTGACCCTTCAAAAGTTAATACTTTGAAAAAATAAAATGAAATAAAGACAGTTACAGTTTTTCTTTGTCTATTATATGTTAAGATTTTGTGGAATGATCTAAAATTCTAGTTTAGGTAAATATAGAGGAAACTTTGGTGTAGTAGAAGAAGCTAGAAATCTATGGGTTCATGGCTGGGCCAAATGTCTTCCATTTAGATTTCCTTCTCTGAATTAATTTCTGAGTCTCATTTTCCTGCTCTTGTGAAAATGGGGAAGATAATTGTGACTTCCTTCCTTATAAGTCTATTGTTAAGACTAAATAAGACAATCCATGTAAATCAATTGGCACACAAACTGTCTGTTACCCTTTCCTTCTATAATAATGGCTAAAGTATATTAAGCTTTTCTGGTATATCAAGTACCATGCAAAATGTTTCACTTGCATTATCCCCATTATTACTGAGAACAGTAATATGAGAAGATTTAAGAGGTTGGGTAACAGAATACAAGGCCAGTGAGGCATCTGGAATAAAAGTGGAATTTAGGAAACAATGAAGATGTGTAGATGGACTGCAAGGTTATGTGATATGGCAAGCAAAATAATTTTCCTTCTCCAATAGACTCAAAAGCTGTTCCATGAGCTCTTTTTGGAATGTGATGGAATCTTGACTATTGATTGAAAAGTGTGTCCTGACTGAGACCAAAAGCCCCCCATGAACATACAGTTAGATCTAGAATATAGAAAATAGTTATTATATGCCTCAAAGAACACTTTATGGAGGAAGGATGGCCAGGCAGGAAGGAAAGATTAAAGATCAAATTAAATTCTATGTTGGTTGTTTATTTTTAACATTGTTATTAAGGGTACTAGATTTCAATTTAACCAGTCATCTCCGCTTGGGCTACTATAACAAATTATCATAGACTGAATGGCTTAAACAACATTTATTTCACGTGGTTCTTCTAGAGGCTTGAAGTCCAAGATCAAGTGCCACTATAGTCAAGTTATTGGTGAGAACCCTTTCCTGATTATGTCCTCACATGGTTTTTTCTTGGTGCATGCGCACAGAGACATGCTGTGTCTTCACCTCTTTTTATAAGGGCATTGACTCCATCATAAGGGCCCTACTCACATAACCTCATCTAACCCTGATTACCTCCCAAAGGCCCCACCTTCAAATATCATGTTAGAATTTGGGGTTTCAGCATATGAATTTTGGGGGTACTCAAATATTCAGCCCATAGCATTAGTTAATTTTAAAAAGTTGGCTCAATAAAATTTAAGTTATGCTTTTTATTAGACGAGCTTGCATATAATACATATGAGGATTTCTATTAGCAATAAAGGGTTTGTCTACTAAACTACAGAATTTTGTTTTATTGACCAAGTTATTCAAAGTAAGCCTCTTTGACTGAATTGCAATCAGAGTTAAATGTTATAGCTTCTATGTCATGGCATTTACAGCCTATAAAATCCAATTTAATGGAAAAGTCTACAGATAGGAGAAAGACAAAGAACATATCAATAATCTCTCTTTATACAGATTTTGTGATTGATATGCTTTCAAATTATTTCATATTACACATATAAAAAGCCTTAAGATTATTTATAGCCTTCTAGTAAAAAAGAAAAACCTAATGGTTTTTGGTTCTAATGGTTTTTAAAAGGATTAGCCTTTACTGCCCAAGATTTACTGAATTGTGTAGATAAGGTAGAGGAGAATACCTAGGTGTGGTGAAATGGTCAGGAAACACTTGTGCAGATGTGAATTCAGTTGAATGTGTCATTATTAGGGTCTGGTTCCACAGGGACTAGCAAAAACTTGCTTCTGCCAAGAGTTTAAGGGCCTTCTGACAAGGAGTAAGTGTCTACTATCAAAATCCTGTCTGCTGGGGACCTGGGTGGTTCAATGGTTGAGTGTCTGCCTTTGGCTCAGGTTGTGATCCCGGGGTCCTGGGATTGAGTCCCACATCAGGCTTCCTAGAGGGAACCTGCTTCTCCCTCTGCCTCTGTCTCTGTCTCTCTATGTCGCTCATGAATAAATAAATAAAATCTTAAAAGAAGAAGAAGAAGAAGAAGAAGAAGAAGAAGAAGAAGAAGAAGAAGAAGAAGAAGAGAAACAAACCCTGTCTGCCAAACTATTCTTAGGACAATTTGTTCTTATGAAAAAGGAAAATAAGAAAAGGAAAGAAAAGAAAATTTGAAAAGAAAAAAATGGAAGAGGGTAAAGTGTAGTTTTGAGGGAAAGGCCATTTTTAAAATAGTACATAGACTATTAAATAGAAATACAGAAAAAAAACTAAAATGTTTCCAATAGTGAAGAATAAAATAAAGCTGTTCATCTGATTTTAATCCACTATGCAGAATATATTATATTTTATATCTACCTTGATTTTTACTCACAGAGCTCCTGTTATAGGTAGCATAATTGACCACAAATTCTAAATGCTGTTGTTTGAAATTTTTCTCTGTGTTTTCACGGAAGCCACACTCCTTCCCATGGTACTAAGAGAGACTATTCCTGGGAAATATGAGCCTTGTTGTTGCCTGACTTTAGTTTAAGGACTCTACATTGGTCTTACTTTTTTTACAATACTTTTAAAAATTAAAGTATCATGCTCCATTTTTATCTATTAGAATTGATTTTTTCCCATTTACCCATATTCTCATTTCTCATTTTCAGTGACACTTATGGTAACCCAAGACCGTTATTTTGACTTCATCTAATTTGTGGAAAGAATTATTATTACAAATATCATAGTACAGTAAGGATAGATATTCATCCTCCTATTTCTATGTCCCATTCTAAATTACACTTCTCTAATTCTATTTGAGTTACGTTAGACTAGATATATAAAACAAGTATGTCTTGACAAGTTAAGACTTATAGAGATTGTGGACCAAGAACTCTTTTAAGGTGCTTGCATTTGTCAAGAGTCTCCAGAGAAACAGAGCTGGCAAGATGGCAGGCTGGAAATTCCACAAGAGTTAATGCTGCAGTTTTTAGTCCAAAGGCAGTCTAAAAGCAGAATTCCATCCTCTTAAAGGGACACCTTTTCTCTTAAGGTTGTCAACTGAATGGATGAGGCCCACTCAAATTATGAAAGAGGAATCTACTTTATTCAAAGACTACTTATTTAAATATTAATCACATCTAAAAAATAACAACATAGCAACGTCTAGACTGGTGTTTGGCAGTATAGCCTAGCCAAGTTGGCACATAGAATATTACCAACTTCTTAGTGGATTTTAGTTCATTTCCTCAGTATCCATCTCACTTTTCAAAAGTTATGGTAATAATTCCCCCTTGTGCCTTTGGTCAAATTTTCCCCTTCCCAGCCTTTTATGTCTTCCTTTATGCTAGCTATCTTTTTGTATAGTACAAATTTATTTCCATAATGGAGACCCATATATAATAATTGAGATAGCAGGTCAATTACTCTCTTTTGAACATTCTCTTGGCTCCCCAAGAAAATAAGACTTTATCTAGAATCAGGTTAGGATATGTTGTGCTATTAAAGAATCCCAAAATGCCAGATTTGACAATAACAAAGGTTTATATATTTTTAACCACAAGTCTATTGATAGTCATAGCCCACACTGACTTCATTCCAGGACTCAAGATCTCTTTAGAACATTGTAATTCTTGAAATAGAGGGATAAAAGAGATTATGAACCATATACTGACTCTGCCCTACAATGACATATGTCTGCCCACATCTCTTTCATTGGAGAAAACCCAAGTTCATCAGAGTGAGGATTTACAGTCTTCAACAGGAAAGAATTGTATATTTCTGGTAAGTTATATATAATCATAGTCAAGGATCTTGTCTAGATAAAATCTTTAAGTCTGAAGTCTTCAAAGTCTCCATTCTTTTTCAACTGGCCTCTGTATACTGTTCACACCCTGGCCTTTAGTTTAAAGTCTTAAAGCAATTTGGCTTTGCCTGAGGCTGCCTTAAAGCAATTTGGAATAATAGGTCTTTTGTTGTAGGCTCCTACTCTTGTTTAGTGGATAACACTCAAAGGAAAGTACTTGGCGAATGCAATTACTAGATTACTTCCGGTTAAAGTTGTAGCTTCAAAACCATCATAATAACCATTACAATTTAGTATTTTCAACCCTGGAAACTACAACTTGTAGAACTCTCAGTCAATTTTGATTGCAGGTCACAAGTAGAGAGCAAACTCTTAGGACAGAATTATTTCCTTCTATTTCTACCTCTATTCTTTTTTTTACAAAACTCAGAAAACAGCAAGAAGTACTCAACATTCTTATTTTTTTCCTTTCATTTCCCCCTCTTTATAACCTCAGTCATCACATGGTCTTCATCCCAAGCAGCAGTTTAGCCAAATATTTCATTACTGCACATCAGGAATCAAACTGTTTCCACTCTATAGTTGTTAGATCCTGTTCCCCAACCCTAACCCCTGCACTGGCTCTGTGCTGGGCATGGAGGCTGCTTAAGATTCTCTTTCTCTCTCTCCATCTGCTCCTCCCCCACCTTGCACAAGCACTCTCTCTCTAGAAAAAAAAAATTCATTATGTAATCTGTATGATACTACATTTATTGACTTCTTTATTGGTGATGGTCTTTAGATTACTCCCAATCTTCTCTGTTATGAGCATCCTTGTGGATGCATTTTGTTTGTTTAATTGATCATATCTTTTTAAATTCCCAGTAGAACAAATTCTAGATTAAATATTATAAACATTTTAAATAGTTTAAGTGCTAACAAAGGTTCTTTGGAAATTTTGAGTCAATTTATTATTGCAGTAACACATCTGAGAGTGTCCATCCATTTTATAGTACTTTCAACCATTTCAATACAATCCTCTGACTCTTCCAATATGAAAATAAAAAATGATCTTACAGGGTGATATTTATTTATATGCTTTACTGTATCATTAAGTCGAACATCTTGTATTCTCTCATTACACTTTTTTTTTTAGTGATTTGCAATGTATATCAATTATAATAATTCTAGAGTTTTATTTTTGATTTATGAAAGCAGGAACTCTATCTTACATATTAGGTATTTTCATTACAAATCAGAATTATATTGCAAAGTTGCTGAAATCTATATTAAAATATCCAACTGGTGTTCTGATAAAGTGAGTAATCTTCTTTTAAAATTGATATGGAGCAATAAAGGCTCAAAATAACTATGTCAACCTTAATAAAGAGTAATAAAAAGTATAACTTTGCTCCACCAAATATTAAGATACATTACAATATCACAGAAATAAAAACAGTACTATTCTGTACAAGAATAGACACTTAAATATCCATACACAAATGGCATCTTAACATATAATAAAGTTGGACTGTTACATCAATGGGAGGAAGACAGATTATCTGGAAGATTGACTTCGGAGAAGTAGTTCACACCATGTAGTAAAATAAAATTTTAGTCCTGCTTAACACTACAAAAGTAGAAGTGCATAAATTAAGATTTAAATGTGTAAGATAAAGTTTTAATTTAAATAGAAGGAAATAGAGAACAATAACTTTTTAATTTAAGACTGGGAAAGAGTTCCTTTAAAAATCCTTTAAAAGCTAAACTATAAATCTCAAAATTGATACACTTTGATCATATAAAAACTAAAGTTTCTTTTTCAAATAAGAATATCATGGAAAAATTAATACCCAGGTGTCATAATGAAAGAAGGTATTTGTGGTATCAATTATCAACCAAGGGACTAATATCTAGAATATACAAGGAGTTCCTGAAAAAAAAACAAAAAAACAAGAAAATAGCACAGTTATGAGCAGTGAATTTACAGAATTGAAAACCTGTACTCTACTGGCAATCTCATTCCATTAGTGACTTATGATGATTCCTTTATGCCCATAACTCCTGGTAGCCATTCTGGAAAATTGTCTGATATTACTTATGCAAATTAAAAATGCATAGATCTTATGAACCAGAAACTTTAAGAGAAATACACATATAATTTTCATGTCATTCAGGGAATGATAATTAGGTAAAATGGGATGGATCTATAAAGTACTATGTAGCAAACCAGAACCCATAGATTAATAGACACAGAAAAAATGAAAGAAGCTTAAAAACATCACCTTTATCATTAAAAGAAAAGACAAAGGAATAAAATATGCAACCAATGCTATTTACATAAAATTTAAAAACCTACACTCAAGCAACAATTCACATTTGGAAAGGATATGTGCAAACAAAAAGACACACATTGAACAGATTACTAATAAGGAGTGGGAGTAAGTAAAGAGAAAATTATACTGGAGTGTGGGCACAAATAGGAATAAAAAAAACAGAAAAATGATCTTGCAAGGATCAATGATGATAACAAAAATTAGCTGAGTAACATGGGTATTTCAAGCCTCTACAGTTGTGGTCACTAAAATAAAAGAAGAAAATTAATCCATTGGAATAGTGGACTTATTTATGTAGCCTTGTAGTTACCTTTATTGCTGCTATTGTCTCGTTTAAGATTTTTGTGGTTCTAGGACAGCATTTCCTAACACATATTATCCCTACCAAATATGGGTGTAATGTTCTAGTCATCTTTGTGGCAGGCAAAGTCAAGTTGATATATTAGGTAATCAACATTAAGTTTATAGGGACATTGCACTGTGTTATCACAATCTACTGTTAACACTCTTCTGAAAACAATTTAGCTCCTTCATTAATTACTTCACCAAAAAGCAATGGTATCTTGTTTCAACTTTCAATATAGATTTGGAGATGTCAAAAACCTATAGAAATTCCTGCTGGAAATTCAGACAATCACCTGCTAATTCATTCAGTTATCTTCATTATCAATATCAATCACCATAGTAAAAAATATTATCAGCAATTTTCCTACTTGTTAATATGACTAGAAGGAAACAACCATTACATTATTCCATTCAAATCCAAAAATACTGCTATTGGAAATTTGCCAGATATTTAATACATCATTGAAAAGTAATGATAATATTTAAAATTATATCTTAATAGAAAATATTCAGATATTCAAATTCTGTCGCAAATTGGAACACCATTTAGTTTCATGGCTGATTAAAATATCCTCCCCAAAGATATCATTAGAAAATTATCTAGGGCTTAGTTGGATAAATATACTTTTATTATAATTTTATTTTGATGTTACATTTCAATTTTATCCATTTAACATTCATATTCATAGTGAATATAGTACAAAACAAGAGATTTGCATTTAGTAGTCTTGCAAAGGGCAGATTTTTAAAATGTTTCTCTAACATAATTAATTTTCCAAAATAGATCATTTTAGTTTAGTTTACTGTTGGATTATAGAAATTCAGTAATTTATGTAAAAGTAATATCTAAAGGCTGTTATATTATAGGTGTATACATATATATATTTGTTTTCTTTTCAAAAACTTTTTTATTTTATTTTACTTTTTAGTATTTTCATATCAGGCTAAATAGGTGTTTTTTTTTTTTTCTATATTGAAGTTCTATTTTCTTAAAGCTTTTTCTCTTTGCTTCTATCTTTATATTTAACTTAATCTCAACTGAAAACATTCTCGTTCTCATCAGAAATCCAGTGGGGGGGAAGAATTGCTTCTCTCCTGTGTGTCTCATTCCACAGAGTCTGAGAGTTGCATATAGTAGGTGCTCAATAAATACTGCATGAGAGAATGAATAAATGAATAGACTGATCTTCTGGAAATTCATCCTAGTATTCTCTATTAATGTGAATCTTTCCTGTTTAGTTCATATTAAGAAACAAAAACCATTATTTTTATGCACTGTTCTGTGTCTATATAGAAAAAGATGAGCAGGGATCCCTGGGTGGCGCAGTGGTTTAGCACGCGATCCTGGAGACCCGGGATCGAATCCCACGTCGGGCTCCCGGTGCATGGAGCCTGCTTCTCCCTCTGCCTGTGTCTCTGCCTCTCTCTCTCTCTCTCTCTCTCTCTCTGTGACTATCATAAATAAAAATAAAAAAAAAGAAAAAGATGAGCACAAAAATTATCTTGGAATTTTTCTCAGCAGCAGTCCTATTTGTTTTCTTCTGTTTTGAAATAGTTGGAAAAATCAAAATTCTTTCAGTATATAAAGCAAACAAATAGATTGTCTTATCATACCACAATTTCCATCATTTAAGGATGGACACTTGCATTACATATTCATTTTAGCATACATTTAAATAATATTACTTTACATTAAATAATATTACCGATTAGGAAAGTTGCTTCAATTATCAATTTACTTAAAATAGTTTTTTTTTTTAAAGATTTTATTTATTTATTCATGAGAGACAGAGAGAGAGAGGCAAAGACACAGGCAGAGGGAGAAGCAGGCTCCATTCAGGGAGCCTAATGTGGGACTTGATCCCAGGTCTCCAGGATCAGGCCCTGGGCCTAAAGCTGCACTAAATCGCTGAGCCACCCAGGCTGCCCCTTAAAGTAGGTTTTTAAAAAATATTTTATTTATTTATTTGACAGAGAGAGATAATGAGTAAGCAGGGGATGAAAGGGGGAAGCAAGCTCCCCACCTAGCAGGGAGTACAATGTGGGGCACTATCCCAGGTCGGGATCAAAGTCAGATGTTTAATCAACTAAGCCACCCAGGCACCCCTTAAAATAATTTGAGATAGTAATCCCATATATTTTGTTTACCAAACTTCAAAAAGAGAGTTTTTTGAGAATATTTACTTTCTAATGTAAAATAAGCAAAAACTGACTTATATTTCTAGTTTTGAAGTATTTAGTGTCAAATTGTAATGTCAATTTTACTAACTCCATAAAAAGAGAAATTGAATTTATTATTTGGATAATGTAATTTGTCAATTTATTTGTTGAAAGATAACAACTTAATATATTCACCTGATAAAGACATCATTCACAGATTCCATAAATTTCATTTTAAATTGTCTTCCTGCTCTACATTAATGCTATTAACAAAATAGGAAAATAGGAAGTGTGTTATGAAGCAACTCAAGCTTTTTTACACTGTGTAATTGGCTCTCTCATTCTGTTGGTGATATACAAAAGCCCAAGGTTACTGAAGGATGATGTTTTACTATTATCCTAAAGAAAACATTTCAATGGAGGAATAAATGAAGAAGGAGCTTAAGGCTATATAAAAATCTGATTTAATATAATTGAGCAACTATTAAAAGTGTATTTTGGGGCATGTGGGTGGCTCAGTGATTGAGCCTTTGCTTCAGGTCATGATCCTGGGGTCCTGGGATCAAGTCCTACATCTGGGTCCTTGTGAGGAGCCTGCTTCTCCTCTGCCTATGCCTCTGCCTCTGTGTGTCTCTCATGAATAAATACATAAAATCTAAAAAAAATTAAAGTGTATTTTATCTTGTATACCAGGTACTGGTATATAAATGCAGCTCAAAAAAATACTCATCTTTTTTTTTTTTAATTTTTATTTATTTATGATAGTCACACAGAGAGAGAGAGAGAGAGAGAGGCAGAGACACAGGCAGAGGGAGAAGCAGGCTCCATGCACCGGGAGCCCGACGTGGGATTCGATCCCGGGTCTCCAGGATCACGCCCTGGGCCAAAGGCAGGCGCCAAACCACTGCGCCACCCAGGGATCCCAATACTCACCTTTTAAAAAATGAATTTGACACAAGTATTTAAATAATTTCACCCTTTTCCCTAAGGTATACTATTTTTAATACAAGAAGGACGAGGGCTTTTTTCTCTTTAGGGGACTGATAACTTTGACAGTTGGCTCTGTTTTTTATTTACCTGAAGCTTCTTTGTCATTTTTGGTAAATTCTTAATGTAACTGATAACTCACTAAAACATTAGCCTATGGTTTTATATTATTTCTTTTTATTAAAAAAAGAAAGAAAAAAAGAAAAAGGAAGAAAGAAAGAAAGAAAGAAGAAAGAAAGAAAGAAAGAAAGAAAGAAGAAAGAAAGAAAGAAAGAAAGAAAGAAAGAAAGAAAGAAAGAAAGAAAGAAAGAAAGAAAGAAAGAAAGAAAGAAAGAAAGAAAGAAAGAAAGAAAGAAAGAAAGAAAGGAAGGAAGGAAGGAAGAAAAAACTCCAGTTACATTTACCTCTACACTTCCACTGCAATACCCAGGATGTAATTATTACCCTAAAGTATTTCTTCTCAGATATATTATAATTCAACATCACCTTTATGGAAGCAAGTTCTTCATCATTTCTTACATTGAAGTGCTGTTATTTTTATTTCATTAAGACCAGTTTCTTAGTCATGCCATTTACTCATATATAAACTCCCTTCTGTAAGCTTTTTCACTATCCAGCCTCTACCTTCTGATCTGTATGTTGCTTTCCACTTCCTTTCCTCCCGCTTTCCCTCCCTCTTTTTCTCCTTCCTTTATCATTCCTTCCTGCCAGTATACCTTCCTTCATTTATTTATTCAAAAAATACATAAATACAGCTACCCTCAATATAAAAATGAATAGTTTGATTTTTTGTTATGCCTGAGCTCTTTTCCTAAAATTTAGATGTAACACTGATGTACTCCAGAAAACAAAACTTTCATAACATCACCTTTTTATGTGTTCTTAAATTTTCTTTATAAAATAACAAAACTGATTTTCTTAATTTGGTTCAAAGTTTAATAAATTCAAACCATTTCTAAATAGCCAATATCTGAGTAAATTGTAATTTTCACATTCATCTTGCCAGATGTTTAGATAATTTTAAGAATTATCTAATGAAAACAGAATTTTGAGAATTATCTAATAAAAACAGAATTTCAAGAAGGTCCTGAGATGCAGTTCTTCTTAGTATAGGAAAATATTCATGCAAGAATATGCTGTGAAAGGTCTTTACTTATTCTGAAGCTTACAGTTGTGATAGATGTGTATAGATCAAGCTTCAAGTAGGGCTTTGTGCTCAATGAGGAGTGTGCTTGAGATTCTCTCTCCCTTTCCCTTTGCCCCTCTCCTTGCTTGAGCTTGCTCTCTCTCTCTCTCTAAAATAAATAAATCTTTAAAAAAAAAAAAGAATCTCTCTTATTTGCCTGTGTCTATGGATATCTTTTGTCAATTTCCAGCCTAGCAATAGTCACTCAATGTACAAAAAAGTTATTTGGAATACATGTGTGAATTTACTAAGAAAATTAATTTAGATTTCTAAAGGGAACTACATTTCCTTTCCAAATGAAAGGATAATGCTCCTTTTCATCATTGAAAATTTGTGAAACTATTCTCTTTAACATTTAGAACTTAGTATTGTTTCTTAAAGCAAATTATTAGTGCATTACTTAAATTTTCAAATTCCAAAATCAGATAAGCTAGCTCAAATTCCAATGCTACCACTTACAACCTATGTAATCTTGGGTATCTTACTCTGAATATCAGCTTCCTCATCTATAAAATAGAATAGCAATAACATTTATTTCACAAATTGTAATGAAGTGTAAGTGGCAAATAATCAAAATAATCAGTGTTCAGTCATTGTTAACTATTAAAATTATGACCATTATTATTAGTTCAATAATAGTCAATGATAAATAGTATTAATCTCAATTGTTCAACAAATCCTCTAGCTAATTCTAAAATCTTCTAATTATGAGTATGAGGTTGTTGTATTTATATAGACATGTTTAAATAATTTACTTTTTTATTAGTAAGACTGCTACTATTTGAAAAATTAACTTAAGTATTAAAACTGAGGGGTGCCTGGGTGTCTCAGTTGGTTGAGCATCTGCCTTTGGCTCACGTCATGATCTCAGGGTCCTGGAATTGAGCCTTTCATCATGCTCCCTGCTTGATAGGTTTACTGCTTCTCCCTCTCCCTCTGCCTCTCTCTCTACTCATTCTCACTGTCTCTGTCTCTCTCAAATAAATAAATACAATCTTAAAAAAAAAAACAAGATACCATGAACCATACACAAATCAATGAAATTAGTACGATTGTTGGCAAATCTCTAAATTTCCAGAATATCTTAGGCAAGCAACTCAAAGATTGAACAAATAAAACAACCACTAGAAATATCGTCAGGGATTTTATGCTATCTATTGAAAGCATCCAAAACTAATTCTCTTTCTGTTTTCTATTTTCATGATCACCCTCTAAAAACTGTCAGAAATGCAATTGAAAAATAAATCAACATCACAAAATAGAGCAATTCAAAATGCACAGAAATATTTATAAAGCAAATATAGATTTTCATAGATTTATTTATTTAAGTCTTTTCAAACTCTAAGTCTCAATCTTTTTATTATATTATGATATTTGGAATTTGTTTTTATAATACAGCTATTTCAATGATATCATATCATGTGGATCCAAATTTTGTTGGTCTTAATAACAAAGGGAAGACCTTTTAGAAGAAAAGTGGAAATCATAGATTATGCTGGAATACACACACAATGAAAATGTTGTAATCATGTATAAACAGCCATCATCCTCCTGAATGTGACATACACTAGAGCAATAGCTCTCAAAGTAGCATCTTCCATATTAGAATCACCTATAGTGCTTTGGAGCATTAATCCCCAGGATACACATCACATCCCCAAAATCATATCTCTGGAACTAAAATCTGAGATTCTTCATCTATAATAAGCACCCCAAGTAATTTTTATGCACATAAAAATTAAGAACTACTAACCAAGCCAATTCAACAGAGTTCCAAGTGCATCTGTTCTGCATCATTTAATCATCTTACATCAATGCTGATCTGATCTGCATCCAAAGATTTCAGAAAAATGAAAAGGTGATTAAAGCACTTGTACAAAAATTCCAATTTTGGTGTATACAATTAGTCCAACTTGTCAGTGAGCAAAGTAACTGATTCATTATATAATGAGATTTAAGACTTAGTTTTCTTACTTTGTCCTAGAGAGCAGAAACGGAGTGATGTAGAACAGGGATTGATGGAAAATGTAGTATTTTTAGCTTGTGGTATCTCTTTTTATCCCCACTATACTGACTTCTTAGAAGACAAGGATTTCCCAAGTCTACTTGAATGCAACTGTTTATATAGAAAGAATATGTTAAAGAAATCTATGGTAAAAATTTGACCTACTGATAGCAAGTTAAGAGGTGACTTGCAATAATAATAGTGATTTTCCAATGTTATAAAAATCTATAAACATTTCTCAGTGTTTTAAAAACAAAGCTTCTATCTTTTCCACTCTCTTTATGTTGCCAGAAAAGGGTGAAACAGCTACTACCTAACATGACTATGCACTACTAAGACTATATTTTATGAACAAACGTTAGGTTTTTTTTCAAAGTTAGTTTTTATAATAGATACATAAACTTATAATCTCTTCCCACAATATTAAATCTTTTAATATTTTATTTATTTTTATTTTTAATTAATTTTTAATTTAAATTCAACTTGCCAACATACAGTATAACACCCAGTGTTCATCCTGTGCAGTGCCCTCCTCAGTGCCCATCACCCAGTTACTCCATCCTCCCACCTACCTCCTCTTCTGAACTCCTCTGTTCACTTCCCAGAGTTAGAAGTCTCTCATGATTTGTCTCCCTCTCTGATTTTTCCCACTCAGTTCCCCTCCTTTCCCTTACACTTTCACTATTTCTTATATTCCACGTATGAATAAAACCATATGATGATTGTCCTTCTCCAACTGACTTATTCCACTCAGCATAATACCCTCCAGTTCCATCCACATTGAAGCAAATGGTGGGTATTTGTCATTTCTGATGGCTGAGTAATATTCCATTGTATATATAGACCACTTCTTTTTTTTTTTTTTTAAAGATTTTATTTATTTATTCATGATAGTCAGAGAGAGAGAGAGAGAGAGAGAGAGAGAGAGAGAGAGAGAGGCAGAGACACAGGCAGAGGGAGAAGCAGGCTCCATGCACCGGGAGCCCGACGTGGGATTCGATCCCGGGTCTCCAGGATCGCGCCCTGGGCCAAAGGCAGGCACCAAACCGCTGAGCCACCCAGGGATCCCTATAGACCACTTCTTTATCCATTCATCTGTCGATGGACACCGAGGCTCCTTCCACAATTTGGCTATTGTGGACATTGCTGCTAGAAACACTGGGATGCAGGTGTCCCGTTGTTTCACTACATCAGTATCTTTGGTATAAATACCCAGTAGTGCAATTGCTGGATTATAGGGTCGCTCTATTTTTAACTCTTTGAGGAACCTCCACACAGTTTTCCAGAGTGGCTATACCAGTTCACATCCCCACCAACAGTGCAAGAGTGTTCCCCCTTCTCCACACCCTCTCCAACATTTGTTGTTTCCTGTCTTGTTAATTTTCCCCATTCTCACTGGTGTGAGGTGGTTTTGATTTGTATTTCCCTGATGGCCAGGGATGCAGAGCATTTTCTCATGTGCTTGCTGGCCATGTGTATGTCTTCTTCAGAGAAGTGTCTGTTCATGTCTTCTGCCTATTTCATGACTGGATTGTTTCCTGTGTGTTGAGGTTGATAAGTTCTTTATAGATCTTGGATACTAGCCCTTTATCTGATAGGTCATTTGCAATTATCTTCTCCCATTCTGTAGGTTGCCTTTTAGTTTTATTGATTGTTCCCTTCACTGTGCAGAAGCTTTTTATCTTGATGAAGTCCCAGTTGTTCAGTTTTGCTTATTTCCCTTGCCTTCATAGGTGTGTCTTGCAAGAAGTTGCTGTGGCCAAGTTCAAAAAGGTTGTTGCCTGCATTCTCCTCTAGTACTTTGATGGATTCTTGTCTCACATTTAGATCTTTCAACCATTTTGAGTTTATTTTTGTGTATGGTGTAAGAGAATGGTCCTTTCATTCTTCTGTATGTGGCTGTCCAATTTTCCCAACACCATTTATTGAAGAGACTTTTTTTCCAGTGGAAATTCTTTCCTGCTTTGTCAATATTAGTTAACCATAGAGTTAGAGGTCCATTTCTGGGTTCTCTATTCTGTTCCATTGATCTGTGTGTCTGTTTTTGTGCCAGTACCACACTGTCTTGGTGATCACAGCTTTGTAATACAGCTTGAAATCCAGCATTGTGATACCCCCAGCATTGGCTTTCTTTTTCAACATTCCTCTGGCTATTTGGGGTCTTTACTGATTCTGTACAAGTCTTAAAATTATTTGTCCAACTCTGTGAAGAAAGTCCATGGTATTTTGATAGGGATTGCTTTGAACATGTAAATTGCTCTGGTACCATAGACATTTTCACAATATTTATTCCAATCCATGGGCACAGAATGTTTTTCCATCTTTTCATGTCTTCCTCAGTTTCTTTCAGAAGTATTCTGTAGTTTTTAGGGTATAGATCCTTTAACTCTTTGATTAGGTTTGTTCCTACGTATCTTATGCTTTTGGGTGCAATTGTCAATGGGATTGATTCCTTAATTTCTCTTTCTTCAGTCTCATTGTTAGTATACAGAAATGTCACTGATTTCTGTGCATTGATTTTGTATCCTGCCACACTGCTGAATTGCTGTATGAGTTCTAGCAATCTTGGGGTGGAGTCTTTTGGGTTTCTACATATAATATGTCATCTGCAATGAGGGAGAGTTTGACTTCTCTGCCAATGTGAATGCCTTTCATTTCTTTTTGTTGCCTAATTGCTGAGGCTAGGACTTCTAGTACTATGCTGAATAACAGTGGTGAGATCTTAGGGGAAAGGATCTCAGATTTTTCCCATTGCGAATGATATTCACTGTGGGCTTTTCATAAATGGCTTTTATGATATTGAGGAATGTTCTCTCTATCCCTACACTGTGGAGAGTTTTAATTACAAATGGATGCTGTGTTTTGTCAAATGCTTTCTCTGCATCTATTGAGAGGGTCATATGGCTCTTGTTTTTTTCTCTTATTGGTGTGATTTGTCACGTTGATTGTTTTACCAAAGTTGAACCACCCTTGCATCCTAGGGATAAATCCCACTTGGTCACGGTGAATAATCTTCTTAATGTACTGTTGGATCCTATTGGTTAGTATTTTTGTGAGAATTTTTGCATCCGTGTTCATCAGGGATTTTGGTCTATAATTCTCCTTTTTGGTGGGGTCTTTGGTTTCGGGATCAATCCTGGCCTCCTAGAACGAGTTTGGAAGTATTCCCTCCCTTTCTATCCTTTGAAACAGCTTTAGTAGAATAGATATTAATTTTCCTTTAAATGCTTGATAGAATTCCCCTGGGAAGACATCTGGCCCTGGACTTTTGTGTCTTGGGAGGTTTTTGATAACTGTTTCCTTACTGGTCATTGGCCAGTTCAGATTTTCTATTTCTTCCTGTTCCAGTTTTGTTAATTTGCGGTTTTCCAGAAATACATCCATTTCTTCTAGATTGCCTAATCTTGGCATATAGTTGCTCATAATACATTTTTAAAATCATTTGTCTTTCCTAGATATTGGTTGTGATCTCTCCTCTGCGTTCATGATTTTATTAATTTGAGTCTTTTCTCTTTTCTTTTTAATAAGGCTGGCTAGGGGTTTTTCGATCTTATAAATTCTTTTGAAGAACCAGCTCCTGGTTTTGTTGATCTGTTCTACAGTTCTTCTGGTCTCTATTTCATTGAGTTTTCCTCTAATCTTTATTATCTCTCTTCTGCTTGGTGTAGTCTTTATTTGCTGCTCTTTCTCCAATTCCTTTAGGTGTGAGGTAGCTTGTGTATTTGAGTTTTTTCCAATTTTTTTGAGGGATGCTTGGATTGCAATGTAGGACCACTCTTGCTGTATCCCAAGATTTTGAATGGTTGTATTTTCATTTTCATCAGTTTCCATGAATCTTTTTAATTATTCTCTAGTTTCTTGGTTGACGCATTCATCCTTTAGTATGATGTGTTTGGGTTTCTTCCAAATTTCTTCTTGTGATTGAGTTCTAGTTTCAAAGTATTGTGGTCTGAAAATATGCAGGAGACAATCTCAATCTTTTGGTATCAGTCGAGACCTGATTTGTGACCTAGTATGTGATCTATTCTAGAGAAAGTTCCATGGGCACTTGAGAAGAATGTGTATTCAGTTGCATTAGGATGGAATGTTCTGTATATATCTGTGAAATCTATTTGGTTCGGACTATCATTCAAGACCCTTGTTGATGATGTTCTGCTTAGAATATCTGTCTTTTGCTGATAGCACTGTGTTAAAGTCTCCTACTATTAATGTATTATTATTTATGTATCTCTTTACTTTGGTTATTAATTGATTGATATACTTGGCAGCTCCCACATTAGGAGCATAAATATTGAAATTGTTAAGTCTTCTTGTTGGATAGACCCTTTAAGTATGATATAGTGTCTCTCTTCATCTCTTATTACAGACTTTCATATAAACTCTAATTTACCTGATATGAGGATTGCTACCTCAGCATTCTTTTTGAGGACCTATTGCACTATAAATGGTTCTCCACCCCTTCATTTTCAGTCTGGAGGTGTTCTTAGGTCTAAAATGAGTCTCCTGTAGACAGCATATAGATGGGTCTTGCTTTTTTTTTTTATCCAGTCCAATACCTTGTGTCTTTTGATGGGATCATTTAGCCCATTCACATTCAGAGTAACTATTGAAAGATATGAATTTAGTATCAGAGTATCACCTATTACTAAAACTGTCCCTGTTTCTTCAGACTGTTTCTTTGGGCTCCCTCTTTCTTTTACAGGATCCCCCTTAATATTTCTTGCAGGGGCAGTTTGGTGGTCACATATTGTTTCAGTTTCCATCTATCCTCAAAGATCTTTGTCTCTCCTTCTATTCTGAATGACAGCCTTGCTGAATAAAGTATTCTTGGCTACATGTTTTTCTCACTTAGTACCCTGTATATATCATGCGAGACTTTTCTAGCCTGCCAGGTCTCTGTGGAGAGGTCTGCTGTTAATCTGATATTTCTCCCCATATAAGTTAAGAATCTCGGGATCCCTGGGTGGCGCAGCGGTTTGGCGCCTGCCTTTGGCCCAGGGCGCGATCCTGGAGACCCGGGATCGAATCCCACATCAGGCTCCCGGTGCATGGAGCCTGCTTCTCCCTCTGCCTGTGTCTCTGCCTCTCTCTCTCTCTCTGTGACTATCATAAATAAATAAAAAATTAAAAAAAATTAAAAAAAAAAAAAAGTTAAGAATCTCTTGTCTCGAGATGCTTTAAGAATTTTCTCTTTATCTTTGAAATTTGCAAGTTTCACTATTAAATGTCGAGGTGTTGAATGGTTTTTATTGATTTTTTTGGGGGGGGTCGTTTCTATCTCTTGGATCTGAAATCTTTTAATATTGTACTTTACAAAGAGAAAAGTAAATCCTAGCTACACATAGCTAAACCCACTCATCTATTCAACACATTTTAATTGAGTGCCCAAAATGCAAGAGGACCTGTGCTAGCTGCTAGGAATGCATAGATGATGAAATCACTCCCTTGATTAGCATTTACTTTCTTCTATTTAGGATTCCAGTGACTCCTAACTTAATAGGCATTTTTAGAGAGGAGATACCTGAAGTGAAGTTAAGTAGTTTTTGAGTTGACATCTATTCTGTTTTAAACCTTCTAAGTCTGCAGTGGACTCATGCATCACTTACTCACAACAGGGATATAAAATTGCCTGGGAATGACTACATCTCCTACATATTCATGCATTAAATTTATTTCCGTATGAAAATAAAATTGACAAGGAACTTGCCATTTTGATATGTTTAAAACTATCTTGTTGTGGCTGTTTGCATTAATTTCTTTGCCGAGGTGAGTTACCTCCATTAATTAAATGCTTTCTGGTGTCCTATTAGCTATGTTTCAGTGTTACAGTAAACTAAGTAAACTAAGTAACAGTAAACTAAGTTATTATGAGGAAGTCGTATTATAAATGCTTGTCTTGGGCTCCTGGTCTTTTATCTACTCCATAGGTATCATAGGCATATCTTATACACAGACACCTCTTCAATAACATAAACTGAAGAATCTTCAGTCTCACTAAAGATGTAGAGTATACACAACTGCTTGTTATTGATTATATTAATAATCAGAGTCTAACCAGAAGACTGAAACTGTACAATAATTTGAACAAGATAAGTTTATTTTAAGGAATTACTATAACAGAGAATTGGAAAACAGAGGATTGGCTAGGAATGAGGAAAGGAACTCTAAAGAACGTAAGAGAAAAGATGTAGAACAGAGCTACTACCCCTAGAGCTGAGACAGTATTCAAGGCCAGGAACTCATACAGAAGAGTTCAGTCACCATGCTTGGTCATTTGAAAGGCTGAGTTCCAGATCTCCTTGGAAAGAAAGTAGCTGTAATTCTGGGTAGTGGAGACATTCACTGAGGCAACTGTAGGAGCCCAGGGCAGGCTGCCCCAAGATGGCCGATTTGGCACAAAGTTTTTCTTGAGTTAAAAGTAACCAAAACTCAGCAGATACAGGAAAAGCTCTCTACCTCCCCCAAACTGCCTAAATTTACAATGGAAAGGAGAATCTAAAATAGGGAGAGAGCTATTAACAGAGATTCCCCTTTACCTAAGGAACTTATGTGCATAGTAGAGCAACTTTGTTTTTCCAAACATCTCCTTTCATCTTCTTGCTAATGAGCTCTCTCTCCTTTGTATCCTCAGGCCCCTCTCCCTTCCCTTATCTCAAATAAGATACATGTGGCCTCATTATTCTTGGAATACCATGTCTATGTAGATTCCCCATACATACACTTACTACATTTATTTTCTCTTGCTAATCTTTCTTTTGTCAACTTGGTTCTAAGTCCAGCTAGAAGGACCACAGGACAGAAAGAGGACGGCCTTCCTGCTCAATACTACCAGGCTGCCTGAGTGGGTGCTGGGGCAGGCCATTCAGAGGAGGTACCAGTCTACCTGACTCTGTTTAGCCAGGTGCTGCAGAAGCCTAGTCCAACAGAAGCTGCTTGTGTTGGCTGGGCACTGCAGAAATCACAGATACACTCTAGAGTGATGCCTGTAGGAACCCAGCTGGCCCCAGAAGAGAATTGTTTCCCCGTGTCACCTCAATATACTCTACTGACAAAGCGGAGTCTTGTGACAGCTGTCAAGGGAGGAATAGTTACAAGGTCCAGCTCCAGCATTAGGGAAAGTCAATCCAATGTGGATTTGAAGCTGAGAGGTTAAATTCATTACTGGCACACTGATACAAATAGTATCATTTTTTAAAATTACTGAGTTAATTCCATTTTAAGGCATTTTTGAAGATACTGTCTAAAGTAGCTTAGTGAGCAGTATCCATCAAGTAAGGTGAGAGAAATAGGAACGTGGTAGAAGAACAGGCTGTTTGTAAACTTATGAGACTAATAGAAAGTATTAGATGATGCTTAGTAAGAGTCCAAAAATTTCATAAAATACAGTGATATGTGTTAGTGAAAAATTAATATGAACACATTCTTTTAAGTTGATTAGGCCAGGAAAATTACGGATTACAATCTCTCTCTCTCTCTCTCTCTCTCTCCCTCTCACACACACACACACACACACCATGCGTGTGCCTATGCATTTTAACCTTAAAAGTAATAAATTTAAAAACTGAATTTCATGTATGAATGAATATCTGTTAGTAAAAAATTAAATTAAACTATCATTACACATAGAAAATTTAACCTCGGAATTATCTGAACTTTTTGTGGAATAGTAAATTTTAACAGCAGATTGTCAGTTCACATCAAGTTATTTACATCTCCTCTATATTTAAATATAAACATTCTTTTTGAAAAGGATTTATATCTACTCAAATTTAAAAAAACAAATACTTTAGAGATGTGTGGGTGGCTCAATCCCTTAAACATCTGCCTTTGGCTCAGATACTGATCCTGGGGTCCTGGGATTGAGGCTGCCTGCATAGCTGGGAGTGTGCTTCTCCCTCACCCTCTCCTCCACCATCCTCTTCATGCTCTTTCTCTCTCTCTCTCAAATAAATAAATAAAATCTTTCTTGAAAAGTTAAATAAAAAGGGACATCTGAGTGGCTCAGTGGTTGAGCATCTGCCTTTGGCTAAGGTCATGATCCCAGGGTCCTGGGATGGAGTACGGCATCAGGATCCCCAGAGGAAGCCTGCTTCTCCCTCTGCCTGTGTCTCTGCCTCTCTCTCTGTGTTTTTCATGAATAAATAAATAAAATCTTAAAAAAAAAAAAAACTTAGTTACATTAAAGTCACAGATTATGGGTGAATTTACTTTTCCTGCTGATCAGTAAGTTTTTTTGGAGGATACAGAGGGGAACTTAGATTTAGAAAGTGTCTTGTTCCCTTCAGGCTGCTATAACCAGAATATCATCAGTGTTTTATAAATAACAGAGGTTTCCTCTATAATGTTCATCATAGAAATTCATCAGCTAGGTCCCTCCTCATAATATTTAAACTTCGGATATTTTAAATTTTTTATATATAATTGTTCCAGACTCCTCTATTCTGAAACTTAAATTCCCTTTATTTTGCACTTCTTTTTCAACATCACCTAAATAAATTAATAATAAGTAATGTCTTATAATAATTAAATATTCTTCTCATTCCATTGTTTAATTCTTAAAGTTACCAAGTATTTATTTCTAATCCCTATATCAACATACAGCTGCCTTATACCGTTTGTGTTATACAAAGCTAAAAGGAATTGCTCTAAAAAGAAATAATTTATTTCACACAGTTTCTATCCTCAGAATCTGAAATTAAAGGTATTGTTTAAGACTAGGAAAAAATGACCAGGCCATTTACATTCATCAAGTGCACAGTACTGGTAATTATAGATGATATTCCCTTGTGTAACTGTACTTAGGAAAACACACTTATAAATATTTGGTAGCCTGTCTACCCTCATTATCACTACTCAAGTAATATGATGATAATAAGAATATTAATAATAAATTATTATAATAGCATTATTAATAATAAGGCTGCTGTTTAGTAGCAGGATGATTTCTGAATATGCTTATCAAACCTCCCTATGTTTTCTCACATACTCACATGCAGGTGTGGAATATCTGCTACATAACGTAGATTGACATCTATTTTTATAAATTATAAAAGTATAAAATACTTTGTTTATGATTACCATGTCCTATGATGATTCACCAAGAAAATATATATTTCTGTCTTTCAGTTTCATTGTCAGTATGCATTTTTCTTACTCTCTTGGCCTCTACCTAAGTGCATCTCTTTGCAGTTTATTCAATCAACAGAGGTGCAATGAATTTTCTATGCATAAGACACTGAGAAGTGCTGAGAAACAAGAATGAAAATAGTACTGCCAACACAAGGCATTTCCTTTCTACCTAAGCTTCAAATGATAACAGATTTAAAACAATGCAAATGTTTTCAAAAATGGCATGGAAAATGATGACTATATAAGTCAAGACTATTGGGGATTAGATGTGGGTTTAGTTAATCATGACATTCAATTCAATTTAAAGACTTAAGAAATAGCTACCATTTACAGGCATTTTGCTACACGTTAGATTTAAAACCAGTTTACCATCCACCTAAGTAATGAATTAAAAATGGAAATACTATATGAATAGTATAAAATGTGATTTGGTTTCTAAATTATGTTCAAGTATTAAAAAGAAAAAACCACACACACACACACACACACACACACACAAAACCCAAACTTCTATTGAAGCATTCTAAATTTAGATAGTAGTATAAGGTAAAGCATGGAAATAGAAATTTGAAAGTACATTAGTGAGTAGATTGTTAATGGTGGATCTCAGGGTCTTTCTGTATTTCTTTTTCTTATTATACTTATCTGACTCTATAAAGTATCAATGTTTCCTTCATCATGCTCTGGTTTTTCTTATGTATCTGACCTCTGCTTTTTCACTCACTCATTTGTGCTCTTTATGTTATCATAAGATGCAAACAAAATATCAAACGGTACAATGGAGACTAGCACAGTGTTGAGGTTTCTATGATCAGTGGCCTTTCTCATACTGCCACAGCCACAAAAACTGCAAACTTAATAAAACTATATTTTGAGAGTTATCATCTCTAAGTGAGTGGTTTTGCCTAAATGATGTGTCAGTTTACCTGCTCTTTAATTTTTTAGATATTTTTAAACAGGTTATGTGATTAAAACTGTTCAGGTTCTGATATTAAGCAATTAAAATTAATTAAACTATTGTTTTACTTAGGTAACTACTTAGGTAACTTGTAAGTTGCTTACTAAAATCAACAGATTTATTTTTAAAAATCACACCACTCATTTAGAAATTTTGTTAGATGATTAAAATGGAAGTTCAACTTTAAGATAAAGGCAAAACTGTATTTTATTCTTAGATACCTAAAAATGCAAATCAAAATAAGAAAACAATTAGAATTAAATGGGAGCCACCAACTTCATCTTTAAAGAAATTACTAGATATCTATAATGCAAAACATCACATATAAAGAACGAAAGATTAAAACGCGCAAAATGAATTTATAGAGAACAGGAAGGTGAATGAGGATATCAACAAGAAGCAAGAGCTTTCTGTAAATCCCCAGAAAGCTTCATAATTGGAAACACTACTTGCAGTAGAAATCTGCAGTAAAGCAAGAGTTGAAAATCTAAAGAGGGAGCACGTAGAGCACAGATCCTCCCTTCTGTCTCAACCAAGCAAATACTGCTCTATGTTTGAAAGAGATTGCAAAATAATTCTCTAGAAAAACAAAATCAGAAAAGATCTGGCCTTAGAACAGTAGAGACAGAAAAGAGAGAAAGTGCTGTGATGGACTGAAAATAAAGGATTAGTTGTAAATCAAGAAGCATGTTTATATCCCCAAGGCAAGAGATTAAATGTCCTTTGCCTGAGGAGCCTGTACCATACCAGAGAAAAGGCTGACACAAAGTGACATTTAAGGGTCTTTGACTGGAAATACCCTTCCAGTAAAGCCAATCTGTAGACAAGATTGACCAGGTCCATAAAACTTACAAAGTTGCTGGTTCTCAAATATCAATGAATGAGCAAAGATTGTAAAAAAGTTACCAAAACTTCCACTATTACAAACCAAGGCAATGGCTAAAATTAATAACACGGGAAACAACAGATGTTGGCAAGGATGTGGAGAAAAGGAAACCCTCTTACATTGTTGGTGGGAATGCAAACTGGTGCAGCCACTCTGGAAAACAGTATGGAGGTTGCTCAAAAAGTTACAAATATGGGCAGCCTGGGTGGCCCAGCAGTTTAGTGCTGCCTTTGGCCCACTCCCTGCATGGAGCCTGCTTCTCCTTTTGCCTGTGTCTCTACCTCTCTCTCTCTCTCTGTGTGTGTCTCTCATGAATAAATAAAAATGAAATTAAAAATAAAAAATTACAAATAGACCTGTCCTATGATTCAGCAATTGCACTACAAGATATTTACCCAGAGGATACAAAAATACTGATTTGAAGCATGAACCTGCACCCGATGTTTATAGCAGAACTGTGTATAACAGACAAATTATGGAAAGATCCCCAAATCCATTAATTGATGAATGGTAAAGAAGAAGTGGCATATATATATATATATATATACATATATATATATATATATATAATGAAATATTAGCCACCAAAAGAATGAAATCTTGTCATTTGCAATCACATGGATGGAGCTAGTGTGTATTATGCTAAGCAAAATTAGGCAGTCAGAGAAAGACAAATACCATATGATTTTACTCATGCGGAATTTAAGAAACAAAACAGCTGAACATAGGGGGAGAAAAAAAAAGAGAGTGGGATGCAAACCATAAAAGTTAACTATAGAAAAAACTGAGGGTTACTAGAGGGGAAGTGGGCAGGGAATGGGTTAAAAGGGTGATGGGTGTTAAGGAAGGCACTTGTTATGATGAGCACTGGGTGTTATATTTAAGTGATGAATCACTAAATTCTACTCCTGAAACCAGTATTACACCATAGGTTAACTAGCTAGAATTTAAATAAAAACTCTGAACTAGGAAAGCAAAAGTAAAAAGTATTCTGAAGAAATAATATAAGAACATTTTCCAATACTAAAGGAAATGAGTCTACATATGAAAAAGGCCCCCAAGAAACCAACACAATTATTGGGAAAAGATTCACAACAAAATGTAACACAAGGAAGTTTCAGAAACCTGATATTGGGAGAACATAAAAGTTTCCAGAGAAATAGCTCATATTATTAGTATGGAACTTTTCAATTGCAGTATTAAAAGTTATATGATCATGGAACACAGCCTTCAAAATCCTGACAAAAAAAATAATTTATAATAGTCTACCTATCCAAAAGATCAGTCTAGTGCTAGATAAGAATTAAGATGGTTCAAACATGTAGAATCTTTTAAAAATGTACCTTCCATGTAATGGGGAATGGAAACTTCCAGGAGATCCTCAAGAAGAAAAAAGCAGAATTAATAGCTAAGTGATAGCCTTAACCATTTAGAAACACACACACACACACACATTCACCCTTCTGGAAAATAAAACATCCTCCAATAAAGGAAAAGATACAATAGATTTCTTGGCTCAAGACTTAATTATTTATATTGTCTTAACAATATAAACACTGAGTATTCATTTCAGCAAAAATTGAATCATTAATTTAGAGGATGAGGGAAGGGAAAAATGTATAACAGAATATAAGAGAACTCAATCCTTATTAGTGAAAAATTGGATCCTGATAATGAGAAATAGACTTGGAAAACAACAACACACACAGAAGATAGATATTTCATTTTTTCTCTTTCAAACACATACAAAATGTTCAAATGTAGTCATCCACAGCTCTAGGAGATCATCAAGGTGCCAGGTTCCTTCTATTTTTCTTCTCTTGTATTCAGACAAATGGCTTCTACATTAACTTTCTTGTTTGCCATAATAAATTACTACAAATTAAGTGGCTTAAACAATACAAATTTATTATCTCATAGTTCTGTAGGTCAGACATCCAAGATGAGTCTTATGGAGCTAAAATTAAGGTACTAGTGGGATTGCATTTTTTACAGAGGCATTAGGGGAGAATTGGTTTCCTTGCCCTTTTCAGCTTTACAGACCACCTACATTCCTCAACTTTTGGCCTGCTTCCTCCATATAAGTTAAGCTAATTATCGGTGGAGCAAAAAGGGAACTATGTTCCACCAGTTCAATAGTAAACACTTGAGTATGTCCTGAGATTTCTAAGTCAATATTCTTAAAGACACAGAGACAGCCAACTCACTGTCTAAGTTCAACAGTTATTTCTATTTTGAGGGAAAAGTTTGTGGATAAAGCAGAGAAAAGTCTACAGTAGATGAACAGACTTCCCAAAATTGTGAGATATATTTCATAAAAATGGTGTCAACACAGAGTGACTTACAAAGATATTTTTGAGTGGGTTTACTTTCCAGCCAGCTGAGTTACAAGTGCTGCATGGTTCCCATTAACTTGGATCTCAAGTTCTTCCCACACCTCACTTACCATCTTATGAGGGACATGACTTGGGTGGGTAGGGGGAGAAGCTATAGTAGAACATTCCCTGGATGATGCCTGGTATCGGAACAGAAGTGAATGGGATCCAGAACCACACACACCCCCTCAATGAAACTCTGTCTAGGTTCCTCTTTTTTTTTTTCAGAGACGGCCTTTCTGGGAAATAATGCTATGTGCACTTTTTTGTAATTGATTCAAATGTTTTCCCTAAGATGCTGCAGAATAATACATCCTTTACTTTTAGCAAACTAAAAGGCTGAGCAAGAACTGGGGGAAACTTCCATCCCTTCAATATTCTTTTCCACTTTCAGTGAATACTCTTATTTTGTACACCATAGGCCAACAACTGCTGATTTCATCATCCTGTAAACTCCCTGTAAGATTGGTGGTGGACCATACACTTCACCAACTGGGTCTTGTTATAGGATTATATTTTCTAAGATGCAAGCAATTTTGATGAAGTAGTTTATTAGGATTCTCCAGGAAACAAAACAAATTGTGTGTGTGTAGAAGAAAAGAGAGAGATTTATTATAAGGAATTGGTTCATGCAATTATAGAGGCTGACAAGTCCCAAGATCTGCAGTGGTAAGCTGAAGACTCAGGGGAGCCAACGGTGTAGTTCTAGTACTTCTGATAGATGAGGCAGTTAGCCAGACATGAACAGGGAGCAGTACTTTCCAACCACTGAAAAAGACAAACTCAAGAAACCACCAACTACTCCACGTCAGCTGCAAAGGGGGTGTTTCCTATAGCTGGAGAAAAAAACCCCGGAGCCCACACATGCACTCTTCCCTATAATCACTGCCCTAAAGTAACCTGTAGCTTCATTATAATACATTCACATTGTGGTTTTGAGACTTCTTGAGGGGGTTGGTTGCTATAACAGTTCCAATAAAGACCATACATGGTCACAAATTCCCTGTACTGACCTGTAGAAGGAGACTCCCAGATGATTAGAGAACCCTCAAACAGAGACCTCCCCAAGTGTGACCATTCAACCCAGATACAGATAAAAGGAAAAGACATCCGAACCCTGGTGCAGGTGCCACGCCCCGGGCCTGTCCCCTTTCCTACCTTTAGAGTGTATTTTTGCTTTGACCACTCTTAAACACTTGCTTAAGAGTTTGGCTCTGAATTTTTTCTTGGCAGAACTCAAGAACTGAGGCTAGCAAACAGGACTCATAGCTAACAGTACTAGTCCAAAGGCTGGCAGGCTGGAGAACCAGAAAGAGCCTATGTTTCGAATTCATATCCAAAGTCAAGAAAAAGCTGATGTCCCAGCTCAAAGCAGTAAGGCAAAAATAATTTCCTATTAGTTATGGGAGGGCTGGCCTTTTTATTCCATTCAGGGCTTCGATAGATTGGACGAGAGAGAGCAAATTGCTTTACTCAGTCTTCCAATTTAAATGATAAGCTTGGGATCCGTGGGTGGCGCAGCGGTTTGGCGCCTGCCTTTGGCCCAGGGCACGATCCTGGAGACCCGGGATCGAGTTCCACGTCGGGCTCCCGGTGCATGGAGCCTGCTTCTCCCTCTGCCTGTGTCTCTGCCTCTCTCTCTATCATAAGTAAATAAAAATTTAAAAAAATAAAATAAATGATAAGCTCATCCACTGGGTGTTATATGTGAGCAATGAATCACTAAATTCTACTCCTGAAACTAATATTGCAGTATATGTTAACTAACTCGATTTATTGTTTTTAAGATTTTATTTATTTTATTATTTTATTTATTTATTTATTATTTTATTTATTTAGTATTTGTTATTTATTTATTTTATTTATTATTTTATTTATTTTATTTATTTATTCATGAGAGAGAGGCAGAGGGAGAAGCAGACTCCCCATAGGGAGCCTAATGTGGGACTCGATCCCAGGACCCCAGGATCACAACCTGAGCCAAAGGCAGATGCTCAACCACTGAGCCACCTGGGTGCCCCAACTAACTTGATATAAATAAAAACTTGAGATAAAACAAAACATACATGCATACGTGAATATTAAGCTCATCCAAAAACACCCTCAAAGAAACACCCAGAATAATATTTGACCAGATATACAGGCACTCTCTGGTCAAGTTGACACATAATTTAATCATCACAAGCCCCTTGCTTAAGACATTTCCTTCTGTGAGTCTTACCCTTCTTAGATTATCATGCCTTTTTCTGACCACAACTGGAAAAGGTTCTTTGCTTTTAGGGAAACATGTGATTTATTTGCACTCATCTGGATAATCTCCCTATTCTTAATCACTCCTGAAAGTCCTTTTTGCTTATAGTCACACATTCTGGTGATATCCCTGGGGACTGTTAATGGGCCATTTTTCTGCTGATCACCTCTCCTTTCCTTGCTGTAATTTTATGATCACAAGAAAGGTGCTGCAATTCCAGTCACTATTTCCTTCTTCCCAGAAGAAAAGGTCTAGAAGGAAATGTAGGCAGTGCCTGCCAGCTGATTCACCTCTTTTTTTTTTTTTTTTAGTAAGCTTCATTAGAGACCATCTAGCAATTTCCACCTTCATCTAATTGAACTAATTGGATGTCTAATTGAGTGTCACATGAGACCTAGCACAGTCATCTATCATAATAAGAAGTCAATAAATTATGACCAAAATCTATAAATTAAGAAGCAGCAAAATTAGTATATAGAACTATGAGTTAAATTCAAGAAAAATAACCATATAAATTGCAAAAGTTTTTTTTTTTCTTCTCGAAAATAGATGATATATTTGGAAGGAAAGGAAAGTGGGGAGGGAATTATTTTGTCCTAAATTTTACATCACTATATAACTCAATCATAAAAATGTGTGTGTATGCTTTGATAAAAAGCAAAATAAAATAAAATCAGATCTACTGATTAGCAACCCTATCATCCTTGGTTTTACTCTAGACTTTGTACAAACATGTACCTTATGCCTAGAATTTCATCATTTATATAAGTGCAACAAGATTTTGTCCTGCAAACCGTTGCAGAAAAGTCTCCCTCTTTAACTATATAGTATTTATATTATTAATTGAAATGTTGGGGTATTTAAAAAATAGATATCTCCACTGATTCTCTTAGCACTCATATGATATATAAATATTTAACTTTTCAGTATCTTAAATTTAAAGCTCTTAAAAAACCAGAAAGTATTTGTACAGCTTTTTTTTACCCAGCACCCCAGCAGAGCTGTGTTTAATAGATGCTAGAGAGGAGATTCTATAGTAGAATTTCAAACTAGCATTCTTTGGTAATTGCAAATTTTGATTAGCTAAGTTTTGCAATTTTGAAAGGTTTCTCTTTAAGAAGGAAACTAGTTTAAAATGTTTTCCATGTGTTCTCACATACATAAAATACTATAAACTAAAAAAATGAGACAGACTTCAGGATGATTCTTTCTCTGTGAGTATCCTGCATTTTATAACATGATTGCTGAACTTCGTTTTCTTTAAAGCACCATTGTTCATTCACCATTCATTCAATGTTCTCCCTTTTGCTCTGAAAATAGGAAACTCAATTCCCGTGGTGCTCAATGGAACTTTTGACAATTTAATGAAGAAACCTCAAGAGTGCAGAGGGTAAGCAAAGAGATATTTTTTTCCTTATATCAAGAAGTAGCACTGAAGTGGTAAATATGCGGTTTTATTTCTGTTCTTAGTATTGTATCCTGGCCTGACTGCCCCTAGTTTTAAATTGGGAAGCATCTCAGAGAATTCTCTGAATAATAACTATTTTGTCCATTTTCTTATGATTTGCTACCCCTATTAGATGGGAGTAGGAGGCATTCACAAGCTAGTTCAGACTGAAGTAGGATCGGTGCTTCCTACCATGCAGTTTTCTACTGTTCTTCATTTCCCTCTCCCCACCTCTATCCAGGGAAATATATTATAACCTATGGACTCACAAAGGAATTTCAAGCTGTGTTCTGTTGTATTGTGAAAACGTTATACAAGACACATGACCCGGGATAGATAGGGGTAGCAATACACTTTGGCCCGGTGCTTTTCCTATGATTCTATTTAAAATCGTCTAATTTATCTAGTCCTCTGAGGGAGTAAAAAGGTGATCTCTATCACTCAGTAAATTAACCAAGCCAGGCTCAATTGCCTAAGAAAATCCTGAATGTGATCAAGAAAATTACATTGTGAGTCTGACCATTCAGACACACACAAAAATAATGATAGTAATAACAATATTATGGTGAATGTCAAGAATGATTCTAGGACAATATCGGATTTTAAAAAAATAACTTGAAAACATTAAGTTAAATCAGTAATTCTCAACTGAGGTGATCTTTCCACCCCTCAAGTGACACTGGAGACATTTTTGGTTGTCACAACTAGGGGGTTCTACTGACTCTAATTCAGAGATGCTGCTAAGCATACTACAACACACAGGACAGCTGCTAAACAACAAAGAATTAAGCTAGCTTAAAATGTTAAAGGGTGCCATGGGTATTATATGGAAATGTTGAATCATATACTGTACACCTAAAGTTAATATTACAGTGCTAACTAGAATTTCAATAAAAACTTTAAAAAGGTTAATCGTGCCAGAATGGAGAAACCCTGGGTAGATATTGCTGTGAACTGCATGTTTGTTGTCTCCCCAAAATTCATAATGCTGAAGCCTAATCCCTATTGCAATAGGCTTTGGTGTGGACCATGACTTTGGGGAGGTGAGTAGGTCATGAGAGGGGAGCCCTCATGAATGGGATCAGTGCCCTTTTTAGGGATAAGTGCCCTAGAGAGCTCACTGCCCCTTCCTACCCTGTGAAGTTATAGCAAAAAGACAGCCATCTGTAAATCAGAAGGCAAATTCTAACCAGACACTGAATCTGCCAGCACTTTGATCATGGACTTCCTGACCTCCAGAACTATGAGAAACAAATTTCTATTTGTAAGCCACCCAGTTTATGGAATTCAGTTATAGCAGCCCAAACTGACTAAAACAGATAATAACTTTAAAATCTATTTATTGCAGAAGGCAATGATAAAAGTAAAAGGCTAAGAAAAATATGGTACATTATTTTATATCTTAAAATGAGATAACCATGATGTGCCATTATACTTTTAAAGGAGGCAGGAAATATATCAAATAAAATACATCTTTCAGAATCCCTGGATATTTCATCAGAAGCAGATGCTGGTTATTTCAACACTCTCAGCCCTTTCAGTAACTGTTAAGTCCAGTCTTCATTGCAGTTCTGATATTTCTAAGTTTTCCTAGAAATTTTATACATTGAAGTCAGACAGCTGGTGGAATCCGTTGTCCCATATATAGCAGCAGTGTATCTTCTGCCTCTAGCTGAAATTGATCCTTTCTAACAACTGTGTTTTAAATGCCTTCCCTGCTCAAATGTCACCTTCTTGCTGAAGCTGTCCCAATTCCCTCAGGAGAGAATTAGTCATTTTCTCTCTGGTATTCCAAGAATACTCGGTGTACATCTTATTTACAACTCTTTCCAAATAGTATCACAAAATTTTGCTTATTATTTTCCCAAAGTCGAAAGTCTATGAGTTCATCCCAGATTGAGATCACATCTTATTTTTCTTAAAACTGAGCATAGTACCTGGAACAGCGTGGATGCTTTAATAAATGTTGATGGGATGAATAAGAATGAAGACATAATTTGGGTTGTAAGATTCAGGGGGTCTTAATTTAAACTTTTAGACTCAATGATACTGATTATGATGCTAAGCCTCACCCACCCATCCAAATCTTGCCTAAATAATATATAAAACAGATCACAAGTTACACTCTTCAGATTTTATTTTTTTTTATTTTTATTTTTTTTTTAATTTTATTTATTTATGATAGGCACACAGTGAGAGAGAGAGAAGCAGAGACATAGGCAGAGAGAGAAGCAGGCTCCATGCACCGGGAGCCCGACGTGGGATTCAATCCCGGGTCTCCAGGATCGCGCCCCGGGCCAAAGGCAGGCGCCAAACCGCTGCACCACCCAGGGATCCCTTTTTTTTTTTTTTTTCTATTTTTTTTTTAAATTTTATTTATTTATGATAGGCACACAGTGAGAGAGAGAGAAGCAGAGACATAGGCAGAGAGGGAACACTCTTCAGATTTTAGTATCAGAGATGTGAAGAGTACACAGTGTTTGAGTGGCCATTAAAAGAGACCATTAAATAGCAGTCAGTGTACATGCAGAGACAGGAAAGAAGGAAGAGGAGGGAGGTGGTGGGGGTGGGGAAGATCATTTCCCAAAAAGCCACCCAGGCATGTAACTGTTTATCATTTTCCACCTTACAGCCCTAGATGCAAGCCTAGTAAAACAGGCTTCAAAGCAGAGAACAATTACAGACTGAACTCTCTCTCTTTTTTATTTTTTTTTACTCCAAAGAGAATCTGAGTATTACTTGAAAAACTATCGAAACCAGTGGACTTCAAACAGAGATACATGTGTCCTAGTGGTTCATGTAAACAAAAGATGGTTTTAACAAAATCAATTCTAGATCTTCAAATCCCATATGTCCTCTCTCTAAAAGTGAGGTTCCAGGCCTTGTCCTTGCCTTTGTTCATATTCACAATAGCTCTTTTTCCACTTTACAAAAGAGAAGCAGACATCTCACTCACTCAAAATCCTATCACTGTATAAATTAGGTGTAGTAAATCAAGGATAGTATTACCTAAAGGAGAGTAAAACCTGCCAAAAGGACAAACTAAATGACAATTTAAATATTAGTCTTTGTACAACTTCTTGGATTAAAGCACCATAATCATATGGTAGAGTTTCATGCCTTTTCCTAGTTTATACATATTTTATTTAAGAGTAAAGTTCAGCAGTAGAAATGAGGTAGGGATCTTCTGAGTTCAGATACTGTGTGGAATGGAGTAAAGACAATTTCTGTTTAATGTCACTGACTCTTCTGCAGCTGACAAAGAGAGTCCTATGGGAGCAATGCAAAGATAGATTCCATATGAAATATTGAAAGTGCCAGAATCTTATTTATCCAGGCAGAAAAGCAGATACCAAAGTCCATCCTTATGAACTCCCTTTCTTAGATTCACAATGATCAAAATGTGTACAAAGTAAGCTGTGAATTGCCTATCTCGTTGCAGAGTGCACTGGCACAGCATTTTGAAATTCTCAGCAATGTGAAAAAGCTTGGTGATTACCCTTATTTACCCTTGTTGAAATCAGTGTGTCAATTGCATATTTTCCATAATTCTGCATTAACTTTCAAAACGTCACATATTCAGGTGAAAGAAATAGATCCTGAGTAAATTGGTATTTTGATTTCTCTTGGTATTTTACTCAAATCTACAGGAAGAATTTTTTTTTAACTAAAAAATTATTGAATACCAGAAATCAATATTTAGCTATTATTTAGGTTACTTTGCATATTCCTGTCACATTTTAACACATTTATATTATGCATCAAATATACTGGATTATACTGTAAATAATATACTTAGCAACAATAATTAATATATTTTTTGGGCAGCCAGGGTGGCTCAGCAGTTTAGTGCCACCTTCAGCCCAGGGCCTGATCCTGGAGACCTGGGATCAAGTCCCATGTCAGGCTACCTGCATGGAGCCTGCTTCTCCCCCTGCCTGTGTCTCTGCCTCTCTCTCTCTCTCTCTCTGTCTCTCATGAATAAATACATAAAATCTTAACAAAAAATATATATATATATATATTTATTCTTCTAAAAGCCTAATTCTTCTTCTAGAAGCCTCATTCTTCTAAAAGCCTAATAATTCTCCTCTCTCTGCTCATAAATTTTACAAAATCAGTTTAAAATGTTTTGAAAAGAAAAACATGGGATCCCTGGGTGGCGCAGTGGTTTAGCGCCTGCCTTTGGCCCAGGGCACGATCCTGGAGACCCGGGATCGAATCCCACGTCAGGCTCCTGGTGCATGGAGCCTGCTTCTCCCTCTGCCTATGTCTCTGCCTCTCTCTCTCTCTCACTGTGTGCCTATCATAAATAATAATAATAAAAAAGAAGATTAAAAAAAATGAAAAGAAAAACATCTATTTATGTATAGGCATAGGACAAAATGTTCCCAAATGCAGTCAAATGTATAATGCTCTAATCATCAGAAGAGTAGTTTCATATAATTTAGATTAATTCTTCCAGCAGAGGTGTTGATATGCTATTTCAAATCTTTCAACACCTTATTCCAGTTTCCCAAAACTACCCCAACTCTAGACTGTTTATAAACCAATGAGTCAAAATGGCACTCTGCATTTTCTTACACTTAAATGGAGAAGAAAAAGTATGGTGTGAGTCACAGTATGGTTAAAAGTGTTATTTAAACTTGTTATCAAATTATTAAAGACATTTAAATTCTGTGTGGAATTTGACTAATTGCTGCATGAAAAAGTTCATTTACAGTCTTCTTCCTTGAAGCTTAGAAGTGTTTGAGTCTCCTTATTAATGATCTAATATAAGGTCACAATAAAATTATCCAATATGTAAATATAGTAGTTAATTAGAGTCACAAAGAGAGTAGCCCTGTAAAAAGGAAAAGAAAATAAAGAAGGAGAAAGAGAGGAAGGAAGGAAGGAAGGAAGGAAGGAAGGAAGGAAGGAAGGAAGGAAGGAAAAAAGGAAGGAAGGAAGGAAGGAAGGAAGGAAGGAAGGAAGGAAGGAAGGAAGGAAGGAAAAGGATAATGATTTCTGTATTGAGAAGACAAGATACCCGACTCTACTTTGAGCAATTGCCAGCTCGCCCAGGGCAAATGCCACCCCGTATCAGGGCTGGTGGTTCCGGGCTGTTTTGCTTGGATGATTATATGCTTTGAATTCATTGGATGTCTAAATCTTTTCCAAATGAGAGTAAACACTAAAGCATTGATAACATAGGTTTGTAAAGAAACTAAGGATATTTGGGTCTGTTGGAAAACGTGCTTTATGCTTAATTGATTCACAAACTTGCCACCTAAAGAATTCTGGTGTAACTGTTCACAATTGGTTACTACTGTGTTTTCACTGGAGATTAAGGTTTCTGTGAATTAAAATTCTACTAAATGTAATTAAGACTGATGGAAATAAGGGAAGGAACTCTGTCTGGGTAAAAAGACCTAAGGAATGGGAACACAGTTTTGCTGAAAGTAAATGAGAGTACTTTTGTCCTGAAATGACACTGTTTTTTTGGAGAGAAAAGGCTTGGGACAAAATCTGAATACAGAGGAAAGTTATAGAAGGTTTGTGAAGCGAAATCTTTAGAAAGGAATTTTATGTGCAGTCAGGATGGACTCGGATTGAAAGAATGGCTTTTAAAAGTACAATGGTATAAGATTGAAATTCTGCTCTCTCTCTGTGAAAAAGACAAGTTTTCTTGAATTGTAGCTCTGCTATTTTTAATTTTTTTTATTTTGTTTTTTTATTTAAATTCAATTAATTAACATATAATGTATTATTGGTTTCAGAGGTAGAGGTCAGTGATTCATCAGTCTTATAATACCCAGTGCTCATTATATCACGTTCCCTGCTCAATTACCCCAACCCCTTCTTCCCCTCCAGCAATCCTGTTTGTTTCCTGGGATTAAGAGTCTCTATGGTTTATCTCTCTCTCTGATTTTGTCTTGTTTTGTTTTTCCCTCTTCCCCTCTGATCCCCCATTTTGTTTCTTATATTCTACATATGAGTGAGATCATACAATTATCATTCTCTGATGAACTTATCACACTTAGTGATAATACCCTTTAGTTCTATCCATGTCATTGCAAATGGCAAGATTTCATTTTTTGATGGCTGAGTAGTATTCCATTATATATATATATAATACATCTTCTTTATCCCTTCATCCGTTGATGGACATCTGGGCTTTTTCCATAGTTTGGCTATGGTAGACACTGTTGCTATAAACATTGGGGTGCAGGAGCCCCTTTGGATCACTACATTTGTATTTTTGGGATAAATCCTTAGTAGTGCAATTGCTGGGTTGTAGGATAGCCCTATTTTCATCTTTTTGAGGAACCTCCACACTGTTTTCCAGAGTGGCTGCACCAGCTTGCATTCCCACCAATGGGTGTAAGAGGGTTCCCCTTTCTCTGCATCCTCGCCAACATCTGTCATTTCCTGACTTGTTCATTTTAACCATTCTGACTGGTGTGAGGTAGTATCTCATTGTGGTTTTGATTTGTATTTCCCTGATGCCGAGTGATGGGGAGCATTTTCTAATGTGTGTTGGCCATTTACGTCTTCTTTAGAGAAATGTCTTTCATGTCTTCTGCCCATTTCTTGTTTGGATTATTTATTTTGTTCTTTGGGTGATGAGTTCAATAAGTTCTTTATAGATTTTGGATACTAGCTTTTTCTTTGATATGTCATTTGCAAATATGTTCTCGCATTCTGTCAGTTGTCATTTGGTTTTGTCGACTGTTTTCTTTGCTGTGCAAAAGCTTTTTATCTTGATGAAGTCCCAACAGTTCATTTTTGCCTTTGTTTCCCTTGCCTTTGGAGAAGTGTCTAGTAAGAAGTTGCTGCGGCCGAGATCACAAAGGTTGCTGCCTGTGTTCTCTTGATAAGAAATTGTAAACAAAGTTGTTTCTCTTTTCTTTGTCCAGGAAAACCAGTTTCTCTGTTTTGTCTATATCAGGTCTTTAATGACCCATAATCCTATTTAGGCATGTGCTTTAAAACTTTCAAGGTCTTAACCAACTTTCCCAAGATTTATATTGTAGACGAAGTCTCTGACTAACTACGATTGCTTATTTGGTATGTTATGTTGTGGTATAAGGTCATCACTCCATATTCTGATTTCAAAGTGTTTTGTGTCACAGAAATAATTGAATTTCCTTGTCAATTGCCTTGTAATGAACTCCCAGATTGTTAACAATGCTGATTTCTGAGTTTTTGTCATTTATAATTGTTCTTATTCTCCTGCAAAATGAGTGTCATCTCCAAGAAGATTCATAAAAAAGACTTTTAGGACAAATATAGGTACTCAATGTCTTTAAGATCATAAAACTGAAATAAGTAAAAATTTCCAGAACTAACTAAAGCTGCGTTCAAATTGAACAAGAATTCGTAACGTGGGACTAAACAAATTGAGGAAAATGACTGTAGTTTTAGTAACTCTTATTTGATACACTGCTGGTTCTCTAATGTTTACTCTTCCAGATTAAGGAAACGTTCTCTTAAAGTATCAATGACTTACAGAAATATGATTAAGTATTCACTGGTAAACAAATTCAAGCAGTTAACTTTTCTCTCTACCTGAACCTTTAAAATTCAAAAGTTCTCAGTAAGTATTCTTTCTTCCCTGGCAACCACAGTCATTTGCATAAGTTCAATAAGAATCTGTTTTGCTTGTAACAGGGCACCATTAAAAACAGTGGTTGTTCTACTAAAGCTGTGACTGGAGTGTCTTATTTGAGAGTGACTCTGATATGGCTAAACAGCTTTAAGGAATTGAGCTTGACTTTGTGTAACATGGAGGCAAAAGCCTCTTGGAAATGCTGGCCTGGTACCTTGCTCACAGAGTTCCCAGGAGCCTTACCTGGTGAGTAAAGAATGTCACTCCCTGGCAGGTGTACATGTGGAGGCCCAGAAAATTAAGGCCATTCCACCTCAAGTTTAGCGTTAGCACAAGTATAGCCATCTCAGGCCCCTGTGAATAAGAGCTGAACTTTATAGGAAAAACCTCAGAACTCCGTTGAGAGAGAGTCCCATAACAGAATGAGAACAGAGCTTAATGCCCTTGACAGAAAATCCCATATCAGAATGAAAACAGAGCTTAGAAATTCCTCCACCCCTTCTGAAAATCCCCTAGACCAGCCCATAAAAACCCAGCTGTAACCCTCCTCGGGGTCCAAGTCCCTGCTCTGCTGTGTCGGGTATACTTGGACCCAAGCTCGAGCTTGTTAATAAACCCTCATGTACTTGCACTGGTGTCGGCTCCTTGGTGGTTTTCTTGGATTCGCAATCTTGGGCACAACAGTAGGAAATTCAGGATACTTTTGGCACCTCGTGAAGAGGAATTTGCCCAAATCTACAGGTATTGTAGTCATGTCTGATGGCAAGTAATTGGCTTGGGTCTGGCCTAGAAAGACTACTAAAAGTTCAATCTAGATCCCTTAGAAAAGTTCCAGCAAAGCAGACCTTATTTTTTTTTTTTTAAGATTTTATTTATTTATTCATGAGAGACACAGAGAGACAGAGAGAGAGGCAGAGACACAGGCAGAAGAAGAAGCAGGCTCCATGCAGGGAGCCTGATGTGGGACTGGATCCTGAGACTCCAGGTTCACTCCCTGGGCCCAAAGCAGGGGCTAAGCCACTGAGCCACCCAGGCGCCCCCAAAACAGACTTTAAAAGATGTATATGTTATGCCCAAGATTGCGAATCCAAGAAACTGCCAAGGAGCCGACACTGATGCAAGACCACGAGGGTTTATTAGCAAGTTCGAGCTTGGGTCCAAGTATACCCGGCACAGTGGAGCAGGGACTTGGACCCCGAAGTGGGTTATGGCTGGTTTTTTATAGGCTGGTCTAGGGGATTTTCAGAAGGGGTGGAGGAATTTCTCAAGTTCTGTTTACATTCTGGTATGGAGCTTAAGGGCATTGAGCTCTGTTCTCATTCTAATATGGGACTTTCTACCATGGGCGTGGGCTCTGTTGTCTTTCTGATATGGGATTCTCTGCCGAGGACATTGAGGACATTCTGCAGTTTTTCCCATAAAGTTCAGCTTTTATTCACAGGGGCCTAAGATGGCTGTACTTGTGCTAATGCTAAACTTGAGATGGGATGGCCTTAATTTTTCTTGGCCTCCACATATATAGCCAATAGCTATTCTTGTTGAGCTTATGTAAGTCAATAGGCCAAGTTTGTTAGAATTGGACTTGTTTTACAAACAAATTGATCTTAATTTGGCTATCTCTGGAAATAAGGGTGATTTTAGAGGGAAAATTTATGTTTCAATAACACATCCTTGCGTTAAACATCTTTGCCTTAAACATCTTTGCAGATGTTAAATGCTAGGTCTATTGTCTTTGAATGTTGTTTGCCTTATGTTGACAACTTAAGGTAAACTTCAGAGAAACTGCCACTATAGCTTATGTATACAGGAACACCTTTGTGCTTGTTGTTCTGTGGGGATAATAACAGAACCCCATGGGCATATGACTGAACAGCTGGAAAATGGGATTGGTTCCCCAGTTTATAACTCAACTAGCACCTTCACCAATTCTGTGTGACTGCAATGACAAAACGGTTGCCTAAAAGCTAGAGTGTACCCCATTCCATGGAGTTAATTATAGACTTGTGGAAAATGGATGGTTCCTTTTTCTCTATGATTGTATCACGTGATGCATTTGGAAATGCCCTTATCTCATGAGACAAGTCTTATCCCACTTGCCAGTGATTCCTAATAATTAAGATATAATTAAGGCTAGGCATCAAATAAAGAAGGCTTCTTTTGGGGGGGTAACTTTATTATTTCTTTTTATTTAAATTAAACTAATTAACATATAGTATATTATTAGTTTCAGAGATAGAGTTCAGTGATTCGTCAGTCTTATACAATAGTGCTCATTACATCATGTGCCCTCCTTAATTTCAATCACCCAGGTACCCTATCCCCCACAACTACCTCACTTCCAGCAATCCTCAGTTTGTTGCCTAAGATTAAGAAGAGTCTCTTGAGCAGTCCCAGGGGTGGCCCAACGGTTTAGCACCTCCTTAACCCCGTGGTGTGATCCTGGAGACCTGGGATCGAGTCCCACATCAGGCTCTCTGCATGGAGCCTGCTTCTCCCTCTGTCTGTGTCTCTGCCTGTCTTTCTCTGTGTCTGTCATGAATAAATAAATAAAATCTTTTAAAAAAAAAAAGTCTCTTATGGTTTGTCTCTCTCTCTAATTTCATCTTGTTTTATTTTTCCCTCTCTTCCCCCATGATCCTCCATTTTGTTTCTTAAATTCCACATATGAGTGGGATTATAGGATTATTGTCTCAACTCAATATTGGATTGAGTTATTTCACTTAGTGTAATACTCTCTGGTTCGATCCATGTCATTGCAAGTGATGAGATTTCATTTTTTTTGGATGGCTGAGTAGTATTCCATTGTGTATATATACCACTTTTCCTTTATCCCTTCATCTGTTGATGGACATCTGGGCTCTTTCCATAGTTTGGCTATGGTGGACACTGTTGCTATAAACATCGGGGTGCAGTTGCCACTTTGGATCACTACATTTGTATTTTTGGGATAAATCCCTAGTAGTGCCATTGTGAGTTGTAGGATAGCCCTATTTTCATCTTTTTGAGGAACCTCCATACTGTTCTCCAGAGTGACTGCACCAGCTTGCATTCCCACCAACGGGTGTAAGAGGGTTCCCCTTTCTCTGCATCCTTGCCAATAACAAAGAGGGCTTCTTGGGGTTACATCCCTTAGTCATATATGTCCCAGGAACTACCTCAATAGAGGTAGTTATCAATAGATAACACATATCCTAAGCTTAGATCTGGGAATCAAATATACCTTAAGACTCTTTTCAAGACAAAAAGCTCCTCAAACCTATTTGGATGGAGTCCTGTCAGGTTCTCTTGACCATTCCAATAGTGTTAAAACCTCACAGCTTCTCCCTGTGGATCCATCTTTCCAAAATCAAGACTACTCTGGGCCCAGATGAGGAGTCCTCCACCAAATACAACTGTGAGCTGGTTGAAGCTATATACCCTATTATTCAAAGGAAACTTGGATGATACACATTGGGAAGCTTAGAGGCCCAGGAATCCAGGCCATTTCCAATATTTACTCTCATATACAATTATTCTATGATATTCTCTTAGAAAAACTCCCTTAATGCTTTCCTTCCAAAAGTCTGATAGTTTCTCCTTCCTAATTCTGAGACTTCATTTTCAACCTTTTCCTTCAGGATTACCTCCAAATTTACTGGTCAGAAACCACAACTTACCCGGAGCTGTCCCCCTTATTTTTTTTTTTTTTTAATTTTTTTTTAGCTGTCCCCCTTAATGTCCTTCTTTCACAATACAATTATTCCCCCTTTTTAGGCCAAACATTGTCTTTCTCAAAGTAACATTCTTTTGGTTTCCTCCTTCTGGGACCATATAACACAGGAATGGTTTTCCTGAAAGAAAACCTGTTCATGGCTATCCTTACTCTTTCTTTCCCTTCTTAGGACCCCTGGCCTCAATACTTATACTCCTAATTATTGGTCCTTCTCTCTCTACTCTCTTTGTTAAATTTGTCTCTTCCAGAATCCAACAATTTCATATACAAATGATGGTTCAATCGGGATTCCAGCTGATACTATCCGAGGGTCCCCTCCCTAAATCCCATGGACCTGACCACCAAGCAATTTCCCTTAGATCACCTATTAGTATGTGAATATAATACTATGCTCTGATCTACAAGTGCACAGAACCTCTGATAGACTGACAAGTTTAGCTGGAACATCTCTATACCCCTCATTCAGTAGGAAGAAGCTACTGAAGAGGAGACCTCTGCCCAAATGCCAAAGATTTGTCATTGTTGATCTGTCAGGGGGGAATGTAAAGCTTTGTCAGCTTATAGGCAAACAGCTTGAGCAATGGAATACAGACAGCCCATCAAGTGACCCACCACAAAATATCCTATAGGCCCTAACTGACCAATGGGCTACTTAAAACTAGGCACAGTTACCAAAAAAGGGAGAATTCCGTAGTCACCATATCGTCTCATCTTCCCCCCTTAAAAACAGCCCCTACCCACTATCTCGATGCAGACAGTGCCCCCTCTACTGTCTTGCCCACATCTCCCTGTGGTGTATTCAATAAACTTCTGTCTCATTTGTTCTGCCTCAGGTGAATTATTTCATCTCCCATGCCACTGGCTTCCATCTGAATGTCTCCCCATATTTGGGGCTCCTATCTGATTGAAAGACACTCCATTTGGACACCACAAATTTTAGGTTATAAACTAGTTAAAGTCTGTGTTTTCATTTTCCTTAAACATTCTTCAAATCATTTTATACTTCTCTGTGCTCAAGGAGCGTATGATAAATGTTGATTCAATATATATAGATCAATGATCTTACATATCTAATCACAGATAGTTATTTCTGTTGATCCATACTTGGTTCATAGATTTCTTATCTATGTATCAGAACACCAACCCCTGTCATGTCAAAAGCAGCGTCTCAGTACCTAAACCTGCATAAACACAGCAAGACATACTGTGCACAGAAATTGTGCACTGCTAAGATGAAGACATTATAATGAGAGCAAGGTAATGAGCAGAATAACAATTTGCCAACAGAAGACAAATTTTCTTCCCTTGGAAGCAATGCCTACCGAGAATACCAACAAGAAAGCGTAATACCTCAAAATGCTTGTCTGGGATATATTTTCTTATCAAGTGGTGCATTTCTTATCATGATGAAAAAGAAAGTGGATCCATGGGTAATGCTGATAAGTTAACATAGATAATGTGTTGCAGTAAACATTAATTTATCATTCCATTGCTAAGAAACAAAAGGAAATAAAATAATAAAGAAGAGAACTATAGAAGCAGAACTCTATATATGGTATATGAAAAAGGTAAAATAAAACTGAGGATAATTGGCAATCAATTAAAAAGTAAAATATTTAAAATCAAGTTCTTTGATTTTGAAACAAAAGGAGGGTAGATTTAAGATTCTATTTCCTTCGGGAATTAAAGTGACTCTCATGTAAGCAAAACTTAATAGCCCTCCAAAAAAGAATAAATGAGACAATTTTGTGCAACTTAGTATCATATTGAAAACCTCAGTCATGAGTGGAAATTCTCATTATCCAAAAAGTTTTTCCGAAATAAACTTATTAGCTTTTCTGTTAGCTAATTACTATAAGCATCTTCAGTTATCTACTTTTAAAAGGAAAGTAGGATGACTAGGTGGCTCAGCTAATTGAGTCAATTTTGGCTGAGACCTTGATCCAATGGTCCTGGGATGGAACCCCAGCATGGAGCCCCACATCCAGCTCCTTGCTCAGTGGGGTGCCTGCTTTTCCCTCTCCCTCTGTCTGCTGTTCTCCCTACTTATGCTTTGTCTGTATGTCAAATAAATAAATAAAATGTTTTAAAAAAATAAAAGGGAAGTAATCTATCATCCTTTTGAAATGGAAAAACATTTTAAAATACTTTAAATGTATTTAAAATAGTATAAATAGTCCGGTAAAGTTATAGGCTACTGTATGAAGATCCAAACAAAGGGATACAAATTAGATTTACAATAATTCTAAATCAGATTGCTTTATTGTCAAATACCATAAGAGCAATACAAATGCTTAACTGACACTATCATAAATAAGGTTTAACTGACACTATCATAAGTTAGATTAACCTTTATAGCCATGCTATTAATGGGAAGAATATGTATGTCACCATCATTTTACTAATTTTGGCAATTTAATCAACATAAATAATTTCCACTAATATACCAATTATCTGTATTTTGTGATTTGTCAGTATTGTTAAAATTATCACATATTTATCATTTATTGTCTACATCATGGGCTTAAGTATTTTAAATTTCCATTCAAATGTCACATTCGAGTTTTTAGAATAAGACATTAGAATTCTTGGGGATCCCTGGGTGGCTCAGCGGTTTAGCTCCTGCCTTTGGCCTGGGGCGCGATCCTGGAGTCCTGGGATCGAGTCCCCTGTCGGGCTCCTGGCGTGGAGCCTGCTTCTCCCTCTGCCTGTGTCTCTGCCTCTCTCTCTCTCTCTCTCTGTGTCTATCATAAATGAATAAATAAATCTTAAAAAAAAGACATTAGAATTCTTCGAAAGATTCCACCATATGCAAAAAATGAGAACTAAATATGACTTTGTTACTTATACCAAATTAGCACAGTAAGATGTGCTCCTCCCCCATTCCCACAACTCCTACTTCACTTTCCATCTTTATGTATTTGCTTATTCTAGATAGTTCATGTAAATGGAATAATATAATGTCACAATTTAATCACAAAATTTAAAAATGTAGAGAACATACAGACTCTTGAGAATAAGAATGAGAATAAGAAAAGACAAAGAAGGATAAAGAAAAAAGAAGAGAAAGACCACATAGCTTTGGGAGGTATCATATAATGTCAATCAAAGCAAGCTCTACATACAGATGACTTGAGTTCATTTATATTTTCATTCCTTTAATCAAAAATGTTTATGTGTTAACAGGTACCTTTAGTTCCTGTCATTTATCACTTTTCAGTTGTTTTTAGGATTTTGTTTTGTTTTTAAAAGACATGTTCAAGTTATTTAAATTCTCTAGTCTTCAATTTCCTCTACTGTAAAATGGAATTCATATGTAAATAGAATCCATATAAAACAAACAGTGCATTTTTTTTAAGATTTTATTTATTTATTCATGAGAGACATACAGAGAGAGAGGCAGAGACACAGGCAGAGGGAGAAGCAGGCTCTGTGTAGGGAGCCCGATGGGGGACTCGATCCCGGGTCTCCAGGATCACGCCCTGAGCTGAAGGCAGCGCTAAAACGCTGGGCCACCGGGGCTGCCCAAACAGTGCATTTAGTACAAATCCAGATACACAATAAGCTCACAAGTAAACTAGTTTTACTTATTAACCAGCAAGTCAATAAGAAATACTCTTACTGCAATTTTATGATTCCTCCATTCCTGAGACTTTTACTTTTTAATATGGCTAGCATTTGACATCATCTAGTCATATATAAAATAACTCTTCTTTCTACAGGGTTTTGAATACATTTTTTGGTTAATTTTTTGTTAATATTTTGTTTTGTTATTAATAGTACTTGTTTATGATTCAATTCTTGCCTTTCCACATTGTGTATAAGGTATACTTTTTAAAAAAAATGAAAATCTTACTAACTCCAAAAATCACTTTTTCAATTAAAAGTCTTCACCCAAAGAATTCAGAAAAATAAACATTAATAGGGCTGAGGGGTAGGTGGAAGACCCTCGAATCAGTCATTTGACACGTTGTGTTTCATATGAAGCTTCCTTTTAAAGTCATGTAATAAAATTCTTAACAAAATCCTTGGGTAATTAATGACAAGATAAACAAAGATGATCTAAGATAATTGTTAATGCCTGATAGTTTTGAATGTGCTTCTCTTCTGAAATACATTAAAAAAAAAAAATCCTAAAAGTGAAATACAAAAGCGGGGGCCTGGACGCAGAGGTAGGACAGTCTATCACAGCAACCAAGAAAGGAAAGTTTTCATATGAGAAATGGTCCCACAAGAATAAAATATAAGCTACATAAGGATGGCATGTACAGCACTAAACTAATTTCAAGGAGTTTGCTTTGTGAAAACCAAATGCTGATCACAACATGATCATGCTGCCAACTCTTTGTTGCATGGTCTTTGCCTTCGGCATATGTATGTAATAGAAGTACTGTAAAGATTCAATTCTCCTACTCTTTCCTCCATCTGAAAAACTATGCAACCTATTTACTTTATACGTTAAATCCTCCTTTTTTAATTTTTCATTTACTTCTAAATATAAAATACTACAACTTGACACTAATAAATGCAAAGAGGTTATTTAGCAGTAATGTAAATAATCCAGAACATGCTAATATCAAATTGTTTTTATTTCATTACTTTTTAAAATTGAGATATATAATTAACATATCATAAAATTCATCCTTTTATACTAGTCAATGGTTTTTAGTATATTTGTAAGATTGTACAACCATTACCACTATCATTTCAGAATATTTTCATCACCCCAAAAAGAAATCTTATATCCCTTATCAGTCTCTTCTATTTTCTTTCTTCCTTCAACCTGTAGCAACCCCTGATTAAGTTTCTGCCCCTCCGAATTTGCTTTTTCTAAACACTTCATATAAATGGAATCATACAATAATTATCATGAAAATGTAGTCACAAAAATTTAAAACCTAGAGAACCTGCAGACCCTTAAGAATATGGCAACAGAGCATAATTAAAGAAATATATATAGAAAGGAAGAATGATAGAGAAATGTGATGGAGAAAGAGTAGAAAAGATTATTGGAAATGGAATGCTTATTAAGATTCCTCTTAAGAATATTTAGTTCCCACCTTTTACTGAATCAGAATCTGTAAAGAGAAGGCCTGAGCATTTGTATTAAAAAAAAAGAAAAAAGAAAAAAAAACGGAAAACATTTTCCTGAAGGTTATGATACTTTGCCAGATTTTGGAACCCTTGCTTTAGGCTATGTTCTGATTCATTTCTAATGCAGGTTATTCCTAGCCATTGATTAACTCAATGACAAATTTGCAAGTGCCTAAGCCATTCAATTATGCTATTTTGAAGAAAAGAAAAATATATAAATAAAAGACTCAAATAACAATCACAGCCTCTGCTAATGTTTTCATAACTTTTGGGCTTGTTTATGTGATGATTAATTGCTTAATTGTTTTTCTTAGACATCTACAGATGTGCATAATTAAAACTATTTGAAATGAAAACTAAATGCATATTTATTTAGCTTTCTTTGTTCTTACCTTCATTTGTTTGCATAAACAATGCTATACTTACTCATGCAAATCAATGCAAACAGAGAAATTATGCTCCTGCAAATTATTTCATTTATACTTCTAAATAGAAACATAGTTACCAACAGATAATATTTACTTGGTAGTCCAATGTCATGAACACTTAAATATAATTTATTACTTTATGTAAAAAATGATGAATATTAAAATTGAAGATATGATAAAAGATCAATATAGTTTCATTTCCTTTGTTTGAGTGCAATATACCAATAAGTATGCTTTATTCTATTCTACATTTCCTTCAGAAATATTTTGTCATCTATATATGCTTGAAACTTATCTCAGTAATTAAATGCTTCCATTTAAATTTTAATACTTATTTTCTTTCTTAATCTATCACTTCATATTCAACATCTCTGATATAAGATTTGTCAAATTGAGATGCCAGAAGGTTATAAATGGTGCATAATATTTATTGTTAAAACAGAAACACTGGCATAAAACTACTTAAATGAATGTGGTAAAATCAGATATGTTACCACTCTCTTTGCTCCACAAAGACAGATTAAAATATATGCTGCACATATGATTTTTACATGGGGAAGGCAAGAGAGAAAGCAAGAAGGCAGGGTTGTATCTAGATGAGGGATTAGAGAATTTTAAAACAAGGTAATTTTGAGATTGAATGAAATGTTCATGAGCAGTATAATTTCACATAAATTCACGTCTCAGAGCTGGCCTTAATTATCCAATTGTATAAAAGGGCATAGGACTTCTGTAAGTTTCATACCCACTCCAGCACATTTTTTGGGTTAAAATACACTGCCTCAAATTCCTTGCACAATTTCTTACTTGAGCATGAGATGATGTTCCATTGATTGTTCCATTGTTCCATTTTCAAAACTTATTTAGTGCCCTGATTTTCCTTAGTTGATTTCCAATTTCTTCTACAAAATTCTGAATTCTTACTCCTTATTTCATGTTAATTCCTGGACAATCTTTGCAAGTGGGATTGGTATGCAGAATATTATGTTACAATTTGAAACTAAAGAAAGATTCGGTCAATGATATTGAAGTTCATTGGGGAAATCCTAAATGTACAACCAAATTAAAGAATAGGCATCTTTCTTTACTGGCTTACTTTTATTTTGAGAGTTACTTTACTTTAATTTTTTTTTTTTTCTGAGTAGCCTCCCATTAACTCTGGCCTCTAATGCTTCAGTTACAGATTTTTTTCCCCCAGAGCTCTGATTAGTAGATACTTTGCAAAACATGTAAGATGCTATTTAAAAGTCTTGTGAATTAATCCTTTCATAAGGTAAGGAATACTTCCATTGAAGTTAATCACCAGTCTTCTCGTTATTAGTTTTATGACTTCAGATTTTCAAAGGCAGAGTTTATTTCAATCACATTTACTCTTAGAACTTTTCTTTAACCTTCTCTCTTGCCTCACTCTACTTTCTCTTGTTTTTTTTTTTTTCCTGATCGTTTTTTACACACTGTGAAATGGCTGATTAGCCACTTGTTACCTATAACCTCAAAATATCCAAAATAAGATTTCTCTAACTTTTTTGAGGTTACCATTCACATATGTACCTATAGAATACACCAAACACTCCTATCATTTTACTGTCAAATACTAATGTCTTAAAACTTTCATTGTGGTGTCAGTTGTGTCTCACACAGTATTTACACTAGATTGCTACAAGTAAATTTCCATACTGGAGCTCAAACACTTGGGTCTCTTTATAATCTTGTTCTTTTTGTATCTAAATCTAAATTATATGATTTAAAACATGTCGGTTTATCCTAAATGACACTAAATCATGCAGTATAGCAATTATGTTTGATTTGAAAACATAAATGTATCTATTCAGATGATACACATGACCCAGATCTGAGAACTGCATTTTAATCAAGTCATTACAAAGGCAAATTTAATGTTCCAGCCATAACCATGGCTCTTGTACTGACTTCTACTTTTTTCCCCCCACTTTTTCTATGACATCGGAGATTCCAGTTATCCTCCCCCCGCACCCCCCCCAGGGAATATAATGGCTGGTTGCTTAAAGCATCTTGTTCTTGTTCTGAGGAGGTAAAAGAATTAGTTCTCTACTTAGTGATCTTGCTGTCACCATCACCATCCACTTCCTAGCTGTTGCCTGCTTATTTTTTGCTCTTATGCTATACAGATAGGAAGTGATTTAAGTTTTATTTTGCTCCTTTGGAGTCATGATGAATAATCATAAGGATGAGCCAATATGTTTTAAAAATCCAAAGGATAATAACTCTGTTGTATTCATTTTCTCAAAACAGATGTCCCCTAAAAAGCATATTTCAGTTTTGAAACTTTGGAAATATTACCCAGCATGAGATTGGTTGGATATATAATTTATAAGTCACAAGCAGTTTAAAAATCACAATAAACTCAAACTTACAAATTCAGAATAAACTGTTAATATTTATAAGATGCCATAGTGCCTCTTACTTAGATTAATATACAGTGAAGCTGCATTTCTTTCTGCAACTGAAATGTAATTTATTTTACGAAGGACTGAGAACAAAAAATAATAATTCCACAGTAACAAGGGGGAACAATATGAATACTTTGGATATGTCATTAGTACATACATATATGTTAATATTGAGCACAGTAAAATATATTAACAAATTTATTTGCATAAAAATGAGATGGAACTTCAGCTCTGTTTTTTATTATAAATTGGTAACCGATCAAGGAAATGCTATAGAACATTGCTTTGACTGAGTTACTACAATTATTTTTTAACTTTTGGAGAGGTCAGGGTGATCTAATTTTGATAGGATTGTCCTATTTTTTACTATTTACACATCAATAAAAATGTTTCTATCAGTAAGCACCATTCCTCTTTTTCAAATATTTATTTGGATTCTCTTCCTTTTTGAAAGTCTTCTTAGAGATAAGTTAGTTGATTGAGTGAAGACATCAAGTCAAAAGAACTGTAAATTAAGGCAACCTATGAGGTACAAAGAAAATGGACATCCAAGAATGGCTCTAGATCTAATCCTCAGTTCTGTCACTCATTTAGAGAAGTTTACTTAGCTACAAAATGGAAGTTATAAATAAAACCTAATTTGAAGGTTTATGGTGAGAAACAAAGAGGGAGTGACCGTACATTTAAGTTTGTACAGAAGAGTACTATTTTAACATTTGTCTCCACATAGTATTAATAAAACCCATTTTCTACTCCAAAATGTATGGTGAAGATAATAAATTGTATGCTCAATCTACTTTACAAGACCTGGTAGGCAGTCAGTAAGTAACATCTTGCAATAAGATCAGGAAGTGTTTAGATATCATAATGAATCAAACTAAATGAAATGTTCTATTAGCTATATTAGTAACATAGAGGAAAACTTCAGAGAAAAAGACCATTTCCAGTGTAATCTAGGGATATCTTACTAATGAATCATTATGAGAAATACGAAATCCCAAAACTAAGATGATGAAAGGAAAAACAAACTGAAAAATATATTGCAGTGATGTATATTCCTCATGCATGAAGGTCTTGAGTTTAAAGCTTAAAAACCAAATTAAATTAATAATTAAAAATTGTCTAATATTTGAAGAGCTTAAAATGATAGCTTGAATAACAAAGCAACAGAGAATGAGTATCTTAATATCACCAGAAAAAGAAGGTAGGAGAGGTGAGAAAATATAGGGTATCAAGATATTAAAATATGCCAAATCATAGAAAACCTGAGTTTAGATTTTAATGATTCTTAAAACCAAGCATGTCCAGAGGAAGGTAATAATCATAATAATATACTTACCATCATCATTATTATTAACAGTTATTGAATGTTTATAATATACTAGCTTCTATTATAAATTCTTTGCAATTTTTAAGTCATTTACTCCTTATACCACCCCATGGGTTACATACTATTGCTAGCACATTGATTTATGGAGACAGAAATATAAACACAGAGATTAAGGAGTTTGCCTCAAATCACACATTATTAATTGGCAGATCCAAAGTTCAAACCCTAGTAGCCAACTCCATAGGCCCCATTCTTAGTAGTAATACAATACTTCCTCTGTAGTTTGGCAGATACAGGAAACTGTAAAATCTGTTTTCTGTCTGCTTCAGAGTACAGTGTATATTGTACTTTGTGGAGAATGGATTGGAAATGAGCAAGCATGGCAATTAAGAGCCTTTGTTGTAATTCAGTTAAGAAATAATAATGTCCTAAATAAAGTAGTATGATGAAGAAGGAGAGAAGTTGATGGACTAAAACAACAGGCATTAGAAAGCAGTAAAGTTAATAAGACTGGATGATTAAATGAATATGGCCAGTGAGAGAGAAGGCAAAATCAAAGTGCCTCCTAGACTTTTTTCTGGGGATTTGGGATAAATGGTGATGCCAGTGGGCATGAAACATGTAAGAGGAAGAGAGAGATGTTAAGCTCAGTTTTGAACATATGGAGTTAGAGTTGTTTATTGGTCAAATAGGTGTAGTTGTCCATAAGACCATTGGATGTGTGGTTTCTGTAGCATGGAAGAGAGAGCAAAACTAAAGTTACAGAGCTGAGGATCATATCCAGATAGTTGGTAATTGACACCATATAATTACATAGAATTATCTAGTATAAGAAATTCATATATGAAAGCTATAGTTGAAATTGTTTGTAAAAAGAAATATGAATATTAAAAGCCTTAAAAAAATAGGGTTATCCAAAAAGAGATTTTACTAAGACCAGTGGAAACTAATAAATTTTCCAAAAGGAACTTATTCCACAGTTTGAGCCCCTAACTCTTGTGGGATTGTTTAGCGTGGCGTGCAAGAAAGAATTCTTGAGACATTTTATAGTACAACTTAGTAGGTTTATTTAAATAGTACAGGGACAGGACCCACGGGAAGAAAGAACTGCATTTTTGCTGTATGAAGCTGGTGGTTAAATGGTTAGTGCTCAAGGGGGAGGAGATACACAGAGAGTATTAGATCATAAATGTCTTTACATTTCTACTCATAAAACTACTTCACAAGATTTCTCTGGTGCTTATCATTCAGTTTGGTATTAACTATCAATGAGATTTCAGGCAGTTATGAGACCCTTTAAGAATGTAGCAACCAGCACATAATTGATCCTTATAAAAACTGCAGGTTATATGGGTCAGCCTTCTGGACTAAATGTGGACATTTTACTGCTTCTATCTCTCATCACCACCATACCACACATATTCTCATCAAGAGCCATGAACAATGATTAAATTAAAAGAATATTTTAAGTTTTATTCTTTTTTTTTAAAGTAAAGATGGTAATAAGATTATTCAGAAAAAAAGAAGATAAAGGAAAACAAATAGAATTCAGAAACTTAATCCACAAACTATAGAAAACAAAACTTTAAGGATTATTTATGAAATAAGAATTCAAAGAGGCACATGATTATCATTCAGGCATCAGTCTCCATATCAACTATCTCCTACCCTCACCCTGACAAGCCACCCTAGCTGATATCAGCATTTGACTTCTTCAAAGAGGAAAGGTCAAATGGTGTATAAAAGTAGACTTGTTTCCTTTTTTCTCTACTTACAGATAATAGAGAATCTGTTATGGCAAAAAATCTGCAAATAAAAAAAGGCCAAGAACATGAACAGGAACCCAAAATACCAATGCACTGATTTATTTCATTTGATTCTGAATAATAAAGCTGTTTTTCACATACATTGTGAACTTCTAAGTATTTTGCTAAAATGAAGATAAATCACCCTCTCTTTTCATATTATAAGAATGCTCTAATGCAATAAAATATAGAGATGGTGGGGGCAGCCCGGGGGCTCAGCGGTTTAGCACAGCCTTTGGCTCAGGGCCTGATCCCGGAGACCCAGGATCAAGTCCCACGTCGGGCTCCCTGCATGGGGGCTGCTTCTGTGCAGGCTCCTCTGCCTGTGTCTCTGCCTCTCTCTCTCTTTCTCTCTCATTCTGTGTCTCTCATGAATAAATAAATAAAATCTTAAAAAAAAAATAGAGGTGGTGTAACATGCTTAACTAAATTGTTTTTCTTCCCCTTTTTTCTCTGTTTGAGAAGATAGTATTCCCTACATTCATCTAGGATACAGTTTGATTTGCTATAACAAGGAAAAGTTTTGAAAATAGATTAATAAAATTTTAGAGTACCTTTTAAAATCTCCAAGTTAAAAAATTATACTGCAGCCAAATTTTTGATGTATTTCTTCATTATAAGTGAAATCTTTTGAATACATCTTATTTACAATGTTACTATTTTAAGTAACACTAATACATAGGCCAAAAGCTTATAATTTTAAGATCCCTTTTTCTAAAATTTAAAATTATATTTATCTCTAACATTAAGTCATTAAAACCAAAATTTTCAAATATGAATTATCTCCAAATTAAGAGTTCTTATTCAGCAACTTCTCTGTATTCCTAAAAAGTCCTTCTCAGCTATCTGGTAAGTTAAACACAAGATATAAGAATAGTAACTACTCAAGAGTATTATTATTATTTTTGTTTGTTTTTCTCAAGATTATTTTTAAGGGCTTTTATACCTATCAGTTGTGTCGGCTTAGCTAATGTCACTTGCGATTCTAAATGAAACAAATACTGAATAACTGAGTTTTGAAAATAAATTTTGTTTTCCATTTCTAGTTCTTACTTTTTCTGTCATTATCATAGACTCACAGAGCAGATATTAAGAAAGATCTTAAATAAAATAAAAATCTATGCAGATTCATATTGTTAATGCTAATAAGGACCAAATATGTTTAGCTTCTTCCATAAAGAAACAGCCACCTGGGGATCCCTGGGTGGCGCAGCGGTTTGGCGCCTGCCTTTGGCCCAGGGCGCGATCCTGGAGACCTGGGATCGAATCCCACGTCGGGCTCCCGGTGCATGGAGCCTGCTTCTCCCTCCGCCTGTGTCTCTGCCTCTCTCTCTCTCTCTGTGACTATCATAAATAAATAAAAATTAAAAATTAAAAAAAAAAAAGAAACAGCCACCAGTTTCATTCATCTACCTTGTTTGGTCAGGGTTATTGTCAAGTAACACAGATATTGTCTGCTTTTAAATTACTCCATCTCTTTGAATGGCCCCATGGAGCTCCATGAGAATCAGCAAAGCTAGTAGAAGAGGCTGAGTACCAGTATGATAACATGTTAGAATGTTCTCACTTCCCTTGAGGTATTCCATTATTCTTGCATTTCTCTCCCCTTCCTAAGAATGGAACATACTAAAGAAAAAAAGGAAATCTCTTCTCCAAATGCATATTCTCATGTTAAGTAAAATATTTGCCAAATTTTTAAAATTAGTCACATTTTGTGAGACTCAATTAGACAGTCCCAGGTAATAAAATATCCTTAGTTGCATAAAATTCAGCAAATCCTTAATAATGTATTGTCATTTACCTGATTGACATGCTAATTCCAATACATTCATTATTTGTTTCTCCATATTAATACCTATGCTACCTTTCTTTTTTTTTTCTATGCTACCTTTGTTTTCCACATTTTTATTTAAATTCTAGTTAGGTAATATTTGCCATATAGCTTCACAGATGCAACCTTTTGCACACACTGCTTGCTCTCACAAGATTTTTTTTCCTCATCCCTTTTCCTGGAGCATCTCAATTTTCCATGAAGCCTCAGAACTCTAAATGCCTTCCAGATCTGTATTAATCCCCTTAGAGAAGCTCAAAGTCTCAAAGTGACCCTTTAGCCCATATTTGTTGACCAGCAACTCTGTGTCCACTCCTGTATAAGCATTGAGGATAAAGTGGTAAACAAGACAAAGCCCTGCTCTCATGAAATCCCTATTTTTGTGAAGAAGACAGAAAATATATGTAAGTAAAATGTGACTGGTAGTGATAACACCATAAAGAAAAATAAAGCAGTATTAAAGAATAAAGACAGGTGAAGAAGGCTGCTTTAGATAGGATCATCTGGTTAGACCTGACTGAGGGTGTGGCATTTACTCAACACTTGAATAAGGTGTCCTTCTAAATACCTTCTTCAGAACTTCTCCTTATATTGTAATTAAAGTTGAAATTCTTTAATATGTCATCCTTGAACTAGGTCTTTTTTCAGTTAAACAAAATGGATTTGAAAGCAAGTAATCGAAAAGAAATACATTCATATGAGGAGGCATTTTATTTTAACTTAGGATATATTGATGTACTTTCATGTGCCAATATTATGATATTGAGCCAAAGTTCTTTGAGTATGAATCTGCTGATTAAAGTTTTAGATCATTTTTCATACACAATTTAAGTTTTAATCTCACTCAAGTGGAAGGTAGCATGGGATGGGGTGGGCTAAATGGGTGATGGGTATTAAGGAAGGCAACATCACTTTTGTGATAAGCAATGGGTATTATATGTAGGTGATGGATCACTAAATTCTGCTCCTGAAACCAATATTACACTATATGTTATCCAACTAGAATTTAAATAAAATTGTGGAAAAGAGGTAACATGAGAAATGAAAGATATAAAATCCTAATGATATATGTATTTCATGAGTTTTATGATTTTTCTTCCTCAACTTTTGGAGGCTTTTCACCCATTCCCTAAATCAATAAAATCTAAAATCTAATATCAGTTTTATTATCAGTTATTTCCAAAACATTCTCACAGTGCTCACATATATGACAATTCTTTCATACACATATTTTTCCACCATGTAATATTAATTTAGTTATGATATTATAAAAATTAGTATTCTATTATGAAGCTGATTATAGTACATTGGCATATGTTTTATTATTACTTAAGCTATGTCATGCTATTATATATGCTATGTGTATTTTTAATTAAATTAAATTAATAGCAAGTTCAATTAGCATAAACATGACTGGGGAAAGTAGCTAGTTCTCTTGGAAAGCATACAACACTAATGGTGGTGAAAGCAGAAAAGCATCCCCAAATTACCCTAACTTTCAGGTACTATGGGCATTATTAATTAATTATATGCTACAGAAGGAATGGAGAGCATCAGTCAATGTAGTACAATTTAATTAAATATTAGGTGGCATTGCTTTAAGGGAATTTTGCCTACATTTGTAGGCAGGTGTCTATCTCTTCTATTGACCTGTGAGCCCTTTACATTGAGAGCCTGCCTTTTATTCAGATCTGAATAAATATCTAGGGCTTAGAACAGTGTGGGCACAGAATGCACTTAATAAATATTTGTTCAATGAATAAAAGAATATCGAATTCTGAAACACATGCTTTCATTTTACTTCATTTTACTTCTGCTTCTCTGTATCACTTAAGAAATAAAGTAGTTCTCACTTCAATATTTTGTAACTTACATCTTGTTGCCATACTTACTAATTCAGAATTAATTGGATAATAGTATTTGCAGTCTCCAAGTTGTAGTCACATAGTGAGTCATAGGATAATGAGTTTCAGGAATTCACATGATACTTGTTGTTTTCAGGCATAAAATAAAGTTGTATTTAGAACATCTCATTAGAAAAAAAAAGCTTTCTTGCATTCTGAAATCTCTACCAGAATTATAACAATTATCTAAAGAGTTGCAAAAAGTTATAATCATAGTTTACCTAAGAACTGATAAAATATTTCAAATCCTTTGTTTCTGAAATAAGGCTTCAGAATCTTAAGAACAGGGATCCCTGGGTGGCGCAGCGGTTTGGCGCCTGCCTTTGGCCCAGGGCACGATCCTGGAGACCCGGGATCGAATCCCACGTCGGGCTCCCGGTGCATGGAGCCTGCTTCTCCCTCTGCCTATGTCTCTGCCTCTCTCTCTCCCTCCGTGACTATCATAAAAAAAAAAAAAAAAAAAAAAAAAGAATCTTAAGAACACTAACGTGTCTAGACGGATATTTTATGATAAAATTAAGCACCATGACGAATAGCACTGAGTGCTTTTGACAGAGTACAAAGCCAAATACCGTGTTGTATTAGCATTTGCATTTAGGATTCATTCTGTCCATGTACAGAACCAAGTGCCTTACTGAATTCTGTAGAAATATACACCCTCTATAAGCATGGAGTCATCCCACAATATCAGTTTATTAGCCTTAGAAATTATAGAATTCTAGTGCCAGATGTTCTTTATGAGGTTCAAAGACCAAATAATTAAACAGGAATACATTTACATTTATAAATGTTCAAACTAAGTGGTCTCTTTTGTCTTCTCCTTTATAAAGAACTCTATATATAAATCTAATCCTTAAAGACATGTCTCTTGAAGCAGTGTCTACATGACACCAAAGCCTTCAAATGAAAAGTAGAATAACTATCCAAATCCCTGCCACTATCTGGGGTTTTGGCATCATGCAGATAAAACACTTGGGGCACTGAGGATTTTCTGTTAGTATATATGCTGTGATTCACTAACATGCAGTAATAAGTAGATTTGAGCTTCCAGTTGAGTGATTTCACTTTCACATCAAAGCACAATCTTAAATATGAGCATCTACTGAGAAGGCTAGCAAATACTTCTTAATAAATTTATAACCTCAGTTACCCAAAACTAAGTTAGGTGAATTTTTTTTATTTTATTTTAAATTTTTTAATTTTTTTTTATTTCTTGGTGAATTTTTATAAGATCTAATATATAAACATGTATGCATGAAAGAGAAAGTCTAAAATTATATGTGCCAAATTATTTTTTAAAAATAAATCATTTATCTTGTCATTCTTTTGTTGAAAAATTCATAATGCTCTGTCACTTTGCAATGGTTTCTGAAGAGTTTTTAGTTGTAGAATCTTTTGTTTAAATGAAATTTTACATAGAAACCCTCTTTGCAAAATATATGAATAGTTCTGATCTGGTAAGAGCTTAAAGACCTGTTGAAATAGCCTCATAGAAGGGTTCGTTAGTGCCCAGTTTGCCAACCATTAACCTTATAGAATAAATTCACGCTCTTGCCTGCTTTTCATGCCTTCCAGAAAACCTGTCTCACCTCACCTACCTTTGCTTCTAATCACATTGTTCTCCACTTAGAATGCCTTTCCACTCTCACTGCCTTTCAAATTCAAGGGTTAACATCAATATCACCTACAGATGACAGATGACAAATTTACTAACCCAAGCCAAATCAAAGCATTCCTTGTTTATACATTCATAATTGTCTCAAATATATTTGTTTATGGCATTTGTAAGATTTTTATTTATCATACGCTTTTTCTATAGTTACTAATATTTGTTATTTTTATGTTCATTTTACATTTTGATTTTCTTAAATCTTTTTTACTAGTAACAGGACCTAGCCCAGAACCTGCACAAATAAACATTTAAAAAGTAAGTATAATCCACTCTTTCTAGTGCCACTATGTTTATCTTTGTAAAAACACAAATTTGAACCCATGGCTTTGTTGGTTTAAAACTAGTATAAGAACATTAAACATGATTATGTACCCTAAACCCATACCTTATTCCTTTTGTTAATTAATGCACAAATCCAGCAACTATTTTGTGAATGAGTAAGGTGCTAGGAACTTAAAGAAAAAAAATAAGGGACGCCTAGGTGGCTCAGCGGTTGAGCATCTGCCTTCAGCTCAGGGCGTGATCCTGGAGCTCCGGGATCAAGTCCCACATCTGGCTCCCTGCATGGAGCCTGCTTCTCCCTCTGCCTGTGTCTCTGCCTCTCTCTGTGTCTCTCATGAATAAATAAATAAATAATCTTTAAAAAAAGAAGAAATGAATTAATAAATTTATTGAATGAAGAAGAGAGATATGTGTCAGCATTCAAGCTTCCTTTATATTTTATGTTCTTTCACTTGATAAACCTATTTGATGAATTTTCTCTAGTCTCCTGTGTATAGTTAATAATAACCAAAATGTTGTTGTCCATGTGACTCAATATTTCAAATAAAAACAATACCCCAACTTTTCTTAGAGTTACACTTTATCTTTATTATTATTGTTATTATTATTATTATTATTATTATTATTATTATAAATCATTTTACTTACTTATTCAGAAGCCTGTGTGATTTGGGGCAAGATTTTTAAATCTCTCTGAGCCTCACTCACTTTCTCTGTACAGTGGTGCTAGGACTATGTTTCTCACTTGCCTTTAAGGATCAAATGTAATTAATAAGTAACTTGAAAACTATAAAGTACCATATAAAAATCTCTGTTGAGACCGCTCAATTATAAAGCCTAAAAATTAGAAACATCAGTCTTTAGACTATCCACATCCTCATCAGATAATTGATATGTTATCAGGTTGATTTCAGTACAGCGCTTAGAATAAAGATTTTTGCATGTTAATGATCTTTTTTTTTCTCTAAATTTTAAATTTTATTTAATTTCCAGTTAGTTAACATATAGTGTTATATTGGTTTCAGGATGAAAATTTAGTGATTCATTATGTACATATAACACCAAATGCTTATCATAACAAGTGCCCTCCTCCTGAATACTCATCACCCATTTAATCCATCCCCCATCCACCTCCCTCCCTCAATCCTTAGTTTGCTCTCTATTATTAAGGGTATCTTATGGTTTGCTTTCCCCTTTCTCTCTCTCTTTTTTTTTCCCTTTCCATATGTCCATCTATTTTCTTTCCTAAACTCCACATATGAGTGAAATCATATGGTATTTGTCTTTCTCTGATTGATTTCACTTAGCATAATATGCTTTGGCTCCATCCATGTCATTGCAAATGGCAAGATTTAGTTCTTTTTGATGGCTGAGTAATATTCCACTGTGTATATATACCATCTCTTTTTTATCCATTCATTAGTTGATGGACAGGCTCTTTCCATAGTTTGGCTATTGTTGATATTGCTACTATAAACATTGGGATGCATGTGCCCCTTTGAATCTGTATTTTTGTATCTTTTGTAAATACCTAGTAGTGCAATTGCTGGGTTGTAGGGTAATTCTATTTTTAACTCTTTGAAGAGCCTCCACACTGTTTTGCCGAGTGGTTGCACCAGTTTGCATTCCTGCCAACTGTGTAAGAGGGTTCCTCTTTATTTGCATCCTCACCAACATCTGTTATTTCCTGTGTTGTTAACTTTAGCCATTCTGACAAGTGTGAGATGGCATCTCATTGTGATTTTGACTTGTATTTCCCTCATGATGAGTGATGTTGAGCAACTTTTCATGTGTTGGCTGGCTAGTCATCTGGATGTCTTCTTTGGAAAAATGTCTATTCATGTCTTTTGCCCATTTCTTAACTGGTGATATTTTGATAGGGATTTCATTAACTGTAGATTGCTTTGGGCAGTGTAGACATTTTACTAATATCTGTTCTTCCAATCGATGACCATGGAATGTTTTTCCATTTCTTTGTGTCATCTTGAATTCTTTCATTAGTATTTTATAGTTTTCAGAATACGGGTCTTTCACCTCTTTAGTTAGGTCTATTCATAGGTATATTATTGGTTTTGGTGCAGTTGTATATGGGATAGATTCCTTAATTTCTTTTTCTACTGTTTCATTATTGGTGTATAGAAATGTAATAGATTTTTGTATGTTGATTTTGTATTCTGTGACTTTACTGAATTTGTCTATTATTTCTAGAAGTTTTTTAGTGGAGTCTTTCAGATTTTCTATGTATGGCATCATGTCATTTGCAAATAGTGGAAGTTTTACTTCTTCCTTGTCAATTTAGATGCCTTTTATTTCTTTTTGTTGTCTGACTGCTGTGGCTAGGACTTCTAATACTATCTTAAATGAAAGTGTTGATAGTGGACATCCCTATCTTATTCCTGACCATAGAGGAAAAGCCCTAAGTTTTCCCCCAATGAGGATGATATTAGCTATGGGCTTTTCATATTTGGCATTTATTATGTTGAGGTATGTCCCCTATAAACCTCCTTTTTTAAGGTCTTCAAGAATGGATGCTGTACTGTGTCAAATGTTTTCCTGCAGGGATGATTTCTTATGGTGAATGTGGTAGGCTTGCTGTAACCTCTCAGTTCTCTCATATATAGTTCCTTTTGTGACCAAATAAAAATGCATATCTTGAGGATGTCTATGGAATATTATTTTTACAGTTTAGGATATTATTATGAAATTAAGTAAATATAATCAATATCAAATTTGCCAAAAATATGATTGATATATGAAAATTCATATCATATGATGATATGAAAATTCTTAGTATGAAGATTGGCTTTTTGTTATTCTGCATTATAATAATGTCAATAACAGCACCTAAATTTTGTTTTCTTCCCAGTGCACATCTGTTTAAATAACATTGGTAATGTTTTCAGGACCTTGTTATCACTAGTAAACTGCAATCTTTTTTTTTTCTGACAAGAAGGGAACTTAATGGGGATCCCTGAGTGGCTCAGCGGTTGAGTGCCTGCCTTCAAGGCCCAGGGCGTGATCCTGGAGTCCCAGGACCGAATCCCACGTCAGGTTCCCTGCATGGAGCCTGCTTCTCCCTCTGCCTGTGTCTCTGCCTCTCTCTGTGTGTCTCTCATGAATGAATAAGTAAATAAAATCTTTTTTAAAAAAAAGAAAAGAACTTAATAAATACATAATAGCCTGAATAGCAGGTGTGGAAAAGCTTTTTTTTAAAAAAATGGAAGAAAGATTAATATGAAAATGTTATTTTTAACTGTCCTCAAACAATTATAATGCTAATTAGTATTTCAACTTCCATAAAGATTAGACAGGAATTTACGAAAGGTAAAAACTCATTCCATTTTTAATCACCTACTTTGATATATCCACAGAAATCTTATGTTCTGATTTTTAGATGTGCCACTTTTTATTGAAAATTTGCAGAAACAGAATCCCCTGGTAACATGTCAATTGTGCACCTGAAGACTTTTCAAATAATGTACAGAACATGCATAAAACTGTTAAGCAAATAATGGATTTTGTGCAAGGCATGTTCCCAGGTGGTATTTTGCAAATATAGCTTGTCTTGTACTGTTATATCAGGTGAACCCAAAAACAGAGGGCAAAATTGCTATCAAGAGTAAATGATTGGAATCCAATTTTTCTGTTAACTGAACTGAACCCATATGCACATTCTAATATTCCTCAGGTTTGATAGGCATATTCTATTAGCAATTTTCTACTCACCACATACTGTAACTTGGTATTTAATTATTTGCATGAAATAAATCATCAGTTGAAACTTATTGTATTAAAAAAAACACAAAAATAAGCCCTTTTTTACACACACCAGTGCTTTGAAAAACTAGCTTGCCAAACTAAAAATGGCAAAATTAATATAACGAGTAGCTAAGCATTTTATTTGCAGTTGTACTCTTGGATGTATTTTTAAACAATAATTGAGAAAAAAACATATTTATTGACTTTACAATAAGGAAATGTTTACTTTCTTTTATTTAGTAATTATGGAACCAAATTGCCTGGTCACATTTGAAACAAAGAAATAAAATTTGAGTCAATTTGTTATAGATAACTAATAAATTATATGATCACATTTTTCTTCACAGAGTGTTTTCTGTAAATCATTAAAGTAATTGGAAAATATGTAGGCACTTAATCAATATGTTAAAATATGCAGAAAATTCTTAGTATGAAGTACTGACACCTCAGGGGTGATTTGATAGTTGTCTGTGAAAAGCTTATCTCCAATGAATAAAATACTAGGCAAGAGGTGAGCTCCTTGAAAGACTTATTCATAGATTAGAAAGATTTTTTTTCACTGTACACTTTCAGGGTATGAATTCTCAAAGATTAAGAGAACTATGCTACTGTAGGTCTAGAACCATTTTTTTTTTTTTTCTGGGGCAGTAAAACGTAGGAAAAACTGTTTTCAAAAGATACAACATAGTCTTAATAGAAATTGGGAGAAGATACCTGATATTTTAAGTTCCTGTGATGGACAGGATTTAAGTATATGATTTTTGTCTTAGGAGAGAAATGCAGTAGTTCTTCATTTATTTGTTCAATAGATTTCCCCCAGGAAAATAAATGGGGAGGGAGATAACACTCCAAATGTTTTCTGATGGTAAATTAAGTATTTTGTATGGCCTCATTACTAATTTTCAGGAATCTTATCTCACACACAAGCCTTTGCTCAGTTTAGGGAGGGAGAGCCATTCTGTGAGAGGTGAAGGAAGTGTGCTGTGTTACTTTCTCCTCCATACTTGCCCAAATAGGGATATTTACTCAGGCTCATACCTAGCCCCTGCTAATGAGAGGTATACAGAGCGGTTTGGCCTTGCCTCTGTAGCTTGGCAATTCTATACATTCCAATGGAAGGTGATCTCTCTGTCTCTCTCTCTCTCTCTCTCTCTATCTCTATTTTTCTCCTGTTTCCATATGTCTCATTATTTCTCTATCTCTTAGATTCCACATAACTCATTTGTTTTCACTAGGCAACATGACAGTGGGTGATTGGTTCTGGAAGGTTTGATATGAATGCTTTCTCAGTACTAACCTATTGTAGTCCCAGGGAATCCACTCATTTCATCTGCCCTGAGAGACTGAGAGTTTCCTATATACCACACTGGGCGCTGGGTTATCCCCCTTCACACTACCGAGATTTGGATTTGATTTTCTGTGTCTTCATTAGCTTTGCCTGTCCACAACTGAATTATTTTCTTATCCTTGTTTTGTATTCTCATTTATGTCTGTGGAGTCTCCACTATATCTACTTTTATTAAAGGGGCAATCATATTATCTTTAAAATGAAGCACCAAGGTATTTACTAGTTTTAGTTCAATTTCCCTAAATTAATGGCAAGTTATTTTGTGCAGAATTAAGTTATCCCAGGAAATAGGGTCTTATGTTATTGACAAGGCCATTACTGTCTACATCACCTTATTTTTAGTCAAGTGTTTTTGTTTAAGAGTGAACTGAGGACTGAACAAAGGGAACAAAAATCTATTTAAAGAACACTCTTTTAAAGTCACAGATTTCATTAGAAAAACAGACACTCTATTTTAAGTCTATAGAATTCCAAGTGGTATGCACTTGTACTAGTAACAATGCAAGGTATTATTTAATTTTTTCATAACTTTTAAAACTATGTATTGTGAAGTTTATATCATATGATTATCAATATTTAAGGGTTTTTTTAGATCACTTGAGTGTTTTTCTTTTTTAAAATTTATTTATTTATTTATTTATTTATTTATTTATTTAAGAAAGAGAGGGGGAGAGAGAGAGAGAGAAAGAGACAGAGAGAGAGAGAGAGAGTTGAGTGGGGAGGGCCAGGGAATTTAAGTAGATTCCTCGTGGAGCCTTGAGCTTAACCTGGGGGCTCAATCTCACAACTCTTAGGTTATGACCTAAGCCAAAACCAAGAGTTGATCACTTTACCAACTGTGCCACCCAAGCATCCTAGATTACTTGAAAGTTAATGAAGAAATTATGGTGTGAGATTAATTCAAATTTGAATGAGTAATATTTTCTTGTATTTTATAATCATGATTATCTTTTGCTTTGTATTCTAATCCCTTATTTACTTTTCTTTTTTATAAGTGTTAAAATGACTACCATATTAAGATACATGAACTATAAATTATTCTCCTTTTGTATTAGAAATGCCATGCTAATCTCAGGATGCTACGGTTGCATCCTGAGATGCCTAAGTATTTTCTCTTAGTAAAGCCATTCAGGCTTTAAGGATAGGATCTTCCTGCCTCTATCCAAGGAATCAAAAGACATATTTTTAGAGACCAGCATTTTCCAATAGAATTTTCTGCAATGATGGAAATATTCTATTACTCTACTGTTCAGTATCACAGCCACCTAGCCGTGTAGGGCTACGGAGCGCTTGAAATGTGAACCCGAATAACTGTCTTTAATTTTATTTCATTTTAATTAGTACTAATTTAAATTTATATAGCTACATAATGGATATCATATTGAAGAATGCAGTCTAGAACTTCATGTCACTTAATATCTCTGAGCTTAATTTTTCTTATTTCTAAAATAAAAATATTTACCCCTGACTTTCTGACAGAATTGTTATAAAAATCAAATGAGAAAGGAAAATGATTCAAACAGTGATGTGAGGCCCTGTGTAGACTGTACAACTGTGTTGTTTACATGTGAGTTCTGACTCTCCTGTATGCCTTGTACATGATACTACCTGGTCTTGCAGTTTTATCTTGTGTAAAATGAGAATAGTACTAGTATCTAACTCATTGATTTTTAAGACGATTAAATGAGACAATACATGCAAAGTCTCTAGAATACTACTTGACAAACAGTAAACTTCCTAGATGAATGACAATTATTGTTCTTATTAATTATTAACCATACGAACAGGGAAAGAACCCATTCTAATGTTTAGAGGAAACTCAACTCTCTCTCCATTCATTTCCCAAAGAAGAAACCTTTTAGGATTCAAGGAAAAATGTAATTCTTAGGGATATGTGGTGAATGAAACTTTGGTTCAATTGCAAAACAGTGAAACATCTTTAAAATTACCATGTTTTGTTCTATTATGTGAGAGTTGTGTATATTGAGTCTGGGTGAAGTCTCTTGAGATAAAACTTTGAAAAAAGGAAATTTGCTATGGCTTAAAAGGAAAAGGATGATAAAAAGGGATATTGACTATTGCCTGCATTATAATATTGTTCATAAAGGAAGAAACCAGAAAAACAAAAAAGAATTTGAAGCTGACTCTCTATTCTAGCAATACTGGGAGTATGTATTAACTTTGTGTTCGGTGTATGGCTAGGCCTTGAGATGTGCAATTCTGAGATACAGAATCCTGACATACGAATCTATATTTTCCTTCAGAATCACGGCCATTTACAGCTAAGTAGGTAAAGCATCTATATAATTTTGATATTTTTAAGTTTTATTTAAATTCCAGTTAACATACAGTGTAATATTAGTTTCAGGTGTATGATACAGTGATACAGCACCTAGTGCTCATCGTGACAACTAAACTCCTTAAGCCCCCATCCCCTATTTAACCAATCCCCTGTCCTACCTCCTCTCTGGTAACCATCAGTCTGTTCCTTATAGCTAAGAGTCTGTTTCTTGTATAGCATTTTGATTCTGATGCCTGGGCTAAAGAAAAACATTTTTTGCCTTAGGCTGCTATTATAACTTTAACTTTTTTCCATGATCATCTGTAATGTCTACACTTTGGATAATTTGTTGATTGTATATTGAAAGTCACTTTTATTGTGTAGTAAATTTATTCTATTACTATATCAATTTTTAAGTGAAGAATAATGTAATAGACTTTCATGAGAAAGACTTGGACTCACACTGAAGGTTTACATGTCAAAGAATAATAACCACTTTTAAAAAACACCACTGTATCCAATGTTAGCAGATATTTCCATGTTGAATTCCTAGTTGAAACTGGTTTTTGTAAAACAGATATGCTATGGGTCTTAAATAAATGAAATATGCTTTTATTTGAAGGCATAAAATTCATAAAAAAGAAAGTCTAAAGTTCAGATTTTAGAATATGGTTTTGCATTTTAAAATATGACATTTCAAGCATCTTTAAATTTAAAAAAAATTAGTTTTCTTCTCAGTTGGAGGACATTGATTTTCTCTTTGTTCGAGGTAAAGATCTGTAAGTCTAGACATAATACTCTGTAAAAAACCCAAAAGACTCCACCAAAAAATTTTTATTTTTATTTTTTTTCCAAAACATTTTTAGAACTAGGACATGATTTCAGCAAAGTCACAGGGTATAAAATCAGTGTACAGAAATCTACTGCATTTCTATACACCAATAATGAAGCAACAGAAAAAGAAATCAAGGAATTGATTGCATTTACAACTGCACCAAAAGCAATAAAATACCAAGGAATAAACCTAACCAAGTAGATAAAGATCTACACTCTGAAACTATAGAACACTTAAGAAAGAAATTGAGGATGACACACAAAAAAATGGAAAAACATTCCATGTTCATGGATTGGAACAAATATTGTTATAACGTCTATACCACCCGAAGAAATCTACACATTCAATGCAATCCCTATCAAAATACCACCAACATTTTTCACAGAACTAGAACAATCCTAAGGTTTGTATGGAAACACAAAAAACCCTGAAGAGCCAAAGCAATCTTGAAAAAGAAAAGCATCCTGAAACCAATATTACACTATATGTTAACTAACCAGAAAAAAAGAAAAGAAAAGCTGGAGGCATCACAATTCTGGACTTTAAGTTATATTACAAAGCTGTAGTAATGAAGACAGTAAGCTACTGGCACAAAAATAGACACATAGATGAATAGAATAGGATACAAAACTATTTAAACCATCTTCCTCAACTCTCCAAGACTGAAGAAGTATAGTTATGTAGTTATGTAGGAATTGCCTTACTGAAGACATGAAGGAATTTTTGTTTTGTTTTGTTTTTTGGGTGGGCAACAAAGTAAAGCTTATTGAATGAGAATATGAAGCTCCTGAAGTGTGGGGGTACCCAACAAGATTGTCACTGGAATTTCTAAGTCTGTTTTATGGGCTTGTCAGAGGGCTGTTTTAATGTGATTAACCTTCCTTGTGCCTGTCATCAGATCAGGTTTTTGTCATCTATTATGTGGGAAAAGGTGGAGGGCTCCTTCCAGAGTGATGTAAAATCCTTTTAAGGTTGGTTTCCTCTTAGGGCAGGACCCTTGTCCCTGTCTGTCTGTCTTCCAACTATCCTTCATCCTTAGTGCCTCTGAAGAGGTAACTCTAACTGCCATTAGGGAAGAAGGGGGACGGCCTATCTTAGTTACTTCCTGCCTTCAATGCCTGGTGGCACTGGATGGAGTGGCAGTCAGGATTGACATGGAGGAATTTTTAATTAAAGTGTTACAGGGGAAAAATTACAGCTGCTCTTAAAGCTTTTCTTATTCCAAAGATAGTCACTTAGAAAATTAAGCCCTTTGCGTATTTCCCCCTCTAAATGTATTTTTTTTCCTTTGCACGTTCCCACTACTCCTTGGGTATCTTCAATAGACTCTGCTGCACCCTGAAAAGCAATGCCTTTTGCAAACTTTTCTGTGTAATTCTCTACTCATCTGCTTAGAAATATCTATGTAGAGCCAAGATGAAATTATCTCCTCCTTTCTCATTAAGTTTACCAAAATAAAGACATTTTATGGGACCCTTAGTCATTCTTCCCTTTGAAATTAGTCAGAATTGGAGATGTTCTCCCTCTACTGTCTTTCCTTAAAATATCATCAGTTTTGTTTTTTAAAGCAGTAAGCTGAGAATTTCTCATACAGTACCAGAGACCAGTCCTGACAATAAATGTTCAATGAAGAAGAAAGTATTGGTGACATTTTGCAAAAATGAAGAAAAATGACTGTCTGTATGTAACAATTTAATGAGTTTATCAAAATTTTCTATTAACTGGGTTTCAGAGAGAATTATTACATACATATTATCTCTGTGTTCAAAATCATTAAAACATTTTTAAAGATTAATAAGCCATTTTATAAAGTAGCTTGACTGATAACTATTAAGTAATTACTTAAAATAAACATTTGCCAATCTCCTTTTCCTGTTCTATTTATCCAAGATTTTTTATTGTTTCATTCCTTTGCAATTGTAAAGCTACAACCTAAAAAATATATGGTTAAAGCATGAAAAGAAATTTTAAATTTTCCCCAAATTTAATAAAAGGAGAAAATATGAATTCTAAAACCAAATGAAAACAAATACAAAATATTAGTATTTGATAAATCAATGCTTATAAAATCCAAAGGAGAAAAAGTACATTTTAATGTGTCTAATCATCAAAAGAAACATGCAATTCAAAGTAACAGAATTTGTAATATCATTTTATAAACACAGTACTATATGATAAGTACAAATGTGCTTAGAGCTAAATCACACTTAAATTCTTCTGTGATTATAAACAGGCTCTCAGGATATAGTTTGGGTTCAAATCCCAACACTGCCATTTACTCATTAATTTTGGCAAGTTAAACTTTTTGTGCCTCAGTTTTCTTCTCTATCTCTGTAAAGCAGAGATAAATAGGGTTGTTGTATTGATTATATAGATTTATACATCCAGGCACTTAAAAAGTACCAGGCAAATAGGAAGATGTCTACACATATTTTGTAGTTCTTATTTGTTGTTGCTGTTTTTGGACTTGCAATACTATATGCAATAAAAAAATGGAACATACAAATAAATAAACTTTTACAGGGATCCCTGGGTGGCGCAGCGGTTTAGCGCCTGCCTTTGGCCCGGGGCGCGATCCTGGAGACCCCGGATCGAATCCCACATCGGGCTCCCAGTGCATGGAGCCTGCTTCTCCCTCTACCTGTGTCTCTGCCTCTCTCTCTGTGACTATAATACATAAATAAATAAAAATTTAAAAAAAAAAATAAATAAATAAATAAACTTTTACAGAGAAATATACAAGATTTATCTTTATTTAAATTCTCAAAATGAAAGATCATGTGAAAAAAATACATCATTAATGGTAGGTTCTTGGTAAGACTTGCCTTTAGAAATAACATTATTTGGGGCACCTGGGTGGCTCAGTCAGTTAAGTGTCTGACTCTTGATTTTGGCTCAGTTCATGATCCCATGGTCGTGAAACTGAGCCCCTAGTCAGGCTCCACACTTAGTGTGGAGCCTGCTTAAGATTCTCTCTCTCTCTCTCAAAAAAAAAAAAAAAAAAAAAGGATTCTCTCTCTCTCTCTTCCTCTCTGCCCCTCCCCCCTCACACAATCTCTCTCAAAATCAAAAATAGAAATAAAATAAATTTTAAAAATGGCAGTATCAAGTGTAATTACAAGAATGAACATATGGTATCTCAAGCATTTAGGTGTCAAGTCATTTCTAGTCATTCAAAAAGATATAATTATATCATGAAAAGCAATTGTGAAAAATATGCTTCACTCAGAGACCTAAGGTGGATGGAACCAAATTCATCATAAGAGAGTGATGCTGCATGATGCCAGAATTTAGCATGATAAAGACAAATCTCAGTGTAAACTGAAATGGAAGTTCTAAAGCACACTCACTATAATGCACAATTTCTCAAAAAAGGGATGAAAAACTGTTAGGGTTCAACATTTGGCCAAAATCCTTAAATGCTTTATCAGGCTACACTGTTAATTACCAAGAACAATGGGTTGTCATAACCAGATAGGGAGTACTCATACTGAGCCAGAAAGACTATGGTATTTTTAGGCTCACTGACCTAAACACTTTAGCCATTTCAATGTTTCCCTCTCTCTTATTTATTGAATGTTATCTGCTCTGAAAAGCCAGTCTCAAAGCCTATGTCCTCAAAAGACATGGACTGATTGCTATCTCTCTCTCCATGGCAAGTCATCTCTCTCATTTGCATTCAGATAGACTTATTTTCTTTTTATCCATTTGTCCCTTACTTTGAGCAGGCTTTTATTTTTAGCTAACTTTTTATATGCCTGTTTCTGCTCTAACTAGATAAAATATAATTTCCTGGAGGTCAGAGATATACTTGAATAGATTCTGTTCCCCTAGTTTATCTATGACATCACATTGAACATTGTAACTTCACTAGCATGTGTTACTTGATAAGAGAAAAGAAAATTCTACTTTTTCATATTAAAAAAACGCTAGAGTTATTCATTTGAACTTAAATCACAGTGTTATTGCAGAATGACTTAATGGTAGTAATGATGAGATTGATATGAAAACACAGTCTTCTAATTTTCAGAGTAAAAACATAAAACAAGAAAAAAATGAGCCAATAGGTATTACAATACTTTTTAAAGAAATAAAGCATTTCCTTTATTTTCAAATTATTGCAAAGAAATTCCATTTGACTTTCCTTAAGCTATTTCAATTGACTTCTTTAACTCATAGATAGATGGCAGCCTTCAAAATTATGCCTGCCTTGTAAGTAGTATTCTGATTCTCTGTCATCCAACCATTAAATGTCCCATTGCCAGATGACAACCTCAGCAAAACACATCTAGTATTATATCAAAGCTTGTCATTCTCTTTGCCAAAGGCTTGACCATAAAAGGTGTCTGAATCTGAGCAAGCTACTGAAATTCAATCAAAATGGAAAGTTTGTCTGGGGAGACTGGGGACAGTGGGGATCAGAGTGACAGAGAGGGCAGTATTTTATAACTCCTGCAAAGGTTAGCAACACGTTTTTCATAGGTATGATGAAAATAGCTCCCCCTTTTAATTAGAAATATGAAGTACAATATTGTAATGGTACATAAAATTATTTAGATAGTCATTTTTCAAAAAATATCTTTTTACTTGGAGCAGTATGCAACTAATATATAAAAGGATAAACCAAAAAAAAAAAAAAAAAAGATAAACCACTGGAATAATTTGCAAAGCCCAACAGTAGACATAAAGTGAAAAGTCTGTATAAGATAGGCAGCGCTGTAATAAATGCAGTTAAGAGGTATCTTTTGTTTTCTTTTGTTAAGTAAATGGTATTTGGAAATGAGGAGGAGTTATTTAAAGAAAAATAAAATTCCATCCACAAATCACACTTCTAACACAGTAATGTCAAAATAGAATAAAAATTAAATGTAAAATCTGAAACTATTAAGAATTAGAAGAAAACATGGTAAAATGCCTTTATAAATTTGGAATTGGAGCTCAAAAATCCAGATTCGATAAAAGAAAAGATGGATAATTATAATTATATTTAAAAACCTGTTTGACAAAAAAAGAAAAAGAGCAAAGTCAAAAGACAAAAAAAAAAAAAAAAAAAAAAGCTTGGTAATATCTGTTATAGAAAAATAGGGATACTCTTTCTAATATACAAAATTCCTGAGGATGCATGGGTGGCTCAGCAGTTGAGTGTCTGCCTTTGGCTGACGGTGTGATCCTGGGGTCCTCCGGGATGGAGTCCTGCATCAGGCTCCTTGTGGGGAGCCTGCTTCTCCCTCTGCCTATGTCTCTGCCTTTCTCTGTGTGTGTCTCTTGTGAATAAATAAATAAAACCTTAAAAAAATTCCTGGAAATCAAAAAAAGGAAAATATTACAACTAAAAAAAAAATGATCATAAGGAATGAATTGAAATTTCACAGTAAAGAATTATAAATGGTTTTTAAATGATTATAAAGTTGTTGATCCTTACTTTAAAAGGAAATGTAAATGAAACCTACATAGAGTTCTCATTTCTTATCTATGGGGTGGGCAAAAATCCAAAGGTAGCAGCACACACTGAGGCAATCGCTGTAGGGAAACAATTACTCTCCCACATTGCGGGAGGAAATGATAAATGTTAGTATAACTCCATTAAGGGCAATTTAAAAACATAGCAATATTACAAAAGAACTTACCTATTACCTATGAATAAACCAATATATTTGTAAAAACGAATGACCAAGTTATTCAAGGCAGCATTGTTTATAATAGCAAAAAGCTAAAAACAACTCAAATAACAAACAACTCTGTATGTGACTATTTAAATAAACAATGGAAAATTATCGAAACTAGAATGCCATGGAACTATTATCATGAGAATTGTCTATATGTACTAAAGGGTAAATATCTCTATGATATATCATTAAGTGAAAAAAGCAAGGAACAGAATAATATGTAGTGTGCTATTTTTTTATGTAAGTAGAAAAGAGGATAAGACTATATATTCACATTCACTGGCAACTTCATAAATAAAGTGAAATAACTCACAGAAAGATTTTTAGAAATGGTTAACTATTGGGGCAAAGGGAAGGAGCATTTTTGTGGATGGGAGAAAAACAAGATTTTAACTGATACAGTTTTATGTTTAAAAAATCATGTGCAGGGATCCCTGGGTGGCGCAGCGGTTTAGTGCCTGCCTTTGGCCCAGGGCGCGATCCTGGAGACTCAGGATCGAATCCCACGTCGGGCTCCCGGTGCATGGAGACTGCTTCTCCCTCTGCCTATGTCTCTGCCTCTCTCTCTCTCTCTCTCTCTCTCTCTCTCTCTGTGACTATCATAAATAAATAAAAATTTAAAAAAAATCATGTGTATACATTGCATATTTTTAAAACATCCAACATCTTAGAATTTTGAATATAACATAATGTTTCCTTAAATAATATGTTAAATATTTTGGTTCATATAGAGGATGGCTAGCTACAAAATTGCTTATAGTCCTCATTTTCATAGTCTTCAAATCCATTTGTTGACTAGACACATATAGAACATAGTTGGGGGATAATGCTGAGATCATATTACAAGAAAAAAAAAAGTAAGTAGTATAGTTTTTCATCTCTTGTCAAGACAAAGATTATACCAGTTTTAAGGAGCATCTGTCAAAGCTAATATCCTTATGCTCAAATAGCCTCACTCAAGAATCAAAATCAGGGATCCCTGGGTGGCGCAGCGGTTTGGCGCCTGCCTTTGGCCCAGGGTGCGATCCTGGAGACCCGGGATCGAATCCCACGTCAGGCTCCCGGTGCGTGGAGCCTGCTTCTCCCTCTGCCTCTCTCTCTCTCTCTCTGTGACTATCATAAAAAAAATTTAAAAAAAAGAGCATCAAAATCATCAGGCTAGACAAATCCATGGCATTTTGAAATTTTTAAATACTTCCCTTTAAAATATTTATTTAATTGTGTGACATAAGCAAAACTAATATGGCTATTTTCACTTTGAAGGAGAAAACATTTGTAATAGAATACTGAAACATCTTATTCCAGGTCGTTTATATAGAATATAGTAGAATCAAACCATGATGCTAAATCATCTGAGTCCAAATTTGCATTTATCAATCATGTCCAATGGCTCTTGACTTCCATGGAATAAAATCTTAGTGTGTTTAGACTTCACAGAGCTCTCCATAATTAGGCTCTCATTCATTTTTTTTTCATTATAGTCATACACATCTGTTATGTACCATCCAGACTGGGACCTCCTATTTTTCTTCCTTGGATTATTCAATTGCTTTCACCTAGATTGAGTATGGCTTCAATTTACCTTACATTGTACCTCAAATACTATCTTTTTGGTGGAATCTTTCCAAGTCACCCACTCTGTAGTGTAGGTCTTCCTTAACTTAGGATATAAACAATATTGTCCTTTATTATCACTTTGTTTGGCATATATTATCCATCCTTCTAGATTACTAATTGTGTTGATAAAGTTCACAATTTCTTCATTTTACTGTTTGCTACAGAGCCATAAACAAATTCCGTTGAGAGTGAATAAATATTACGAAACAAAAATGAGGGCCTAAAGAAAGATAGACTTGAAGTAAATAAAGATAGAAATGGGAAAAATTAGCAATATGAAAAGAATTGATTGTGATTGTGGACTGATTCAATGAGGGGAGACAGCAAGGAATTAAGGAAGGCTTCTAAAAAGAATATATATTAGTGCTATTAATAAAGAGACAATTTGTACATAAAAGCTGGTCTTAGGAGAACTTGTCAAGTCCAGTTTGAAAATGTCCATGAAGGAGCTGGAAATACAAGACATAATATCAGGACAGAAGTCCCAGATATACAGCTGGTTTTCATCTAAATAGAGATGATTGTTAAAGATGAGGGAATGGATGAGATCAGAGAAGGAGAGAATGCACAGAGAGGAAGTAACTTAACCTAGGAAAAGCAGTGTACTTTCCAACAAGGATGGAAGAGTAAAACAGTCTCATGAAGGAACAACTAATGTACCGGGAGAGATAAAAAGGAAGGGGAACCACTATATTCTAAGAGCTATAAGCTCTAAGAAGTGAGAATCTTACAAGGAAGTAGAGGAAGAAGACAACTACAACAAATTCCATGCTTTAGATAGAGATATATCAGGATGTTTGTCTTTTGCACGAGAGAGAATGTGTGTACTATATAGACTGATGAAGGTAAATATGAACCAGTCATGCTTGTTACTTACTGGCTATTTTAATACGTTATTTAGTTCTACAATGCAATAACAAAACATAAGGGGAAATTTTCTGTGGACTTCATTTTCTCAGCCTGACTTTTACTGTGAAAAGCTAAGTAAGGCTCGGGTACTGCTGATGTTGGAAGCACCATGTGAGACATAATGAGGTTAGGTCATTTTGAGAAAACTAAGAAAAATATTGGTATTTGGGTGTTTATCAGTAACACATTTAATGGGAGAACTAACTTTACAACGTTTTTTGTACATTAATTTTCAGACCTTGCAAGGTCATTATACTTTATTAATAGTACTTTAAAGACAAAAGATGAAACATTCTATTGGCAGCAAAAGGAGTCTACTATATTCAGTGTGTTAACATTATTCCATTAATATAATGGAGGTTACATATTTCAAGGAGTAAGACTACTTTATAATAATAGGTGATTTTTTTCCTATTACCTTTTAAGTAGGTCCTGTTAGTCTTTTCTCACTGCAATGAGAATAACAATTCAAAGAATGAGAATTATTATAAGCAACAAGAAATATCCCAATAATATTTATATATTATTTCAAAGATCTTACATTTTTATTTTTCCCTATGCAATGATTTCTTAAAAGAAAATGATTCACATTTTTAAATGGTCTTTTAATTCAGGCCTTTCAAAATGGAAAGGAAAGCATGAGATAAGCATGTCTGTTCGATGCATACCTAATCTGCTATTGTTTAGGTAAAAAGGCACTTTTAGTCTGAAATGAAACACTTTGATATAAATCTTTAAATGTGGCTTCTTAAAGCAGAGTTATAATCTTTTCTTAATTCCTGAAGCATAAGAGCACATATTTTTAAACAAGGTATATAGGCCTTGAACGGTCTTTTATAGAGAAAAGGCAAAATGATTTAGGGAATATACATACAAATATAGAGCTTTGGAAGATAATATATATTTTTTTAAATTGGAGGTGTAAACAATGTTGGGAAAATGTCTACACATTGTTTATCATTTTCCTTTTTTCTTTCTCCTTGACTCTCTGTTTTGATTTTTTGCCTTCTCTGACTTTCTTTTAAAAATTCATTGTATCTGTGAATCATATGAGCTTTCTTCTGATTTACAAAATTAGAAACCCTGAGATTAGCTTAGACTACTCTTCTTCAGCTCACATCCAGTTAGTTATCGTTTCACTGATTCATTACTTGAAATATCCCTTGGATTGCAACCATCGTCTCTTTTTGGAGTCACCACTTCATGCACTACCCTGGTTCACTCATTACATTCTTACTTCATTTCTTCTTGCATGGGTGCCAAATTCATATTCTAAAAATGTAATTTTCATCATATTACTAACCAGTTCAGAAATTATGCTTTTCATGTGTGAAAAAATACTAGCTCCTGCCATCCATTATATAATGCACCTTATTTTTCAAACTTCTGCAATGTATATCATTTCAGTTTATTTTTATTAGAGAAAATATACATTATTGGCCTTCTTTAATAAGTGAGGAAAACTTATAGAGGTTAAGCAACTTGACCAGGGATAGAAATTAAAGTGAAGACAAATCTTTTACTTGAGTACAGGTCCCTTGACTCCTACACTTTGTATTCTTGCCAACTTACATGCTAAGCTCAGCCTTTAGGTTATTCATTCATCTAGTCCTCTTCTACCCACTTAATCACACTTCTGATTATTCTCAGGTATTGTGCAATGAACAGATGTTGGGGCTAACCAACAAGGGGACTAGAATAGGGAATAGACAATAAAAACAACAGGAATACAAAAGCTCCATTTGTCATCCCTTTTGTCACCAGAAATCTTTACATTCAAAGTAACAATCACAGCCAGGCTTTATAAGCTCAGGTTTTGAAACTGTAATATCCCTGTAAGTTTGATTCTCAGGGCAGGGACAGTTGCCTGGAGAAACTGGGCCTATTGACCTGAGCCACGGAGAACTGCAACATAGCATAGCAGTATATCACTGTAGGTGAGTGATCTGAATGGATGGATTTCTTAGTTTAAGCAGTACTTTCACTAATTGATATTCCAGTCAGATACTTATCAAAGTTGAGCTGAATATACAGGTACATATCAACATCAGGAAAAGGCCTAACTCAACAGATGTCAGCACAAAGCATGGTAGTTTCAATCACACACACACACACACACACACACACACACACACACTCAAGGGGCTGAAGTAACGTACATTTGTAATGCACTTCCCTGATATTCTCAGATGATTATTTCACTGGATGAGAAACAAATTTTAAGCTCAAAATAGAAAAGAAAAGGAGGAGATTTAGGAAGGCTTTATCCTATTTCTGATGAAAATTCCAGACCTGGATTAAAATTCTATCTGACTAATAAGGAAAACATTACCTCAATGAACAAATGCTTCAAAGATTTTGGGCCAACTACAAAGTTGGATGGTACCATTCCCAAGATTGCCTTCATTCTAAAATCAAGTGCAAATCTGGATGAATCCCCAAATCATTTTCAGTTTCAGTAATTCTCTAGAAGAATTTATAGAACTCAACGAAAGCTATTATACTCATGGTTATAGTTTATTACAGGGAAAGGATACAGTTTAATGTGAGCCAAGGAAAGAAGCATATGGGGTGGAGTCCAGAAGTATCAAATGCAGAACTGCCATTATCCTTTTCCTGTGGAATCAGAACTTGTTGCTTTCCTGAAATTAATGTGTGACCACACACGTAGAGTGCAACAAATTTGGCAAGTTTACCAGCTTTCATGCCCAGAGCTTTTATTGAGGCTTCTTTCACTTAGATATGAGTGATTCATTGACTGATTGATTGCCCATATGGTTGATCTCTGTCTCCAGGTTAACTGACACCAAATGATCCCAAGCCCTTCCCTAAATCATGTGACCCAGCATTCCACTTTTGAGTATAAAATCCAAAATAACTGAAATCAGGATCTCAAAATGTATCTTTACTCCCATGATTGTTGCAGCATTACACAATAGCCAAGATATAGAAATACACAAATGTCTATTGATGATGAATGGATAAAGAAAATATGGAGTTTATACACAATGGAATATTATCCAGCTTTAATAAAGAAGGAAATCCCGCCACTTGTGACAGCACGGATGAACCTGGAGGACATCATGCTCAGTGAAAGGAGCCAATCACAGAAAGACAAATAGTGCATATTTCTACTTATATGAGGTATCTAAAAAAGACAAACTCATAGAAACAGAGAATGATGATTGTCAGGGGTTGGGAGATAAGGAAATGGGGAATTGTTTTTCAATGGGTAGAAAACTTCTGTTATGCAAGTTGAAGAAGTTCTCAAAAACTGCTGTATGACATAATACCTTTAGTTAATAATAGTGTTGTGCACTTTACAAGGTGTTAAAAGAATAGATCTTATAGTAGCTGTTATTACCAAAACCAAACCAAAACAAACAAAAAACAAACAAACAAACAAAAGCCTTATAAAAGAACACAAAGAGGTTTTTGGAAGTAATAGATATGTTTAGTACCTTAGTTGTGGTAATGGTATCGTGGGATGCTTATGTCTGAGCATATATTAAATGTGTGAGATTTTTTTGCAAAACAGAGACACTTTAATAAAGCTGAAAAGAAGTTTGAGAAAATAAAAGGTACAGCATTGTGGCAGTGATCATTAAGGTAATTTTAACCTATATTTACAACTAAATAATTGTCCTAAATAGAGTTGGGATACCTAATGTAAATTTTATTTTAGTTCTTAGAAGATACAAATTTGATGTAATTTCTAAATAGGAAATGATTTGGAAAGTCAACCCATATTTTTCAAACAAAGAAGAGAGAGAAAAAATGAAAACATTATTGTGATTGGTTTAAAAGTATAATTTTAATAGTTAAAATGATTGAGTATCCACACAATGCCAAGATTGCCATGTATTTTTTTCTTTAATAATCTCTAAAAATCTATAAGCCACTGATTATTACCCCCATCTGTATTAGTTTCTTGGGTCCTCTGTAACAAAAGTATCACAAATCAGGTAGTGGCTTAGCACAACAGAAATTTATTCTGTCACAGTTATACATGGCAAAAGTCCAAAATCATGGTACTGGCATGGCTGTACTCCTTCTGGAGGCTCTGGGGGAGAATCCTCTTCCAGTTTATGGTAGCTGAAAGCATTCATTGACTTCCTTGGCTGGGGCCACATCTCTGTAACTGTCGTCTTTGTCTTCACATTGCCTTTTCCGTATGTTATGTTTTCTTCTTTTCTGGCTTTTAGAAGGACACTTGTCATTGGATGTAGAGCCCACCTGGGGAATTTAGGATGGTCCCATCCAAGATCATTAATTAAATCTGCAATGACCGTTTGTCCACATAATGTAACATTCACAGATTCTAGGAATTAAGGACATATCTTTTGGGGGGCTACCATTCAACCTACTACATGATCTTACAGATGAGAAATAGCTTCAAGAGTTAAGTGACTTCTCCAAAGTCAGAGATATCAATGGCATAAAACTTTAACACATCATGTATAATCATTTGGCTTTACAATTCTTGAGTTTAAATACTTACAGGAAGAATACTTTAATATGACACTTTAAAATATGTTAAATAAAATGTCTTAATTCATTATCCAACTTGAAGCACTAAATGCATTTTAATTAAAATCCATATTGATATAAGGATCTGTTATTATTTCAAAAAGTGTATTGTCCAAAAGAGAAAAGTAAATAGAACATTTATAATTAATAAAAATCGGTCATTTTGTGGTTACTGTAATTGTCTGAGAATTGCAATGGGAGGCACCTGGGTGGCTCAGTTGGTTGTTTGGCTCAGGTCATGACCTCAGGGTCCTGGGATTGAGCCCCATGTCAGGATCCCTGCTTAGCAAGGAGTCTGCTTCTCCCTCTGCTCCTCCCCTGCTCATGCTATCTTCTCTCTCTCATATAAATAAATAAATAAATAAATAAATAAATAAATAAATAATTTTTAAAAAGAATTGCAATAAGATTTTTTAAAAGATTTCTTTTTCTTAGAGAGAGAGAGAGACAGAGAAAACAAGTTGGGGGGTAGTGGGAAGAAGGAGAAAGTCTTAAGCAGACTCCACAGGCTAAGTACAAAGCCTAATGCAGGGCTCAGTCTCACAACCCTGAGATCACAACCTGAGCCCAAACCAAGAGTCAGTCATTTAACTGACTGCACCACCCACGTCCCCCAGAATTGCAATACGTTTTTAAAGAAAAGCTGTCCAAACCATTTTAAAAAGAGTTCAACAAGAATATTTGCTATAAAGCAAATTAAAATTAATTAGTAGTTTCTACATAGTCCAGTGCTCAAAACAATTCATCTACAACCTATTTGTTACTGGCCTGTGACAAGACACTGTTCCTTCCAAAATAAAAACGTATCACTGCACTGCTTCTTCTTTTATCAGGGCTGTCTTAAATATATTTTTTTTAATTTTTTCTTTATTTATGATAGTCACACAGAGAGAGAGGGAGAGAGGCAGAGACACAGGCAGAGGGAGAAGCAGGCTCCATGCACCGGGAACCCGACGTGGGATTCGATCCCGGATCTCCAGGATCGCGCCCTGGGCCAAAGGCAGGCGCCAAACCACTGCGCCACCCAGGGATCCCTATCAGGGCTGTCTTAATAAAGTCAGCTAAACTAAAGAGTGTCCTTAGTTTTTACATTCTGTAACAAACTTCTTATTTTTTCACAGATAGGTAATATATCTCCAACTTCTACCACTCGTTGGCCCAATATTGAGTGATACTGCTATAGACAAACAATAACCAAATTAAAAACTGGGGGGGAATGGATGACGGGCACTGAGGGGGACACTTGATGGGATGAGCACTGGGTGTTTTTCTGTATGTTGGTAAATTGAACACCAATAAAAATTAATTTATTAAAAAAACCGACAATAGAAAATTTCCATTCATAGTGGCACAAAAATAGTAGCTATGTAGGGATAAACTTAGCAAGAAATATGCAAATTATTTAGATGCATCATTTCAAAATTCTGTTGACACAAAAGAAAAACTGAATAAATGGGGGGAAAAAGTGTATTTCTTAAAGGAAGTTGCCCCAGACTAAATTTACTGAATTGCATTCCATCAAATTTCACAAGGGCTTTAAATAAGCTGAAAAAAAAAGTCCTAATAAAAAATACTAAAAAAGCTAAATTTTATGTTATTCATATTTTGCCACAATTAAAAAAAATTATCAAATTCCTAGAACCCTTTTGGGTAATGGAGGCTATTTGACACATGTATGACTATTGATTCTTGGTCAGAAATTTGCTGCAACTGATTCTATCTGCTTTACCTAAATTCTCCCATCATGGAAAGCAGACATGACATCTGGAGCATCAGAGACTACCTACAAGCCATAAAGTAAAAGCAATTGTGAAAGGCAAATAAAATCACCAAACATCAGTTCAAACATCTCAGAGTTGTATCACCAACTTCTTCTAAGAAATATCAGAAAGGGAGACAGAACATAAAGACTCTTAACTCTGGGAAACGAACTAGGGGTGGTGGAAGAGGAGGAGGGCGGGGGGTGGGGGTGAATGGGTGATGGGCACTGAGGGTGGCACTTGACGGGATGAGCACTGGATGTTATTCTGTATGTTGGTAAATTGAACACCAATAAAAAATAAATTTATTAAAAAAAAGAAAAAATATTTTGAGACTTAATATAATACAAGGAAAACTAAATTGTATTGGTTTAAGCAACTAAAGTTGAATGAATTCCTAAATGATATGTGTGTAACACCCTTTGAGAAACATTGCTTTAGACAAACAGTGTATGTTCTCATTCATTTGGGGAATATGAATAATAGTGAAAGGGAATATAAAGGAAGGGAGAAGAAATGTTGGGAAATATCAGGAAGGGAGACAGAACATAAAGACTCCTAACTCGGGGAAACGAACTAGGGGTGGTGGAAGGGGAGGAGAGCGGGGGTTGGGGGGGAATGGGTGAAGGGCACTGAGGTGGACACTTGAGGGGATGAGCACTGGGAAAATATTTTTTCCAAATCTCTCCAGGGATATAAATCATAATCTCTGACTTTACAAAGTTGAGAAATAAAGAACAGTTGCAGTCTAGCGTTCTTAAAAACAATGCTTACACATCTTTCCTTGCCTTTGAACATTAATGTACCATTAATATATTAAAAGCATTATCATCTAAAAGGGGTTATCAAACTTTATTTAGAAACAGGACTCAGGGCAGCCCCGGTCCACGTTTGGCTGGGGTCCTGATTCTGGAGACCAGGGATCGAGTCCTGCATCAGGCTCCCTGCATGGAGCCTGCTTCTCCCTCTGCCTCTGTGTCTCTGCCTCTCTCTCTCTCTCTCTCTCTCTCTCTCTCTCTCTCGCCCTGTGTGTCTTTAGTGAATAAATAAAATCTTGAAAATAAAAAAAAGGGAACACATAGTAAATGTAGGCTTTGCAGGTCAAATAGTTCTAGCACAAAAACAGCCATAGACAAGAAATCCTGGGTGGCTCAGTCAGTTAACTGGCCGACTGGATTCAGCTCAGGTCATGACCTCAGCATTCTGAGATCAAGCCCTGGTTGCGCTCTGCACTCAGTGCAGAATCTACTTGTCCCTTGCCGTCTGCTCCTCCCCACTGCTTGCACCCTGTCTCTCAAATAAATAAATAAAATCCTTAAAAGAACAAAGGAGAGGAAAGAAAGAAAGAAAGAAAGAAAGAAAGAAAGAAAGAAAGAAAGAAAGAAAGAAAGAAAGGAAGAAAAGAAAGAAAGAAAGAAGAAAGAAAGATCATAGACAATTCATAAGAATTAATGAGACAGTGTTCCAAGAAAACCTCAGTTATAAAAATGAATGCCTGGTCAGTTTTGGCCCAAATCCATCGGTTTCCAATCCCTGTCCTGGAGCATACAGTATCTTTCTTTCTGCTTTATCATGTTAATGTCTCCCACCTCATTAATATTTTAAGCACAACATGTTTGATTTGAACCTAAAGATATCACTCTCACTTCTTGTGTTCTACATTAATTTTCTACCCTTTAGTCTATTGGTCAGAAGTCTTAAATATAGAAATCTACTGTCACTTAACTATGAAATCTTGGATTTTTTTTTTAATCTATAGAAGCTAAATTTATGTTGTTTGACATGCAAGAAGAGTTTTCTGTAAATATTCTTACATATCAAATATTTAATCTTTCAAATGACAATGGAGAGTAATATGATCATAAACCTTAATGTGTTTATTTAAAGTATAGTATGGCTGACTGTTTAAGTGCTGTTAATATCTCTTGTGATTTTACTTAATTCAATTTAAAATAATGAGTCAATATTAAGCATTTTAATATATGTGTAAATCTATTAGGAAAAATAAAAGTCTTAAGACAAAGGACAGATGTAAGTATTAATAGCTTCCCTTTGTAGAATTATATTTTCTTCCTTTTATTTTCATGGGAATTGGCTCTTTTGAAAGGTGTGCTTAGTCAAGGAGTAAATAACTACCTCCAGAAACCACATAAATCTTATCTACACCACTTACATCCTTCAGTGCTCTTGGAACCAATATATTTAAGTTTTGACCCTCAGGTCTTTATGTACTTTGTACTATCTCTGGATTTTTCCTTCCCATCTCATTTTCTCAACTTCATGTTGAAGACCTCTGATCTCTATTTGGCACTGCCATAATGAAATCTTACCCAGAACTTTTTCAAAAGAGATTTTACAAACATTGGAAAAAAATTAGTAGATGAAAAGTAATTTTAATTGTTAAAAATGTTGTGTTTAAGAAGATAGGTTTATAAAATATTAAAACAAAGTACATCTTTAAAATACAAACGCATTCAGCAAGGAAATCTAGTTACATTTCCTAAACTGATAAAATCACAAAAGCCAGAAGTCCAATATACTCTAACATAATGATTACAAGAAGTGAACTGCAGATTTACAATGAAACTGGATCCAGACTTTGCTGAAATACAACAGAAGAGCTACAAACAAGAAGATAACTCATGCTCAGCGTATAAACACTTATCCCTGTTGGGAAATAGGTCTACATTATACGCGTAGTACAAACATCTTTTTTTTTTCTTTTAATATTTTTTAATTTAAAAAGAAATATAAAATAATATGTAAGAAATAAATTTAATTAAATGTAAAACTAAATATAAAATAGTAAAAGATACAGCAAAATAATCAATTAAGTAAAGACAGAAGCAACAAGGACATGTTCTAGAGCAAATTAGGAAAGTACATTGGGAGAGGAGTGGAAGCCAAAAGGCCACTAATATTATACCATCCACAAGATAAAATTGAATTCTTCATTGACTTTTAAACTGGAAGCACCTAATACTTAACATTAAAGCATCAATAAGAAGTACATTAGGTAAAATAACCTTGGTCTAGGTTATATGCAATTTTATATATGCAAATTTTACTCTGAAGAGTTTGTTATGTTTGTTACTTACATTTAAGCTGTACTCTAAAAAATAAATTATTTTAAGTGTGGTCAGAAACCTCCCATCAGACTTAAATATAAAAAAGAATTAGCAGATCTTCTTTGGTAAAGTCAGAGACCTGATGGAAAATGTGTGAGCCCTCCAAACCTGCATAGGGGTTGCTGGGATGGAAATACTGAGAAACAATGGACCCCAGATTTCTTAAACACTCCAGGCCAGCAAAGTGGCCCCTTCTCAGTATTGAAAGAGGGTAGCCTCCACTTGTACAGAGATGTTGATAATTAGGTATTTTTCTCATATCTTGTCTTTCTGAAAACACTGTTTCATATTGTTCTTTAAGAGAAAGGGGAGACTTGATGAACGTATTCAAAAAGACTTTCACCTCAGAGGAACAATTTGAATAAAACTAAAAGAAACATAAGAAATTATCATGGAGAAATAGGAGGTAATCAAAAAAGGAAGTTTGGGATTCCTGGGTGGCGCAGCGGTTTGGCGCCTGCCTTTGGCCCAGGGCGCGATCCTGAAGACCCGGGATCGAGTCCCACGTCGGGCTCCCGGTGCATGGAGCCTGCTTCTCCCTCTGCCTGTGTCTCTGCCTCTCTCTCTCTCTCTCTCTCACTGTGTGCCTATAATAATTAAAAAAAAAAATCAAAAAAGGAAGTTTCACAAGGGCAAGTCTAACCCAACTACATTTTAATAAAGACTGTATAGCAAACTCTGCGATGTGGCCACATCACTTGGATTCCTTTGATCCTTTCAATAAGCCCATCTTGCAGCTTCCTTGTGCATAGCTTTTTAACCCGTACCTATAACATTCTTCAAAGTCCTGCCCTGAGCTAAAGAATCATTTTACCCCTCCTACTCAGAGACCTAGAGGTGCCCGGGAAGATGTTAAAGTGTCTCCTTAGGGTGGTCTTAGTGAATAGTCCATGGGTATAGTAGATTGAAAGCCTAAGGACCTTGCCTCGAATCAAGACAAACATGGAGGCATAAATTTCATTCCAAAGTCCCCTGTGAGATTATAGTAAAGCTGAGATTTTGTGTGAAATTATACCCTTTTTTACTTCTTCCACTTTCCTTTTCCATTCGAGAATTTCTCCTGGGAGCATTTTCTTAATAAGTCACTTGCACTAACTCCGCGTCTCCATGTCTGAGACCTGAGAACCTGACTTAAGGAGAGAGATGAAGATTTGCATTGGTTTCTAGTAACTTTGTACATTTTCTCGTATTTTTTATTTTTGTTGTACATACCTTCCTTGTTCTGATCTGTGTACTTCTGGCGAATATTAGTTTAAAAAATGAATAAAGAAAACCAGCAACCAGAAATTGGAAATATGGGAAAAGATTAAATCATACTTTATATATTCATCTGTACATGAGGATGAGAGGAAAAAGGGTAGAAAAGTCAGATTCCAGAGAAAGCAGTGTAGGGAGTTAACCAGAAGATGAAAAGTCATCCAGCTCAGTGTGTCAGGGCAGCAGAGCAAAGGCCTGCAGACTTAGCCCAGGGTTGCAAATTATGTGGCTAAAGATTTAATTGGTTGGAATTCAAACATGAGCCTATTAAAAAATGAATCAAGGAGAGATGATCTGCAGAGTGGGAGAACTCAGTCATCTAGTGGTTTATCTGAGGCTTGTAAAGATAATGTTACATTATCTTCTAAATTATCTTCTAGGGACCTGAGTGACTCAGTGGTTGAGCATCTGCCTTTGTCTCAGGACGTGATCCTGAGATCCTGGGATGGAGTCCCACATCAGGCTCCCCATGGAGATTCTGCTTCTCCCTCTGCTATGTCTCTGCCTCTATGTGTCTCTCATGAATAAATAAAATCTTTTTTTTAAAAGAAATATGTACATCTAGAAAAAGCTAAGGGATATATACGTATATTTACCTGAAATGCTCCAAAATATCTATATTAAATGCAATCACTCTTCCCAATTTATACCATATCTTTTTATCCCATATTTGAAATCTCTTCTTATTTTCTCTTTAGTTCAACATTCATGTTACTTATGTAACTTGACTTCGATAACATTTCTGGAAGCCAGTGAGTATTGGACGTAGTGTAGGATGGGGTACGAATGGCAGAGTATGACAAACAGTGTGATTTTTTTATCAGAATTTGAATCTCCTTATGTTTCTAAAGCAATCTCTGATGGGATTTATTTATTATATGGATACTATTCTTATTGGTCTATAAAAAGTAGCTTGAAACAAATGAAAAGGAAAACTATGTAGGAGAGAGCAAGATAACTGCATTATACTGACATTATTGGGAGAAATCCACATTCTGAATGTTCTAAGAAGTGTACTGACATAAATATAGTTGCATCTAAACAGATAAGTTCATCAGAAGCCAGAATATTTCTTACTATTTTTTAAAGCTTTTATTATTTATTTATTAGAGAAAGAGAGAAATAGAGTGAGTGAGCATGTGTGAGTGAGGGGAGGGGTAGAGGAAGAAGGGGAGAATCTCTGGCAGATTGCTCTCAGCTCAGAGCCCAGTGAGGGCTCAATCTTATGACCCTGAGATTATGACCTGAGCCGAAATCAAGAGTCGGATGCCCAACGACTCAGTCACCCAAGGACCCCAAAGGCCAGAATATTTCAATACCACTACTATCCTAATATGTCACCTCTGTTTTATAAATACCTTAGCAACCAATAAATTTCCACTGGCCAATTGGACATGATAGAAGTATATGATGTAACTCATGCCAAAGAATTAACAATCAGGTTGTCAATGTATTATAATCAGTTGCTATGTTTAATTGATAACACTCATACCTGATACAGATAAAATTATATTTTCTAAGAAACATATATTCAAAATATATTTAAGTTTTAGGTACTCTCAATGATCTTAGAGATTTTCATACATGATCAAAACTAAATATTCCATGTAAAATATTAGTTCTATATATGGGTTATAATATTTGAGAAGGCTATCTCTAGCACATGGGCAATCATTTTCCTATGTAATTCATGATTACTATCTAAGAAAAATACATCCTATTAAGGAAGGGATTATTAATCATTAATAATCTGTTCCCTCTGTTCCCTCCTATACAAATTGAAACCACCATGAGATACCACCTCACACCAGTCAGAATGACTAAAATGAACAACCCAGGAAACAACAGATGTTGGCAAGAATGCAGAGAAAGGGGAACCCTCTTACATTGTTAGAGGAAATGTAGACTTGTGCAGCCACTCTGGAAAACAGTATAGAGGGTTCTCAAAAAGTTAAAAATAGAACTACCCAACAATCCAGCATTGCACTCCTAGGTATTTATTCAAGGATACAAACACAATGATTCAAAGGGGCACACAAACCCCAATGTTTATAGTAGCAATGTCTACCATAACCAGACTATGGAAAGAATATATATATATATAATATTTATATATTTAATATAATATATTTATATATACTTATATATTATATATGTATAATATATAATATATAATACATATATATTATATATGTTACTCAGCCATCAAAAGAATGAAATGCAAGCCATTTGCAACAATGTGGATGGAACTAGAGGGTATAATGCTAAGTGAAATAAGACACTCAGAGAAAGACAAATATCATATGACTTTAATCGTATGTGGAATTTAAGAAACAAAACAGGTAAATACAGGAGAAAGGAAGGAAAAATAAAATAAGATGAAAAGAAGGAGAGGAAGTCAAACCATAAGAGACTTTTAATTATAGGAAACAACCTGAGAGATTCCTGGAGGGTAGGTGGGTTGGGGGGATGACATAAATGGGTGATGAGCATTAAGGAGAGCACTTGAAGTAATGAGCACTGGGTGTTATAATCAACTAAATAAATTCAACTAAATAAATCACTAAATTCTGCTTCTGAAACTAATAATATAGAATATGTTAATTAAATTGAATTTAAACAAAAACTTTAAAAAATAATCAGTTCTCTCTTAATTAAAAATATTTCATATATTCAAATAGTAAAATATAATACAAATCAATAAGAAAAATCCACATATAAAGAGGTATATAAAGTGAGAGATGAAAGACACTCCAACTTTAAGAAATTAATACTGATAGGCATTTGGATATGTGCCCTTCAGGATAATTTTCCAAGTCTATGTGTGCATTCTTTTAAATTATCCATACTATTCTGATACTTGCTGTTTTTATTTATTTATTTGTTAAATTTATTATTTTTATTTTTATTTATTTATTCGTGAGAGACACAGGGGGCGGGGCACAGAGACACAGGCAGAGGGAGCAGCAGGCTTCATGCAGGGAACCCGATTCAGGACTCGATTCCAGGACTCCAGAATCATGCCCTGGGCCGAAGGCAGGCGCTAAACCACTGAGCCACCCAGGGATCCCCCAGCCACCCAGGAATCCCCCCTGTTTTTAAAAATTAATACTATATTGTGGTCATCAATACATAATTATTATACATACAGATTAAATGTCCCTTTAATAATTACATAATATGTCATTCTGTCAAAGAACAGTAATTGTTTAAGATTTTGTTGACAGCCTTCTAAGTTATTTCCAATATTGTTTAAAAATATATATTCATACTGGTGGTGTAATATACAACATGATGACTCTAGTTAACACTGCTGTATGGTATATTTAAAAGTTGCTAAGAGAGCTGATCCTAAAATTTCTCTTCACAAGGATAAAAGCATTCTTTTGTATCACAAAAATGTATTTGATTGTAGAACCATATTATCTTTTTTATCTATCGAAAGAAAAATTATTACTTTTCATAATATCTATCATTATAGTTAAAGAAAAAGAGCAAATGATTTCTAAAGATTTGTTCAAGGAGAGTAACAACAGATTTTCTGCAAGATCATAATCTTCTAAATATGTTTATCTCACTAAGTACTGTGATTCACATATCTCTTGGGTAGTGCACTTACTTATAATGAAGAATAAATCAGGTTAAAATTACTGTAAATCAAGGTTCTGCAGATGGATTTCTCTAGCTTTAGAAATGCTAATATGAGCACCTGCTTCATTTTATCAAGATGGTTTGAGTTAATCTACAGATGTTATTTTTCCACTGAATACTATTTGGGAAATGATTGTGATTGGAAGACTGTCACTTTGACATTGGAGAAGCCACACCACCTGTTTGCTAGAGGAATACACAAAGCAATGTTTTCCTTTGAAAGAACAGCCACAGAATGCATTGAAAACCCTCAATGCAAGAGTAATAAATGAAACTTTTCGATAAATTGAAATCCATAAGAGATTATGAAAGCCATATTTAAGAAAAATCTCACAGAATTAAAAAAAGAACTAATGTTAAAAATAAGTTGAAAGTGAGACACCTGGGTGGCTCAGTCAGTTAATTGTCTGCCCTGTGGCTCAGGTCATGATTTTTGGGTCCTGGAATCCTTGCCTTGGGCTCCCTGCTCAGCAGAGAGTCTGCTTCTGTGCTCCCTTTGCCCCTCCCCCATCATGCGCAGGAGCGCTCTCTCTCTCTCTCTCTCTCTCTCTCTCTTTCTCTCTCTCTTCTCTCTGAAATTAAAAAAAAAAATCTAGAAAAATAAGTTAAAAGTAATAGGAAACCAAAAAAAAAAAGTAATAGGAAACCAAATTTTAGGATAAATATTTTCACTTTTATCATTTTGTGTTGCTTTCAGAAAGACTCAATATAGAGGAAAAACTCCACCTAAATTTTTCTTTAACAAATTTTCCCAAAGAAAGTCAAAATATAGCAAAGAAATGATATTAAAAATGATTCACTTTATGGACTGTTTCATGTTTAGTCGAAGATGAATATTAGAAATTTTATACATAATTCCATAACTACAGATCAGCATTAAGGAATCTATGGATGTTTCTTAATCTTTACATATATTATTTTAAGCAAAGACTTAATAAAAAATGATTATTTGCCCTATGCATGAGCAAGACCATGACTAAATGTAAGAATTGCCAATATTCAAATATTGCCTATGCAGCCAGGTTAGTGAACATGGATGCTTAATTATATAAAACACGTGTATATTCTTTAGTACCCTTCTCAATATATTTAGATTTTCTTTTATAAATTTTATATTCATTTAAAAAATCTGTATGTGTGTACAATATTAATACATAGAAGCATTGACCCACAGAATCACATTTAATTTATACTCTATATGAAGTATATTGATGCATATGATGTGAGGTAGGGGTTAGACTTTTATTTTTTTAAAAAATTTATTTATTTATGATAGACAGAGAAAGAGAGAGAGAGAGGCAGAGACACAGGCACAGGGAGAAGCAGGCTCCATGCTGGGAGCCCGAAGTGGGACTCGATCCCGGGTCTCCAGGATCGCGCCCTGGGCCAAAGGCAGGCACCAAACCACTGAGCCACCCAGGGATCCCTAGACTTTTATTTTTAATGAAAATATTTAATTGATTCAGAAAAATTTATTGAAAAGAACATTCTTTTTCTCTGTACCAGAGCATCAATTCTGTCATGATTTATAAGTTCTGGATTTTTATATGCACACAATATCATCTGAAGATAATAACCATTTTCTTCCTTATACTTCATATTTTTTCCTTGACATATTATACTTGCTAAGACCTACTGTACAATATTATGAAGAAGTTTTGATAACAATCATTCTTGCTTCCTCAAAGACCCCATGGACAAGATATCAATATTTTATTATTCAGTATAGTATTTGACATGGGAATTTTTAAAATAAATTTATTTTTTATTGGTGTTCAATTTACCAACATACAGAATAACACCCAGTGCTCATCCCGTCAAGTGCCACCCTCAGTGCCCGTCACCCATTCACCCCCACCCCCCGCCCTCCTCCCCTTCCACCACCCCTAGTTCGTTTCCCAGAGTTAGGAGTCTTTTTTTTCTCCCTTCCTTTATATTCCCTTTCACTATTATTTATATTCCCCAAATGAATGAAAACATACACTGTTTGTCCTCCAATTGACTTACTTCACTCAGCATAATACCCTCCAGTTCCATCCACGTTGAAGCAAATGGTGGGGATTGGTCGTTTCTAATGGCTGAGTAATATTCCATTGTATACATAAACCACATCTTCTTTATCTATTCATCTTTCAATGGACACCGAGGCTCCTTCCACAGTTTGGCTATTGTGGACATTGCTGCTAAAAACATCGGGGTGCATGTGTCCCGGTATTTCATTGCATCTGTATCTTTGGGGTAAATCCCCAACAGTGCAATTGCTGGGTCGTAGGGCAGGTCTATTTTTAACTCTTTGAGGAACCTCCACACAGTTTTCCAGAGGGGCTGCACCAGTTCACATTCCCACCAACAGTGTAAGACGGTTCCCTTTTCTCCACATCCTCTCCAACATTTGTGGTTTCCTGCCTTGTTAATGTTCCCTATTCTCACTGGTGTGAGGTGGTATCTCATTGTGGTTTTGATTTGTATTTCCCTGATGGCAAGTGATGCAGAGCATTTTCTCATGTGCATGTTGGCCATGTCTATGTCTTCCTCTGTGAGGTTTCTCTTCATGTCTTTTGCCCATTTCATGATTGGATTGTTTGTTTCTCTGGTGTTGAGTTTAATAAGTTCTTTATAGATCTTGGAAATTAGCCCTTTATCTGATACATCATTTGCAAATATCTTCTCCCATTCTGTAGGTTGTCTTTTAGTTTTGTTGACTGTATCCTTTGCTGTGCAAAAGCTTCTTATCTTGATGAAGTCCCAATAGTTCATTTTTGCTTTTGTTTCTTTTGCCTTTGTGGATGTATCTTGCAAGAAGTTACTGTGGCCAAGTTCAAAAAGGGTGTTGCCTGTGTTCTCCTCTAGGATTGTGATGGAATCTTGTCTCACATTTAGATCTTTCATCCATTTTGAGTTTATCTTTGTGTATGGTGAAAGAGAGTGGTCTAGTTTCATTCTTCTGCATGTGGATGTCCAATTTTCCCAGCACCATTTATTGAAGAGACTGTCTTTCTTCCAGTGGATAGTCTTTCCTCCTTTATCGATATTAGTTGACCATAAAGTTCAGGGTCCACTTCTGGGTTCTCTATTCTGTTCCATTGATCTATGTGTCTGTTTCTGTGCCAGTACCACACTGTCTTGATGACCACAGTTTTGTAGTACAACCTGAAATCTGGCATTGTGATGCCCCCAGCTATGGTTTTCTTTTTTAAAATTCCCCTGGCTGTTTGGGGTCTTTTCTGATTCCACATAAATCTTAAAATAATTTGTTCTAACTCTCTGAAGAAAGTCAATGGTGTTTTGATAGGGATTGCATTAAACGTGTAAATTGCCCTGGGTAACATCGACATTTTCACAATATTAATTCTGCCAATCCATGAGCATGGAATATTTTTCCATCTCTTTGTGTCTTCCTCAATTTCTTTCAGAAGTGTTCTATAGTTTTTAGGGTATAGATCCTTTATCTCTTTGGTTAGGTTTATTCCTAGGTATCTTCTGCTTTTGGGTGCAATTGTCAATGGGATTGACTCCTTAATTTCTCTTTCTTCAGTCTCATTGTTAGTGTATAGAAATGCCACTGATTTCTGGGCATTGATTTTGTATCCTGCCACATTGCCGAATTGCTGTATGAGTTCTAGCAATCTTGGGGTGGAGTCTTTTGGGTTTTCTATGTAGAGTATCATGTCATCGGTGAAGAGGGAGAGTTTGACTTCTTCTTTGTCAATTTGAATGCCTTTAATGTCTTTTTGTTGTCTGATTGCTGAGGCGAGGACTTCCAGTACTATGTTGAATAGCAGTGGTGAGAGTGGACATCCCTGTCTTGCTCCTGATCTTAGGGGAAAGGCTCCCAGTGCTTCCCCATTGAGAATGATATTTGCTGTGGGCTTTTCGTAGATGGCTTTTAAGATGTTGAGGAATGTTCCCTCTATCCCTACACTCTGAAGAGTTTTGATCAGGAATGGATGCTATATTTTGTCAAATGCTTTCTCTGCATCTAATGAGAGGATCATATGGTTCTTGGTTTTTCTCTTGCTGATATGATGAATCACATTGATGGTTTTACAAGTGTTTTGACATGGGATTTTAAGATTTATTTGAGAGGGACAGAAAAAGATAAAAGGAGCACTTGAGTGGGGTAAGGGAGGGGCACAGGGAGAGGGAGAGACAGAAATTCAAGCAGACTCTCTGCTGAGTGCAGAGCCTGATGCAGGACTCCATCCCATAACCATGAAACCGTACCTGAGCCAAAGTCAAGAGTTGGACACTCAGTCAAATGAGCCATCTAGGTGCTCCTGACACAGGAATTTTGTAGATATTCTTTATTAAATTAAGGAAGTTCCCTATTATATCTAATTTGCTAAGAGTTTTTTCCAGTGAATATTGATTTGTATTAAAAGCTCATTCTCCACCTAATGAGACAATCATATGTTTTTTCTCCTTAATTCTGTTAATTTTCATTCACACTATTAATATTCAAATGCTAAATTCAATATGCGTTCTTCAGGAGTGGATGTCATCAAGATGGTGACATAAGTCATTTCCAACTCCAGTCCCTCTCACAAGACCACATGGCAACTACCCATAGACAACACACCATTGTGAAAATCCTAGAACCCAGAAATGAGGCTGAAGCACTCTCCTAGACAACAGACACCAAGAAGGACTGAACTAGAAGGGTGAGAGGAATAGTTTCATTTTGATCACATTGCCCCTCCCCCAGGCCAGCACAGTGCTACACTGTGACACCATTATTGCTCCTCCAGTGAGAAAGAGAACTCAAAGTGGACAACCAGTTTCCTCAGCTTTTGGGAACATTTCCTGGGAGGCTCACTGTAGTCTCACCTCATGGAGATCCCTGGGAGAACCTGCAGAGTTCAACCAGGGGATCCAATAGAGATTAAAGTAGGTGGAAATTATAGCAAGGGGTGCTCAGATCTTGACTGACTGCATTCAATCTTGCAACAAGCACCCCTGAGCAGAGATCGCAGCCAGCAGCTCTACCTTTCTACAGAACCAAGTAGCCTTACCTGACCAGGGAGTTTGGATGGCAGTCCTGCCTGATTTGGATCTCCAACCAGTGGGCCATACTGGCCTTGGAGCCCACTCCCTGGTGCAGCCTAGGTAAGAGGCAAACTCACAATCTTACCCAATTGCTCAGTATAGCCTCTGGCCACATCCCTTTACGAAGAAAGACCACAGATGCCCAAAAGCCACAGAGCACATCTATTTTGATATTTAAATGCATTTTAAATAGAGGCTGAAGCACTCTCCGGCAAAGAGTCAAGCCACCATTCCTACTCAACTGTTGAGCACAGCCTCTGGAGCCACGTAACCAGGAACCTGAACAGTGACCCAGAGCAGACACTTGGAGCCTTGCCTATGGTACCACTCATCTATGGAGCCCAGCCTACCATCCTGCTCAGCAGTGGAACCCAGCATATAGCCCTTCCCAATTGTTGAATACAGCCTGCAGCCTTTCCCAGGTGGGAAGCCCAGTCTGTGACCCCCGCCAATCACAGACCCTAATGCCTGGCCTCACTTGACCAGGAAGTTGGGGCAGTGACTCTACCCAACTGTTAAGCACAATCTCCAGCCTATCAAACTATGGGTACAGCTGGAGGCCCTGCCAGACCAGAAAGTATAGGCTACAACTTCTTCTGGCAGCAGAACACCAAATGCAGACTCCAGTAGCACCATTTGGTTGAGGAACACAGACTGGGACCCCACTCAGGAGCAACTGAGGAGCACAGTCCACAGCCCTGCCCAACTGCAGAATTGAACCAGTGGTACTACACTGCCAGGAAACACAACCAAACCCCCACTCTACCACAGATGATTCCACTAAATTAGAAGTCAGTATACAAAACAGAAGAAAATATTTGCAAATCATCTATCTGATAAAGGGTTGATATTCAAAATATATAACTCATACAACTCAATAGCAGAAAAGAAACAAACGGTCTGATTTGAAAATGGACAAAATACTTGAAGTCATTTTTCCAAAGAAGACATTTAAATGGCCAGCAGATACATGAAAAAGTGCTCAACATCACTAGTCATCAGGGAAATGCAAATCATAACCCCAATGTGATATCACTTCATAACTGTTAGAATGGCAATTACTAAAAAGACAAGACATAACAAGTGTAGGAGAGGATGTGGAGAAAGGGAACCCTTGTAAACTGTTACTGGGAATGCAAATAGGTGTAGCCATGATGATGGAAAACAGTGTGGAGGTTCCTCAAAGAAATTGAAGAAGGAACTACCATATGATCCAGCACTCCCACTGCATATATTTTTTGCATATATTCAAAAGATATATGTTCATGGTAACATCAATTACAATACCCAAGACATGGAAACAGCCTAAGTGTCCCTTAGCAGAACACATATGAAACTTTAGAACACTGTACTAAGGGAAATAAGTCAGACAGAGAGGTAAATACTGTATAATCTCACTTATGTGGGGAATATTAAAAGAAATCAAACACATAGAAATAGTGAGTAGATTGGTGGTTGCCAAGAACAAGTGAGTAGGGGAAATAAGTAAAGGGTGCAAGCTTCCAGTTATAAGATGAATGAGTTCTGATGACCTAAGGTACAGCATGGAGACTATAGTTATTAATACTGTGTTGTATACTTGGAAGTTGCTAAAAGAGTAGATTGTAATAATTCTAATCACACATAAAAATGGTTTCTACATGAGGTGACGAATGTGGGAATCATTATTGTTATAGTCATTTCCCAATATATATGTATCACTACATTTGTACATCTTAAACTTACACAATATTATATGTCAGTTCGATCTCCATAAAGCTGAAAGAAACCCATACATTCTTTTTTTTTTTTAAGATTTTATTTATTTATTCATGAGAAACAGAGAGAGAGGCAGAGACACAGGCAGAGGGAGAAGCAGGCTCCTCACAGGGAACCTAATGCGGGACTTGATCCCCGGACTGAGGATCACGCCCTGAGCCGAAGGCAGACACTCAACCACTGAGCCACCCAGGCGTCTTGAAACCCATACATTCTTTTTTTATTCATGATAGGCACACAGTGAGAGAGAGAGAGAGAGAGAGAGAGAGAGAGAGAGAGGCAGAGACATAGGCAGAGAGAGAAGCAGGCTCCATACACCGGGAGCCCGACGTGGGATTCGATCCTGGGTCTCCAGGATCGCGCCCTGGGCCAAAGGCAGGCGCCAAACCGCTGCGCCACCCAGGGATCCCGAAACCCATACATTCTTGAAATAAACCTCCTTGTTTATTATGCATTATTCTCTTTATATTTCATAGAAGTTGATTTGCTTTTGATGAGGATTTGGTTTTGTTAAAGTTTTCTATGAGCATTTTAATGAGGGCGATCAGCCTGTAAATGTCCTTTTCTATACTATAGTTTTCCTATTCCATATCTTCTTAGAGGCTGGATATTGCAAATACATTTAAAATTACCATTCACTATAAAAACCTTTGTTGAGACCCCGTTATATGCCAGGTAGTAAAATAAGAGCTTCACAATTAATAACATATTTACATCTCATAATAATGTTATGAAGTAAGTAGTTTTAGTGTCTTTGTTTTAAAAAGAGAAAAAATATTAAGTAAAACTCCCAAGATTACACAGCTCATAAATGATGGAGGCAGCTCTTGAAAAAATGCTGTAATTGGCTTAATGTCTGACACACAACACAGTAGGCATAATATAATGTAAATACACATAGCAGGAAGGGAGAGAAGGAAAGTGAGAGAAAGGAAAAACAAAGGATGGAAAATAAGTGATCAATAATATTTTAATATTTTCAAAGTAAAAGATGCAAAATACTCACAAATTGTAAGCAATATTTCACAAATGACCTAAGATATATACACATAAACGATGACTTTTACCCTAATTGCTGAGTTCTGTCTACTTTACTTACCAAATTCATGATCTCTTAGCTGCTGTTGACATAAATGCTTTGGTAGCTCACACTCAAATAGAAAAAGTTTCCTATCGAGAAAAAATATTATAATATAGAAAGTTTTCCACAACTTCATCTTTCAGATAAGTTGTGGGTGCTTTCAATTGTGAATTTTTTGTTTGCATATCCTTATCTCATTTCACTCAAAGAGAGCAAGTTTATTTTGTGGGAGAGACTTTTCCTTATTTAATACTATCCAGCATTTGCCTCACTTAAGGTAGTTCCCCCAAAAAGAAAGATTTAGTGAATTTTAATTAGAATTATATTGGAGGTTATTGTACTGAGCAGTAACTATTTTTTAAAAATTACATATATGTAACAACTTATTGTTGATAATTGCCAAAACCATAGGATTCAAGAACTAAGTTTTTTGAACATGGGAAATTGTATAAAGGTTTCTATTAAGATGATAACTACCTAATGACTTTTTGCTTTGGTATATATGCAATTTGGAAACCAAAATAATTAACATCTTAAGAAAATATATACAAGGTTGTTTCCCCCACACATATAATATGTTTTACAATAAAATAACAAATTTACCAGCTCATTTGTAGGTATTGGGGAAGATGTTAAATGAACTTGCTGTACATTTTTTCTACTCTTTGATTACCAAAGGACAATTCATCTGGCAAAATATTAAAAACAGGTATTTATTTCAACCCTCAAATTAGTTCAAGAAAACCACATTTATAAGTTGGTGTACTCCCACACCAATTTTGCTATAGTCAGTCCCAGACAAACCAGGACTGGAATCCTGGTCCTGATGCTTAATATTGGTCAGACCCTAAGCAATTTCAAGGAACTATTCTTGTTCCTTGAACAAGCTTGTTCTCATTAAATGGGATTTAATACCTCTCATCTGTAAAATGGATTGGTGTGGAGAGTAAGTAAAGATGAAGTGCTCTTGATTCTGCCCATTTCCCATCAGCTGCTCTTGCATCTTCAGAGGGTGTTGGGCAATATCATGGAGAGGTTAAATTCCAATCTGGCATCACACTGCCTAGGTATATAGATTATTCCTACATTTCCGAACTAAATGACCTTGTGCAGGCTGCTTTATCTCCCCATGCCTGAGTTTTATTGTCTTTAAAATAAGGATAATAATACTGCATGTCCTTTGGTGGGTGTTCTGCTGTTTAAACAAAATAATGTATGTATAGCATTGTTAAATTAATTTGAAGAAGGAGGCCATTAGACTGAGGTGGTTTTAATGCCTTAGTAGTCTGTGTAAGCAAACCAAAAACCTAAGCCTGTAAATGCCCCAAGGTTGAGAAGTCAAAACCTAAGTACTCAATTACAAACAGCCAACTAGGCCTTCCCAAATAATGCAAATAATGTCACTTATGTTACAGCCAGTCAAATAACTTCCTTGCTTTGCTTCCGCCTTTTCTCCATAAAAGTTCTTCCCCTAGCTCCTGTGGGTGGAATGCTCCTAACCACTTCTGGTTTGGGCTGCCTGATTGAATGGATGTTTGTTCAAATGAATTCTGAATTTTTAATATGCCTCAGTTTATATTTTGACAGCACTGAGCAAAATTCCTTTCACACAGGAAGTGTTCAGTGAATGTTAGTTGTTACTATTCCCTCTCCTCAAGTTTTAAAGGTGGGAAATGAACAAACTACCATTATTCATTAATTCACAATCTAAACCGGAAAATACTTGGAGACATCAGTTCTTTGAAATCATCACTTCTTACCTTGTAATAATAGATTTATTTTATTTATATTTTGGGGATCCCTGGGTGGCGCAGCGGTTTGGCGCCTGCCTTTGGCCCAGGGCGCGATCCTGGAGACCCGGGATCGAATCCCACATCAGGCTCCCGGTGCATGGAGCCTGCTTCTCCCTCCGCCTGTGTCTCTGCCTCTCTCTCTCTCTCTGTGACTATCATAAATAAATAAAAAATTAAAAAAAAATTTATTTTATTTATATTTTATATCTTGGTAAAATTAAATTAACTTTGAACATGTTAAAATAGTAAAACATATTTTAAAGATATACATATTAAGAAAAATAAAGACCAAAAAAAAAGCATTCTTATATGTTATTTGTTATTGAATGTTTCCTGGGTAATTGACTGCTTTAGGTAATAGATAAAAGACAATCAAAATAAATTTTGAAATGCTGTGATCATTCTAATGAAAGTGAATGCCATCAGGTAAGGGTAGAAAGGTGGAATAATGATTTTTTTGTTGTTCAACTCCTAGAAAATGTAATTGATATATTTATATATAATATATAAAATATCATACCATAATGATTTTCAAAAAAGCATATTACATTAGAATATACATATGAGAACATGAGTAGAATGTTGGCAATTGCATATAGACAAATCTCCCCAAGCAAATGATCAGTTTATAGTCAAACAAAATAGTATTACATGATAATGAGAAATAGAGAGCAATCCCTTCTAAAGTTTTGTAATGGTGTATTAAACTAACAAACCAAATAAAGACAAACATTCTTTAAGAATAGTTACAAAGATTCATAATAATACTTTATATTAGGTAACACTGTATGTATGTACTACCAAACAAAATTCACCAAAATACATATTTCCAAACCTAATTCATTAGGAAAACCCAAAGCATTTTTTTTAAAACCACCAGAAAGAATGAAATGAACCTAAAACATATCCAATTGATATTGTAGTTTGCTGTGATGCTATCACTTAATCCTCTGCTGTATGATATATGTCTAACAGACATTTTCTAGATCAAAAAGGACTTTAGTAAACTTTTTTCGTATTAGATATCATATTTGTACTTTTATAATTGGAAACCAGTATGGTCTACAATATTTTGGTATAGGTTACCTTCCTCCAGGTAAAAAACACATGAAATTAAACATTAGTTTCTCCAAGGTGCACTGGAAATTTCTGCTTGAAACTGACACTTTTGCCTTCAAACAAGAAGTTTCTTATTCAACACTGAGACCCATTTACATTTTTTATTATAAGTAGCTGGGAATTCTGTTTTATATCATAACTGCCAGGCCTTTTGATTAGTTAATTCATGTATTTTCTTTAAAGAATATTTTCAACAAAATGCAAAACATCACCATATTTACCTATGTCTGTTTTTTTTAGATGTAAGATATATATAGCAAAGTCTTATATTTCCCAGGTTTCTAAATTATTAAAAGCACATTCTCCTACATTCTGAGAGTTCCATAGTACAAACATTTCTGTATCTATTGATGAAAAATACATATCTTGTGAATAATTAATTTAGGGAGAATAAATATCTAGTACCTTTGACCGCAAAACAACCTGTACCTCCACCTTAGAACCTTAAACAAAGTGTCTTCCTTATCTTCTGCAAATTGTCAAACTTCAAAAGACTTTTTTGGAAAAAGAGTATGCCAGGTGAGTCTAACTTACATCTGGGTTTATGCCACTATTCCTTAATGAAATTTAGAATATTTAGTATCAACAGCAATGTCTTTTTTATCTTTTTCTAAAGTCATACTGTCTGGTTCGCATACTACTCTTCCAAGAATTCGGCAAAGTATTTTACCCCCATGTGCCTCCCTTTCCTTGTCTGAAAGATGATGATGATGATAGTTACTAGCTACAGTATTTATTCAAGATCTTCTATGCACCAGTAAGTATTCTCCTCCCTTGGGATGCAGCAATCTAGGAGAGATACGTGGCAAATTATATTCTGTGCACTAAAATGTAAGCCCCTTCCCAGCATTCTTGAATTCAGACATAGCCATCTTGACATTCTTTGCCTAATAAAATGTAAATGGAAGTGACATATGTCACTTCAGAAGCTTTAAGCTTCAGTGAGCAATTATAACTGCTTTTCCCAGCCTTTGGGATCATGGAAGCATGTTTGGCAATGAAGTCTCTGGATTCCTGAGTGACTACGTTGTATGAAATCTCTGTAGATTGATGATAGATTGATGATACACATTATATGAGTAAAAAAATAAATGCTATTGTTTTCAGTCATCGAAATTTGGCGTTGTTAGTGCAGCACAGTCTAGCATATCCTGACGAAACAAAGATATCTATCTTTGAGGAGCACTCATTGTAGTGGAAAGAGACAAACAACAGGAAAATAAAATAATAACAAGGAAAGCATCTAGTGTGACAGTGTGTAATAAACACTGTGGAATAAATAAAAGTAGAGTAGGTAAGAAGTATTAATACTTAAGGGGAAGAAAGGGAGGAAGCAGTTTACAGAACTAATTAGGGAGCCCAACTAATTAATGATCTCTAAGCACTTATCAAATTTTCTGTTATATAGTAAGCACTCAATGAAAGTTATTTTTATATTATCTAAATCTTATATAATGGATTTGTTGACTATATGTAACTGCTTTTGAACTTTTTCTTTCCATAACTTCTCTTAAAATCTAAGGTAAATCTCACATGTTAGTTCATAAGTTAGGGTGGATAGCATTATACTACCAAGTTTCCAAACCTTCCTTCAGGGTATACAAATCTTATTAATATTAGGTCTTAAGGCATCAGTGCTACCATAGCTATGCTATGGGAAGAATTATTTTTAATACCACTGGGAAAACCCAGGTGCAGCATGCTTGTTAATTCACAGTACACATTTATCTGGTTGGCAGGCATAGCCTGTAAGGAGACTTGGCATGCTAATGTTGCTATAATGCACCTTTCCTCACCCAGCTGTCAGTAGGAATACTGCATGTGAAAGCAAAAACAGTGAAAAAGAAAGAACATTGCCTAAGTTAGTTTTGCTCTTCTTTGTTTTACTTAAGCTTGAATCAGGCAGGTACTGTAATAAATACAGAATCATCTTCATTGTAATATTTTAAAGGTAAATGTAGTTTTGTAAATTAAAGGAATATTGTAATTAATTTTGTAAATTATTTAAAAATAATTTCCATTGAGAAAATGATAAATACATTTTTAGTTTTTATTTAAATTCCAGGGAGGTGGTACAGTCTGATATTAGTTTCAGGTATACAATATAGTGACTAAACAATTCTATACATCACCTGGTGCTCATCACAAGTACACTCCTTAATCCCCATCACCTGAAAATCACCTGAAATTTTTTACTAAAAAATTAAAACTTCAAACCAGAACTCTATTTCCCTCAAGTTTTATCCACTCTCTTAAAGAAGTTATTTAACTTCTATTCCACTTCCCAAAATCAAAATGTAGAAACATTTTGTTTTTTTCATAAATACTAAGAAATCTTTGATTCAGAAATAGAAAATACTTCCAAAAAAGAGGAAACTTTTAACTTCTATTTCTAGAGACATAACATTGATGTTATTATTGACAGATCATAATTATGAAAGAAATAACAATAGATACAAACATATATTTACCCATTACAAATAAAAAGGCCTTCCACAATTAACATATAACCTATCAAATCAATATTCATACTCTTCTTATGTGGAAATATCTCATCCCTAACCATTGTTCTTTTTTCTGTGATAGAAAATACCATCCTGGCTCATGTGTTCTCTTTTGAAAGGTAAAATATAACAGCATCAGGAAACAAAAGAATGGCAATTTCAATGTTTCTTCTCAGTGACTTCTTTTCACTTAATCAGTCAAGAAAAGGGAAAATTAATCAAATAGCTGGCCATTTAGAAATCCAAGTGATCTTTTTAACCTATTAATAGACTTGACTCTTAATTATACCCATACAGGATTTTTGTAAGTGAGGTATCTTTACACATTTATTGATATAGGTCATTCTGAAATATTTACTTGACTGTGTAAAAATATACTTCAAAAAGAAGTTAAAGGGATAGTTCATGTCATTCCTTCATTCATTTCAAGTATTTATTGAAATTGAAATTATTCTGATTACTATTGAGAGTGGATTAATAAAAAGTGAAACACTGAAATAAGGAAGAACAGTTTGGAAAATACCAAGTAAGAGATAATAGTGGTGTAAACTAAGTTGAAAGAGTATAAATGGAAAGACATGGAGAGATAGATTCAGGATATACTTATAGACAGCCATCATGGAACTCAATCATGGATTGGAGTTGAGGTCGTGAGAAAAAAGAGCAAATCAAAAAGGCTGGGTAGATTGGAGGCTGGGAAATTGAGTGAAAATTATGCTATTTGCTAAAAAAGAAATAAAATAACTAACATGTATTAAGTACCTACTAAGAGTCAAGCACTCTACTTGACTGTAAAGATCTGGCTACTTAAAAAGTTTAGTCATTTAATCATTTGGTCAGTTTAAAGATTTAACTTATTTAATCTTCATAACAACCCTATGATTTGAGTACTATTTGATTCTGATTTATGAATTACAAAATTGAAACACAGAAGAGTACTTGATACTATTCCTTTATACAAATAGCTTGTATTAAGGCATAAAACTGATAAATAATAGAACATGAGAAGGCTTACACTATAATGCATACACTTAATCAGAATGCATACATATGTCTACTGAAAGACATGTACTAAGTATCTACAGTAGCAATATTAGTAATAAATTAAGATGGAAAACTACCCAAGTATTTAATAGATGTAGCTGGTGTTTCAATAAATTGTAGTGCTTTCACACAATGGAACACTATATAGCCATAATAACAAATGGATGTATCTTTAAAACATAATATTGACTAAAAGAATCTACTCCAAATGAGAATATATTGTATGATTCCATTGTATGAATCATAGAAGCTGGCAAAACCTTTAAGAGACTCTGGTGACTTGAGGTGCCTGTGTGGCTCAGTCAGTTCAGCATCAGATTCTTGATTTTGGCTCAGGCCATGATCTCAGGGTTTTAAGATCGAGCCCCAAGTAGGGCTCCCTGCTCAGTAAGGAATATGCTTAAGATTCTCTTCTTCTCCCTCTGTTCTTCCTTCCACTCATGGTCTCTCCTTCTCTAAAATAAATAAGTAATTTTTTTAAAAAAAAGAGAGTATGGTGACTAAAAAATGGTGTGGGAATGGATTCTGAAGTGCTGGCAGTTTTTTATTTATTCATCTGAGTGTTATTTACACAGATGTGTTCAATAGGTAAACTCTTTAATCTGTGAACTCATGTATATTTCTTCTGTGATGTGTGTTAAAATAAAGGGGTGAAATAAGATAAAATATAATAAATTCAGTCCCCAAAATATGTAACATATAAAGAGGCCCAGGATCAAACCCTGGCACACTACAATGCCAAAATAATGTGAGAAGAAGAACCCACAAAACAGGCTAACAAGGTGTAGCCCTTAACATTAAGGGAATAATATGAGGATTTTGAATTCAGAGATCAGTTGTAGCAGTTGCTGCTGAGGGGTCACAAAATATGAGTGCAGAAAAGTGATTATTACTTAACATTTAATTCTCAAGCTTCTTTCCTTACCTGTATCAAGTCATAGGAAATTTTATCCTGGTATACATTGACCTCTGTATCACTCTACTATACCTTATTTGTTGATCTCAGTATAATAATAGGAAATAAATCTCAATTAAATGTTTGAAATTAGTTTTATAATTTTAAGATCCAAGCTAAAGAATCAATATGATCATTACTCGATTTCCAACGAAGACTGCCACAAAACCAGAACAATAATATTAATGACACCATGAAATACAAGCATCATTTATTGTTAATCATTCCATCAGTGAGATATGTAATTTCAATTTTTGAGTCTAAAAGACTCAAAAGTAGTGCCCCAATCTGGTGAGATAATGGATATGTTTATTATTTATTTTGTTTTTAAATCTGATTTTACTTTTAAATTGTTCTTTACTGAGGTATAATTGACAAAGTTGAAAGGATTCCCCAATCAAGTTGATTGATATATCTATCACTTATTTATGTACATATGTAAGTATATATGTATGTATAGTGAGAACATTTAAGTTCTACCCTCTTAGAAAATTTCAATTACACAATATAGTATTATCAACTACAGTTGATTAGATCTTCAGACTTTATTCATTTTATTTTAATTTTTTTCTTCTTTTTAAAATTTTTTTTAATAAATTTATTTTTTATTGGTATTCAATTTACCAACACACAGAATAACATCCAGTGCTCATCCTGTCAAGTGCCCCCGTCAATGCCCGTCACCCATTCACCCCCACCCCCCGCCCTCCTCCCCTTCCACCACCCCTAGTTCGTTTCCCAGAGTTAGGAGTCTTTATGTTCTGTCTCCCTTCCTGATATTTCCCACACATTTCTTCTCCCTTCCCTTCTATTCCCTTTCACTATTATTTATATTCCCCAAATGAATGAGAACATACAATGTTTGTCCTTCTCCGATTGACTTGCTTCACTCAGCATAATACCCTCCAGTTCCATCCACATTGAAGCAAATGGTGGGGATTTGTCGTTTCTAATTGCTGAGTAATATTCCATTGTATACATAGACCACATCTTCTTTATCCATTCATCTTTCGATGGACACCGAGGCTCCTTCCACAGTTTGGCTATTGTGGCCATTGCTGCTAGAAACATCGGGGTGCAGGTGTCCCGGCGTTTCATTGCATTTGTATCTTTGGGGTAAATCCCCAGCAGTGCAATTGCTGGGTCGTAGGGCAGGCCTATTTTTAACTCTTTGAGGAACCTCCACACAGTTTTCCAGAGTGGCTGCACCAGGTCACATTCCCACCAACAGTGCAAGAGGGTTCCCTTTTCTCCGCATCCTCTCCAACATTTGTGGTTTCCTGCCTTGTTAATTTTCCCCATTCTCACTGGTGTGAGGTGGGATCTCGTTGTGGTTTTGATTTGTATTTCCCTGATGGCAAGTGATGCAGAGCATTTTCTCATGTGCATGTTGGCCATGTCTATGTCTTCCTCTGTGAGATTTCTCTTCATGTCTTTTGCCCATTTCATGATTGGATTGTGACCAGTGTCAAGGAGACTACCTTTATTTTTTCTTCTAGAAGTTTAATGATTGCAGTTGTGATATACCAATATTTAATGCATTTTGAGTTGATTTTTGTGTATAGTATAAGACAGAGGTCCAGTTTCACTCTTTCCCATTTGGCTGTCCAGTTTTTCTAATACCTTGTTTTGAAGAGACTACCTTTTTCCCATTGTATATCCTTGACTCATTTGTCATAAATTAATTGACCATATATGCATGGGTTTGTTTCTGGGCTCTCTATTCTTCTGTTCCATTTGTCTGTATCTGTTTTTATGTCAATACCATATTGCTGTGATTACTACCTTTGTAATATAGTTTGAAATCAGAAATTGTTTGATGCCTCTGGCTTTGTTCTTCTTTTCCCAGATCACTTTGTCTCTCCAGAGTCTTTTGTGATTCCATACAAATTTTTAAATTGTCTTTTCTATTTCTGTAAAAAAAAATGCTATTATAATTTTGATAGGTATCCCATTGAATCTAGAGCTTGATTTTGGCCATGTGGACACTTTACTAATTCTTCCATTCTATGAACACAGAATATCTTTTCATTTATTTGTGTCTTCTTCAGTTTCCTTCATCAATATCTTTGTGTTTTCAGTGTACAGATCTTAAACCCATTTGGTTAAATTTATTACCAAGTATTTTATTATTTTGATGCTATTGTTAATGGTAATGTTTTCTTTATTTCTCTTTTTGATATTTTGTGTTGGTTATTTTAAACTGTTAAATTTGGAGAGTAGTTTGTTATGTGGCAATTGGTAACTCATGCATGAAAAGTATTTTTTAAAATTTGGTAAGTGAGAATACAAAGGAAATTTATATTATGGTGAAAAAACTTATTTTGAATCATTAGTTATTTCTATTGACAAGGATTAAAATGAGAATAAGATAGTTTATGATGCCTAAAATATATACAGCCCTATGCCATTCTTTTGGCAGTATATCTTTACATAAATGTGTAACTTACTATTAACCTATACATAAGAAAATTAACCAACAAAGAATCCCCACATAGTATTCTTAATTAGGTAAAACAAAATTATTGTAGTTATTTTTTAATTTCGTCTTTTTTCATGGTTGTGGTGTGTTTACAAAGCAGTTAAATCTCTCTGGGGAGGGGAACTCTAAAATGATTAGGTATATGTGTTAAAGATGTGTGTTTTTGGAAGGATGAGGTTAGGAATGATACACAGCATAAATATTGATAGAGTACAAATGATACACACAAACCCCACAAAAAATATTATATCTGAAGTCAAGTTTCCTCAGTTGAATTTCCCAAATTTAGATGACTCTGTAATAGATCTGAAAATGGATTGTTATATTTAACTGACCTAGTAGATAAAGTGAATTTACTTGGATTAATAGGATTAAAAGGGAGCTCTCTATCCTTCTTACAGTGGCATATCCTGATCTTCTAAAGGAAAGTGCTTTAGCCCTTTAGCACTAAATTCAATTTCCTATCTTGAAAAGGAGAGACCACTTCTGAGGGCACAAATCCACTTCTAGCTTGAAATTTAGACACTTTGCAGTTTTCAAAATCCCTGGAACAAAAGTGTCATATCTCTGATAGAAACTCTAAGTTCCTTTAAAGAAAGATTTTTAATATAGTGTTTTAATTTTCCCTTTGCATATTTATGTGTATTAACTGCATATAAATAATTAAACATAAAATTGTCTATAGTATGCATATATTTTAAGTGCTATAAGTATCTCAAACTTAAAATATGGCTATGTGAGTTCAATTTTTTTTTACTTTCTCAAACAAATGAGTCCCAAAAATCTCTATGCTGCCTAGAAAAGACCATTTTTCTTCCCCATTTTTAAGCCAAAGAAAAGAAACCTACTTACTGGTAGTTACTTAAGCAGATAAAAAACACTTTTATGATAAACAAAAAACATGGGCCAACCAGAAATCATCAGTAAATGGGCAATCTCCTGTCAGTTCCCTGTTTCTATATTTAGGTAGACCTTTGGTGGTGGGGAGAGGAGAACAAGTTAATTGGATATAATAGATTTCTAACATCTAACTTTTCCCTTCCTAGAAAAGATTTATTCTACTGAATCAGATAGGGCTCTTAATAACAAGTAATAGAGTGTGACTCTGAATCTCAAGTTTCTTAGAAGACAATGGATTTTTTTGGATAACTGTAAAGAAATTTATTGGATGGAGCTTGGAGGGTCAAGTTTGGAAAACAGGGAAGCATCAAGATAATTCTGAAGGGCGAAGAATCAGTAAATGAGACCATGATGTCTAGGAGCAAGATGTTCTAGACAAGGCTGCTGCAGGTCATTATTGTGATGGTGACTGCAACAAGTGGATTCTGACCTTGCCTGACATTTGCTTGAACAGCTCAACAGTCCATGTCCTAAGCTGGCACATCTGATTGGTGGAACTTAAATCTCATGCCAACACCTTCACTGCCAAGGAGCAAGGAATGATATGTTGTCGGAATAAAAGTGTACCGAGACTAATTGAACTGACAAGTTGCCTAGTATAGATAACAGGAGATTTTAGGAACAAATGAAGCAAAAGAAACAATGTGGGGCAAACAAATGAAGCAAAAGAAGCAATTTACCAAAGAAACACTAGCCCATATTCTTTAACCTCTTTTATAATAATGAAGCTTTAGGAAGAACTACTTTAGTATCTATTTCTATTATTAGAAGAATTTTGCTACTGGATTGATGCATGGTGATTGAGTTTATTAGGGTAAGTGGATAAACAGTTATCTAATGTATTTCCCATTCTAACTGTAATTAAGTGCCACACAGAGCCTGATCTTGACTAGAAAACTGTCATGATTAAGTTTTTAGTATTAGGTGACCTCTTAGGCACACGTTGCCTAACCTTTTTTTTTTCTTTTCATGTTTATTAAATTTATTTTAGTTGCCAAATACCTAAAATTTTTATCAACAATAGATTCCCCCCCCTTTCCTATTGTTTATTTATATGTATTGCCCTTCTTTCCATATATACTCATGGACTCTCATTTGTGCAGTGAGTTCACATCTCTTCATGTATTTACCACTGCACTATGCTGGCAGCAACATTTTAAATGCTTCAAGCACAGCAGCACTTCTGCTCTTTACTACCCACAGCATGATTTTCATCTATACCCATAAAATGAAAATAATGCAAAACAGAAACTGGAAAAGAAAAGTCCCTTAAAAGGCAGAGAAATGAGTCTTGTTGGGAATGGAAAGGAGTGGGGAAGAGGAAAATACAAAGGAAAAACCCCTATACCAGCTCCTGTATTCCTATTTTCATATTGAGCTTATTATATGTAGTTCTACCTCAAGACAACTGTATTTCATAGGAAATTGCAGTCTGCCTTAGGACTTGTCAGAGTAATACCAAGAAATTGCAGAGTCATTCGTTGATAATTGACAGCAAATATTTAACTTTAGGAAAAAAATCAAAACTAAATTAAAGTCTTACCAACTTTATTCAGAGCCTCCATCTGAAAAGCTTTAGCAGCCTCAGAATTGATGGAATTGATGACTGGATTCACAGAGCACATTCAAATAATGGAGACCTTTTCCTCAGAGGCAATATTCTTTAAGGAGCCTGATAAATTTCCAGCAAATTTGTGGTCTTTTAGAGATGCCTGCTGAAGACTTTAGTGCTCTCCTTGTTAGGGGAGGAAAAGCCTGCTAAATCCCTACTAAAGTTTCAAATAAAGATTTCAGTTTTGCTTTGGGGCTTTAAAGGCCACACTTTTTAAAAAGTGTTCATAGTCAGTGTAACCTCCTTTTTCAAAAGAAGTAAATTATCTCATTTTGAGTTTAGCTACATAAAAAAAAAAATTCTTAGTTTTGAAGTGGTAGTAGAAGTTGGTTTCTTACAACCCAGCAACTGTGCTGGGTTTAGAGAGAAATCTCCTGTCTTCTGAGAGAGAAAAGATGGAGTTAAAATAAGGAGAAAAAGTATCTGAAAAAGTGAAAGAGGAAAATAATTACAATAATGTAAGAAGCAGATAAAATTGAGCTATTAAAGCATAATTATCCAAAAGCCAAAATAGTACCGCTCTAGGTAAGAGAAAACGATTGAAGTCTGACATTTGTCTGAAGTGTGCCATCTGCGGTCATCAGAAGAAACCTGTCTGCAGAACGGTCTTGAATGCACCCCAAGTGAACTATCATCTGTTTGAAATGCCTCACCCTTGAAAAATAATCAGTGCTTAAAAAAAAAAAAAAGTTTATTTTCACCTAAACACAGCAACAGACAAAAACCCCAAAGGAGGTGAATGAATGTTTGTACAAAATACGTCCATGTAAAGGTTTTCATTTCAGCCTTTATGAGGATTCCGCATGCATCACCTGAAGGGGGTCTCAGAAAAGATATTTGGATGACAGCACAGTAAAATTTTCTAGTCCTCTCTGGAGGAGCAATACCTAGGTAATAAAAAAGCAAAATACATAACATAAAGAGAGTTTGTGAATGAGAAGAAAAGAAATGGATGTTTCCATTCATTCCCTCTTCATACCAAGGCTAAAGAAAAACATTTTCCTTTACTCCAAATCCAAAGAGAGATATTCATCTCCGTGGTACAGATGCCAATCTGTTATATTTCGGGGTCCATCACAAACTCTTGAGGATTTATATAGCATTCAGTGTGTAGATTTAGAAGTCTTCAGAGAGCCATGGAATTCTTTTGCATGTATTATTCTATATAGACATTAACTTAAAATTCATTTTTATAAGTAGCTTCCATCCTTCCTCTGCTACCTCACAAACTAGGAGTCATATAAAAATATACCCTTCAAAGAGTCACATCAAATCTAATTTCAGGAATAAGTGATTCTTTAAAATGCAATGGTGCATACTTGGACAGGTTTATGCAAACCAAGGGAGAAACTTCACACTACTTTCTGCATGTGTATGAGCTTTTCATTTTAATACCTTTTAATTATAGAGATACTTCTGGGATTATTCATGATCCTGCAGTTTTCTCTAAGGAAAAAAAAGTGCATTCTTTTTTCTAAAACTAATTTCAGTTTTTAATTTATCACACAGTAAAATTTATCTTTTTGGTGTATAATTCTTTGAATTCTAACACATGCATTGATTTGTGTAATTTGTGTAACCTCCAACACAATCAAGATGCAACCTCCAAATCTCCCCTGCTGTCCCTCGGTAGTCACTCCCTCCTTTAATCTTTACTCAGGGCAGCTACCAATCTATTCTTTGTCCTAATAGTTTTATCTTCTTTTTCTGTTTAAAATGTTAGCTTAATGCAGGTATATTTTTTTAAGCAGCTTTACTGAGGAATAATTGTTATACGAAGAACTACACATATTTTATGTGTTCAATTTGATGATATTATCGCATGTAAACACATGTGATACCATCACCACTATCAAGGTAATAGGCATATTTAACACCTCCCAAAGTGTCCTCTGTCCCTTTGTGGGTGGGGTTTTTTTGTTTGTCTGGTTGCAATAAGAACACTTACTGTGGGGCAGCCCTGGTGGCTCAGTGGTTTAGCATAGCCTTAGCCCAGGGCCTGATCTTGGAGTCCTGGGATGGAGTCCCACGTCAGGATCCCTGCATGGAGCCTGCTTCTCCCTCTGCCTGAGTCTCTGCCTCTCTCTCTGTCTCCCTCTCTCTCTGTGTGTCTCTCATGAATAAATAAAAATAAAATCTTAAAAAAAAAAAAAAAGAACACAGTGAAATCTGCCCTCCTAACCAATTCTGAAGTGCACAAAATTGTGTTGTTAACTATAGGCACTGTATTGTATAGCAGATCTCTAGAACTTACTCATCTAGCAAAACTGAAACCCATTGAACAATAACTCTCCATTTCTGCCATCCCCTGGCCATTTGTATTGTATTCTGTGCTCTTGTCTATTTTATGCTCCTCATATAAGTGAAATCCTACAATATTTGTCTTTCTATGACTGGCTTATTTCACTTAACATAATGTTCCCTAGGTTCACCCCTGTTGTCTCAAATGGTAGGATTTCCTTCTTTTTAAGGCTGAATAATATTCCATTGTGAATGTGTGTATATAGAGATTATATATTATTATATATTATGCCTATATATCTCACATCTTCTTTCTCCATTCCTCTGTCGAGAGACATTTGAGTTGTTTCCGTATTCTTGGCTACTGTGAAAGTTTTTCTAAGGATGTTATATAAATGTAATTATACCATATCTAACTGTTTGAGACTAGCTTTTATTCATTTATGCTTTTGAAATTCATCCAAGTTGGTACATGTATAAATAGTTCATTCCCTATTATTGCTGACTAGTGTTTCACAGTTTGTTTATCCGATCACTAGTTGAAAGATATTTAAGTTGTTTTTGGCAGTTATGATAACAGCTACTAAACATTTATGTAAAGGTTGTTCAGAGAATATGTTTTCATCTGCAGAATAAGTACTCAGGCGTAAGATTGCTGGGAAATATGACAGTTTTAACTTTATAAAAAAATGGCAAAACTGTTTTCCAGAGAAGCTATACAGTTCTGTATTTTCACCAGCTGTATATGGGAGTTTCAGTTGTTCTGCAGCCCTATCAGCCCTTGCTTGGTATTGTCAGTAAGTTTCCTTCTAGCCGTTCAAATACACACAGTGTCCTGCACTATAATTTTAATTTGCAGGTCCTTAATGATGTTCAATATTTTTTATACTATTATATATTCATACCTTTTTCATAAGGGGTTTACTCAAAATTTTACCCATTTTTAGATTAAATTGTTGCATTTTTATTGTTGAATTTTGGGAGAATTTTATATATTGTCAATATAAATGCTTTATCACATATGTGATTACAAATATTTTACTATAGTGTAGGACTTATATTTCAGTTTCCTAACTAGGTCTTTCACAGAGGAAAGTTTTATTTTGTTTAATATTTTAACATATTATATCTTAATATTTCAGATATTTAATATATTAATATTTAATATATTTGCATATTAAGTAATATTTAATATTATATTAATAAATCATTTACAAATACGTAGTTATAAGTAATATTTAATAGATAAAGAACATATTAAATAATTTTCATATATTAATATATTTATATATCTCTCTGTGCAAAAAAAAGATTTCCTTGCCAAATTCAAGTCACAAAGATTTACTCCAGTATTTTTTTCTGAGTTTTTTTTTTTTGTTTTATATTTGATCTTTCATCAGTTTTAAGTTAATTTTTAATATGATGTGAAATTTAAATTGAGGTCCTTTTTTTGCATATGAATGCTTATTTGTTCTGACACCTATTTTTTTAAAAGATGCCTTTCTCTGTTGATTTGCTTTTTGTACTTTTGCCAAAATTCAATTAGCCATATGTGTGGGTCTCTTTCTGGCTTCTCTTTTCTTTCCCATGATCAGTGTTGCTTAATGTAACATTATGGTGTTTTCTTTATTGTATGAATTCTCTGACCTTATTCTTTTTCAAAATTGTTTTAGCTATTTTACCTCCTTTACCTCTCCACATAAAGCTTAAAATCAACTTGTCTATCTCTGTGAAAAAATTATGCTGGAGATTGAATTGTGTTAAATCTATAGGTAAATTTATATATTAGCCTCTTTACTGAATCTTCCAATCCATGCAGGCAATATGTCTTGAGGCATCTTTGATTGCTTTTATCAGCCTTTTATAGTTTATAGCGTACAAATTCTGTATATATTTTGGTAAATTTATACCAAAGTATTTCATTTGGGGGTATTGTAAATGGTATTTTTAAAAATTTGCTTTTAAATCATCCATTGCTAGAATAATGAAATAAAATTGATTTTGTGTGTTGATTTTGTATTCTGTGACCTTGCTAAACTCACATATTACTTCTAGCAGATTTTGTTTTATTTTGTTTTGGTGATTCTCTGATATTTTCCATGTAGCCAATCATGTCATCTGCAAATAAGGATAATTGTGTTTCTTTCTGATCTATATGAATTTTATATTATATTATTATATCTATATGAATTTTATATTATATTATTATATTATTATATTATTATATTATTATATCTATATGAATTTTATATTATATTATTATATTATTATATTATTATATTATTATATTATTATATCTATATGAATTTTATATTATATATTAATGTATATTAAATATTATATATCTCCTTATATTATAGTTGTCTTATATATTACATCTCCTTATATTAAAAATCAGATATTATAAATTTTGCTTCCAAACACCAAGTACATTTTAAGGAACTCAAAGGAGAAAATAGTTTATTATATTTACTGAGAGAGTTCTAATTTCTGTTGCTATTCCTTCATTCCTGATATCCCAAATTCCTTTCTGATACCCTTTCCCTTTGTCTTAAGAACTTCCTTTCACATGAAAAACCTTAATAGCAGGTCATTTAACAATAAATTCTCTTAGTTTTCCTTTTTCTGAAAATGTCTTTGCATCACCTTCATTCCTGGTATTTTCACTGACTATAGAATTCTGGGTTGACAGTTGGTTTTTATCCCCAACACTTTTTAAAGATTTATTTATTTCAGGTTGAGAGAGAAAGAGAGAGCCTGAGTGGGGGGCGGGCAGTATGGAGAGCAAAGGGAGAGGGAGACAAGCAGACTCCCCATTGAGTGGGGAGCCTGACACAGGCTTGATCCCAGGACCCTGAGATCATCACTGAGCAAAAATCAAGAGTTGAGGCTTAACCAACTGAGCCACCTAGGTGCCCCTCAACATTTCATAAATGTTGTGGCACTTCCTCCTGGTCTTTATGGTTTCAGGTGGGAAATCATCAGTCATTCAAGCTGTTGTCTCCCTGCAGATGATACATTGCTTTTCTCTCGCTTTCAAGATTTTTGTTTGTTTGTTTACTTTTAAGCATTTTGATTATGATGTGCTTGGCCATGAGTCTCTTTGAGTTCATTCCATTTGAAGTGTATAAAACCTCTCAAATATGTAGGTTTATATCCTTCACCAAACCTGGAATGTTTTTAGCAACTATTTCTTCAGATGTTTCCTCAGCATTGCACATCCTCTTATGTCTCCTTTTAATGATGTTATTATTAAACATTTACTGTCCCACCTCTTCTTGAGTTTTTGCTAATTTTTTCAATAGTTTTTCTCTCTATTGTTCACATTATATAATGCTATATTAAGGACTAAATGTTTGTATCTCCTCAAAATTCATATGTTGAAGTCCTAATCCCAATGTGGTGGTATTAGGAAATGGGGCCTTTGGGAGATAATTAGGTTTAGATGAGGTAGTGTAGTGGGCCCCCATGATAGAAGTAATGACCTTTATTTTCTTATTTTTATTTTTTTAAAGGTTTTATTTATTTATTCATGAGAAACAGAGAGAAAGAGAGAGGTAGAGACATAGGCAGAGGGAGAATCAGGCTCCTCGCAAGGAGACCAATGCAGAACTCGATCCCAGACCGGGATCATGCCCTGAGCTGAAGGCAGACGTTCAACTGCTGAGCCACCCAGGCGTGCCAAATTAGTGACCACTATAAGAGGAAGAGACATCAAAGTTCCTCTCTTCATCAGGCAGGTACCAGGAAGAGGGTCCATACCAAGAACAAAATCTGCCAACACCTTGGTCTTGGTCCTTTTGGCCTCCCAAATTGTGAGAAATAAATGTCTGTTATTTAAACCACCCAGTCCATGGTGTTTTTTATAGAATCTTGAATGGAATAAGACAGTAGTCTATTTTCAAGTTCATTGAGTTTTTTCTTGTCATCCTCATTGTGTTAACGAATATAATTTTTATTTGTTACTATATTATTCCTTAAATTGTCTTTTTTATATATTCTGTTGATTTGCTGATAATTTCTATCTTTCTATTTATTTCACTATTTTCAAAATTTTCAGTTGAAGAATTTATTTAATAGTCTTTATATAGCATTTATTTAAACTCTTTATCAGGTAATTCCAACAGTTGTGTCTTCTAGACAAAGGCATATGTTTTGTCTTTTCTTATGTGAGTTGAGATTTCTTTTGATTCTTTATAAGATGAGTAATTTTGGATTGTATTCTGGACATTTGAATGATATGTTACAAAGATCTCAATTTTACACTTCAGAGACCTCTAATAGCTATATCATGCATCTGTCTAGATTTTATAGCTATGTCCAGTGGGAGACACCTGATAGAATATATTTACTCTGCCTTATCCAGAATCAGAATCTCTCCAGAGTACATTCTTTATGTCTCAGTTATACTTTTCTACTTCCTCTTTGTTAGTAGCCATATTAAAATAATTGTGAAAGTAATTTTTTTTAATTTACAATTTCCCTTTCCATTATAGGTTTCCACAAACTTAGGAGCACCCATAACCAATTCATTTATGACAATGATACATTACATTAATGTAAAAATTACAGAAAATAAAAGAAATAGTTGCTATAAAAGTATTTTTAGATTTATATTATAGTATTGTTTCTCTTAGTTGATAACATAGACTTTTCTATTCATGGCTTAAATAAATGTTTAGGTGGTTTATAAGCAATATGACCTGGCATATTTTGAAGCCACTGTTAGTCTTAATAATGCACTAAATAGACTACTATAGTAAAGATCAGAAACTTCATTAACTTTTATTCTTTTCTGAGTTGCCCTTCAATCCAACACTATATGAAGACAAGAAAGGTTAAAAATACTCTATCAAATCACCTCCCTCAAGCTGTTAAAATTAAATAGACAGAATCCTTAGGATATAGAACATATCTCAGTTTTATCCAAATGGCTTGAATTTAATCTCTTTTGCTACCATGAGGATAATCTGAAATAGGTTAACTGTTAAAGTGACCTGCTTTTGTCGGGCTGCCAACTACTCTCAGTATACTTCTTTTCCTTAGGAAAGAACAAGATGCAACTTAAACAATTGAAAGTGCTGTCCATGATAACTTCATAATATAGATGGCAAACATATTAAAAATGCCTCACAATCAAAAGTAAAAATAATAAACCCATGGCAGGTTTTTGGTTGGATTTTGTGTGTGTATGTTTTGCCAATTCAGTAGCAACTATAAGACTGCAATTTGCTCTGTGTAGAAATTTTTGCTAAAACTGAATGTTTCAAATATTAAATCTAATACAGTAAAAAAATTTGTTGGTAGCTAGACACCCCTCTAATCTTTCCAATATGCATAATCTTTTTTTAAAAGATTTTATTTATTTATTCATTAGAGACACAGAGAGACACAGGCAGAGGGAGAAGCAAGCTCCATGCAGGGAGCCCATGTGTGACTCAATCCCAGAACTCCAGGATTACGACCTGAGCTGGAAGGCAGACGCTCAACGGCTGAGCCACCCAGGTATCCCATACGCATAATCTTTTATACCATTTCTCCATTAGATTCATTTGGTATGAGGAAATAGTTCTCCTAAAGCTCTAAGTAATATTAAAATCAATTTAGGGATTCCTGGGTGGCACAGCGGTTTAGCGCCTGCCTTTGGCCCAGGGCGGGATCCTGGAGACTCGGGATCAAGTCCCACGTCGGGCTCCCGGTGCATGGGGCCTGCTTCTCCCTCTGCCTGTGTCTCTGCCTCTCTCTCTCTGTGTGTGTGTGACTATCATAAATAAATAAAAATTAAAAAAAAATAAAATAAAATCAATTTAATGAAGTTTGGAGAAGTACATATTTCTGAAACTAAAAAGAATTTTAAGAATCATATAATCACACCTCTCTCATTTTAAAGGTGAGAATTCTCAGTCTTAGAGATCCAGTTCACACTATGCAAAAATCAGGAACCTAGGTTCCTAAATCTGATCTAGGTATTCTTTCTGTAGTGAGAAAATTATTTTCTAAGTCTCTCATCCCTTTGAATAAAATGCATATACATGGAAAAGTTTGCTAAGATCTTAGGGGTTCATTAAACACTCATGGATGCCATGACAGTCTCTAAAGTAGAAAATGCTACATAGAGACAGTTAACTAGCCACCTGGATAAAGAAAAGGTGGATTGGTATCACATTTTATTGTAAAGTAACTTCTAAGTGGATTAAAATCTTAAATATGAAAATGAGACAATTAATATTCTGGAATAAATCATGGCAAAATAAGGGTTGAGTCTAACAGTAACTCAAAAATCCACTAACCCAAAAGTAAAGAGTAATAAATTTGACTATTAAAAAAAACCAGAAAAACATTGGCAGACAAATCTAAAAATCTATCCAACACTATACACACTAAGGGCTAAGCTAATGTGGTAGGTAAAATAGCTGCTCAGTGAAGTCCATGCCCTAATCTGCTGAATCTATAAATGTTATATTACAAGCCAAAAGGAATTTGCAGATGTAATTGGTTTTAAGATGATAAATATGTAGTAATTTGTTACAGCAGTGAGAGAAAACTAGCACAATAGTCTGGAGTGAAAATTTGGTCTACAGATATAGCTGCAGACGTATTAAATAATTTTTGAAAATTGTTTTTCATTGCAGCATTGCTCGTTACTTCCAGTAAAAGACTGAAAGCACCTAAGTGCTCATAAATAGGAACATATTAAATAAATTCTGTTATATCCATTTTATGGATTACTACTCAGCTATAAAAAATGAGAAAGCTTTTCATATTGGTATGAAAAGATATCCAAATAGACTGTTAAATGAAAAATGCAGGTATAGTACCATGTATATAAAAAGAGGAAAAAATACAAATATATGTATATTTACTTGTATATGTATAAAGTCCTTTGGAAGAGTAGAGAGGAAAGCAATAACTATGGTTACCTATTTGTAGTGAGGGAAAAGTAGGGAGATAAGAGTTCATAGAAGAAAGATTTTTCTCTATACATTTTATTAATTTTTTAGTCATACAAATGTATTGCCTTTCTAGTATATAGATTGTACATACATAAATACATAGATAATATACAAAAATAATATACTTCCAGTGCTTCTGTACTACTCTGTGCTTCCTTACATATATGTGACTGCTTAATGGTGTGAGTCATCAGTAAAGAAAAGTTTTTTCCATCTAAATGAAGGAGGACGAAAGAAAAGGGTTGAGAGAAAGAAAAAAATCTTTTCGATCCCTAATTAATAGTCTATGTTCTGTTATTGGTAAATAAAATGTTTGCTTTTCCCAGTTTCACTGGAGCTGTGGTATAAATACCTCCTAAACGGTAACATAATATCCCCTGAGTATCTCACATGAATATATGTGACTGACCTAAAAGCTTCATGACATTTATGGGCAGATAGAGATATACACATGCACATACATACATACATACATACATGTACTTTTCAAGGTCGTGGGAGAAATAGAAAAGAGTGATAAATAATGAGGGTCAAATATTGAAAAGGGTACCAAAGGCAAGCTACTTTCCTAACAGCTAATCCTAACCTCCCCCACATTCAGCACCTCAGAACTTTTCCTGATCAGCACCCTAAGAAGGAGCCCTCTTTCCTCACAGCAGGGGCTTTATTCAATAGTATAGGTCATGAAAGTAAGTAGATTTTCCCAATATTCATAGAGTAAATCGGAGACCCAGGAAATGGTAGAAACCCAGCCTTTTCGGTTCTCCGCCAGAATTTTAGAGGATCCGTCCCTGATGCAGATTTGGCTGCTGCTAAGAGCAGGAGCAAACACATAGGGGAGGGCGGTGCTGGGTGGGTCTGAAAAGGACTTTTCAAATAGCTAGGGAAGCTATTCAAAAGCATATTCAAATAGCTAGAATATGATCGGACAGGTGATTTCGGGCAGCATGTGGAAAGTCTTAAAGACTAAGTAACACTAACTAAGTCTTAAAGACTAAATAACACTAACTAAGCAATCAGGCACCTTTAAATGTTGTTCAGAAAAGAGTGACAGGGTCAGAGATATGCTTTGGAGATTAATCTGACAAAGTGCACAACGTGGACGGGATGAGAGGGACAAGAGGCCAGAAAAGTTGTAGGCAAGGGCATGAGAAACAGTTCCTTTAGACTTGAAATCTAGTTTAACCTTCTACAAATTAGTGGGGCTGCTTGGAAGTTGCATTACTTACTGCTAAATCTGATTAAATCCCAAAAGCATTTTTTAAAGAAGAGATTAAAGGAAGGAAAGTCAGAAGTTAGAACCAAATGAAAGTATCTACAATTCTTCAAAAAAATCATTTCCAAAGGGCTATTCAGTTAATTTAAAAAACCCTCCGACGCATCCATGGCTAAAACTCTGATATTTCTCATAATAAATGTCATTTCTAAAGTGTAATTGCATAACACATCGCTAAAACAGTAATGAAAGAATCTTAGAGCATCCATCAAAGGACACTGAATGTGAAATACACAGCGTTAGTTTGGAGTTGGACGACTGGGGCGCAGCACGTTAGACAGCACTGCCCTCTGCAGTTAAACATGTTCTACTAACCAATCTCTGTGGTGCTTGCTTTGGCAGCTCATATACCAATCCCTGGAATCTGGGTATAAATCCATGCTTGAAACTGTTCAGATATCTTGTCATTTCCTTTACTATAGCTGACCAACCATAGCACTACCAAAGTTTCCTAACTGGAGGCCTGCAGGAAGAGTTTCTTATAATGATGGAAAGTAGCAATAACAAGTATAAAACTGAATAGAGCAAACCCAGGTTTTTTTTTGGGGGGGGGGTGTTGGGTTTGGGTTTGGGTTTGGGTTTGGTTTTGTTTGTTTGTTTGTTTTTTTGTTGTGACTGTTGTGTACCAGGCACTGTTCTCAGTGAACAAGATTCGCAGTTTTCTTCCTGAATTCTTGATGCTTCTACTTTATGGAAGAGTAGCAACAGATAATTTAAAAATTATCAGACAATTAAATAAAAACACTTATAAGTTGTGATAATGGCATAGAGTAAACAACAACAAAAAGAGGCTAAGACACGTGGATCTCATTAAAAGAGGTAATATTTCATTTGAGACCTGAAGGATGATAACGACCTAAGCATATAAGGAGTGGGAAAAAAGTAGCTGGGATGGCTTGTGCAAAGGTCCTGGGGCAGAGAGAGTCACATATTCTAAGGCTAGAAGAAAGACAGTGTTATTAGAGAATGCTGAACAAATGAGACACTGCTGAGAGAGCTGAAAAGCTAAGCTGAGATAGATCATAAAAGTACTACCTACCTTGAGTACCAGGTTAGGAAATTGAATGAGAAACTTTTGAAGGGTTTTAAGTGAAAACTGATTTGATAGTGGTTATGTTGTTATAAGATCATTTGTGTTGCTCTGTGGCAAATAATTTCCAGAGGGATAAGAGAAGGGAGGGGTCCAGACCATTTCAGATTATTTTTCCACAATTTAACAAACTCATTCTAGTTTAATTTTTTGTGTTATGCGCTTGGAAGTGTGTTAAGGAAAATAAAGGGTATATTCATTTATAACAAAACAATTAATAGTTTTAAATTGAAAAACTTGCCCTGAAATTATGTCATTGTCCTCAGGAAAAGAAGATAGCTTGGTGACTATTTAATTACAATTTTTAGATGGGATTAAGATAATAAAAATCACAGGTTAAATTTCAAACAAAAGAGTTCACAATGATCTGTTCTCTGATTTAGGTTGGAAAAACCCACCCTGGGCTAATAGACTTCACCCTGAAGATCTAACCTTCAATTAGAAACACCATAGATAGTGAACGATTCCTCTATTATCCTTGTGCAGTCAGGAAATTCGTCTTAACATAAACTTTAAATCCCTCTCATGTTAGCATGAGAAATATTAAAAAAAAAAAAAAAAACAACAACTCACAACTAGGATTTCCCAGCCACGAAGTTCTTTCTCATCCATATCCATGGGTAAACGGCAAGTTTATTTCTGATCTAGAGCAAGAGAATAGAAATAAAACTGAGATTTTTGTCCAGGAGATTAAATGTGTTAATCCACTCATTCTGAGCCAATTAACACACTTTCTCCTTTAAGTTAAAGAGAGAGAGAATTTTGCTCACTATAACTCATCTAGAATCTCTTTTTTGTCCTTTGAAACAATTTGGTATTATCCATGCTACAACTTCACAGAGTGGGAAATTTCTTTTCCATATTAAGTGATACATGGAACATTCTAGTTTCTGGCTAAAGCATTAATGAACACTTAAGGACTTCTGGAATTGAATTAGCTGCCACAGTACCTTGACATTATTCAGATTTCTTAGTCCAGACTTTCAGAGCTTCCAGGTAGCTATATGAAATCATGAAGGCAACATTAATAGCTGGATTAAGAATCTTCCAACTGATGACAGAACCTGCAGGTACAAATAACTGAATAAGATTAATACCGTATTCATAATACTCCCCATAGTTTGATGCACATCTATTTCAGTCTCTAATACATCTGCTATGCTTTAGTTTTATTTTTTAGTGAATATAAATAGCAGAAAGCCAATATCTGTGTAATTCTAAGAGTCAGCAATGAGTCAAAATTTGACTCCGGGAATATTAGGTTCACTTATCAACCTTCAGCGTGCATTCGTGTGTGTGTGTGTGTGCATGTGTGTGTTAGATTAACAGTTCCAGAGTCTGAGTAATGCTAAAAATTCAAAGGATATTGAAGCCTAACAAATTTATCAATACCCCTACTGATTTATCTTCTTTACAGCAGTGGAAATATAAAAAATAGTCCAAATTTTAAATTAGGAATTGTTGAAACTGGAGTATTATCTCATGCTCTTGAGGACACATCTTTACTCTGAAATGGGTAAACCATGAAAATTCTGTTCAGCATTCCAAGTAGTCACTGTAGCAGTCAGGCTGAAGGCAAGCTTCTAAGACTATTCTGGACTAATTAGCAATATAATTTTTAAAAAAATTCTTCCTTTATGGCTGGCGTCTGCTGTTAGAAACCAAACACCAAGAGTATATTTTTCTAAAAGTAAAATTTATTCATTTTTAAATTTTTCTTCTTTCCTCTGCCTGAAGAATTACATTTTCTTCCTAAGATTCTTCAATATAAATGACTCTTCAAATGTCAATGTCTTAATTTTGTTTTACCAACGGTTATTGACAAATGTACCCTAAGAGAGGCAAACAAGTGAGTTGGAATTAGGTCCAGTTCATGCCTACCAGAAGAAAAAAATAAACTACACAGAGCCATGGATCAGGAACCCAGTGCTCAGTGAGGAGGCAGGCTGTGAGTTTGAAGGATTCCAACAAGTATTTTATTCAGAATATGCATGATTATATATATTATACCATAGGAGGTATTCTACATTTGCTTTTTATTGCAGTGCTCTTGTGGGAATAATTCCTGCAAGCTTAGCCTAGAGCCTGTATCTCCAGCCCTTTCAATAATTGTGTACGCATCCAGTTCCCTATATTAAATTTTTTTTTGCTTAAACTAAGTAAAGTGGTTTTTATTGTCTTCAACTGAACCTTGACTGATATACTGGTAATTCTATTTCTTCTTGAGCACTAGTTATTGAATTATAAAAATTCAAGAAATTAGGGAAGGTGAGGTAGTTTAAAATCTAACAGGATATTCTGTGATTTACTTGTAAAGGCAAGTACAACATAAATGCAAGATTGGATCCACTTCACTAGAGTAATTTCTAAAAGATATTTGCTACAAGCTTTGAATATATTTCCAGGCATGCTTCTTTTAGGTACAATTCTTTATAGCTATTGTCTTCAATAATTCACCCTCTGACTGTTTTTCTTCTTGTTGCTAAATTGGCAGAAGGCATCATCCAGAAAAAATCTTCCTGAAAATCAGATTGCAGTGGTGAAAGTCTCTGTATTAAGTTTATTTATTTTTAAAAGATTAGAGATTTAAAAGGCTCCAAAAATCATTAATGAACCCAGACTCCTATGCTTCACTGCATGCTCCCCATCTCCATTTGGATTTAAGGAACATCTTAAACTTAACAGGAACCTCCCTACTTAGTTTCAATATCCAGCAAATGATGTTGTCATTCACCCAGTTGCTAGGACTGAAAACCCACTAGTAATCCTTAGCTTCTCTCTTTCTCTCACATCCCAGATACAACCTACCTGACTTTTGGCCTATCAAAATAAATTCTGAATCAAATCTTTTATCACCACGCTTTTGGTGAAGCAGTCAGGCTTGGGTAGGAAAGAGATACAGAATGCTTTTTTGGGGAGAGAGTATTTAATGAGTATTACATATTCAAAAAAAAAAAAGTCTCACTTCAAGACTAAAATTTCTGAATGCTTCCCCTTCAGAGCTCTTTTCCCAGGTCTTGCATGGCTAGCTCCCTCACTTCAGTAGCAGTGATTTTCAAATGACACGTCTCTGAGAGGCTGAGAGCCCAAGCTGAAAGAGCCCAAACTCTTGCTTCCAGCATTCTTGATCTTCTTCCCTTGCCTTACTTTCTTTCAGACCATTTAACATAGTATTATATATTTGTTGATTCAGTTGTTTCTTTTGCACTTCCCTACCTAGAATAATATTTCTATGAGGGTAAGAAATCTGTGGTACTTGCCACTGAATTCCTACACCTGGTGATATCTAAGTAGGAGCTCAACAGATGCTTGTGACAACGCAAAACCTCCATACGATTTTCTTTTTGATTGTCTTAAGTGTTATTGTACTATTCAAAAGTGCTAAAATTTTATAGCCTGCCCCACCTTCAGAATTACAACATGAACCAGACTATTGGCCTGGGCCATATTTAATATTCTTTATGGTTCTTCTATTTTTATTATATAAGTAGCCACCACTGGGTTCAAGATTCATCAGAAAAGGGATCCCTGTGTGTCGCAGCGGTTTGGCGCCTGCCTTTGGCCCAGGGCGCGATTCTGGAGACCCGGGATCGAGTCCCACGTCGGGCTCCCGGTGCATGGAGCCTGCTTCTCCCTCTGCCTGTGTCTCTGCTCTCTCTCTCTCTCTCTCTCTCTCTCTCTCTCTCTGTGTGTGTGTGTGTGTGTGTGTGTGACTATAATAAATAAATAAAAATTAAAATAAAAAAAAAGATTCATCGGAAAAGCTCTGTACAAAATGCTTAAAGTGCGGCATTCATCATTTCTGAAAAACTTCTTAACACACTTATAGCAGTAAAGGATCATCCTAAAAGAAGGGCATCAATCATTACACTGGAGTTAAAGGAAGAAGTTCTGTAGAGAATTGCTCCACCATGTGCTCCATATACAGGTATGATATACATGCACATTGCTTTGTGGCGTCAAATCAGTTACTAACAGTCTTTGAGATTACTACATTTATGAACTATTTGCATATGGCTACAATGTTAAGTGAATCTCAGCTAACTAAAAACAGGTCCTGATATTTTTCTGGTATATCATTTGTTTGACTCCTAAAGTAGCAATGCAATCTTGAACATTGAGTTCCTTCCCTTTATTCAATATTCTTAAAATATTTATTTTCTATTATTATTAATTATTAAAATATTAATGATTAACAATCACAGTAATCCTATACATTGCATTTAGGATATATAATTTTAAAGCCTGCTTGTGAATATAGTATTCCTTTATTATTTTAATATAGCCCACAAGATGTTATTGTTACCACTTGACAGATGAAGAAACAGACTAAAAAGGCAAGCTATTTACTTACATCCATAGGAGACAGTATTAAACCATCTGAAAATAGTTTTAATATTCTTTCCACTCTCAAAAACCATAGATCTGAGCAGATACACAAAAGCTAGGATCCCTATCCTTGAAGTAATAACAAACTAGTTATAGACACATGATATATACATAGCAGTAATTTAACTGAGTAACAATACATATGGAGAGAATGGGCAGCCATCATTTATGCAGGCTCCTCTGGACTTCCTCTGGCCAACACTGGGATTGATACTTGACACCAACCTCTCCTCTGGCCAACACTGTGGTAAAGACTTGATACTAGCTTCATTTAATTCTGAAAACAAATGCCAGAAGTAATTGCCATGCTCCCCAATTCATAAGTGAAGAGATTGCATCAGAGTACAAGTTTACATGGATGGTAAGCATTGGAGCCAGGATTCAAATCCACATGTGTATATTTCCAAAGCCCACACTCTAACATTGTTCTTTATAATGAAGAAAATTAATATATTATAATTAATAAAAAGAAACACCCATGTGCAGACACACACACACACACACACACACACACACACACACACACCTTTTCGTAGGTTTCAGAGAATGAAGGCTCCATGGAGTTTTAAAGAGTTAACTCAAGAAAGAGTGGAACGGAAAAAATGCAGGAAACATTCTGAGTAGACAGTAAGAATTTGATAATAAACGTGGTGCCTTCTGGAAAGAATTGAGAAAATTAGTCTAGAGTAGGAAATATCTTAAGTTAAGGAGGAGGAAAGAGGAGGACAAAGTCAGATTATAGAGGACTAGGATACCTAAATGGAGAATATTTGACTTTTTTCTAGTAAGAATGGGAAATAGCTTCAATGACATTTGTGTTTAAAATTAGTCAAATGAAGGTTTATGAGTGAAAAGACTAAGCAAAGACCAGGTACAGAGACTAATTAGGAAATACATCACAGTGCAAGGGGGAATGTATAACAACCTGGACAACTGAGCAAACAATAAAATAGGATCAGAGATCTGGGGCCAGGGTCAAGAAAAAGCTCTATTTTTGTCCCAGTATGACTTGGATGACAAAGAATTAAATTTTAAAAGGTAAGATTGCATTGAGCTGTCAGAGAAAATGAAATTTCAAGCCTGGATTGTAGAAAAAGTCTTTCTAAAAAGAACAAAGATCTCTTTCTCTCCTCAATAAGTTCTGTGATCAGATGAGCTGATGAACCAAGGGTGGTTCTTTGAGACAAAACCTTCAACAGATCCAAGCCTTGTTAATTCCTGAGACCAAAAGACTTGCACCTTATTTTCATCTCTGCCATTTAACAGCAATTTCAAAAAGCTGAAATTTATAGACCCAGTTTTATCATATGGTAAAATGAGCTTTTGGGGTAAATCATCTCAAAGATATATAAATAAAGAGAGACAGATACAGAGCTATAGATAGAGATATAGCCTAGGAGTCTCACTGTCTTGCCATCTTAGTGGCATAGGGCAGCATAATTTATGTGGGGAAAGAGCATCATTGATTTCTTTTATGAACCAGGTTTACCAGTGCAGCTCATATCACCACATCTGGGAAAGGTACACAAAGAATTCAGTAAAAGGAAAAGAAAGATGAACATGGAGATATGAAAGATTTTATTGAGACTGAACTATATCTAGATTTGACTGTAAGACTTATGCCACTTTCCTTGATTTTTAAGGTTTACTGGTGTCATCTGAAAAGACAGAGATCTCTTTTACAAAGAGTAACTAGGCTTCATTTCTTTTTTTTTTTTTTCTAGGCTTCATTTCTTATTCCAATTCAGACTGATAAGGAATAGCAATGGTCTTTTAAGTATAAATCCCCACTTAGAGTGAAAGAATAGCATGATTGAATAGTAGTGTTTGCCACGTATATAGGTGAGAATTAATGTCAGCATTCTATATAATATGATTTCTGAGCTATATTTATTTATTTTGACTAAAAATCATTTTTAAACCCTACCTATTCTAAGCTAGAGAGTCAAATCTTTTATAGTTCATAGTTTATTTCTTCATTTTTTATAACCGTCTTTGATACTCTAAGTAGTAATACTTTCTCCAGTATAGAAACTATGACTAATAAAAAAAAAGATTATAACTCTAAATACAAGTGGAATTTTGGAACCAAATTGTGTTCCAGATTATCTGTTAACTTTACATATTCTAAGGTATATTCCTCTAGCATGGGAATCAACTAAATTTTTTAATCATAATTATTATTTTCTGATCTTTTGGAGTTATTGCCTTAAAGTGTTGGTCTAAGATTTATGTATATAGTATAAGCTACAACAATGTAGAGAGTTTTGGTATAACATAACAAAAATCTAGATAGATGAGGCTATTTCCATAAGTAAGAAACATTCTCAGGTAAAAGTTTAATTCTTTTAGCAGCCCAGGAATCTGCTTCTCTAAGCTGAATGCAGGACAGGAGATTTATTACATAAAGTATAATCTAATTGGGTATTCAGTATGAATAACTTCATTAAGACTTCAGGATAAAGACATTATTTTCAAGCAGGGTCAGAGGGGTAAATTAGGTAATGAAAAAAGTGATTAACTAGAAGTAGTCCTTTTAATTTGCTTTAATCATAATTATTAGCAATAAAACTACCCAATCAACATATTAATTTATTTTCACCAATTGGGCTGGAAAAGAAAGCTTATTAGGAGACCATGCATCTAAAAGATGGTGACTTTTAAGTAATTATTCAACAAATATTTATTCAATACCAACTATATGCAAGGTACTATGGAGAATACAATAACTGATAAAACACCTATCCTCCTACCTATCCTCAGGAGACTTAAAGTTGCATCAGAGGCCATAAAATGTGAGAGAGGAGATGAAGGAAGAGAGTGGAAGAGAAGAGAAGGGAGGAAGAGGAAAGAATCAATAAGAAAAGTGGCAATTTTAAATGTATTTTTCTCTGCCAACTAGAAGTACCATAAATCCTAGGAAATCATACTATCCTATTTGGAGGCCCACTACAAAATATTGTAAGACCCTCTAGTTCAAAAACCACAAAATGTATTTATTATCCAATCATCAATCCTTCCTTAGTAGGAAAGCTGTATAGAAATGTAATGATTGCAAACAATACTACCATTACCTAGTGGATATTCTTCATGGACACTGTTAAGCAGCTATAGGACTCTTCCCCAATGAGAACAGATTCAACCTCAAAATCCTCTATACAGCACTCCCAGTGGCCCCCACTGGTCAATTAAAACAGGTACAAGATATGCTACCAATTTGCTACCTTTGGTTTAATGACTGATAATATATGTATAAAGCCTTTAGCAATGGATTTTAGAATCACTTTATGCTAGCATTGTTTTGCTACTTAGTAGCTATATGATCTTGAAAATTTTAGCTAACTCCTTTTTTTTTTTTTAAACTAACTCCTAAATGGAAGTTTCCTCATATGAAAAACAGAAATGTATCTATGTTTTAATAGAGGTAGTGGGATCATGTAAAAAGAAAAACACTTGGTATAAATCCTGGTATATAATAAATACTGGTTCTATAGCAGGCACTTTGGGTAAAGTGAAAGGAATAAACAGATTAAGAGGATCCCTGCCCTTAAAATTTTCATATTATGGTCTGAAGAGGTAAGTATAAACAGGTGAGTTTTTGTCAGGTGTTCCAACTGCTGTGATAAAGGCACATTTCTGTTATCAGTTCTATAGGACGATTTCAGGAAAAAGTTTGACATCTAGCAAAATATTGACTATAAGAATACGGATCTTAAGGGCGCCTGGGTGGCTCATTGAGCACCAGGCCCTTGATTTCAGCTCAAGTGATGATCTCAGGGTCCTAGAAACAAGCCCCATATTGGGCTCTATGTCCAGTGGGGAGATTCTCTCTCTCTCTCCCTCTCCCTTTGGCCCTCCCCTCATGCTTGCTTACATGCTCTCTTTCTCTCTCCCTCGCTCTCTCTGAAATAAACAGATATTTTTAAAAAGGAATATGGATCTTAGGAGAAAGGTTAAATAACATATCCTAAAGAAAACCAGTATTTAAGAAATGGTTGGATGCAAGAAGAGAATTTAGCAAGAAGAATGAGAGCTAGAGTGACAGGAAAGGAAACAGGAGAGAGTAATGATACCAGTACAAAAGTAGAATTTGGGATTTTCAAAGCTTTAAAGAGTCTCAGTGAGAGAAGGAATAAAAAATTGTTTATCAATTGTGTAGAGCAAGGTGCCCTTAGCAAGAATGATTTTAATGGATTGTGGGGATGTAAGTCAGATTCCTAAACATTAAGTAGTAAATGGAGAGTGAAATCTTAGAGTCAGGATTTTAGCTGGGACTGAGAATTTTGGTTGTGAAAGAAGAATAGGCCTATAGCTATTAGGCTCAAAATTGAGATAGAGGTATAAGGAGATATTTGTGCATTTTCTAGAAGGATTGCAAAGTTTACAGGCTTAATAACAAAATGGTGCTCCCTTAAATATTTTCCTTGTAAAATATGAATATTCAAAAGCTCACCAGTTTTACCTATCTTGTGCCACCTTGAATAACATAAACTATAGATCATAAAGGACCCAACTCCTAGCTATTGATCACTAACTAGTCATTGCCAGCCTATCCAATCCCTGAAGAAAAGAGAATGGCAATATCTGCTTTCATCGCAGTCTCTAAAAAATAATTTAAAAATTAATACATTTCTTAAATATAATTATATTACTTGCTGTTTAAATGATTTCAAAGGCTCCCTGCTTCCAAATTTGCATTGCATTTTCTGGTATGCTCTGGTACACACACTGCTTATTCTCTAGATGCATGTCTCTTAGTATTTCCTTTTCACTCTACCATTGTATTTTGTTGTTACGAATTATTGGTTGCTGCTGTATTTCACTGGGATGCACTAAATGCAGAGGTGTTAGGTTCTCCATTAGGTACTTTGTATGCCTGAAATGTTTACACCACTATGTCTCCTGAAGTTTCCCTCACCTGCCCAACCTCCCTTCTGAATAATTCATTACTAACTCTTCTTATCATTATTATACCTTACACATACATATCCTGATGTGTTTATCATATTTCATAGGGAGTATTTGCCCATCTGTTTTCACCATGTAGACTATGAGCTCCTTAAAAATGGATTCCAGGGGCACCTGGGTAGCTTAGTCAGGTAGGCAGCCAATTCTTGATTTCAGCTAAGGTCATGATCTAAGAGTGGTGAGATGGAGTTCCCTGCATCGGCTCCTCACCTGCTTGAGATTGTCTCCCTATCCCTCTGCCCCTCCCCCAGCTTGTGTGCTCGCTCTCTCTCTCTCTAAAATAAATAGATCTTTTAAAAAAATAGATCCCATATTATATGTAACTTTGTATCACTGCTACCTAAAATAGGCCTGGAATATAGCCACTAATTATTTTTGAAATGAAGTACTGAATTAATGGATGTATGTAGATCATTTATGATTTTAGTAATAATTTTAATTAGATTTCCTGGCCCAGTACTTTTCTATACAAGCATATCTTTATACCAAAACCATAACTGAAGAATGTTCTTATAAATGGCATTTAGTAGACAGAGCATAGATGCCATATCTATTATTCTAGATTTGATACATAAATATATTTGAAGTTTCTTATTCGTAAAATAACTTTGTTTATATTTAATTAATGTTATCTCATCAAATAAAAAATATCTAACATTTCAAGACCATCTAAGCCAGAACAATTTGATATAATGAAGGCTGTATTTCCAATGAAATGATCTGGCTCCAGTTGACTAAATATGGGTTGTTACTTTTTGGTTAGAATAATAAGAAAATCCATATGCATCTAGGATATGTTCCCAATTGTGCTCTCAGAAATTTGATCGTGAAACTTATAAAATCCCTGAATTAGAGCTTTCTCCCTTGATATGGGCCCTCAATTTCCTGAAAGCAGGAGTGACAGGATATAATTATTCCACTTGGGTTCTCTGACAACAAATGCATTCAATCATCAATTAGGAATTAGCACATGTATGGTTTCAATTATATTGATTTATAACCAGCAACTTTTTAATACAGAATTTAGTTACAGTCTATCATGTCTTGATAATTAAAATGCACTTTGTTTTATTGTGTTTTACTGACTAGTGGGAAAACAAGTAAAATTATAAAAGCTTGCGTTGTCTGTTATTTATTTCTGCTAATCATGAGTCAGAATTTCCCTGTACCTAGAGCGTTGTAAAATCCAGATAAATATTATCACTATCATTACCACATCTAACTCTCTATATATCATTTCTCCACTATAGCATAATAATAAACAATGTTTTCCTAAACTACATCATGGACAGGAAAACATAACTCTTAATTTTATTTGTCTTGAAGATAAGAAGCACAGCCTGGGAAGTCTGGACATCTTCAGTCACTTTTCAAAGTACCAAATTCTGTTTTTGCACCTGTCCTTCTCTCTTTGATGATTTCTACCCTTCACACCCAAGTCAGGACATCTATATGGCCACTCTGCTTTCTAATCCTTTACCCCTAGGGAAAGTGAGAAATGGCTTGAGTTAACTCATTACGTCTGCTGATTTATTATATATACTTAAGTGTGAATGAGTTTCACTGTATCATCAATCCTGGCCATTTGTATGGTATGCCTTGGCATAAAAGTGTTACAGGATGAACATTTTCTCGCCTTTAGAGACCCAAGTAGGTAATTTTTTCTTGTCCTTGAAATATTATGACCACTACTATGGCTTATTTGAGGTCTAAAACTAATTTATTTATTTTAGAGGAACATTTTTGTAGTAAAAGTAATGATTCTGGAAATAACCTACCTGCAGTTACCTGGTGTTATTTCTATGGGTTGTTGGGAGCTGGGATGTGTAAACAGTCACCCGAATGCATGCCTGCAGTTTCTGGACTCCTTAACTTAATCTACTCTAACCAGCTTTTCTAGTTAATTGGTGACATTGCTCTTTAGAACCTCCAGCTTTCCCTCACCAATCTTCCTTGCTCTTATGTGAACAGGTACCTTAGGCACAGGTCAATCCTGGGTCTTCTGTAACAGAAGATAGCCAAACAAGCCAGCTATCCACGCATGAGTTCCACAGAGCCTCTAGCTCTCCAGACCTATGAAAGCTAAAGATGAAGGAATTAGGCTGAGGTAAGGATAAGCCCATCACTTACAAACTATTGAGCAATAACTATTATGTCACAGCCTGGCCAAATTCTTTACATCCATTGGCTATGGAATTCATACAATATTGCTTTCAAGTAGGTACCAGTCTTATCCCATATTTTATAGATAAGCTGAGGTTCAGGAGCTTAGATGTTTTGCTCAATTTCATTCAAAAGGAAGTAAGCAGAGATTAAATTCAAAGCCAGACATGCTTTATTCCATAGCCATTCTTTTCAAAATTTTGTTAAGTGGGGAAAAGTTGCAGAGAAGGGAAACAGGTCTTAAGGTCTTTTTTTTTTAAAAAAAATTACTTATTCATTCATGAGAGACATACAGAGAGAGAGAGAGAGAAAGGCAGAGACACAGGCAGAGGGAGAAGCAGGCTCAATGCAGGGAGCCCGACATGGGACTCGATCCCAGGACTCCAGGATCACGACCTGGGCTGAAGGTGGTGCCAAACCTCTGAGCCACCCACGTTGCCCAGGTTTTAAGGTCTTAATCTTGTGTATAGCTGCACAGACAGGAAGAGAGGAGACACCTGTATTAATAGAACTCTTAACATTGGAGGAATCAGATTAAGACCTTGGTGGTGGGGGGAGTAGCTATGGGGTCAGAATATATATGTGTGACTAATGAGGATTAAGTTTTACACGGAATCAGATAAAATTGTCAGTACTACCAGTCATGAAAACACTGAAGAAATAATAAAAGAAAAGAGCTGTAGAATTTTAGCTTGACTGTAAAACTATAATCATCTGTTGTCCATTCAGGCTTAATTACCATGTAGCACAACAGCAATTATGCATATCATTAAATAGATGCTAGATTAATTTATGTGCATTTTATTTGATTAAAGCAGTAAAATGCAGTTTGCAGTATGTTCAGCCTTTATAGTTTGTGGCTCATGGAACATAATAATCTACTCAAAGTTAAAAAATATTAGGAGATGTGTTGATTATGAAATTTTATAATATTGTGTTGGCTAATCAATTTTATTACCTTGTATAAACAGTGGATATGCAGCTGTTAACCTGGTTATATGTAACCTACTCTGCTAAAATATTTCACAGAAGGAAAATATCTTTCTTAATAGCATAAGTGATATCTAACAATTATCTTTGAACTTCGGCTTTTCACAAATTACCATTTTCTGACTCCATCCAAAATTTATAATTTATTTTATCTAGAAAAACATAACTCAATTAATTTCTGGTTAATATCTGGAAGATGAACAAAATTTTTGCCTCATACGTTTCTGTATTTAAAATTTTTAAGTTTTAATTTAATAATAAAATATTGAAGAACTGACATACCTATCCTATTATCATCAATTGAATGAGGTATTATAATATAGTGGCTAAATTACAGAATCCCAGAGAGTTTTCTGAGATTAAATCTTAGTTCTCACACTTGAAACTATGTGGTTTTCATGTTTGGACCTAAGTTTCCTTATCTATAACACATGCATTAGTAAAAAAGTACCAAGTAGTATCTAGTGTATGAGGTGTCTGGAAGGATTTTATGAGATAGTTCATTTAACGCAATCAATCCTGTTCCTGACACACTGTAAGAGTTCAGTAAATACGACCAACCATTACTGAGTGGTTTTATTTTCCTAATTTTTCTTACTCAATCTTTTTTAGGTCTGGCATTTTACAAATTCATTTAAAGGGAAAACTAAATATACAAAACTGATCATTTGACAGGTATTGATATAAAAGTCCTCAAAACATAGCTATTTAAAAGATTTTTTAAAAACGTGTGGAATGAAACTGATAATTTCAAAGCAAGCACAAATTCTACTACTTGCTGCTCAAGCCCCAAATGGAGCCTTGTAATAGATTCCTGATGCCACACTAATGAAGAGCCTTGAGAAGAGCAATTGGGAGGAGGGATAGATATGGAACCATCTACAGAACATGGTTTAAAAAAAGGTTAATGGCACATATGGCATCCTCATAAAATACTGTTGAGGGAAGCAATATGTATCCTGTCTTAGTTATTTTTGTCTCAATTTTATCATTTGTAAATTGAAAAATTTAATCTAAAATGATTTATAAGTTCCCTTCTTCCTCTTTAATGTTCAGAGTCTAAAGAAATAAAAATCTGTGATCTAAAATAGAGTTGCTCTAGATTATTCCAGAGAACAAACTTGGAAGTAATTAATGAAAGTTATAGAGAAGCAAATTTTATTATATTATTTTGTTGTTGTTAGTTTTAAGTATCCTCATTGCCTTCTGGATTATTGTGAGAATTCAGCTGAAATTATTTTTGGAAGGTGTTTAACACAGTTCCTAATAAGTGTTGCCTATTATTATTTCTTTCAAAATACAGTTCAAAGGCTCTGTACTTATAAATGGAATAAATAAAATTTGGTTCAATTTAAAGGAAGGCAATCATAAGTAAACAGTGGAATTATGAGGATATATCCATAATGTAAGCATTAGAAAAAGCATGTTTCCAAAAGCATTTGAAAAAGCATGGTAATAAGCAAGATGATAACAAATTAAAATATCTTTGTCCACCAAGGTTTTTGTTTTTTTGTTTTTACATTCACTGGATTATAATCCTACCAAGGTAACATGTAAAACTCTGCTTGTTAGAATTCTTAACCTCTTGTGTGTGTGTTTTTTAAATTTTTAGTTCAGGTGTAATTAAGTGTTATATATGTTTCAGGTGTACAATATAGTAATTAGACAAGTTTACACATTACTCAGTGCTTGTCATGATAAGTGTTCTCTTAATCCTGTTCAACTATTTCACCTATTTTGATATATTATAAAGCAGAACTTTCAGGCAACTAAAACAGAAAAGAAAATTAGATAATTAAATATTAAGGAATTTAAACACATGAGCAGTGATTTAAATAGGCAGTTGGGAAAGTGAGCTCTGTCATTACATCTACCTCCTACCATATTTATAAATATTAAATAAAGAATTGCTAACATTATCTCTAAGTTTGTTTGAAACCCAAGAGCCTCTCTACCCTAGATCCATGGACCTCAAATATGGAATTTCAAAGGATAAACTTGAAAATATTTGAAAATTTCTGTGTGCATGTGCATTTTTCAGGAAGGAATATCCTTCATTTTCATCAGATTCTTAAACAAGTCAATATTGAGTCTGAGTCACCGATTTCAATGAATAATGCTTTCTTCCATGTACAAAAAAGCTGCAAGATAAAGCCAGTGCATAAATAAGATACTTCCGAAAAGAGTTTTACTAAAAACACTTATCAGTGGCACTTTTTTTACTAAACTCTCTGTCACAAGTCCTATTTAAAAATGGATTTATAGATTAGACTTGAGTGTAGTGATTAAATATCTTTAACTACTCTGTAAGTCACAACTGATAAACCAAAGATAGATGAGAATATTCCTATCACCTAGTTATCTCACTGTATTTGAATTTCTTATCTTGTTTTCAAATAACTATTTAAAAAAAAGGATTTAGGTAATTATTCTTGAATCCTTACTTTCAACTCTAAGAATGATAAAATTGTTATAATAAAAATACATAGAAAACTTATTTTGAGCTAATATTGCTAAAAGAAAGGTAAAGGCTGTGTGACAATTCTTTCTTTCACCATACATATGTGTGCATAATATAAAAAAAAAAGAGATGTTTTACTTGTTTAATTACATGAAAGCATGTAATTATCTATTTAAAAGAGCAAGAATGGGCCTGAAGAAATGTTAAGCAAGGAGGTCAACCTTCCCTGATTTTCCATTCAATTTGAATAACATTGGCAATGCAAAGTAAAGACAGTATTGCCAAAGTCAATATCCTAGATCTCTATGTCTACGCAACAGAGCTTTCTCTGTGCTAATAGCGTTTATGCCATCTGTCTGTTTCCAATTAAAGTCCATTTTTGACTCAATGACCAGATGTTTCACATTGTGGGGCCATTTTGTTACCCTTTCCCTCTGACTCAAAAGTAGTGTATTTACTCCAGCATTGGTCCTGTTTACTTTTTCTTTTTTTTTTTCTTTCTTTTTGTATTTTTGATATCATAAGCTACTCTCTCTTGTATTTTTTTTCCAAGTCATGAAATAGATTTCCCAACTTCCTTCTTTACAAGTTATTGCCTACAAAGTCAGTCTCCAAATGTGTTTTTTTTTTTTTAAATTTTTATTTATTTATGATAGACACAGAGAGAGAGAGAGAGAGAGAGGGGCAGAGACATAGGCAGAGGGAGAAGCAGGCTCCATGCACCGGGAGCCCGACGTGGGATTCGATCCCGGGTCTCCAGGATCGCGCCCTGGGCCAAAGGCAAGCGCCAAACCACTGCGCCACCCAGGGATCCCTCCAAATGTGTTTCTATCTGTAATGTCAGTTAATGATTATTAACATACAATGTTTATCTCCTTTATAAAACTCTACAAATGAACTATCTACATAAGTAATACATTTTAAATTAAAATCACTCAGGGAAGGGCAAATTACTATATTACTTTTTCTGCACTTTAGTACTTTTAAGTATTTTCTGTCTATAAAGTTGTATATTTCCAATTTCAACTTCAAACAGATTTAGTTTTGTTCATTTTTAGATTAGTAAACAAAAACTGAACTTTAAAAAGTTTAGATTAGATTCCAGTCGCATCTTCTCTTGGTTTTTTCTGATTATTTTAATCTTGAAGAAAATTTTTCAGAAGTATGCTTGATGATGTTATTATTCTAAAAACCTCTGCATGCTGGTCATTTCACGAACTATAGATGTACAACAGTTGGAGTTTTTTATATTGTCATGGGCAATTTGAATATTCTTTCTGGCATAGGTGCCAGGTTCTAATATCTAGTATCTATAATGGTCGGGCTCTAGAAAGTGCATTATTTTTAGTAAAGAAACCAAAATTATAACATTTTAAGATGTGCAATGTGAAAGAAGTACTATCAACTTTTAAATGCTCCATAGAACATTTGCCTGCCTACTGTTGTACTCGCTGCCTGAGTTCAGTTACTCTATGGTAGAGCTTTTGACTAGACTGGAACCATAGCTTTCTATTATCTTAATGGTAAATAAGGAAAGGCCTCATGTGGTACTCATGTCATATTTGAATATGAAAAAAAATATGAATTCTGTTATCAGTATTTATTTAATTCTTTATTCTAGGCTTTTGTTCTCCCTTAGTGGTTACTCAGCAACTCTAACATCCATACCCAGCGGTATCATCAAACTTCCTCTGGAGTTTCCTTATACACAAACTCTTTCTACTTTAAAGGCCAAGATTAAATATTAGGTCCTCCAAGGAACCTCGTGACCTGTATGTCCTCACCTTAGGAATCACTGCCTCCTTTGCACTTTTCACATATTTCTTGTAGCAGTTTCTACTTAATATGATGGACTATTTTGGCACATAACTTACCTCTTCCATGTATTTCAAGTCCCTTGGTGGGAGATAAAGCTTATCTCTGTGCTTTCCTATTACATCTAACAAAATTACCAGGAATTATTTGTGAATTAAATTGATTGATTGATTGATTGATTACTCAAACTGTGCTTAGCCAAATTTCTTTGTGCTCTGAATTCTTTCCACAAATAAAACTCAGCTACTTCTGTTTTGATCATTTGGGTCCTGCTATGTTCCTGAAATTAGTCTAATAAAATAATTCATGATGAATTAGTAATAGCTAAAATTATAATCTCTTAAATAGACATTTTAATTTTAACCCAATCTTGAAAAAAAAATAACCCAATCTTGATTTTATTAAGCCTAAAATCTTATTAATAAAAGACTTCCAAGTCCAAAGATGAGCATGTAATAGTAGAGCCTTTGGAGTTAGGAGAGGGCACCCTGTCACATAATATTGCATACTGTCATTTAGATAGAACAGCCCCTATTCTTTTTTTTTTTTTTTTAAGATTTATTTATTTATTTATGATAGACATAGAGAGAGAGAGAGGCAGGGAAGCAGGCTCCATGCCAGGAGCCCGACGTGGGACTGGATCCCGGGACTCCAGGATTGCGCCCTGGGCCAAAGGCAGGCGCCAAACCGCTAAGCCGCCAAGGGATCCCCGCCCCTATTCTTTTTGAATCGAACTATAAATATTGTAGGGTTATTTTCACAAATACCATTAAAGTGTGCTTTGGATAATTCCATTAAACTTCATTACAAACACTGATTATTCATTCTCAAATTTTAGAATATTTAAAGTGAATCACCATGAGTTGTTGTTGTTTTTTTTTTAAATGTAGATTTATATGCTCCATCTATGCCTTCATTTATTTTTATGTATAGGACTTTCAGGAATTTCCATTTCCACAAACATCCAGTTGATTATGATTCTGGTAGTCAGAGAACCATATAGTGAGAAATCTAGATGATCTAAAGATGATGCCTCCAAAGTTAAATTGTATTTCCCAAGAATAGGTTTTAAGATATTTTTATATCCTTCAGTGACTTTATTTTTATTTCATCCTATTTTATAAAATAGGAATATAATGTATTTCAAAATTTTGATGAAGGATAAAAAAGAGCAGCTGAAATATTTAAAATGGAAACAGTGAAAGAAGAAAAACTATGCACTTACAACAGTTTATATAAATGTTATAATTAAAACATAAAAATTTATTAAGAATATACATTGCATTAAACCTACACCTAAACCTATACACCATTAAACCTATACACCTAAGTTTTAAATTTACTTATTTCTATCTTCAATAAATAAAAATTATGTATTTTTCAAAATTAAAAGGAAAGTAATATTGAATTTCACCATTGAGGACTTTCTATCAATTTTGTAGTTCCTTTTTGTTATGTCAAATTATGGTTTTAAAAATAAAAAACATACTAAAGATGATTTTCACTAATTTTATGGTGAATCTTAGGAGCTTTTTTTTTCCCCTGGGAGAAACTAGCACAGTGCCCTGTGACTCAGGAAATTTTCAGGGAATTAATAAACAAATGAATTTTTCCAAAAATCTCATTTCAATTGTATCAACTATTATTACATCTTCTAATCGTAAGTGAGATTAAAAATCCCCACTCTTGTCCACATCTTATTTTAATCTCATGGATCATGGATAAAATCAAGTGATAGGAATATCTTGAAAGTCAAATTATCTTTTCATAGTTCTTTCCTTTTACATCAGTTCATATAGAAATATGTTTTAAACCTCTACTGTGTGCCAGGCCCAACTTTGAAACTATAAATAAAGTGGTAAACCAGATAAGAAATATTCTGGTTCTCAAAGAAATTAAGTTCTTATTAGAGGAATAGAAGAAATAAATAATACATAAGAGAGGGACATTGAGGGCAGCCCTGGTGGCTCAGCGGTTTAGCGCCACCTTCAGTCCAGGGTGTAATCCTGGAGACCAAGGATCGAGGCCCCCGTTGGGCTCCCTGCATGAAGCCTGCTTCTCCCTCTGCCTGTGCGCTCTCTCTCTGTGTGTATCTCTCATGAATAAATAGGTAAAATCCTTAAAATAAAATTAAAAAAAAAAAAGAGAGGGACATTGACAGTGAAAACTATGCAGGTAGTTAAGAAGCATTACATGGCTCAGGTTAGAAAGGGTCGAGACACTGTGCTACTTTGGTTGGTGAGGGGAGGTTATTATAAGGTGAGAGATCAATGCCCAGATGGGCACAGACCAGAAAGCAAAGCATCTTAAATGGAAAGAAGAGCTTGAAAAAATAAAATGAGATTGTTCTGTTCTGTTAGAAAACTAAAAGGAATAAGAGTGGTAAAGTATAATAGATGAAGGGAAACGTGAAATGAGGCCAGGAAGTAGGCAGAAGCCAGGTCATAATAAACCTATAAATCAGGATAAGAAGTTTGGATTTTGTTCTTCAAGCAATGGGAAATTATCAAAGGATTTGAGTTTTAAGCAAGAGGGTAACATGGCCTAATTTATGTTTTAGATAGATTCTGTTGCCTGCTCTACAGAGAAGCAGTTGATAAGAGGATAACCTGGGAAACAGGTTAGGAGATACTGCAGAAAGCAGTGATAGCTCTGACCAATGTGGTAAGTCCAGAGATCAAATCAAGTGAACAAATTTGGGGTAATTATAAATAAATTTAGCATACTCTTTCATTTCTTGAGTAAAACACATTATTTTGATTGAACAGACAGGACCTAAATGTATGATGAGGAAGAGCCAGAAAAAAATCATGACTTTAGGCCAGTACTGTTAAATGAAAGTTTCTGCAGTAAAAGAAATATTTCACTGGGCTATCTACTGTGGTAGCCATTAGATATGTGACTATTGAACACTTAAAATGTGTCTAATATAATAGTGAAATGGAATTTTTAGTTGTACTTAATTTTAATTGAGGTAACCACATGGAAGTGGTGGCTACCACATTGGATTATAGCTCAGCTCTAGAAATTTGGCTTGAGGAGGAGGGGCAAGAGCAGGGTCCCCAAATCACCTGTCCCCAACAAATTACCTAGATAACCTTCAAATCATCCTGAAAATCTACGAATTCGGCCTGAGATTTAAAGAGAGACCAGCTGGAACGCTACAGTGAGAAGAGTTCGCGCTTCTATCCAGGTAGGAAGACGGGGAAAAAGAAATAAAGGAACAAAAGGCCTCCGAGGGGGAGGGCCCCCGCGAGGAGCCGGACTGAGGCCGGGGCGAGTGACCCCAGGGCAGGAGAGACCCGTCCCGGAGGAGCAGGAGCTGCACCAACCTTCCCCGCGGAAAGGCCTCCCGGGGAATTGGAGCAGGATCCCCAGGAGGGCGGGGATGCCCTCGGGCTCCCGGGGACACTAACAGGCACCTGCGCCCCGGAGAGTGCCCCGAGCTCCCTAAGGGCTGCAGCGCTCGGCGGGACCCGGAGCAGCTCGGAGGGGCTCGGGCGGCGGCTCCGCGGAGGGGGCTGCGGGGCTCCGGGAACAGCTCGGAGGGGCTCGGGCGGCGGCTCCGCGGAGGGGGCTGCGGGGCTCCGGAAACAGCTCAGAGGCGGCGGCTCGGGCGGAGGAAGAAGCTCCGCGGAGGGGGCGGTGCGGCTCCGGGAACAGCTCGGAGGGGCTCGGGCGGCGGCTCCGCGGAGGGGGCTGCGGCCGGGAGCGCGAATCCAACAGCGCAGGCTCCAGAGCACAGGGCGCCGGGACACAGCCCAGGATCCGGCCTTCCCCCGGGACAGGCAGAGGCCGGGAGGGCCCAGGACAGCGAGGACGCTCCTGCCTGGAACTGAGCAGATCAGCGGCCCCGCCCCGGAGCCCCCAGGCCCTGCAGAAGGAGAGCCCCGGAGTTACTGCGGGGGCTGGACTCCAGGGGTCCCAGAGCTGCCCCCGCCACTGTGGCTTCCTCCCGGGGCCTCACGGGGTGAACAACCCCCACCGAGCCCTGCACCAGGCAGGGGCAGAGCAGCTCCCCCAAGTGCCAACACCTGAGAATCAGCACAGCAGGCCCCTCCCCCAGAAGACCAGCGACACGGACCAGGTCCAGGGAAGTCAAGGGACTTAAAGTACACAGAATCGGAAGATACCCCCCCCCCCCCGTGGTTTTTGTTCTTTTTGTTTTGTTTTGTGTTTTTTTTTTCTTTCTTTCTTTTTGATTTCTGATTGCTTCCCCCACCCCCCCTTTTTTTCTCCTTTCTTTCTTTTTCTTTCTCTTTCTCTTCTCTTTTTTCCCTTTTTTCTTCTTTCTCTTTTTTCTTCTTCTCTTTTCTTTTCTTCTCTCTCTTTTTCTCCTTTTCCCAATACAACTTGTTTTTGGCCACTCTGCACTGAGCAAAATGACTAGAAGGAAAACCTCACCTCAAGAAAAAGAATCAGGAACAGCCCTCTCTCCCACAGGGTTACAAAATCTGGATTACAATTCAATGTCAGAAAGCCAATTCAGAAGCACTATTTTACAGCTACTGGTGGCTCTAGAAAAAACCATAAAGGACTCAAGAGACTTCATGACTACAGAATTTAGATCTAATCAGGCAGAAATTAAAAATCAATTAAATGAGATGCAATCCAAGCTAGAAGTCCTAACGACGAGGCTTAACGAGGTGGAAGAACGAGTGAGTGACATAGAAGACAAGTTGATGGCAAAGAGGGAAACTGAGGAAAAAAGAGACAAACAAAGACCATGAAGACAGATTAAGGGAAATAAACGACAGCCTGAGGAAGAAAAACCTACGTTTAATTGGGGTTCCTGAGGGTGCCGAAAGGGACAGAGGGCCAGAATATGTATTTGAACAAATCCTAGCTGAAAACTTTCCTAATCTGGGAAGGGAAACAGGCATTCAGATCCAGGAAATAGAGAGATCCCCCCCTAAAATCAATAAAAACCGTTCAACACCTCGACATTTAATAGTGAAGCTTGCAAATTCCAAAGATAAGGAGAAGATCCTTAAAGCAGCAAGAGAAAAAAGTCCCTGACTTTTATGGGGAGGAGTATTAGGGTAACAGCAGACCTCTCCACAGAGACCTGGCAGGCCAGAAAGGGCTGGCAGGATATATTCAGGGTCCTAAATGAGAAGAACATGCAACCAAGAATACTTTATCCAGCAAGGCTCTCATTCAAAATGGAAGGAGAGATAAAGAGCTTCCAAGACAGGCAGGAACTGAAAGAATATGTGACCTCCAAACCAGCTCTGCAAGAAATTTTAAGGGGGACTCTTAAAATTCCCCTTTAAGAAGAAGTTCAGTGGAACAATCCACAAAAACAAGGACTGAATAGATATCATGATGACACTAAACTCATATCTGTCAATAGTAACTCTGAACGTGAAGGGGCTTAATGACCCCATCAAAAGGCGCAGGGTTTCAGACTGGATAAAAAAGCAGGACCCATCTATTTGCTGTCTACAAGAGACTCATTTTAGACAAAAGGACACCTACAACCTGAAAATAAAAGGTTGGAGAACCATTTACCATTCAAATGGTCCTCAAAAGAAAGCAGGGGGTAGCCATCCTCATATCAGATAAATTAAAATTTACCCCAAAGACTATAGTGAGAGATGAAGAGGGACACTATCTCATACTCAAAGGATCTATCCAAAAAGAGAACTTAACAATCCTCAATATATATGCCCCGAATGTGGGAGCTGCCAAATATTTAAACCAATTAATAACCAAAGTGAAGAAATACTTAGATAATAATACACTTATACTTGGTGACTTCAATCTAGCTCTTTCTACCCTCAATAGGTCTTCTAAGCACAACATCTCCAAAGAAACGAGAGCTTTAAATGATACACTGGGCCAGATGGATTTCACAGATATCTACAGAACTTTATATCCAAACTCAACTGAATACACATTCTTCTCAAGTGCACATGGAACTTTCTCCAGAATAGACCACATACTGGGTCACAAATCGGGTCTGAACCGATACCAAAAGATCGGGATAGTCCCCTGTATATTCTCAGACCATAATGCCTTGAAATTAGAACTTAATCACAACAAGAAGTTTGAAAGGACCACAAACACGTGGAGGTTAAGGACCATCCTGCTAAAAGACGAAAAGGTCAACCAGGAAATTAAGGAAGAATTAAAAAGATTCATGGAAACTAATGAGAATGAAGATACAACCTTCAAAATCTTTGGGATGCAGCAAAAGCAGTACTGAGGGGGAAATACATCACAATACAAGCATCCATTCAAAAACTGGAAAGAACTCAAATACAAAAGCTCACTTTACACATAAAGGAGCTAGAGAAAAAGCAGCAAATAAACCCCACCCCCAGCAGAAGAAGAGAGTTAATTAAAATTCAAGCAGAACTAAATGAAATCGAGACCAGAAGAACCGTGGAACAGATCAACAGAACCAGGAGTTGGTTCTTTGAAAGAATTAATAAGATAGATAAACCATTAGCCAACCTTATTAAAAAGAAGAGAGAGAAGACTCAAATTAATAAAATCATGAATGAGAAAGGAGAGATCACTACCAACACCAAGGAAATACAAACGATTCTAAAAACATATTATGAACAGCTATACGCCAATAAATTAGGCAATCTAGAAGAAATGGACGCATTCCTGGAAAGCCACAAACTACCAAAACTGGAGCAGGAAGAAATAGAAAACCTGAACAGGCCAATAACCAGGGAGGAAATTGAAGCAGTCATCAAAAACCTCCCAAGACACAAGAGTCCAGGGCCAGATGGCTTCCCAGGGGAATTCTATCAAACGTTTAAAGAAGAAATCATACCTACTCTCCTAAAGCTGTTTGGAAAGATAGAAAGAGATGGAGTACTTCCAAATTCGTTCTATGAGGCCAGCATCACCTTAGTTCCAAAACCAGACAAAGACCCCACCAAAAAGGAGAATTACAGACCAATATCCCTGATGAACATGGATGCAAAAATTCTCAACAAGATACTAGCCAATAGGATCCAACAACACATTAAGAAAATTATCCACCATGACCAAGTAGGATTTATCCCCGGGACACAAGGCTGGTTCAACACTCGTAAAACCATCAATGTGATTCATCATATCAGCAAGAGAAAAACCAAGAACCATATGATCCTCTCATTAGATGCAGAGAAAGCATTTGACAAAATACAGCATCCACTCCTGATCAAAACTCTTCAGAGTGTAGGGATAGAGGGAACATTCCTCAACATCTTAAAAGCCATCTACGAAAAGCCCACAGCAAATATCATTCTCAATGGGGAAGCACTGGGAGCCTTTCCCCTAAGATCAGGAGCAAGACAGGGATGTCCACTCTCACCACTGCTATTCAACATAGTTCTGGAAGTCCTCGCCTCAGCAATCAGACAACAAAAAGACATTAAAGGCATTCAAATTGACAAAGAAGAAGTCAAACTCTCCCTCTTCGCCAATGACATGATACTCTACATAGAAAACCCAAAAGCCTCCACCCCAAGATTGCTAGAACTCATACAGCAATTTGGTAGCGTGGCAGGATACAAAATCAAAGCCCAGAAATCAGTGGCATTTCTATACACTAACAATGAGACTGAAGAAAGAGAAATTAAGGAGTCAATCCCATTGACAATTGCACCCAAAAGCATAAGATACCTAGGAATAAACCTAACCAAAGAGGTAAGGGATCTATACCCTAAAAACTATAGAACACTTCTGAAGGAAATTGAGGAAGACACAAAGAGATGGAAAAATATTCCATGCTCATGGATTGGCAGAATTAATATTGTAAAAATGTCAATGTTACCCAGGGCAATTTACACGTTTAATGCAATCCCTATCAAAATACCATGGACTTTCTTCAGAGAGCTAGAACAAATTATTTTAAGATTTGTGTGGAATCAGAAAAGACCCCGAACAGCCAGGGGAATTTTAAAAAAGAAAACCATAGCTGGGGGCATCACAATGCCAGATTTCAGGTTGTACTACAAAGCTGTGGTCATCAAGACAGTGTGGCACTGGCACAAAAACAGACACATAGATCAATGGAACAGAATAGAGAACCCAGAAGTGGACCCTGAACTTTATGGTCAACTAATATTCGATAAAGGAGGAAAGACTATCCACTGGAAGAAAGACAGTCTCTTCAATAAATGGTGTTGGGAAAATTGGACATTCACATGCAGAAGAATGAAACTGGACCACTCTCTTTCACCATACACAAAGATAAACTCAAAATGGATGAGAGATCTAAATGTGAGACAAGATTCCATCAAAATCCTAGAGGAGAACACAGGCAACACCCTTTTTGAACTTGGCCACAGTAACTTCTTGCAAGATACATCCACAAAGGCAAAAGAAACAAAAGCAAAAACGAACTATTGGGACTTCATCCAGATAAGAAGCTTTTGCACAGCAAAGGATACAGTCAACAAAACTAAAAGACAACCTACAGAATGGGAGAAGAGATTTGCAAATGACATATCAGATAAAGGGCTAGTTTCCAAAATCTATAAAGAACTTATTAAACTCAACACCAAAGAAACAAACAATCCAATCATGAAATGGGCAAAAGACATGAAGAGAAATCTCACAGAGGAAGACATAGACATGGCCAACATGCACATGAGAAAATGCTCTGCATCACTTGCCATCAGGGAAATACAAATCAAAACCACAATGAGATCCCACCTCACACCAGTGAGAATGGGGAACATTAACAAGGCAGGAAACCACAAATGTTGGGAGAGGATGCGGAGAAAAGGGAACCCTCTTACACTGTGGGTGGGAATGTGAACTGGTGCAGCCACTCTGGAAAACTATGTGGAGGTTCCTCAAAGAGTTAAAAATAGACCTGCCCTACGACCCAGCAATTGCACTGTTGGGGATTTACCCCAAAGATTCAGATGCAATGAAACACCGGGACACCTGCACCCCGATGTTTCTAGCAGCAATGTCCACAATAGCGAAACTGTGGAAGGAGCCTCGGTGTCCATTGAAAGATGAATGGATAAAGAAGATGTGGTTTATGTATACAATGGAATGTTACTCAGCCATTAGAAATGACAAATACCCACCATTTGCTTCGAAGTGTATGGAACTGGAGGGTATTTTGCTGAGTGCAGTAAGTCAATCGGAGAAGGACAAACATTGTATGTTCTCATTCATTTGGGGAATATGAATAATACTGAAAGGGAATATAAAGGAAGGGAGAAGAAATGTGTGGGAAATATCAGGAAGGGAGACAGAACATAAAGACTCCTAACTCTGGGAAACGAACTAGGGGTGGTGGAAGGGGAGGAGGGCGGGAGGTGGGGGTGAATGGGTGACGGGCACTGAGGTGGACACTTGACGGGATGAGCACTGGGTGTTTTTCTGTATGTTGGTAAATTGAATACCAATAAAAATTAATTTATTAAAAAAAAAAGAAATTTGGCTTGAACAAATGAGTGAATGGTAGTGTCATTTACCGAAATGGGCAAGAATAAGAGAACAGACTTGGAATGAATTTCTGGAGTTCTATTTGGATCATGTTAAATTTGAGATACCTAGTGGTTACCCATATGGATATATCAAATAGTATGCAGAATATGGGAATCCGGATTTCTGGGAAGTTCAAGAATATAGCCATAAATTTAAGAATTATCAACATATAGATTTTATTTTTACATATGAAACCCTGAGACCACCTAGAGGGAGTGTATAGATAGAAGAGGGCGGGCAGCCCGGGTGGTTCAACAAATTTAGCACTGTTCAGCCCAGAGCCTGATCCTGGAGACCCAGGATTGAGTCCCACGTTGGGCTCCCTGCATGGAGCCTGCTTCTGCCTCTCTCTCTCTCTCTCTCTCTCACAAATAAATAAAATCTTAAAAAAAAAGAGGGCTCAGTGACAGATGGTAACAGTCTTAACATTTAATAATCAAAATAGAATCCCGCATAGAAGACTATGAAAGAAAAGTCAGTCTCAAGAGATACACACTGAATTAGAGAAAACCAGGTTAAGGACTGTTGAAGAAGGGTCATTTCTTCCACATCAGTTTTGGAAAGCACCCTTGCCCTTGGAATGTCAAGCAGGACCAGATGGAACCAGGGAATAGAAGGCCTTAGCTTGACAGACTTTAAGATTTATAGGGAAGAAGATGAATTTTGGTAGGGATTTGGGCCTGAAGCTGAGGCTAAAATAAACAGTAATATTCATTTTACGTATGTAATTCTGAAATTATAATGTAGAAGCATTCATTGGCTCAGGAGAAAGGAGCAGCTGGTAGCTGATTTAAAACTTGCATCAGGGATCCCTGGGTGGCGCAGCAGTTTGGCACCTGCCTTTGGCCCGGGGTGCGATCCTGGAGACCCAGGATCGAATCCCACGTCGGGCTCCCGGTGCATGGAGCCTGCTTCTCCCTCTGCCTATGTCTCTGCTTCTCTCTCTCTCACTGTGTGCCTATCATAAATAAATAAAATTAAAAAAATAAAATAAAATAAAACTTGCATCACTTCCCATTCAGAAATAGCTAACTATAAACTTTTCCTAATAACAATAATATTGATGATAAATAAAGTTTATCTTTCTTAACAGAAACTTCATATTACTCCTTCAAGAACAAATCCTCTAAAGGTAAACATCAAAAACCTCTGAGTTTGTGTCATACTGCAAGTTTTCAGGAGGGTAAGTATACACCAAACATTGTATCAGATATAAAGAAGTTAATGTAAATTTTATCATATATTAAGCAATTACAAGACCTTTTAAAATAATTTAAAAGAGGCAGAGAAAAATTTAAGCAATAGAGAATAGCTTAATCTTTCTCAGATAAGTTTTTCTTAGTATTTTGTTAGAATTCTTCTTAAAGTTATTCTCTTTATAGTAAATCCCTAGGTTTAATCTGGGATTGTTTTGAGATTCATGATTGTGTGATGGAAGAAAGGTATTTGTCATTCTAAGGACTTACGTATCCGCTTCTATCTGTCTCGAAAGAAAAACTAAAAATAAAACCAGTAACAAAGGAAGACAGGCTGAAAACTGCCACCACAGACTGATGAACTACATGAATATTGCTCTATTATGATAAACTATCATTTGCACACACACAGAACTTTTTTTCTAGGATCATAATGAGAATTTTATAGCACATTCAGGAGTTGTTGCTCATTTTGATGTCTCTATAAAATTACAAATTCAGATCATGTTCAGAGGAAAAATACATGTTATCCTTTGTTTATCAAAATACTGATTTTGCTTCTGTGGGAAGTGGCCAGTTAGTCATATCCCTGCCATGCTACATATAGGGAATATATGTATACACACACATAAATACACACAAACACATATGCAAATACATATATATGAACATGTATATTTATAAAAGAATAATAATAGCTCTAAATATACAGATCTAAATTTAAAAGATAGATGAAATTTAATTTAAATTTTCAACTATCTAAGCTTACCAGCCACTGAAAGTGAATATGTGGGAGTGTTATTATGGTCCACAACATTAGATTAAACAGTAAAACTTCACAATGCTATGACTAGAGGGCATGTTTAATTCTATAATGCAGAACATACCTTTCTGTGACTATCTCATAGAATCATTTTATACCTCTGATTTAAATCGAAAGTCATTCTGTGCCCACAAAATGAATGAAATGAAAATCTCCTGACTGTTCTTGGACAACAGAACTAATTGACCAAACAATGCACAGACATATCAGAAGGAGTCAGCACAAGACAGCTGCAGCACAGTTTTTGCCCAGACGCCGAAATGTAGATCAGAACACAGTCCAGTCAAGAAATAGAGAAAAGTGGTAGGCCAAAGACAAAGGCAGAAAGACCATGTGGTAATGAACAGACATATGTCAGTTAATCAAAAGAGTTATTTTGGTAGCAAGTCCTAAAAATATAGGATTTAGATACATAAAGATAATAAATAGATGAAAAACTGTACATAATATTTTGACTTAAAACATAAACATCCATCCACCAATTTGATATTGGCCAAAGATCAATTAGATTATTGATCATTCATATAGACTATCTCTAACACATCTCCAGTTTTCAGTTTCAGAGTCTTTTAAAGTAAAAACAGAATTTGAAGACATTTATTTGTAAAGCAAAATGAGTCACACCTTTCCAATTTTTACTATTTTTTCAGTCTTTATAATCATCACAATCTTTAGCCATTTGCATATATCAAAGCATTCAATTTTTATTTCTTTGAGATAAATATCTTTTTCCATACATATGTCATGAGTTTATATTATATTTATCTAAACTTTTGTGATTGTAGTAAAAAGTACTATTGGTATAAACTTGCTTGAAGTAAATATTCATTGGCAAAATAGAGCATACCCTATAAGCAATAAACTTTCAACATGCCAGGGGCATAAGACAGCATGTGATATGGAAAACTTAATTCATCTGTTAAATTAATTAAGAGGTTAATTAGGAGATCTACTAAAGATAAGTGATTAATTGATGGATAGATATATAAATGTATACATTAATATTGACAAGAATTTGACATAAAGAATAAGTAGAAAAGGAAAATATCAAACTTTAAAAATTTGTTAAGGATTTCTACTTTAAAAAAACAAGACTGAGAGTCAATCTTTTTCAATATCTTTTTTTAAAAAGCAGAAAATCAGCTTTAAAGTCAACATAGAATCTATTGTTGTTTATAGATCATATAATTATGTGAAAGAAACGATAGAAAACAGAAGTATTGGTTTATTCCTGAAATAAATCCATATGAATCTCTTTATATTGTTAATTTGCACTAATATGAAAAATGAACTATTCGTATTCTTTGTAGTAAAATCACTACTTGGAATTTGTGGGCTTTATGTGGTTGTTCTTTCTTTCCCAGCAAGGTATAAAGTAAAACACCCCTCTGTGGTTGGCTCAGCTCTTTTGAATTAATCAGGGCAGTGTTTACTGGTTTTACATAGAGATCACCTTCTTTGGACTGAAGAGAATTCACATAGCAAGTTTACCTATCTGACAAGAAACTACTTTAGACAAATCTAGCCCAGCATCTCATCTGCAAAGGGTAAATGGGAGAAAGTCATAGAATATGGGATTATCAAAATTAGGCAGTCTAGAGCCATACCACCCTAAATGTGCCTAATCCCATCTGATCTCAGAAAATTAGATAATAAATTTTTATAATCAATCTGCCTCTTAGAATAATGAAAGGCAGGTAGAGAGTAAAAGTAACAATTAATTAATTAATTAGCATTATAAGCTGTCCAAGTTTAAGTAAACACATATCTAGATATTTTTCTTCATTATTTACTTAGGAGGGATGAGAGAAATGGGGTTAATCAACTGTATTTTTAAAATTTCTAATTTACAGCTGACAAATTTAAAATCCATATTCTGATCCTAATGTGATATAGGCTCTGGAAAAAAGAAAATATATGCTAAATTTATGGTTAATATTAATTTCAATATTAATTTTAATATCAAGTTCAATATTTCTTTTTTTTCAAGTTCAATATTTCAACTCCATTCAACTTGAATGGGACCAACATAAAGAAAGTCAAAGTTTCGTGGCATCTGGGTGGCTCAGTCAGTTAAGTATCTGCCTTCAGCTCAGGTCATGATCTCAGGGTTCTGGGATCCAGCCCTGGGTTGGCCTCCCTGCTCAGCAAGGAGCCTGCTCCTCCCTCACCCTCTGTCCCACCCCCTCCCCACTGGTTTTTCTCTCTCTTTCTCTCTCTCTCTCTCAAATTAAAAAAAAAAAAAAATCTTAAAAAAATAGTCAAAGTTTACTTTCAATCCATGGATTTTGGATAGCTTTCACTTCTTTGTTCATATATTTATCCCTCCAACCTCTTTCTTTAAAAATCTGAAACAGGATGCTGTAAACCACACATCTGGGAAGGAACTCTTACTTTCCCAAAGTATTAGCATCTGTTTGTCATGAAAGGATACAACCCTTAGAAAGCTGGACTGCATCTTAAGATTAGGAGCAAAGACAGCCAACTCAGAGGCAAAGGAAACCTCTACAAACCTGCCTGTTCTAGGTTAGAGCTAAACCCACCATAAACATTCAGATTGATACTCTTCTCTTAATTACCAAAAGGGCTGTGACTCCTGGACTAGCTTACATCTGCTGCCTGCCTCTTGACCTAAATCTTCCCCCTGACTATGCTTATTAAATATTAATGTCTGTTACACATTTGGGTCCACCTCACAGTCTTTGTGTTCATGTGTTTATTGTTTACATGTGAAGTAGCTGCATCCATAAAAAAAGAAGCCTTAAACTGGAAGTCATTGGAAATTTAAGTTGTTAAGGAGAACCAGCCTTACCTTTTACCTGGTAAATTACATTAATAGATAATATCTACACCATAGCTCATCTTCAACTGTATGAAAATATTCAGCCCCTAAACTGGTACTAAATGAGAATATTCAAAAAGAGAGGTTTGAAATCTGATGTGTTACCAGCATATGGCAGCCAGTATCATGAAATAAAACCTTCTAACATCCTATATAACATGCTTCATATATATAATCATATAAATGTACATCTGTGTACATATACACAATCTTACATGTATGTGTATACACAAAATGCGTTGGCATAAATCTCTGATTAATAAAGAACTTTTAGAAACATAATTATTAAACAAACAAAAATTCTTATGAAAAGACTTTCAGAAACTACCTAAGTCTCCTTCTCTAAAGGAGACTGCTCTCACTAAAATATACAACTTATTTCCTAGACTGGATTCATAGGCCTTGATGCATTGTCTTTAAAGGTAATAGCTCCAACCTTTTACATCCATTTCCTCCCTACAAAAAGGAAAGAAAATCAGGTCCTATTTGTAATGTTGTCCCAACATCTTCCCATAGCAATTACATAATTCATTTTTTTTTTGTTTTTATGTACTGGATCTGTCAAAGTTATCAAAGCAGTGTTGAAGTTTCTCACCACAATTGTGTTCAATATATCCTAAACTTTTTAGTATCATTGTGTTGTTTGGTATAATAGGCATAGTCTGTGGGAACACCCAGAACTTGTACTTTGTACGATTACTCCATCCTTTGTGATCTATGTAACTAGGGTCCTCAGTTCCTTAACCAGTGAGTGGGCCTCAATAATGGTTTCTAAAACTTAAATAATGATGTTTCCATAATGCCTAATATACATATATTAAACATAAAATTATAAATTTTACCATTACATTTTATTATACTTTATGTATGTAAAAGTTTATAAATTTTATAACTTTCATTGTATATTTTATAACTTTAAAAATAACTTTTGATCACTGATTTGATTATCTTGATTTTTACTTTGCTTGAAATTTATATTCCTAATCTGGTTCCTTTTGTTTTGTTTGCCCTTTTTTCATTAGTAATTGCTTTGTATCATTCTGGTTGATATTATTCTTCGTGCATTGGAAAGGACTTGTAAGTTTTTAGGTAAGAAGTGACATGATTTGATTTTTGTTTTTATTTTTAATTTTTTTAAATTTTTATTTATTTATGATAGTCACAGAGAGATAGAGAGAGAGGCAGAGACACAGGCAGAGGGAGAAGCAGGCTCCATGCACCGGGAGCCCGATGTGGGATTCGATCCCGGATCTCCAGGATCGCGCCCTGGGCCAAAGGCAGGCGCCAAACCGCTGCGCCACCCAGGGATCCCTGATTTTTTGTTTTTAGAAAGTCACTTTGGCTGCTGTTTAGCCAGTGGATTATCAATGAATAATAACAAGAAGGAGGAAAATGTCTGGAAAGGTATAAAAAGATGAAGAAGAAGAAGGAGAAGGAGAAGGAGAAGAAGAAGAAGAAGAAGAAGAAGAAGAAGAAGAAGAAGAAGAAGAAGAAGAAAGAAGAAGAAGAAAAAGGAGGAGGAGGAGGAGAAAGAAGAAAAGAAAGAAGAAAGAAAGAAAGAAAGAAAGAAAGAAAGAAAGAAAGAAAGAAAGAAAGAAAGAAAGGAGGAAGAGGAGGGAGAGAGGAAGAGGGAAAGTGAGAAGAAGGGGAGGAAGAAGATGGGTACCGGGACGAGGAGGGAGGTGATGTTTTGGTTAGGCAGGAGGAGAAGTTTAGTAAAAAAAATAAAAATTAAAATTAAAAAAGGAAGAAAAGATTCTAAATTTCTTAAATTGAGTAATTGGGAGGCTTTGGTAACATTTACTAAAATGAGAAAAATTCGGAGAGAGATGGATTTATAGGAATGCAGCATTATGGGAGCTATACATCATGTTAAGAGACATGTTTGAGAATTTATTTGACTTTCTCATCAAGTAAAGAGTCATGTCAACAATAATAAATGCAAATAAGAGACTTAAATTTGGCAATTACACACTCATGCATGCCCACACGCACATATGCACCTGTCAATGAGTGAGATCACTAGGGAGATGGTTACATGATTGTAGACAGAGGAAGGAAGAGGCCTGGGACTGCATTGTGCATTCCAGTATTTGATGGTTGAACAAACAGATACTAAAGAAGACTGAGAAAAAGCATCCTGAGAAAATAGAATATCCAGAAGTGTTGCATCATGGAAGTAAACAGAAGGATGCATTTCAAGAAGAAAGGAGTAGATAAGTATGTCAAATTATGCTGATAGGTATAATTAAATGAAGTGTAGGGAAGTCTGAGTGGCTCAGTTGGTTAAGTGTCCCACTCTTGATTTCAGCTCAGGTCATGATCTTGGGGCCCTGTGATCAAGCCCTGCATCAGGATCCCCACTCAGAGGAGGATCTGCTTGTCTCCCCCTCCCTCTGCCCCTCTTCCCACGTGTGTTCTCTATCTCTCAAATAAACAAATAAATCTGTTTTTTAAAAAACAAAGTCTACAAAGTAACCATGGATTTAACCTAAAGAGACAGATATGATCTTAATTTAACCATGCCTGAAGAGATAGATGTGACCGTAATTCTGGTAGATTCAGTGGAATAACAGTGAAGGAGGCCTAAGCAGAGTAGGTTAGGCAGAGAATGGTAAATTGATCAGAATGAATGGAAAACATTAAAAAAGAATGGATAGACACTAGCTTTAAGGGATTTCTTTCCTTCGTCTCACTTATCAATCGTGGGTTATTTCCTCATTTTCTTTCCTCCATGTTTATTGTCCTCGTGTCCCTTTTATCCTTATGTTGTACATGCTAGGAAAGTTCATCTTCCCTGTCACTGATTAGATTTTGACATTGTTTTGCTCTTTATTTAAACCAGGACAGCCTTTAATTCTATGATTAAACACCAGATGCCCTAACATTACTCTTCAAGTCTTAACCAGATAATTTTTAATATCAACTAATAGTTCTTAAAACTCGCCTGCCTATAAGGTCATATTGACCTGGTTTCTCTTTATAGCTTTAGCTCCTATATCATAATGGGCATATTCTTTTTCAGAAGTATTTTTCCAATTCCTGTAATAAAATTTAGGGATATATATTTTAGAGATGTATATTTCCTCTGAGTCTTCAGGACAATTTCCTCTTTCCTTTTACCTATGGTAATTTCCCCATAGACATCATGAGACATCTAGCAAAATCTCATATTTGACAAAATGCAGTGGACAGGGCTAACCCTTGACTCTACTTATTTGTCTATTTTGGGGCTAGTTGAAACCCCATCTTAAATCTGCCGCCAGTAGATCAATATACATGAATTTTAACCCAATTTCTAGTGTTTATTAAATTTTTACATATTAAGACTCTCTTGGTCCAGTATGATCTATTTCCTTTTCTTAACCAATGAAGCATCTGAAAACCTGTTGTCAGGTAGACATGATTGTATGCTCTATGAGAAAAAAAATATTAATATGCTCCCATTTTATTTTTGATTTTCTAAATCTTGTTCCATGGATCTCATATTAGTATTTCTCCAGAGCCTAGCAGTATATTGTCTATGATTCATAGAATTTAATATTAATGTATATTCTCATCTTGTTTTCTTTGTCTATTTTTAGGTATGCCAATAAGTATTTGTGTCATTTTGAGTAAGGGTTTTTTAGTCAAAGGTATTTTAATCAGGATTTTCACAATTTACATTTAAACTTATCTGCAGAATATTTTTTATTTAGGGAGTTTTTAAAATTTTATATAAATCAGCACAGAGAAGGTACTATACTATTTTAAAAGTAAATCAAATCACCAGGTCTCTCAGACTAAAAAATTCCATTAAAAGCCTACATGCTTATAGAATAGAATAATTATATATATAATAGAATAGAATAATTATATATATAGTTATTAGAGTAATTATATAGAATAGAATAATTATATATATAGTTATTATGAGAGAGGAAGTAAAAGTAATTTATATTTATGTCAAAGATTAAGATTATTACATAATCTTAAAAAATAAGCCATTTTTAAGCCTTCCAAACTATCATTCATTATACCTCAAAATTCATTATACCTCCCAACTCACTAAATAATTATTATGCATTTTTCTCTATATTATTAATTTAATTTTCCCTCTCATCATTTAAAGAATAATCCTGGCATTCTGATTTTGAAAGTAGCATTGAGTTGTTTGTTATTTTGACATGCTTAAGCAGATGGTCACTTTGGCAGAAATATTATGTTGTTAACTGGATATTCTATGACTTTAAAGCACCCAGATGGTCATTGATATTTTCAGTCTACCCATTCTTTTCAAGTGGGGACTGTTATCATTCTCCTGCAATGAGATTCTTATTGAAGAGAAATTTTGTTTACTTTTGGCTGTCAGACAGCTCTGCTCAGAAAGAGTCATATCTGTGAATTTTAAAATTGTACCTGCCTCCCTAAATCACTGACATCTTTACCTAATCATTGAGACAAAGTTTCAATTTACAAAAACAATTCCAAAGTGCATATTTTGGATCCATAGTGATTAGACAGCACACATCAGGTTAACAGTATGAATATATTATGATGTATTTACCAGAGACAAACAAAAAACAAAGAAGAAATTGATAATTGGCATGGAAAATGCAAAATTTGCCAAACGGTCCTCCTAAATATTGAGGGAAAGAGGGTTAAACATAATGCAGTACTTTACACTAATGAAAATGTCCAGTATATTCCTTTCCCAAAGCAAAATAACATGTTAATGACTCTGCTTAATGTTGTTTTTGTTAATGTGACATCCAAGGAAGCACTCCTCCTGGAGCCATAAACCGTGTTCAAGGACAAAGATCAAAACTGCTATCCATTGCTTCTCGCTGATGGCTGGAACTAAAGCCCTCAGTTGGAATGGTTATCATTACTGTAAGTGGCTGCCTAGCCATTTAGAATTAGGGCCATAGCCCATCTTCATTGTTCCCTCTCCTGAGGAATAACAACCATGTGTATATATTGGCTAAAAAATTTCAGTATGGCATTCCAGGACTCATGAAAGGAAAAGACTCCTCTCCTTTACCCTAGAAATTCCCAAATATCTATTTCCTACTTGTCCTTCAGAAATCAACTCAAATATCACACTTTCATAAATTGTTTTCAGTAGTGAGAGAAGAGCATTTCATTTCTATGTATAGATGGATGGAGCAAATCAGGATAATAATGGGACGTAAGGAATAGTTGAACATAGGGTGGGGGGAAAGGAGATGGGATACAGACATTTTTATCCTAATGTCCTCAGTGCAGAGACTGAAACCACTTGGGCTAATGATATGGATCAGAAAGGAGAGAAAGGTTGTTGACCAGGGGCTTATTCACTGAGGACTAATGGCAGACTGTACTACATTTGTGTGCTTCTCAACATGGCCAGAAATAATACACTTTTCCCAATAGGGGAAGTAATCTAACCACCCTGAAAGGCTCAGAGCTTTGATATTCCCTAAAACCTCCTCAGTAGAGGTCTGTCCCTTAGCTTCTTTGTCTTCTATCTCAGCCTGGGCTCTGAGAGTTTCTAAGTGTACTCTTATGATTTTTTTTCTGTGTCTGTTAGCTGTCTGACTATTCAAGACTGAAGCTAAAATATATGTATTCCTTGGTTTCTGCCAAGAACTTTGGATATGACAGTGTTGGTTGATTTAATTTTGATAACAACCCTCTGATGAAAGATTATTGTCCCCATTTTGGAAGTAAGGGCACTAAGTCTTAACACAGTTAAGTAACGTGCCTAAATTAATAAGAAACGAGCCAAGGCTCATAATCAAGTCTATTTTACAATAAAGCCTGTTCAACCATTATGCATACAGCCCCCCATCTGCTTCATTTGTCCAAAAGAGAATATTGCTCAGATGTTTGATAGCTTTGCTCAAAAGGAAAGAATGTGCTAATCTTCCATGCTCAGAGAAGCAAAGCAGCTAGGGATGTGTGTGTGTTAAAATTGGAGATCCAGCATGTCAACCTAAACTATTATTACTAAAAGTGATAGATTGTAATGAAACTTTCATACCCACTGCAATATTTGTAATATTAATTGTAACCTATAATTTCAATTTCCAGTTTTTCTAAAATTCATTACTCTTTATGTCTTAAAATATATTTCATGTCACATATGATATTTTTTTATAGATATTGGTTTTCAAAAAGTAGCAAGCTAAAAAAGGACCATGTACAAAGCTAATAGGACAATAAAGGAACAAGAAGTTGATTATATACTATGTTTTTGATTTGCGTGAGATGAATATGGTGAGAATTTCTGTTTAAAAGGAAATAACCACATGTAAGCAAATGTTTACATTATTTTACACAATTGATCAGACCAATGGTAATACTAAACCAAATAAGTTTTATGGTTCAAGGAAAATTTTTGAAAACTATTTCAACTATGCTTTAAAACTGTGAACATTCAAGGATGCCTAGGTGGCTTAGTTGGTTAAGTGTCTGACCCTTGATTTCGGCCCAGGTCATGATCTCAGGGTCATGAGGTTGAGCCCTGCATTAGGCTTCACACTCAGAAGGGAGTCTGCTTGAGATTCTCTTTCTCCCTCTCTCTCCCCTTCTCCCCCCCCCACCATGTGTGTGCTCTCTCTCTCTTTCTAAAATAAATAAATCTCTAAAAAATTAAATAAAATTAAAAGTAAAGAAAAAAAAACTATGGACATTCAAACATTAGCAAATATCATTCATGAAACTCTATTAATAAGAAAAAAAAGAGATTTCTAGCATTAATAACATTCTTATTATGAGGCAATAATAGCATAGTTAGAGCTGGTAACATTTAGTGGGTAAGCTTCTTTTTAGTCCACCCATCTGTTCCATGGTTTCTCATTTTTCCTACCTGAAGTATTCTATCCTTCTAAATCTCCTCAGATGCCAGATTTAATTCAAATCAAATGCCTCTTTTGAAAACATATATCCAAGGCATCAAAGATGTAGACTGAAGAGTACATAAGTTAATAGTCCAAAACTTATCCTCAGAGATCTTTATTTTATAATAATTACAAATACATTAGAAATGCAGGTAACTACTATTAGCATTATTATTGTATTTCCCATCATCTAATGCTTGTTATGTGCCTACTAAACATTAAATATTGCAGCAGGGGATCCCTGGGTGGCGCAGCGGTTTAGCGCCTGCCTTTGGCCCGGGGCGCGATCCTGGAGACCCGGGATCGAATCCCACATTGGGCTCCCGGTGCATGGAGCCTGCTTCTCTCTCTGCCTCTCTCTCTCTCTCTCTCTCTCTCTCTGTCACTATCATAAATAAATAAATAAATAAAAATATTGCAGCAGCTCAATACTGTAATCTTCATTTTACAAATGAAAACGCTAAAGATTTCAAGGGACTCACCCAAGATCACACAGTAAAGTGGAGAAATCTATATGGTCCTTAAATTATTTCTCTCTGCCTGTATATATGTGTTTGTATGTGGTAGGAGTGGGGGTAAAATAAGTGTATTTCTTACAGAAGTTACCATTAAAAAACTGTTTTGTCTACATATATAGCTAACTCAATTCAAGTGCATAGAAACTGTCACTAAACTTACACTTCTATCACTTTTTTTCTACTCTAATTTTATAGTACATTTTCTATATAGCCTTTGGTTTTTACCATCCTGTTTGTATTAGAGCAACTTTATTTTAATTGCATGAATGTGCTATGTTTTTCCAAATATTAAAATAATAAATACATAGTAGGGAGGTGTACCAGCATTTAGAAAGTATCTGCTGACCAAAAATGATAAATCAAGGCATCAAATACAGAACTTAAGAGATTTTGAGTTTAAGATCATTGTTTGTTTTGTTTGTATTGACGGTGAATACAAAATCATTACGACTTCCTCATCACAATGCTATGTGAGATGAGTAAGTGAGACACTCCATTTCTTTAAAAATAATACTATGTCAAAATCCTAAAACTTTGCTATCAAAACTGACACTAATTGGCATCCTTGTTAGCACTCTGAAAAGAGAGGTCAAAACCAGAGGTTCACAGGAGCTGAATTGCCCCTTCTTATAAGTGGTTCCTCTGGGTTGAAGAGCAGAGATGTGGAAACCTTAGAAAAAGTCTGACATGTACCTTTATTATAAGAAAAACAAGAGACATTAATGTTGATTTGTGTGTATTGATTGTTTGACATCTTGGTTGAGCATCATATAGGAAACTTATACACAGTTGTCTACAATAAGTTAAAAGATGAAATAATAGTAATTCATTCCCACCATTTCTTACTCAAAGATTTTGAGGCTATAGGTGGATATGTATAGAATTTCAGAGAGGGGTGGAGGGACAGTACATATACCTTGTGTTATATGATACCCAGTAGGGTAAGGGGCAACATTATATTAATAGTTCTACAACAAAATATAAGAATATGCACACAAACTGCAATGAAGAAAGGCTATAAATATCCTTATGTCATTTCAGATCAAAGTTGCCATCAAAAAAATGAGCTCTTGTGAGGTTTTTGTTTTAAAATGTTATGTTATACAAGATTTTGGAACTTCTGAATTGTCAATATGGTATTGTGGATTTGTACAAAAACTGGGGTTATTTGGCTTGAAGGAAAAAATATTGAAAATTAACTTAGGTAAGGGCTTTAGTTTTTATTTTATATTTTATTTTTTAAAAAATATTTTATTTATTTATTCATGATAGACATAGAGCGAGAGAGAGAGAGAGGCAGAGACACAGGCAGAGGGAAAAGCAGGCTCCACACCAGGAGCCTGATGCGGAATTCGATCCCGGGACTCCAGGATCGCACCCTGGGCCCAAAGGCAGGCGCCAAAGCGCTGAGCCACCCAGGGATCCCCTTATTTTATATTTTCAACAAATATTTATTAAGCACCTACTACATGCTAGTTACTATGACATGTGGCACAGTGATAAACAAGACAAATGTGGTCCTGTATTTGAATGGTGTTATGTTTTTGTGACCAGCTCTCTTCAGCTCCAGTGAAATCAGAAAAGGAAGCAAACATTTTAACTGGCACCTCACAGAAATTAAGTAAAATAAGGAAAAACACTTCTCATTTCTAGGATTATTTAATACATGAAAATATTAAGAAGCTTATGGAATCCACTGTTCTCTGGAAATCTTAAAAGAGGCATTATCTGTTTTGGATGATTTGGAGACAACAGAATCAACAGTATAGCTTCTTAAAGCCTCTTATCAACCAACACTGTATAATTCAAATATTAATTTTTTGAGCTCATCCCTGATTAATTCTTATAATTTAATAATTTTTCACAATACCAGGGTCTATATGTTTGTAGAAATAATTATTTTGCACACACGCACATACACACAAATCTAAACAGCCACAAGTAGAGATTTGATGCCCATAAATCAACAAAAAATCCAATTAAATTTTGGTTACCTAACGTGACAAAAAATAAATATAACCTAGTCTATGAAAAAAATTCAATATATTCTGATTTTTCTCATTTGCCCTGAGGAATTTTATGAAAAGTGGAGATAAAGTAATCATTGTCATTTTAAACATAATACCAAGGACTTTATTATTAATATTTAAATCCACAGTGACTCAGGAAGCCAAAAATATAAGCACCTACACCACGGTTGCTTATATGGAAAATATATTTTTGATTTTGCATCCTTCTTCTAGAAATATCATTGCCCTCTGACTAAGATTTTCAGGAATTCAATATGTATCATCTATTAAGTATTAGTATATGTAATAGTGATTCTAAATTTTCCTAGTTTATTTCTCCTTTTATAATCAGTAATGATCATTTTGTCTAGCCATGCACACACAAGTGATTAAACCAAACAGGCCATTGAGTAGGTATTTTTCACACATACACACTATGGCAAACATATTTACATATACCTACATTTGATGGACAAATAAAAATTGGATTTTTATCTGTTGAGGTTTAATGACCAAAGCCGAAATTCTACTATCATGCAGCCCCTTGCTTGCTAGGGCAGGCTGAGATACCATGAGTCATCTTTCTAAAAGACATCCCCTAAAGATTCTAGGATAGAGTTATTCTTATAGAAAATAATGATAGCTACTCCTAGAACAAAACTGAGCTTTTTTGGAATGGGTGGTGTTCAGAGCTATTTCATTAAAAAAGATTTTCCCAGGGGTGCCTGAGTGACTCAGTGAGTTAGGTGTCAGACTCTTGGTTTCTGCTCAGGTCATGATCTCAGGGTCATGAGATAGAGCCCTGCTATTGGACTCTGAGCTCAGCACAGTCGGCTTGAGATTCTTTCTCTCTTCCCTCATCACCTCTACCTCTTCCCTCACTCACACTCTCATTTTTTCTCTTTCTCAAATAAATAAGTAAAATCTTTTTTTAAAAAAGATTTTCCCATATAAACAGAAGTTGAAACATTCTTTACAATATGTTGCACCAGCATGGGAGAAATTTGAGATTGTTTACATTTCCACTGAGGCATTTATTTTTGAGAGAAAAACTATTGAAAAAATTAGCCCAACTCTAAAGTTCCATTAGGCCATCAAACTAACCCTTCTCACAGGTAGGTAAGAGATACAACCAGCAGGACAAAAACTTTGATGTGTTCTTTTCTATCAGTCACAAAAGATAAGAAAGGGAAAGAAAGCAGTGCTCATTCATTAAATAAACCCAGTGAAACTAGATGTGATTACAGTAAGTGATTGATGTGTTAAGTGTAGCTTAACCAACAGCTAGACATTGGTCTTGTTTCTCAGAATTAGCCACCAAATAGGTGCACTCCTTCCCTATTGTGTAGCCTTAGATCACATATTATCTTGGCCTTGCTGGGCATGTACTAGATGTTGTCCTGCTGATTAGTTTTGATACTAAACATGGCAGATGAAACTCAATCCTAGATCCTTCATGGATGCTGATGATTAAAAAATCCAAGTATTCATAGGGAAACAATGAAAGAGGACCTTTCCAAGCAAATATCAAAGATTGCAAGGCCAAGCTATTTAATCCGGTGTCCCCTAAAAATATTTCTTCCAACTAGCTTGTATGGTTCAGGCTTGAAAAAGAGTCATATTGAAAAATTGTATAATTTTATATTGATAAAGGTGCTTCTTGTGAGACTGGCTTGGGGGTGCCTTGCTGGCTAAGTCAGTAGAGCATGTGACTCTTGATCTCAAATTCATGAGTTCAAGCCCCACATTGGGCATAGAACTTAAGTCAAAAAGTAAATAAAATACATAGTTTTAAAAAGTTAATTTAAAAAATAAAAAGACTGGATTGAGGTGCTGGGCCGCCTGTCTCTGTGGCTTCTATTCCACACAAAGTTAAAAAGTCAGGTGACATTTGCCTGATTAGTCTTTGTCTTGTTTCAAATCACCCCAATACTTAAAGATCCACAATAACAAAAAACAGGAGATGGATCCTGGATGGTAAAATAGATTTACCTTCCCTGAAAGTTCGTCTTATATAAGAAATGGTGCATAATAATACTTACATCATAGGGTTGTTGTTACAAATAAATGAACTAATGCAGTGTAGAAAATTTAGTGCAGAGCCCAGGGAAAGCTCAATACATTTAACTATCATCGTTATCTTAAGAACTGTGTGCTATGCTGCTTCTGAACATGGGTAATGCATTCTTCTTTTATTTTAAGTGCCACTTTCCTAACTGATGCGCATGCATTAAGAGTACTATCCTGCATTAGAAAGAACCCTAGACTGAACATAGGTAAATTTCTATTGTGGCTTCTGTGTTGCCAAGGACTGCTTTTTGTATATGACCCGGTACAAGTCACTTCATCATGACAGAACTCAGTTTCCTTGTCTGTGACATGTAGGATTAGCCTCAATAGTTCTAAATTGCCTTCCTGGCCTCCGGGTTCATTTAATTCCTATGATTAAAACATACTATGTTGTTAATGCAGTCATAACCAAAATTGAGTAAATGTATTCACCCCTCTGGCTTTCTCAATAAGAAGAATTGAACAAATATAGTTTTCATGTTTTCCACATCTATCCACAATTTTAAAAAATGCTTAGCTATCATGTCTTTACACAATGTCAAAGTTGCTAGCAATAACACCCACAGCTCTCTGATAAGATTAAATATGTACCTTTAGTACTATAGAAGTTGAATACCATCTCATTTTGAATATATGAAATGTATAGATGGTAAATTTTATGTTTTTTTTTACTTAAGCACTTCTCTTAAACTAGTACATTGTTATACTACCTAACAAGAATAGATTGAGAATATCTGCAGTATTTGACTCTAATAAACCTTAAATGATCTGAATATATACGGTTGGTTGCCTAAAAGCCATCCTTCTTTTCTTCTTTGCTAAAAGAATTCTGCTTTCATTCAGGTATTACTCACCATGTATTTCAGAAAAGACAAGTTCCCAAGGGCTGCGTCTTAATTCGTCTACACCATCGACCTTTCAAGTGATTGGTTTAGAAAAAAAACATGTGACTGACTCAATTCTGGGAAATGAGACATAAGAAAAAGTCTACAGGAAGGCTTGTGAGAAAAGTGGCTTTGTTCCTAAAAAAGAGACAAGAGAGGAGATGTCTTTTTACCACCGTTGGCCATTATCATCTCTGTGTGATGTCTGGAACTGCAAAGCTGTTTTGTGACCAAAAGGTGAGCCAGCCTAAGAAGCTGCAGAGTGAAAAATGGAAAAATCTGGATCCTTTATGATTTTACTGAGTCACTGAATTTATCACACTGGAATTTAATTAACTTTAAACTTCCTGTTTTGTGATATTGTAGATGTCCTTATTGCTTAAGTCATTTTAAGGTGGGCTTTGTGTTACATCTGAAACACGTATATGGTACATAATATTTTACTCAGAAAAGCTAGCTGCAATAACAAACATCAGGATTTCAGTGGCTTAAGCCAAGAGTAATTTATTTCCTGTTCACCTTATAGTCAAATTTGAGTCAGCAGAGGTTTGTGCTCCATGCAGCCATCTAAACCCCAGTGTGGCTCCATGTCTTTTATATGCAGGAACATAATGGGGGGAAAATGAGGAATCAAAGAGACACATTCCAATACCCAGACCTCTGTCATGTAACCCCACCTAATCAATTGGGATATGATAACATTTTTTTAAATTAGTGTTGGTCTACTCATGTGGAGTAGTAAGCACAAAAATCATCTGCTATACCACCTCCTCCCCTAAAATATGCTCTAGCTTAAGAATATCATGACTTGATGGGGCATGTGGCTGGCTCAGTTACATGGAGTGTGTGACACTTGATCTCAGGGTTATGGGTTCAAGCCCCATGTTGGCCAGTAGAGCTTACTTAAAGAGAAAAAAGTATCATTCTTTGAAAGATAAAATTTCCACTTATATATAATCCACAAAGAATCCTCCTTCCTACTCCAAAAAAATTAGGGATATCCTCTCTACAAATTGGAAAGTGATACAAAAGAGATGTGATTTAATATATGGTATCTTACCAAAGATCAAGTTTATCTTTGCATAGAAAGAAGTCTGTTCAGTCAGACTGAGTATTTGATAAAGTGGATAATAAAAAAGGGTGACTTTCAATATTTGGTTTAGAATGCAAAATGGATGGTATGTTTATTTATTCAGCGAATCCTAGCCATTGGAACTTACTTTCCCTGGCTTGTTTGTCAAAACCTAAAAAGTATCTTTAACATCACTTTTAATGTTTCTTTACTGTGAAGATTAAAAATTAAAAGGATTGTTGAATAAACTATGATTTCTTCTATATATCTTTAGGGGGGTGTGTGTGTTTGGATATTCTCAGCGGCCTCATTTTACATACCATATTTTAGAAATAAAGTTTTCGGTGCAACAGAACAGTACACAGATCAATCACAAACACTATCCTGTTGTTGTCTGTAGCCAATATCTGATACTTATGGGGAAAACGGGGAGAAAAGATAACACTGAACCACCCGTGGGAGATTTTTCATGTCTGGTGGGTGACAGAGAAAGTGAAGCAAAACCAATCCCATTACCACTAGTTATGCTTCAGCCACTCCAATTTCATTCATTTTGCTTTTATTTCTGATGTGCAGAAGCCGTTTGATAAATTCCCTTCTGGGGACAGGCTAGTCTTGGAAGAACGTACATTAAAAAGTTATGAAGAGTACATAATTTATTAAACCCAACTCATTATTGGAAACTGTTAGCATACAATTCATTTAATAGGAATCACTGGTGGAGAAAATGACTGTTGTTTTGATCTGATCACATAAGCTATGGTGTAATTTTCCTTGTCTGTGGTGATTTACTTAATCTTGAACAACATGAATACTCACTTAAAGTCTGCTTGCTGCTGGGAAACAGACACGTATGTTATGTTATTTATTAATGGCAATGGCTGTACATTTTTATTATGTTCTGTAACAAATAGACTCTCCAAGTTTTCAGCAAAATGATTGAATAATTGAATAGAGTAGCTGTATCCCTGAGTACACAACAGACGAGAATAGGAAACAGTTTTACTGACAAATACGAAGGCCAGGGAGCCTGTTGTCTATTAACAATTTCACTAAGGAAAAAAACTGATCAATCAAAAAAAGATCTCCTGTCTGCCTACTATGTATCAGAGAGAGCCTTTACATTTTAATGTGAAAACATAAAACATCAAGGGATTAAGGAGATAAGAGATATACATTAAAATAGCTAGCTAGAGATATAAGGCAGCTTGTCATCAAACCCTAGATGATACAGACATAAACTAGAAGGGGTTAGGGGGAAGTGAGAGCTCAGTGCTGTCAGATGGCCACGGGTCATCTTTATAGTCTCATCTCTAGCCCTAGGCAGACTTTCTTCATTAATTTTGGACATTATTTTGCAAGCCGAGTGTCATAGAACTATGGCAGGATAATTTCAAGTTATATATTAAAATATATTTAGCTATTTCCCCATTAATAAGCATTTACTTTCTTTCCAGTTTTTCCCACAACAGATACCGTAATAATCAATCTTGAAGAATTTTTGCTCTTTTTTTCTTTTTTCTTTTTTTTTTTTAATTAATTTATTTTTTTTTTATTTTTATTGGTGTTCAATTTACCAACATACAGAAAAACACCCAGTGCTCATCCCGTCAAGTGTCCACCTCAGTGCCCGTCACCCATTCCCCTCCAACACCCGCCCTCCTCCCCTTCCACCACCCCTAGTTCGTTTCCCCGAGTTAGGAGTCTTTATGTTCTGTCTCCCTTCCTGATATTTCCCAACATTTCTTCTCCCTTCCTTTATATTCCCTTTCACTATTATTCATATTCCCCAAATGAATGAGAACATACATTGCTTGTCCTTCTCCGATTGCTCTTTTTTTCTGTAGGATACATTTCCAGAAGTGGAATTGCTGGGTCAACAGGTATGTGTATTTTTTGTATTCTTAATAAGTTGTCAAGAAGGCATTCAAGCTCACCTTTCCCACAAGCAAGGTCAGGAAGTACCATTTTGCCCATCACTGCCAGAGGTGGTGCTAATCACTGTTTTAGTTTTGCCTGCAAGATGAGTGAGAAGTAATCTCTCATTGTGACTTTCATTCCTATTTTCCAAAACTCTCAGTGGGTTTAATATCCTTTTATAAATGATCATTTGGATTTTTTTCTTTTATGAAATTCTTATTTCCAACCTTTGTCCATTTCCCTATTGTGTTGCCTTTCTTCTAATAAATGAAAAAATCTAAACTTTTGCTTGCAGACTTTTAATGTTTAGTAAAGTTATGTATTGAATACTATTTCTGATATTATAGCTGTCTATGATGCCCAGTGCCAGGGAGATATCATGGGAAATAAAACATGCTCATATTTGGGAATAGAGCTAAGATGGGTACATAGACATCTATACTACCAAACAGTCTGTAATAAACACTTTAAAATAAAATGTATCACACAATTGGAGACTACAATCACATTATTGGAGCCAAGAAGCAGAATGTATTCCTGCTAACATGGTCAAGAGAAATTTATTAGGGAAGAGAATAGGAACTTGACTTTAATGATTTGGTATGATTTTGGTATTATGTCAGAAGAGAACAATCCAAGTAGGAGAAATAACAGAGATTTTAAAAAACAAATGAGTAATTCAAATACCAGAAGATTTGACCTAAGAACCATGACTTAATCTTTAGTAAAATTTCTTATTGTAACAATATAATACATAATTTTCAAGTTCTAAAAAAGAAGAAGAATACAAATGCCTTCTAATTGTAGTTTTAAAAAATGATGTTATGCTTATTGTTAAGAAATGCAGAGAAATTTGTGCGTCTGTGCTTAGTACTTAAAATTTAGCAATCACTACGCAATTACTCAAGCTATAATATTTTGAAAAATAGGAAAGTCTAGAATTTATACTAGTACCTTATCTCCTTCGGTAACACTAAAATTACAAAGCAGTAGGTTGAAATTCTGAAAAGTAAGACAACTTCCTAAAACATCTAACTTTAAATTAGCCAGAATCTCTGACTCAACCTGAATTGTGCTAGCGTTTGACTTTTTAGCATACCATTATCTACTCTGTGTATTATTCAGGGGTTATTGAAATACACGTATAACCCAGGTCCCTGAAGAGCCTTCTTAGCTACATGGAATGAAATAAATAATAAGAATATTAATAACTCACTTGGGGTAGCTGGGTCAGCTGAACAAATGCAAATATATAACTATTTCACAGTTTCCCAAAATAAACATAGAAGTCCCTGAGCGTAACTACTCTCAGAACTAGTGTGGTATCCATTTAATGCTCTACCTTTGTTGGGCATTTGTAGCCTCTCTACCATAGTGCTTGTTACTACCCTTTGGCACCCTGGCATTTTTCCCATGTCATTGTCTCTCTGATGACCACAGCAGCTGAATACACTGCTTCAGGGCTGCACACTCCATTTTCCCAGGCATAACTGCCGTTTATCTCTTGTCTCCAAAGGGCTGATCATTTCAAAGTCTAGTACCAGAACCTTAACCCTTTCCTTCCAGACAGCACACTCTCCTATAAGCTGCTACCACTGAAGCACTGGCAAGCAGATCAAAGCGGCACAATGGCCCTGATGAAGAGGACAAGAATGCTTCTCTTTGTTCTTGGTGTTGTACATTGTTATGGCAGTCCCCAACGGCTGCTGCCTGTCATAATAGATATGTCAGTTATTAAAACTCTCTCTCTTCCAGGAACTCGGGATGAGGGCTGAAGGGGGCTGGGTGCGGGGGAAGATTGTTATAATGCCCTCACTGTAGATCCTGAAGCCTTCTCTCCTGCCCTGTTTGGCAAGGCAAGGATGGGGAGTTTCCAGGAGGCAATGAAGGTCGCACACCTTGAATTGTCTTAAAGGACCACTGACTCTAAATGGTCCCAAATTGACAAAGTACAGGGACCCTAGCAAGCTCCAGGTTCTGAGGAGGCGTGAGAGGTTCAAAGAAGCTTAGAGTGGTATTCCACATCTTAGCTGGTGAAACCTGTGGCACAGCAGTCCCCATGGGTAGCCTGTAAAGGATCCCAAAATGCTTGCCAAAAAATCAAGTTAGCTTTGGACGTCTGTCTGCCAAGAAAACTCCAATACTAGGTCATGTTAGAATTCACTATGAGTAAAGATCTCTTCTGCATGTTAGTTCTCCTCACTCACCCTCCATAGTCCCAAACTGGAAGGCTCAAAAATTGAGCCCCTAAGTCAGGAGGGAGGAGGAAGAGCACAAGGCTCAGGAAATAGGAAAGATGCTGACAATATTATCTATGGACATCAAACCTGAAGCAGGCTCAGACTAGGAGAAAGGGGAAGCTCTAACTCTCAATGCATTTATAAACATCAAAGATCTGACAATGAGATTTTCTGATTAAAATTGCCAGAGAATTGTTTTAACTATCATAGAGTGACGAGAGAAGTCATGGGACCTATACTGGTGGAAAAGAACTACCCCTACTGAGCAAGTTAGACTGAGCAATGAGTAGAAAGAATAATGTTTTCTCCTAGAAAACAACTTATCTTGTTCTTTCATTTCCTTGTAATGGTTACTGAATTTCTACTGTATGCCAGCCTCTCTTCTTAGCTAAGAAGATCAACAAAAATATACTGATAAACTTAATTTTTAAATAACTCTGTGAAATGAACACGATCATTACCAACCCTGTTTTATAGATAAGGGCATTTAGGTACAAAGAGTTAAGATAATTTGTCAAGGATCACTCAGCTAGTGAGTGGAGAAGCTGGGATACATTGTTCCCTATAGGACTAAGTAAAAACAGAAATATCATAGGCTATGGAGAAATGAATTTCAAAGGATGCAATCTTTACTTCTGTAAAGATTATGAGTTGCTTTTCTTTAAAATAAACTACAAGAATAACAAAAATTTTTATATAATCTCCTTTATGTTCACACAGAGGCACAGCACATTTAAATCCAGAATAAATTACTAGTATAATGGAAAGTTTTGAAAAGGAATAACTGCATATGTTTTATTCATTTCTAAATTATAATCTGTGAATTTTACTATAATGAAGTGTAAGGTATATTAGATACTACAGAAAATAAAATTAAAGATGTTGAAAAATATGAGAAGTTCTTCTAAGACATAGAAGGAATAAAATGATTAAAATGAGAAGAAAACAAGCTATATGGAAAACAGATTGGCAAAGTTTAATCAAAGTACATGAGGATAGGTGGAGGAAAATCAATAATCAAATAAAGAGTGGGAAAGTTTCATCTAATAAAACATCATTCTGAAATCTTGAATAACTGCTATATTTCAGGAAATCAATAAAGAGAAAACAATATCAAAACATAGCTAGTGGAATTGTCACAGTTAAAAGATAAAGAAAGAATCCTACAGTCATTTGGGGGAAAAGTAATAATGTGCACAGAAATAAGATACAATTGGCCCAGATTGCTCTGCAACACTAAATGCCAGGGGACTGTGAGACAATATTTATCAAACTTTGAAAAAGTTATCTGTGAATTCTATTTCCAGGAAGACTGTCAATTCTTGTGTGAAGGTAGCAGAAAGATATTGGATATGCAAGCATGCAGATAACATTTCCCAGATCTATTTCCTGACCATATGAATTGAAGACATTCTGAAGGACAAGAATAAAAATCCAGGAATGAGAATGTCATCCATAAAAAGCACTGACAACCAGTTAACCATATTGAGATACTTACTAATGCAACAGAAACTTTTATTTGAACTCAACAACTTAACAAGAACCTCCATTCCCATGTAAATCACTTAGTGTCTGTTTTCTAGGGATACCGTAATAAAAGACCACAGTCTAAAAGGCTTAAACAGCAAAAATTTATTTTGTCACTGCTCTGGGGGCTGGAAGTCCAAGATCAAGATGCTGGCAGAGTTGGTTTCCGGTGAAGCCTCCTTTCCTGGCTTAGAGACAGCTGCCCATGTACCTGAACAACTAGTATCTCTTCCTCTTTTCTTTCTTTTTTTTTTTTTTTTTTTAAGTGATCTCTACATCCAACATGGGACTTGAACTCACAACTCTGAGTCAATAGTTGTCCGCTCTACCAAATGAACTAGCCAGGTGCCCCACTTTTTTCTCTTTATTTTTTTTTATTTTAAAGATTTTATTTACTTATTCATGAGACACACACACACACACACACACACACACACACACACACACACATAGAAAGAGAGAGATATAGAGAGAGAGGCAGAGACACAGGCAGAGGCAGAAGCAGGTTCCATGCAGGGAGCCCGATATGGGACCCGATCCTGGGTCTCCAGGATCACGCCCTGGGCAGAAGGCAGCCGCTCAACCGCTGAGCCACCCAGGCGTCCCTCTTCCTCTTCTATAACCGACATAAGATTTATTGGATTAAGACCCCACCCTTATGATCTCATTTAACTTTACATACCTGTTGGAAAGGGTCTATCTCCAAATACAGTCACATTAAGGGTTATAGCTTCAATTTTAGGGAGATAATTCAGTATTTAATGGTATTCATAACTAACAGGCTAATCTCAACTCACTGTGTGAAGCCTGCTAAATCTGAGTGCTTATTGGTAAGGGTTACTCCTAAGGCAATAGGTTACCTCTAATTTTCCTTCACATTTAAATTACCAAATTCCACCATTTAAATAGACCAACCATGAATCAGCTATGATAGTTTCCAAATCTTTTTATTCAGTTATAGTTACTTATTAAGTAATTTATTCAAATATTACACAGATTAATGAAATAGTTTGAAAAGTTCAGAGTCATTATATCTAAGTCCAATTATAGTATTTGGAAAGAGTGAAAGGAAATCATATAACAAAATTGATTTTAAATTAATTAGTTGTAGCTGAGGCAACTATAGAAGATGAGAGTAAAACTTATAAACATCCAGAAGGACTCTACCCATGATTACCTCATAAGTGTCCAAGTTCCTACTCCACAGAAACAAAAAAAATATTGTTTTAAGACTGTGGCATAAGAAATAAAAAATGAAGTATAATTAGTAGAAATATACTCAAAAAGATGCCTTAACTCTAAATATAAATGAATAAAGTACATTTAAATGTTTTAAGTTAAAATAAAATGTTTAATTGTGTGTGTATTATTTTTTAAAAGAGTCAACTTTCTTGGTTACTCAAGCAATTATGGATCATGTTATATAAAAAGGATTCTTCTGTATCTATTTAAATACCAGTATAGGGGCACCTGGGTGGCTCAGTCAGTTAGAGCAGCTGACTTCAGCTCAGGTCATGATCTTGGGGTCCTAGGGCTGAATCCTGCACATCATGGTCCATGCTCAGCGAGTGGTCTGCTTGTTCCTGTCCCTCCCCTTCCCCCCCTCATGCTCTCTCAGTCTCTCTGTCTGACTCACAAATAAATAAAATCTTTTAAAAAAATTGTAAATGAATAAGTAACAGTACAAAGCTGATTATAAATCATTTTATTTAAAAAATTATATATTTGCTTTAAGAACAGGGTTTGTATCCCTAATTTCCATTAAAATAAAGTTATCAGGATGACTGAGTAGGCTGCATAATCTTTATATTTAAATATAAGTATTGTAGTTATAAATACTGTAGAGAATGGAAGGGTTTTGTGGTGGATCATGAAAAAAGATGTAATGTAGCACACACAAACTTTATGGGACTGCACTTGGACAGAGTTGCATAAGAGAGAAGCCCCTCACAGCATGAGATTATCCAGAGGCAAATGGCAACAGGGACAACGGAACACGTGGGAGAGACGGGTATGACAATGGGGGCTAATACATCTAGGGAACAGTGTGGCTGGGAGTGTCTGGGTCAGAGGACTCCAAAGGACCATAGCTGTCTGATGTCTTATAGCCACAAGGCTCTATTGTATCAGTGGGCAGCAAAAGAAGATAAAATTTCTCAAGGTATGAAAAGATGACAGGCTCTAAATAGCTAAAAGTCTGTTTGGGCTATTGTAAAAGTAATTGATTATAAAAATTAGAGTTTCATACCAGTGGGCTTTTGAGCCAACACGTGTCCACCTATTGTGAAGAAATAAACAAGCTAGGGATCAATATACAATGGCCATCTTTGGCTCTTCTATAATACAATTACAGTATAAATAATATATACGTGTACATATATACATACTGACACTATTTCACATTGGTATCTGTGATATTCAACAATGAAATTGCCAAACTATAATTGCCATAAATGAGCATGAACAAGGAGGACCGAATATTTATTTCCCCTTAGTAAAAACAATTCAAGTGAACAAAAACACTATCCAGGAAAAATTAATACTTAAGCAGTTTTACCAATTATAAATGTATATTTTAATGTGTTTAATTACAGATAAATTATTTTAACTTGTGTAAAATTGCCAAAAGAATGGATTACCATCATGCTTTTCAGAGGAAATTTTAAGTATTTTCTCCTCTCTTATTCTTATTTTTATTCTTCTTATTTTCTTACAGTCACTCTGGCATTGCTGTCAGGGAAGGAAAGTCAATTGAAATACATATTATCGATGTTACATTAACAGACTCTACAGCTAACAATGTAAACCATGAATATAATAACCACATAAAATACAAATGTTCGTAATGTTGGGAAAGGGGGAGGCAAAAATAATAAATAACAGCTTTAAAATTGTGTGAAAAGGAAATAAAACATCATTCCAATAAATTAACACACAGGACCCATTAGATTTATTAAATGCAAAGCACAGATGCACTTTACATGATGTTAATAAGACCAGATGGGGCATATTTTATTAAGGAGCTGTTCAAAGTTTTAAAAGAATACTAAGATAACTGTAGGTTGAAAGCTTGCTTTGAAATAATAATAACAACAACATCAATAATAATAATAATATGTGTGTTAGTGGAAGGTCAAGTAGAATAGCTCAGTTCAGCATATCATTAAGAACCAATTATGCAGTAGGTGCCCAGGATGTCAAGGTGAATTCAAAAATGTTCCTTCCAGGTCTACCATGTAGTAGGTAGTCAGTGTTACTGCCTTAAAGTAGCTCACAGTCTAGCAGAAACAAAACAAAACAAAACAAAAACAAAATACCGTATAAAGAACAATTGGTCTTTCCCTTTTAATTACCACAGTGCCTGTCTTCTCCATAAAGCTATGAGTACTTTGAATATAGGCGCTATGTGTGCAGATTCTCCACTGTAATAGTGCATGGTAGGCACTCAGCAAGCATGTATTAAATTAGTTAATAAATAGTATAGGAAGAGCACCAGCCTGGATTCTTATTCTGCCTCAAGCATAAAACCAGAGTTTAGTCAAGTAACCTATTACCATCTTTGAATTAGTACCATATAAATATGTTTTGCCATTCCAAACAGAATTTCCCCAAACTCAGCTTCACTACCTTTCTCTTCATGTCCATGGTACCTCTTTTATCTGTGAGTTGGGGGAATGTTGTATAGTTTCTTCAAGGACCCAAAGATCCACTGATTAGATCAAGAATACAAAGGGGAAACTTTAGAGCATTATCAGAAGCCCAATTGGAAATCAGTGGATCTAAGAGCCAGAATGCTGGGTCACATGTGGTCAATCTGGCCAATCTGTGATCAGTTACTACCTGCCTCTTCCAAGACCTTTTTTTTTTTATTTTTATGACTCAGAGAGAAGTCAGGTTTACATTTCACAGAATCTCCTTCCCTATTTGGTTCTAGGTTAGACTTTTCCAAAGAGAGGCTCTGACACAAGATTTTGAGAGCAAAAGAGGAGAATCCAGATTCCTAGAGATAAGTGCAGTCAGCTGCATGCACAGATCTGAGGTTCACAGAAGCTTCCTGGGAAGGTTTTGAAAACCACCCATTTCACTAATGCAGACTGAGAAAATTGGTGGCAGTTAACCAGTGATTCTAGACTATTAAAGCAGCTCCTGGGCAAAATAAGGACCACCCACTTCGATATTTTCAGATGAGACACTTAATGACTACTTTACTGACATGTGTTCCCTCGCTATTCTAACAGTTGAATGAGCTTCTATTTCCTATAGTAAACTTTTGTGTCCAAGTCACAGAGTGAATAATAATTAAGTGAACAATATCAGAAAATATTGTTGATATCCACCCCCAGTTCTTAGGTTCTTAGATAAAAGGTAAGAGTGGGAGACCTCACAGAACTATTTTTGTGTCTGCAATATTAGCCAAAACCAAAACTAGTTGTGTGAGTAGTAAAGAACCTCAAATATGGTTTATGGATTTCTTAGACTTTTCTAAGAATTGAAGCTAGTATCAGTGGTAGGACTGATTCAACTTCTGAGCTTGTAAGCAAGTAAGTTCACATTGTGGTGCTCCTCATCTCATTGGGAGATAAAAGCAATCTGCAACTTGCTCCTTGCTCAGTGTTTTCATTCTTTCACATGCATGTAATTGTGGTAAAATTAAAATAGACTATTCATCCCAATCGTTGGACTGCCCTGCTCAAATAGGGATTCTCTACTTCACATCTGTACGTGGCATAGCTCTATTATTTATTTTCTATACACAGAGCCTCCTGGCTTAACAGACGACTTTTAGTATTACTGAAATTTCACTCTAATCCCCAGTGGCTGCTTAGTATTTTCTCTGTCTTTGTCACTAACCTCTTCTGAGGTTAATAGAGGTAAACTTAGGCTATAAATACATATATTCTTACTAATACAAAGAGGGCCTTACTTTATAATTTTCACAAATCTTATTTTATTTTTTATTTTTTAAAAATATTTTATTTATTTATTCATGAGAGACACAGAGAGAGGCAGAGACCTAGGCAGAGGGAGAAGCAGGCTCCCCACAGATCCCAGAACTCCAGGATCACAACCTGGGCCAAAGGCAGACGCTCAACCACTGAGCCACCTGGGTGTCCCTCACAAACCTTATTTTAAACAATATCATCAGAGTACTGCTATATTAGAAATGTGGTAATTTTTAAATGTTGTGTGGAGGGGTGCTTGGGTGGTTCATCCAACTCTTGAGTTTGGCTCAAGCCAGGATCTCAGGGTTGTAACATCAAGCCCTGCATCGGGCTCCATGCTGGGTGTGGAGCGTGCTTAAGATTCTCTCTCCTTTTGCCCTTCCCCCCTACTCCCCTCTCTCTTTCCCTCAAATAAATAAATAAGTAGAAATATGAATTGAGAGTTTTTTTCTCTAGCCCTGTCTATAACCATGTCCTAACTATGCTACACTGGACCATCAAATTGCTCTTTTAACTCACCTCTCCACCTTCAGTATGTCTCTCCTCCATTTCCAATTTCTTCCAGATTTCCAGATTACCTATTGTACATTCTCTGAGAGTAGATGGGATCACGTAGATCAGTTCTGAGACAATGTAGGCAGAAGAGAAATGCTCTTTCATTCCTGCCCCCCCACCAAAAACAAAAACAAAATGCTTCTCATACACTAATTTAAGTGCAGTGTTTTCCACTGAGGTCATAGGAGCTGGTGAGAAGATCTCTGGATCCTGAATGGCTGTATGAAGTAGAGCCTCCCACTGACTCATACTGAACTATGATGTGAGCAGGAGAAAAGGGTTGATTTGTGAAGCCACTGAAATTTTGGAGGTAACCAGTTAAGAGTAGAAAGCTTAATCTGGTTAAAGAGGTTAGTCAAGTCTGTCTAATCTCTAACATGTCCCAGGTGTCTACAGCATGGAAATTGAATATTTTATAATGATTTTCTAAGACATCCTTCCAACAAACTGTTCTAGTGTAAATTTATCCCCTTCACAGACCTCATGCTTAAGATCAGAGTCAAAATTAACTGAAGTAGTTAATTACATGATCTAAATAATCTGAGAATATATCCATCAATTTTTTCCCCATTTAGAATTTCTTTTCTTGAACATTTACCATGTGAAATCCCACATATGTGTTCATTAAGGTGACTAAATTATCAGGGGCACTGTATTTTTTGTGAATGTGTGAGTGTGTATGTGAGCGTACTTAGTATGTGCATTTTAAAGGTTGTCATGACAATAAAATTGGGTCTGCTTGGTAAAGATAAAGGTATTATGTCGTACAAAAATTGAAACTCTCATCTGTGAACTATGGTTTGCAGCATTCTGATTTTTAAATTCTTTCAAAGAAAAGATATTCCAGGGACACCTGGGTGGCTCAGGGGTTGAGCACCTGCCTTTGGCTCAGGGTGTGATCCCGGGGTCCTGGGATTGAGTTCCACATCAGGCTCCCTGTATGGAGCCTGCTTCTCCCTCTGCCTATATCTCTGCCTCTCTCTCTCTGTATCTCTCATAAATAAATTTAAAAAGGAAAAGATATTCTTGGTTTCAGGTGAAAAGCCAAGCCTCACATTATATTCTAATCTCACTACCACAGTATATTAGACAAAATATTAGGTAAAACATTAAAGCCAATCCTAATATTTTAAACATTGTTTCTAATTTTCCTTACCAACACAGGTAGCATATTTTGGAAATGACATTTGTTTTGCAGTTTTGTGTTACCCCAAAAGAGGTAAGATCCATAAACTAAATAAAAGACACCCACTCTGAAGAGTGACGGTTTATTGTTGTTGTTATAGACTCATATGGCAAATCTATATAAATGCTCTTACACTGCTTGAGACAAGATTAAATATATAATCATTCCAAGATATTCCAAAATGTATATATTTACTGATCAGTCAGCATTCTGAAGGATGAAAGTCATCTCTTTGTTATGTAAGAGTTGGCTTCATACATGGGAGACCATGGAGCCTTAAGGCTTAATTGACATTTGTAAGAAACAATCTGTCTGCACAGAGCACCATCTGTTTACAGTTATTGCCTATCAAAAGAATATAAGAATCATCTTGTGAACAATCATTGTAGAAACCATTGTATCATTCTCACTGGGTAGCTGAGTAGCAGAAAAAAAAATATCATTTTGTTAGAAAGTAGGCTAATTTCCATTTAGGAAGAACTATGGAATTTAGAATCAAGTTATTTCTTGTCACTGCTTAAATTATATATGGTAACCAAGAAGCCAGGTTAATTCCTTTTTTCTTGAGCAAGTGGGATTATTAGAAATGACAAAAAATGGCTGAGGTAGTGTTGTGTCTTTATATCCCAGACAGTGTCTTTCAGAGTTTTTGTACATAATAAGAAGGTAAACATTTGTTTAATATTAGTTGAAGAAACTGATGTGGCATCTAAACACACAAATTGAGTTTGTTTGTTTTTTAAAGCATAAATATATTTAGACTAAGTGCACTGTTTGATTCCTATCTTGTTTTGGCATAAACACTCACAATGAAAACTAGCAAAGATGAAAATCTAGTATCTATTGTTTTGGATAGGACAAAAGCAATATAAGCCCTGCTGTTTGTGAACATAAAAGAAAATTGCTTATCTGATTCAAGAAGAAGTTGGACCAATTCTAAAAACAACATTCCTTTTATACTTACTCTCTTTTTTTTTCTTTTCACCAGTCCTGATTTTTTTCTTTTGTTTTTTAAGCTGAGATTATCTATGTGCAGACTTGATAATATGGTTAAGTAGGAACAAGGCTAAATAAATCAACTGAATTTTTACTTACAATTTGAATGTCAATGATGCACAGTTTTCAAGAGACAATGCCTATAATTAAGTCCATTCCCCAATTTTTTTATCTGCAGTGATCGCATAGCAATACCATAATTATACAAAATGACACATTTCCCAAATTATGCATTATGAGACATTAAAGATATTTAAAAAGTAATCACATGTAGATTTTAAAAAGGCAAAAGACTGTTACCTAATCCTTCAAATGAAATTATTGACTATCAAATTCCCACTTTAAAAATTTTAAATAGATGTTCATGGGTTATTTCTCCTATGGTTTCAGTTTGCTTACATTCCCAAGTTAACTCCTTGCCTGTATCTACAAGATAGTAAGCACTCAGATAACATTTAAATATGTACTTCACCAACAAGAAAGACAGAAATATGTAACATAATAAAGAGGACACAGAAATTGATTAAAATATGTTGGTAAATGTTATTAACTATTATATTTAATAGTTTTATGTATTAAAAGAAAAAATATGTGGCACCCAGCTTAAGCAGCGCAGAGAGAATTTTTGGCACTGAACATCTACATTAGAAAAAAGTCAATTTTCAAAACAGTAATTTACAGTCATCTTACATTTTACGAAGTTTTAGTATTATTCTGATATCAAATCCAGACAAAAACAACACACACACACACACACACACACACACATACATACACACACACAAAACACAGCCTATTATTCCTCATGAATATAGATGTAAAAATCCTTAACAAGATGTTGGAGCATAGAATTCAACATTACATGAAAAGAATTATGTTCCATGATCAAATGGTCAAGGTATAAGACTGGCTCAATAGTTGGAAATCAAACAATGTAATTCACCACATTAACAAACTGAAAAAGAAAATCACATGATCACATCAATTGATGCAGAAAACACATTTGACAAAATGAGACACCCATTCATGATTTAAAAAAAAAAAATTCTCATCAAGCTGGAGTTAGAGGGGGACTAAATAAAGAACATCTACAAATTTAGTTTGTAGCCAGAATCATACATAATGATGAAAGACTTAATATTTATCCCCTAAGATCAGAAAAGGGCAGGATATCCACTCTCACCATTGCCATTAAACATAGTACAAGAGGGACCTTTGGGTGGCTCAGCAGCGGGCGTTCACCTTTGGCTCAGGGCATGATCCCAGGATCCCGAATCAAGTCCCACGTTGGGCTCCCTGCGAGGAGCCTTCTTTTCCCTCTTCCTGTGTCTCTGCCTCTCTCTCTCTCAGTGTCTCTCATGAATAAATAAATAAATCTTTAAAAAATAAATAAACATAGTATGAGAACTTTAGCCAGTGACATGGAGCAAGAAAAAAAAATAGAAGGCATTAAGATAAGAAAGGAAGAAACAAAACCATATTTGCAGAAAACATGGTGTTCTACGTAGAAGCTGATGTTGAGTGACAAAAGTCAATCTCAAAGGTCTCATATTGTGTGGTGCCATTTATATAACTTTCTCAAAATAATAAAGCTATAGGGATGAATAATAGATTCATAGTTGCCAGGATTACAGGATGATGGAGAGGAAGGGAGGGAGGGAAGTATGACTAAAAAGGGAGGGAGGGAGGGAAGTATGACAATAGAGGCAGCATGATGGAAAATGTGTTAATGGAATTGTTCTTTCTCTTGATTTTGGCAGTGATTACACAAATCTACACATCTCATAAATGATATCAAACTGCACATAACATTGTACAATGGTCACTTTCCAGGTTTTGCTAATGTATTACTGTTATGTTCCAAGGAAACTAGGGAAAGGGTATATGGGATCTCTCTATATTGTTTATGCAACTTCCTGTGAAACTACAGTTATTTCAAAATAAACTTTAAAAAAGAGAAAGCCACAGACAGAAGAAGATATCTACTATTACTATGAGTGACAAGAAATTATTACATAAAATTTATGAAGAATCTAAAAATCAGTAATAAAAGTAAATAACCAATTAGAAGAATGTGCAAAGTCTGGAGGGAAATTCTTAGAGGAAGAAAAAAGTGCTAGTAGACATAATTAATTCACCCTATTCATTATGCTACACTCTGTTTCCTGTATATTTGGAATATTCCATTAATAAAACCATGAATTTCCTCCAAGTTATAAATGGAAAACTGGACACACAGATTTGTCCACACAGTTACCATTTATCTTTTCTCCTATTTTGTAAAATATTCAGACTTAAGAATAAAAACTACTTCAGATACTTTGAAATACTAAATGTTAGTGTACAGCACCATTCCTAAATGCTTTGTTTAGAAGTCAGGATCTCCCAATTTCTAACTAGTTAAAAATACTATAAAATGAATAACTTTATTTGATTTGCTGCATAAATCGTGTGTGTAGACAGTGGAATAGATGTTAAGAGAAATAGCGGCATGGAAATGCTTGTGAGGGTGGGGAGGAATGTAGTTTACAGAGCTAAACAAAACTGTAATCTAGCCAGTATATACAGAGTTTAATAATTCAGACTGACAGAATTTTTTATTGATTTCAGGTAGTCATTTTTTGAAGAACAATGCCATGATTTCTGCCTCAGTTCAACTAAATTATCATGTTCCGACCTGAAGGGAAGTAAGCCTTCTACTAAGGTATCAAAGTTACTACTTTCTATTATAACCAAATCTCTCAGAGCTCAAGATTAATGAGAAAATTATCTTGACTAAACGAAGGGAAAGAAACATACCATACAACAAACTCAGTCAAGTTGATCTTTAGTTTTATAACACATATGAAATAAATACATATTTTCTGTAGCAGTATACATTTCCAGGAAGAGAGTATATGCAGAAAATAAAGATTTGGGGTGTTCAGTGGGAAAATTACTCTGGAGCCTAAGTCAGCAAAATCATCCCTGAACCTCCCATTCCCTAAGCAACTTCCTCGATGGGAGATGGGGTGGGGATGGGTCCAATTCAGGATGGTGCTAGTTTGCAGTAATGACAGATTTTTCAATATGGTGGTTCAGGTGTAAGTATTATGCATTCAAGGGGTAATCTAAGAAAATTAAGTCATTAGAAGAAAAAAATGTGAGAAATAGCATCATTTGGAAAAGAATAGTATTTGTCTTTTATGTTTTTATAAAATTTAAAGTTGGTTTGTACAAGTGTTTTATTAGTAATAAAAAAGCTGGGATGTTTTAGATGTTATGAAATTTATACATGTTGAATAAACTGATTTCAGCTTAATATAGATTTATCTATGATATACAATAAATGAATTTCTGGTAACATTTTTGAAAAATAGATTTCCCAATATATATTTAGATTTCCAGGGAAATTCTTCATTCTGGACTATCTCTGTTATAAGTGAAATACTGCACGTATATAGTATAGCATTTTTAATTTAATCACGATGAATTCCAAAGTAAGTATCTTTCATCATCAGTCACCTTGTAATTATAATTTTCTCAAAAAGCCAAATTGGAAAATATGGTTATTGAGAATACTTTGAAAATATAAATTAATTTCAAAGGACCAATGGCAACCTTTTTCTTCTTCTTACCTAAATATCGAAGACTTAAGTAGACACCATCACTTGCTTTTCTTTTTGTTCACAGAAGTGATTAATGTATTTCAGTGAAAGATGATACTCAAGCAGAAGAATAATTTCAGAGTAATTAAGTAGTTTCTTACATTTGATGTTCCAAAAATGCTTCCTGTTTATTTGTTTTACACACTTCTTTTCTCCACACAGAAAAAGAATATTCCAGAGGTGCCTGAGTGATACAGTTGGTTGAGTGTCTAAAACTCGGTTTGGCTCAGGTCATGATTTCATGGTTGTAGAATTGAGACCCGGGTGGGCTCCATGCTCAGTGAGGAGTCTGCTTCTGATTCTTTCTCCCTCTCCATGCCCCTTCTACTCCTCCTCACTCCTGCTCTCTCTCTCTCTCTCTCTCTCAAATGAATAGTCTTAAAAAAAAAAAAAGAAGAAAAAAGAATATTCCAAAAGAAGATATACAGCTTAATAACCCACATAAATTAGCACCATTAGACTGGTTAGAAGATACCAATGCATGTAACAGTGTTTATGACAAATGAATACTTTTCACTTTCTAATTCTCTTATTATAAGTGTATTAAAGATATTTTTTATATGCCGATATTGCTTTTTCCCAATGCAAGTGAGATATACACATTTGTTATTTAGATTTTCACCTTGGATTTATATGTTTCGTGAGACATTTTTTTAAAATCTGTTTGATTAGGGTATGAAGAAACACCATTACTTACTGCAACCTCAGGTGCATTAAAACTAAAGCATTTCAAAGGCAGCTAAAGAAAAAAAATGGGTATAATATTCCCAGGGAACAGCAAAGCACTCAATGCATTTCATAGTGGTAACAAAACTTTTCTCTTAAAATAGGAAAAAGATATTTATATGAAACTCCATCATCATAATCAAATATAGCACTACAATACCGAATATTGACTTTATACATCATGCAAGACTTTGCTATGACTGAAATGTATTATTAAAAGTAGAGTGACAGTTGTGACAAATCTACTGCTTGTGTGCCTTCAACTACATTAAGTCTCATCACGAACTGAAAGAAAAGTGTATCACATGGGATAAAGAATAAAAAGAACAACTCCAAGGGTTATTATCTTGTCACTTTCTATATATCCAGACTTACTCTAGAGCTATTCTTTTAAGTGAGTGAAGAGCTATACTACATTACAGTCTATAGCATGTTTCTAAGACCTCTCTTTCAATGTACTCTTATGTCCTGAAGTGATCACCTCCAAGCCCATGGCCTCAAATCAATTGTAAATTGATGTTCTAAATCAGTTTTATTTCAGAATTCTTCTCTGAGGTCCATATCCACCATGGCAATGTCTACTCAATTTCTCTATTTGGACATCTCAAGAGTGCCTTAATTTCAACAAAGCCAAAACTGAACCAAAATTTGTCAGTTTCCATTTTTACCTTATTGTTCTCTTATTCATTTTCCTTTATCTCCATTGAGAGCTTCCCAGTCCAATCTATTATCATCTGTCATCAAATTCTACAATCACTAATGGCTTTCCCACCAGTCTTCTAGAAATCATTTTGGCCCTATCCTAGCCATTCATTACTCAATAGTCAGAAACATTATTATTTTTAAGACAAAAAAATGACCCTGGGACAAAGGGAATCATCAAATGTATCTTGTACTACATTCAAATAAAATTATAAATGACCAGAGAAAAATGAACAGAGGAGTTAACAAAATGTAGGACCCTGGTGATGTTGACAAGAGAGGTCAGATTCAGTGGAGTGGTAGAGATGGAAGCCAGAGTGCAGTGAGATGAAGTAGAGATATTGTGTGAAAACAATGGATTTAAGGACTTTCTGGACTCAAGCAGAGAAAGAGAGCAGGTGTAACACTGAAATACTGGATCAAGGAAGGAATTTCCTAGGATTTGTATGCTGGTGGATCCATCATGCTCCAATAGTACAAAACCAGGAAGAACAAAAGCGGCAGGCTTCTGTTTTTTAATGGGAAAAGATTGTTAGATAAAATCTGTGGTTCACAGGACATTTCTCCATCCAAAAATTTTGGCCCTAAAGACAATATTGTGATCAAAAAGGCAATTAAGTAATGAGTAATTGTTTCTCACCACGCCCCCTCCCTGCACCGAGGGCTGATGAATGTAAGGTACCCAGCTGTATGAAGTGGAGCTTCACTAAGAACTCTAAATGAGGAGCATCTGGGTGGCTCAATCAGCGGCTCTGACTCGGTTTCAGTTTAGGTCATGATCTCAGGGTTGTAAGATCAAGTCCCGTATAGGACTCTGCAATCAGCACTGAGTCTACTTGAGACTCTCTCTCCCTCTGCCCCTCCCTGCCCTCTTTCGCTCGCACACTCAATTTCTCTGTCAAATGAAAAATGAAATCTTAAAAAAAAAAAAAAGAACTCTAAATGAAAGGCATTAGAGTGGTCTTTGTAGAACTCTGCCAGATTGTAGACTACTGCCACTTTTCCTTCCTGCTTCATTGGTGCACTAATAATACTCAACTGTATTGATCCTTACTAACTATATAAATAACTAGTTAAAGTGAGAGACAATTCATATTAGCATAATGGAGTGTCCATGACCAAATTTTCTCAGATTACCGGACAAAAGAGTTGTATTCCTAATATCCACAAGTTTCTGCCATAAAATTATACCAGAATATGAAAGTAAAAGCAATGGAGTCCTAGAGCCAGCACCAAAGGGTGGGTAAAGGGATGAAATAATGAAATTCTTATAATAAAACAATGAAGAAAGTACTAAAATTTCTCTACTGGTAAAATTGCAAGTTCCATAGGTTTTTATTTAAAAGCCCAGACTCTGGAGTCAGACTGAATTTAAAACTCATGTAGGCACTATCATTTAGAAGCAGGGTAATATCCTAAGCAATCAATGTTCTGGAAGATCAGTTTTCTTTGAACAATGGAACAATTTCTTTTATTAATTTCATGTTGATTTTTATTACTGCCAGCTGTTTTTTAATTGTTATTTTTTAAAACAATAGCACAAAAAATGTTTCAAGGAAGCAGCCTCACAATCTGATGAACTGAAATCCAGGTAAGCCATACCACAAATGAATTCCTGTTAATAATGGACACACAAAAAAAAATTAAGGAAGAGAAAAAGAAAAAGACAAAGAGAAAAAGGTAGAGAGCAAGAAAGAAATGAGATTCAAAGTTAAAACATGCTGTATTGGATAACTAAGACTCGTTAGTAGGATTGCTGTTGAAGCAGAGCAGTACAGTCTTAAGTCTGCTACTGGTTTTTAAGGGGTTACCACTAATCTACAGGCCTGGCAGCAGTTACCACTGACTTTTCACCCATCCAAAATGAACAAGGAGAAGCCAGTTTTGATACTGTCATAAAGAGGTTTAATGGCCTATCAAAAAACAAAAATCATTCTTAGCAGAATAACTTTTTCAAAAAAGTTGAAAACCTTTTCATTTCTATTGTGTCACCTATATGTACTTCAGGGTTCTTAAAAATCATCTTAAAAAATAAAGAAAAAATAATGTGTACCAGTTTCTTTTATTTAATGTGGCTATAAAAGATACTTGACCCCCAAAAAACTGAAACATCAGAAAGAAAAGCTTAAGACTCCTGTTAATGTGATATTTCTGTTTCATCCTTATTCTTGTATTCTGTAAATATAAGGCAGAAGTATAGTAAGAACAATCAACTGACGCTACTCTTTTTTTATAATATTATGGATACAAGAAACTGGATGTACTGGTGAAATTCTATGTCTCCATTCGGGTTAATTATAAGAATGGACAGACGGCTGGCTAGTTGAGTTGCTAGAAATGTGAATCTTGATCTTGGGATTGTGAGTTTGAGCCCCACATTGGATATAGAGATTACTTAAAAATAAAATATTAAAATAATAATAATAAATGAAAGGATATAAACCTTTGACTGACAAATATCAAAGTAAAGCATTTTACCCCTGAAAATCGCTATTTGAAGGATAATAATAGTAAAACAAATCCATCAAAATTCAGTGTGGATTTTTATGATGTTAGTCTTTGAAGGTTGGCATCTTCCTTCACACTTTACTGCACTGTCAGTGGGAAGTAGAGTGTTTTATCAGCTTCTGGAGAAAAGGCAGTATTCTAAACAGGAATAACGGTTGACACACTTTTTTTTAAGATAATGAGCAGCTTATTGCCATTAAGACAAGAAAATTACTATTACAGACAGTCATCACTTGTAACTTTAATTGCAGGCATTCTAAAATGTCTGTTTAGGAAAATTACCTCTGGTATATTTATGGACTACTTGGAGATATATAAATTATAGATTTACAAAATTTTTTCTAGGGAACTAATCAATTGTAGATAAATACAGCTTGATCAACAATTCAAGATACAAAGTTGCTACACTAACTTTAGAGACAGTAAGTGTGTTTTATTTCATTACCTATACTTGTTTGTTTTAAAACAGCTCAGACATATGTTTGACAGAGCTTAACTCAGGCCTCATTCCAGAAATAACTGTTGAATTTAATGAATGAATGATTCCATGAATGAATTAACAAAATAGTTAACTAGTAGAGAACATTTATAAAGTCAAAAATAAGGTTCTTTTTTTAAAGATGTTATGTATTCATTCATGAGAGACACAGAGAGAAAGAAGCAGAGACACAGGCAGAGGGAGAAGCAAGCTCCATGCAGGGAGCCCGACGTGGGATTCGATCCCGGGTCTCCAGGATCATGCCCTGGGCTGAAGGCTGACACTCAACCACTGAGCCACCCAGTTGTCCCAAAAATAAGGTTCTTTATTAAAGGACTGATTTAGAACTATTTTTTAATTTAAAATGTTAATCTTGGGATGCCTGGGTGGTTCAGTGGTTGAGCATCTGCCTTCCGCCCAAGGAGTGATCCCGGGGACCCAGGATTGAGTCCCACGTCCAGCTCCCTGCATGGAGCTTGCTTCTTCTTCTTCCTGTGTCTCTGCCTCCCTCTCTCTCTCTCTCATGAATAAATAAATATCTTTTAAAAAATAAAAAATAAAATGTTTTTTTTAAAGATTTATTTATTTATTTATGATAGACAGAGAGACAGACAGAGAGAGAGAGAGAGGCAGAGACACAGGAGGAGGGAGAAGCAGGCTCCATGCAGGAAGCCCGACGTGGGACTCGATCCCGGGACTCCAGGATCGCGCCCTGGGCCAAAGGCAGGCGCTAAACCGCTGAGCCACCCAGGGATCCCCTAAAAAATAAAATGTTAATCTTTATTGTGTCAAAATCTTTCCATCTAGTGTTATCCCTTTCATCTCAGCCACTCCCAAGGCTCAATGCTCTTTCTTTAGTGACCACAGCATGTTATGATTACTTTACCACTTATTGAACTTTGTTATAATTATTTATATTTTGTGTACTCCACTAGACTGTAACTTACCTTAGCGCCAAGGTAATAGAGCACTATACCTAATATCTAGCATCGTACCACATTATAAGCATTAAAATGTTTTGAATGAATTAATGAACAAGCTCATCATGAACGGAATAAGTGATCTGGCATAGAGACCAGGAGTCCACGAAGGCTGCTCTCAGGATACAATAGTATTTCTTAAAGTGAGAAAACTTTCACCAAGCAAAGGATGCCAGGGACATGGTTGGGGTAACAATGGACATAAATATGAAAATTGGAATCTGAAAATTTCTCAGTGTGTCAATAATTTGGTATATCTAAAAACAAAATGCACGAAGAAACTGGGAACTTAGACACATCTTGCAGTCAGTGCTGTTGGTACCCTGGCCAGATCCCCCCTATTTTTTTGGTGCTTCATTGTTAAGGCTTCAATTGTGCCTCCCAAAACGATATGTTGACATCCCAGTACCTGTGAAGATGACCTTATTTGGAAATAAGGTCTTTTCAGATACAATCAGGTTAAGATGAGGCCATTAGGCTGGACCTACTACAACTCATTTCCTTTTAAAAAGAGGGGAATTTGAGCACAGATACAAAGAAAGAATGCCAAGTGACAACAGAAACACACACAGGAAGACACTGGCTGATCCCAAAAGCAATAGCAGCATCTCACTTCCAGATACCAATTTCTGTTCCAGTGATGTATTGATGTACACAACACCACCCCAAATTTAGTAAACAACCATTTAGTTATGCCCATAGAAATTAGATGTGCTGCAGAACAGAGTTTCATTATGACATCCATGCAGACCCTGATGTTTAAGAACCACATTCATGCCTTCCTACAAAGTGGCTGGGTTTCGTTATCAGGGACAGACTACTGGGCTGGGTCGTCTCACAACTTTGAAAGTTCTTTTTGGCGGTGGGTTGTCTCTACATCTATTTCTCTTTTATCCTTGGAAGACAGAATTCAATAATCAGCAAGAAAACCTGAAATCTGCATTGCTAGCAGGTAAAACATGTTCCTGTTACAAAAATGTCTGCTTTTCTTCCTATAGTTAATTTTTTGCTTAATCTCTCAAGATTATTTTATAGTTCAAAGTCACACACAGTTGTAATTAAAGTCTGATAAAACATCCATCATTCTTTAAGATTTCTGGTACCACTCATGCATAGATAGGCAAAAATACTCACAGCCGACGAGGCATTTTTTAATGTGCTAGTAAAAAAGAAAGAGAATTCTAAGGTAATATTAGCCATTTTCTTTCCTTCATTTACATTTTTTATTAGTTCTGAAATGTTCTGTGTACTATACAATATAAAATAAGCATTTTAATTCAATTGGTTAAAAGTATTGACATTGCTTAGCAAAAATCAGATTTTAGGTAATTAAATGTTGAACATCTTCCAAAACATTCTCTTCTACCTTCTGGCTGCAAAAGAATAAGCTTCAAAAAAGAAATTACCTCTGTTTTCACTGTGATGCCTAAAACCAGTATACATTTATGAATATAACGGAATTGATTTTTTAAAGTTTCACAATTTGGGAAATTTTGCTTTAGTCCATTCATGTTTTAATCACTTAATCCATCCTTTAAAAAAAATTTACTTCATACTTAAGAAAATAAATGTTTGCTTTAAGTAAACAAAATATGAGGCTAATAAATAAGATAATAAAATTTCATACTCTATTCTTCATGTTTCAGTACTAAAGCACCTGTCAGCCTATCTTATTTTCAAGTATGCAAAACACATTACAGATTTTGTCAGTAAAATCTAAGAAGGGGGCAAACAAGTTTAAGTAACATCATCCTTTTTTTCTTAGCAACTGAAAATCAATGAACTTAAAAACTAGCATTAGTCTCTTATAGATCAGTGTTCTTCAAAGAAAAACTATACACTGTTATGAAATTTTAGGCAATACTAGAAACCTTATATAAACTCCCATTTTACAACTAACTAGTTATTAGTAAATATCTAAAATTATTCTATCTTATTTAAAAAAAAATTAACTGTGGGGTGCCTGGATGGCTCAGTCGATTGCTTAAGTGTCTGTCCTTAGCTCTGGTCACAATCCCAGGCTCCTGGGATTAAGCTTCTTATTCCATAGGGCTCTTTGCTCACTGAGGAGCCAGTTTCTTTCTCTCCCACCATCCCTGCTTGTGTTCTCTCTCTCTCTCTGTCAAATAAAGAAATAAAATCTTTAAAAATAATAAATAAATTTAAAAACTTAAGAACAATTAACTTTTTATTAATGTTTGATCACTTCCTCTTTCTAAAAAGAGTTTTAGACTTAATTTTTTTCACTATTTTGTAAATTACATTTTTAAAATTCACAATATACTTATTGCTACAGGTACCAAAGTGAAGTGAAATGGAGCATTAAGCCTTCTGCCATGATCTATTTCCATGTGTCACTTATCTATATATTTCACAAGGAAAAGATTTGACTAAATCCTATATTTCATTGTGGTTACTTTTTGATGTTTAGAGATTATCCCACTATTTCCTTAAAATCACCTTGTATATTATAATCAAACTTAACAAACTATACATTATTAAAGATATGATATAGCACTTTCTTGAAAAATTGATTTAAAATTTTTGCATTTGTTTTTTCTGGCATATCCAAATTTTCCTTACATTATTTATGATCTTAACTGCCACATTAATAAAATCACATAACACTATACTGCTATTTCTAACATTGTGTACTATATACACAAATAGAATCACTAATACAAAAAAAAAGTGCTAAAATTGTAAGATTTTAGTATGGATGCCTTAAATTTGTCTTTGGGATTATGTTTGTACAGTAATATGTTTGAAAGGGATAAACATGATTTAATATTGCTAGGAACAATAACATTTTTGACAAAGTAATAAAATAGAGCATGTTTTCATGTATTTTCAAGTTGAATGTACCTTTCTAACCAATATGAAAATATTGAAACTGTTATTTAAAAATTATCATTGAATATGCTTATTTTAAATACCTAAAACAAATTGTAATCTAAGATATAATATGTAAATGATATAGTTGCACATATACCCAGGAAAGAAAACTTACCTAGAAACTTCCATGACTTCATTAAATGTACATGATATAGAAATCACCTGAATATTTTAAATTTTGTCCATAGTAGTCTGTCCTAATTTAACAAAACAAAGAATCTTCCTCTTCATGTTGTCTGAAATTATCTGTAGAAGCATCATTTCTTTTACTTAGACTTTGATTCTTGCTAACTTGCAAAGTCTTCAGAGAACATTAGCACTCCAATATAATGTCCAACTGTTTATATATTAAAAAGCTATTAAATTTAGATCTCATAAACAAACATTTTCCCAGAGACAGTGTGTTTCTTGAGTCCTGGAGAGGAACGTGCAGAAGAGAAGAGTCATGATGTGGTAGAACAGGAGTAGAGCTCAGAAACTGAAAGACTGGTGCACCTAGGTTGCTCAGTCAATTAATCCTCTGCCTTTGGCTCAGGTCATGATCCTGGAGTCCCAGGATGGAGCCCAAGTCAGGCTTCCTGCTTAGTGGGGAGTTTGCTTCTCATTTCCCTCTGCCCCTCCCACCCCAGCTCATGTTCTCTCTTTCTTGCTCGCACTCTCTCAAATAAATAAATAAAACCTTAAAACAATTGAAAGATTAAGGGCACTATTTTTTAACCTAAGAGTTGTGTTTGATGTGGGTACTGTGCTCATACACACCCGCGTGTGACTTTGAAATTAGAGGATAGAAAATCAAGTATAAAGTTTTTAACTTTCAAAAACTTTCTTAGAGTAGTGCAGAGGGAATGTTTTCCTTTCATCCTTCCACTTGGACTCAGAGAGAAATAACTAGCTAATGTCTGCCCTGAGATACCCACTTAAAACAGTCAGCACTGTAATACCTGCGGCTCTGTGTGCATGGTGAGGAAAAGAGTATTTTGCCATATGTCTAGACCCTTCCTGTTTCTACACATTTAAAACATTCGATTTTTTTTTCTTTCCACCCTACTGCCTTAAATGCTGAGTCCCTTGAAAAAAGAGAAAAAGAAGTTCAAAGACAATTCTCAGATTCCGGACTGGGATGACCAGAAAATGGAAATGGCATCAATGAAAAGACAATTAGGAGGAAGAGTAGATTTGTGGTGCAGGATGGAATTGCATCAGCATAACATATTCCCTTTTATACAGACTGCCTGGGGTGCTATTACGACTCCGTAGGGGAGCTTATTAAAACTCTTCAATGATGGCAGCATTGACAGAAGGGTTAATTAAGTACAGAAGGTGGAGGGCATTGCTTTCAAAAAGATGACCAGTTCAGCATCTAAGAGGGAAAGGAATGAGAACTTTTTCTCCTATTATCATTATCAAATCACCCTGTCAAACCTTTTTAGTTTTTATGATTCAAACTTTGGGATCTAGCATATTATTTCCCTGATATATTTTAATTTGGCATAATTTGCATCCTTAATCTTTACTGTTTCTGTCATCTTTCCTGGAATTACAAATTATTTGATGTTGCAATGTGATTTTAACGTTGTATCTGTATATTTTTGCCAAATTCCCATGGTTCACATGAGAAAGAGAAAGGGAGGAAGGGAAAAAACTTGTCCAGAACAAAATTGTTTATATGTTATCATTTGTTATCTTGCCTGTTGATCTAACCACTCTCTTTAATCCCTTGCTGCTTCCAGCCATCAACTCCACCTCAACCTTTCCTAGGTAATCTTGCCTTCTAGAAAGGTTTTGGATTGTGAATTTAAGTCAAATTCTTACTTCTGTTTTTGATGTGTATCTAAACCTTTGTTTCTAATTTTAGAATGAAAGATTTTACTTTCCTTTTGAGAATGATAGGAAAGTACTGGGATTTCTTTATTCCCCTGTAGTCAGGTTTGTCTACTTCCCCAATATATGCACAAGACTGCTCTGAGAAGTGGATGTAATTCACATCAGTAATTTTACTTCACATAGTAAAAACCTGTGTCCTGGGAAAATAACTTTTAATTCATCACCTGTTTTTTTATTAACCATGAATTACCTTTAGGTCTATCCTCTCCCGCCATTTCCTTCCTTCAGGATAGGATTTCTACAGCAGGAATGCAAAAAGAAAAAGGGGGAAAAACCCTTCAATTTCAGCTTTTGAGTTTCTGTAAAGACTTTGGAAAATACCAAGTAGCACAATAGGTTGAATAATAGGGATTTGGATCTTGCATTCCTGAATACTGACTGTCAAAAGCCATCTTAATGCTGATAGCTCTGGGATAAGAATACAAAATTCAGACTTGTTCAGCAATGACTTCGACAAAGTTTCCCAAGTTTACAATAACCTATACATCTACAAATAATCTACAAATAATACAGAACATAGTAATAATAACCTACACTTCAATAGTCTCCTACTCAAGGTTTCTTGCATGATTCAGATTATTTTCCTCGCAATAAATGAACAATATTCTGATTTCCTCATTTGGTAAGAGAAGTGTTTTTTGTCGCATTTTAAGTTTATATTCTCTTTTTTTTAATATTTTATTTATTTATTCATGAGAGACACCGAGAGAGAGGCAGAGACACAGGAAGAGGGAAGAGAAGCAGGCATCATGCAGAGAGCCCGATGAGGGGATTCAATCCTGGGACTCCGGGATCACACCCTGAGCCAAAGGCAGATGCTCAACCGCTGAGCCACCCAGGTGTCTCTATATTCTCTTTTTAACAATTATGTTATTTACCTTTAATAAACTGTAGTTAATATTTTTAATACAATGCTTTTGTTTATCTTTGTTAATCAAAAAGTGCATGAGGTAGCAGTACAGAGCTCCGTAGCTCTTGTAGGACAGTGAGAAAACTAGGAAACTTTCAGAGATAGAACACCTAGGGTTTTTCCTTCAAAGGATGGTCTTCCTCATGGCACCAGTCTAGAAAGAAGTTCCTTCTGAGTCAAATGATAATAGAATTTCCTGAGGAACTGATTGAAAAGCTGGGAAATGTCTGATCCAAAAGGCCAGGAGGGTAGGAGTGCCGTGATGGCCTGGGTGGCTTGAGAAGGTATCTTTGAGACATATAAACACAGATTTTGCAACCTTAATACAAAAGCTGATGATACAAACAGAGAAAGTGCAGTAGGTATGAGGAAGGTAGGTGATCCCACAGAGGGAAAAGTAGCAGCACAGACAGTGGTATGCAAGTAATAGTAACAGCTGCTATGTGTCAAGCATTGCCACTTGCCAGAGATAGTGCTAAGCACACATGCTTATTTAATTAAAAACTAATTGTCTATTTTAAAGGTAGAACTAAGGATAGGTTCATTACCTTCTAAATGAGTGGCTATCTAAGAACACAGATTCACAAGATAGGAATAAAACAAAAGCAAGGTTTAATATTACTTCCCATCTGCCCTCGATGCAGTGTGGAACAGAGGGGAGGATCAATGGAAGCATATAAATGTTCAACACTCCAGGCAGCGGATAGCATACACTGATGACAGAAAAGGGAGTGGGCACTCTGCCAACAGACTGCAGAGCGGACTAAGGCAGTTGGGCTTTTCCTTGTTGAGAAGGGTGAGTCATTGCAGTTCTCCAGATGGATCTCAGCAAGTGCAGAAGGACTGGCTCAGACCACGTGTATGTTCTTTTGACTCATGGTGCTGTGAGGAGATGGCCACAGGGCAGTGGTTTTCAACCCAGAACAAAGTTTGCCAGCAGAGAGGACTTTTGATAACATCTGGAGACAGATTTGGTTGTCACAACTTGGAAGCTGAAGTGTTACTAGCATCTGGTGGGTAGATGCCAGAAATGTAGCTAAGCATCCTATAATTCGCAGGACATTATCCTCAGCAAAGAATTATCTAGGCCATAATGGTCCCCTGTTGAAAAACTTTGCAGTAGAGCCAACTTATGTAGGACTGAGTGCAGCTTTGGCTTTAATTAAGAATATCTAGGCATCAAAGGTTAGGGCACTTAGGGGCAATTAACAAGCCAATCCCCTTAAAGTATTATTTCATTGCTAAAAGTAAATTATGGATGCTTGAAACGTTCTATATCTTAATTGTGGCATTGGTTAGCAAGTATATACAGTTGTCAAATTCATTGAACAGTCTACTCAAAATAGACGTGTTTTGTTGCACATTACTAATGTCTTAATGAAGTGGATTTTAAAAACCAAATCATAATCTCACACTCAAAACATAATATTTGTATTTATGCTGAAATTGCCACATAATTTGTTCATTGTTGGGGATCCCTGGGTGGCTCAGCAGTTCAGTGCCTGCCTTTGGCCCAGGGCATGATCCTGGAGTCCCGGGATTGAGTCTCGCATCAGGCTCCCTGCATGAAGCCTGCTTCTCCCTCTGCCTGCCTATCTCAGTCTCTCTCTCTCTCTCTCTCTCATGAGTAAATAAATAAAATCTTAAAAAAAATAATTTGTTCAGGGCAGCCCCGGTGGCTCAGTGGTTTAGTGCCGGTCCAGGGTGTGATCCTGGAGTTCCAGGATCGAGTCCCATGTCGGGCTCCCTGCATGGAGCCTGTTTCTCCCTCTGCCTCTCTCTCTCTCTGTCTCTCATGAATAAATAAATAAAATTTAAAAAAATAATAAAAATTTGTTCATTGTTTTCGGCAAACATTTCGAGTGTCTCCATGGAGGATTCTTAGGATAGATACATAAGTGATAAGTAAAAAAACAAAACTTTGCTGCCCTCAGAGAGCTAACATTCTAGTAGAGCATCACACTTCTTTGTATTTCGGATCTACATACTTCAGACCATCGAGAAAGACAGAAAGTTAATTAAAAAGTGATATATGGAGAGTCACAGGAAATTTGCTAATATAACATTTTGAAGCAGCAAATATTTCAATTAACCCTTCTTGTAACCCCATAGAGTAGGTAACATTATTGCCCCATTTGAAAGATGAGAAAAGGTCATGCAACTAATTAAAGCTAGATAATTAGGATATATTGTGGATTTGAATCCATGTCAGTTTGGTTCCAGGTTATAATATATTGCTTGGAGTGTGCAACTCTGGGTAAATGTGCACGAACGAGAAATTATAGAACAATTATGACAATTTACAACCACTTTAGCAAAGTTCCAAAAAGTATATAAAACCCTTGGAAATTGAATTCCTATAGAGGCACTCTATAAGATTTCAACAAGAAACTGGGTCTCTGTAGAGGAGATGTTATGTGTTCAACTAGACCATTTCCCTTTTCCTCTAGGACACACAGAACTCTCAACTCTTCAGACCCCCTGCATCTGGATGGTAGCACATGATTGATTCAGATAATAGAATTTGGGCACAAGGGGATCCCTGGGTGGCTCAGCGGTTTAGCGCCTGCCTTTGGCCCAGGGTGTGATCCTGGAGTACCGGGATCGAGTCCCGCATCGGGCTCCCGGCATGGAGTCTGCTTCTCCCTCCTCCTGTGTCTCTGCCTCTCTCTCTATGTCTATCATGAATAAATAAATAAATCTTTAAATAAAAAAAAAAAAAAAGAATTTGGGTACAAGCAGTGTATGCCACCTACTGACCTGGTCCATGAACAACCCTGTGTGAGCCTCTACTTTCTCTTTCTTAGCATCGTGGCAGGCAGAGTCAATCCAGAGGATTGAGTGGAGCACAGAGGATGATGACACTTGAGTATACCATGTGGAAGATCACGTGCTGAACATCTCATTCAGACTGTGACATAGTAAGAAAAAAAATCTTCATTGTATTAAGCCATTAACATTTTGGGATCATTTGTTATGTTAGCTAGCTTTAATTACCTTATCTAGCCCAGGCTCCATGAAGCAAAGAAGAGTAAAACTGATAAAGTAAGTAATACTACAACAATTTGCTATGTGAAAAAAAATTATGATTTATTAGTTTATTTACATGCTGATATTGTTCCAGAAAACATTTGAGGTATAGAACAAAGACATATATAACAAGATAGAATAAATTTAAAATTGGAGAGGAAAGTGAAACAAGGGTAAATAAATTTAGAAAAGAAGATGGAGCTAGGAGTGAAGTAAAAAAAAATAGATCCATCGTCTCCACTAAAGGTGGGTCACATAATGGGCTATAAGCATCCTAGGAACCAGTATAAGGAGAAAATTACAGTGAAGTCTGTTATTCACGGTACTCATAAGACAAAAGCAAATCAGCTATCCAGGAGAAGCATGTTTATTTGAGTTCTAAGACCAGGAAAAAATTTGTCCTATGGGTCCTCATAAAAATGATGATGTGAAATATATTGAAACACATCCTCAGAGGAACAAATATCTCCACAGTAAACCCAGCAATGAGATTCATAAGTCTGATATTTATAAAATCCCTTAGTACAAAGTGGTGAGAAGATACTGAGCACAATTCACATTCAATGATACAGTTTTAGAACGCTGCTCAAAGAGAACTGGAAATTAAGCCTAACCTACTTTGTGTAATAATTTTATAATTAGTTTAAATGTTTAAAATAACTGTTTCGTGAGTTCAGTAATAATTTACTCAAACTGCATAGATATTCTCAAGAAATGCACATTTTTCTTAATGGTAAGTTCAAACTAAAAAGCCAAATACAAAAATTGTTATAGCGTAAACAGACATCTTGATGGGTTGTATTAACTGTAGAGTTACCAGCCCATTGTCTAAAGGAACAGAGTGCCTTTGATCTGATTCCTGCAATCTCACCCGAATGGTCAAAATATAGCAGCAGCTTATATGCTATTGATCAGCAGTAATGGACGTGGTAAGAAATCAAGATTTCCAGAAGATCCTTACTTGCACAATTTTTTACAATCATCACATGTAATGCAACATGGTTGGTTCTATTGTCACATATCTCCTCTGTTTTTCTTCTGCTCTAAGAAAAAAGGACTTCTTTTCAGAATGATGCATCAGATTGGTTTTTGGTGCGCCTGGGAGGCTCACTGGTTGAGCATCCACCTTTGGTTCAGGTCATGATCCCAGGGTCCTGGGATCGAGTCCCACATCGGGCTCCCTGCATGGAGCCTGCTTCTCCCTCTGCCTGTGTCTCTGCCTCTTTCTCTGTGTCTCTCATAAATAAATAAATAAAATCTTTTTTAAAAATTGGTTTTCAAAATCCCCTGCCTCATTTAAATTATGTTTGCCTTGGAACCCCTGGGTAGCTCAGCAGTTGAGCATCTGCCTTTGGCTCAGGGTGTGATCCTGAGGTCTGGGATCCCCGAGGTCTGGGATCGAATTCCACATTGGGCTGTTGTGTGAGAGCCTGCTTCTCCCTCTGCCCACGTCTCTGCCTCTCCCTGTGTGTCCCTCATGAATAAATAAATAAAATCTTTAAAATAAATAAATAAAATAAATTATGCTGCCCTAAAATAAGTTAATAAAACTATTTAACCACTTAGTATCCCAGTTATGGAAACAACCAAGAGATACCATAGGGCATTTAAAGAAACCCGTTCAAAGCAATGATAACAAGTTCCATTTCAGGTTAAGTCAGGATGGACATGGAACATAGATGTAACTAGAATCAGTGATTTTTAAATTGAGAAATGTTAGTTTTGTATTTATTTTGTAAAAATGTACCTACCTATACTTGGCGATTCTTAGTGACAAATAATTATATTACTGTTGCAGGGTTGCAGGGTTCTTGTCTCATGGAGTGGAAGAATGAATCTCGCCAACAAAAGGATGAAGTGAAACTTTATCAAGTAAAGGTGAGAATAGAAAGGAAAGAAAAGGAGTGCTTTGGAGTGAGAGGTGTCTCAAATGGGTTGCCATTAAGGGCTTTTTATGGTCAGTCTTTTATAGAAAACTGACCAGGGAACTTGATAAATATCTTGTCCATATCATTGAAGTCAAAGTAGATTTGTAAATATTATGAAAATATCTCATCTATATTTAGAACAAGGTGTATTTATTATGTGCCCTTGTCTCTGGTTAATATCTTATCTATAACATTTCTCCACATCTGGGATTTCTGTGAGCCTGGTTATATCACCCCCTGCGTGACCCTAGTCACATCACCCACTATCTAGCCTCAGGTTTCCCTTACTCGGCATGAGTGAATCTATAAAAAAAAAAAAAAAAAAGAAATTGTTTTTAAACCTACAATAAAATTGGAATAAGAAATGTGAAATGCTTTTAAGAAAAAATGGTATTCAAAAGTAATGAAACAAAAGGAGGAGAGGAGGAGTAAACATACAGCTTGATGAAGTTAGCATTTTTTTAGCAGAACTTTTTCATCCAGTTGGCCATCAGTCAATCATTCGGAAGGCTAGGAGAATATTTTCCAATCCTAATTGCCACAGTGGTATTACATTTTGTCTTTTCCTAAAACCAGGTACCCCACCCCCACCCCCCGCCTGCCACAAGCGTAAAATTTCAAATAAAAGCTAACACAGAGTCCTGACTTTAATTCTGCAGTAGGAGAAATTCTAAAAACCTAAAACCAAAAAGAACATATTAACTTGAGTTTTTCAGTGTAGGACAGAAACATAATTTCTTCACTAAACAATCTATTTGTAAATAAACTCTAACCTAGTTCTTAAAATCCTATATAGTAGCTGTTGAGAGAAGTGACAAATATTGTACTTTAATTTTTAGAAATACTGTTCTATATAATGTAATTTCAGTCTCCAAAGACTCCTGAGTCTAGAAAGTACACTGCTCACTCTATGATATACACTCTACTCACTACTTAAAATAATTGGATTTTATTTTTAAAATATGACTTTGGAGTAGGCCTCGTGTCCCTAAAGATGTTTTCTATTTTGTACCAATATGTGAAATGTCTCATTTCTCTTGAAATTCATTTTATACCAAAAAGAGTATCATACTGAATCAAAAATTTCTCTAGGTTGATTCACATCTTTCTTGCCAACTATTTTTTTTTTTCAAATGTAAAAGCTAGAGATTTATTGTTATTTTGTGATTAATAAATTGTCAAATTGGTTATGACACTATCCCACACTGTATACCACCATTCGCCAGTACAGAAGTTTTTTAAACCAGATTGAGGCATACGGCAGAGAGTGCAAAGACACATGAATACCATCCTTAACAACCTCCTCTAGTCATGCCTCCACCTTGATCATCACTCATCTTGCCAACTATTTTGACTAGATTTAGATTGTTAGGCTACATGTATAAGAAACTACGTGTGATACCAGTTGCAGATTTATACTCCTGTATAACAAACGGTCCCAAAACTTAGCAGCTTAAAACAATCATTTATTATCTTTGCTTATAGTTCTGAAGGCTGATGAGTTCATCTCGGTAATTCTTATTTAATGTAACTCATAAAACTGTAGGCAAATAATGGCCATGGCTGGAATCACCTGGAGGCTTCTTTACTCATATATCCAGTTCCAGGTGCGGGGGCGGGGAGGATGGCAAGAAGAGCTAGAGGCTGATCTGGCCTATTTTTTCCCCTTATCTTACCCACCTTTCCCCCACGTGGCTTCTCTAAATGGTTATCTTGGGCTCCCTATTGTCCTGGTACTCTTGGGGTAGTCAGACTTCTTACTTGGTGGCTGACTTTTCTTAAGAAAACATTCCAAGTTGCCTGATTGGAAACTGCAAGGCTTTTGATAAGCCACCTTCAGAAGTCTCAGAAGTTTACTGTGTTGCATTCTATTGGTCAAGCAGGTCACTAAGGTCAAGAGGAGGGGACTTAGATCCCACCTCTCAAAGGGAAGAGTTACAAAGAAATTGTGGCCATCTTTATCACAATTCCTATTCAAAAATGGAAGACTGCCAAATTTCTTTAAACTTTTCCTTCATTCTACAGCAAATTTTAAGAGATTGAGATTAGCCTAAAACCCCTAAACTCAGGGTATGTTAGTTAATTAATTTCTTACTAGTTAGCAATTAAGAAAAACAATATGGAAACCGGTAAGAAATTTTCCCTAGTTCTCAGTTTGACTTTTTTTGACAAAAACACTTTAAAATAATTATCAAGAATGTGTTCTGTGGGTGGTATCTAGCCATTAATAAAATGGTGAATAATCATAGAAATAATAAGAGATCTCAGCAACTTTCTTTTTTCTTTTTCTTTTTTTAGCATGAAGGCCAACTCAGGGCCCCATCCCTGGACCGTGAGATCCTAACCTGAGGCCAAGTCAAATGTGTAAGGGACTGAGCCATCCAGATGCCCTTCTCAGCAACTTTCAATTCCATTCCAATTTACCCTCTAAGTTGTCAGGAGCATCAAAAAGCTGCAGAGTGCATTTCTGAGGCTATTTAGCATTCCCCCAAATTATGCCAGCTGCTACATCACCATCATGTGGAACCGCTCTGCTTCCCAGACTCTAGGTAGCATTGACTGGGGCCACTCACTAATGTTCAGCTGGCGGCTAGACTGAGCTGGGGGGTCCAAGGTAGCTTCACTCACATGCCTGACACCTACCCTGACCCCCACCTCCTTTGGTGGACTCCTGGGGACTCTTCAGGAAGCATCTCCAGCAGAGGAGTCAAACTTCTTACATGGATACTCAGGGTTCCAAGGGCAAGTATTCCCAAAGACAGGAAAGGGACCTGCCAGTATAAGATCGGGGCAGGAGACTAACACGGCATCACTTACAACAAATTCTCTTGGTCAAAATAGAGAGTCCACCTGCATTTGAGGAGAGAAGGCATAGACTCTGTATCTGGATAAAAGGATTTGCAACTATCTTTAATTTGTCGTAGGGCCCATAAGAAGGCAGGCAGTTCTGAAGCCACATGCCAGACTCTATCCTGGGATTCACTTTGGAGTTTGCTGGAAGCCAGTTACACACAGGAGCCTCAAATGATGTGAATTAGAAGTTACAATGAACCAAACACACAGGGGATATTACTTGCATTAGACTGCAAAGGACGATCCAGAAATGCTCGAAGTGAAAATGTTTCCCCGATTATAGTTAAATCAAAATCCTTTAATACATACGAGCCCTGAGGGGGACATTTAGAGAAACTTGAGGTCCTGTAGTCTCTATTAGGAGTGGATTGGAGTTTGCTCCGCCCTGTGTCTCCTGTTCCACTCAGTGACCCTGTTTTCAGGACTCCTCCCCTCCGCCCCGCCCCTGAGCTCAGTGTTGAGGCGTCCTCGGGCGCCTGCACCTCGGGGCGCTGGCCGAGCGCGGCCCGGCAGGTGCCCCCCGCAGAGCTAGGGTAGCCGATCTAGTCATACAAAGGATCACCACACTAGTAGAGCTTGGAAAGGTTTATTTTTGTATCTCATAAACTCAGCGAAACTGCGTCCCTAAATTCAGTAAAATCGCTCAGGTGTGAATCCATCGCGGTAGGCTCTCCGGGCCGCCCCCTCCCGCGCCCGGGCTCGTCCCTCGGGGACCCGGCTCCCGCGTCGGACTACATGTCCCATAATCCTTCAGAGCCGACGCGGCGGTGCGCTCTCTGGACTACGACTCCCACAATCCTCGGACACCGCCCTCAGGTCTCTTTCTCTGCGGTCGCTCCCCGCTTCCCATCTTCCCCGTTCGGCCCCGGCGCGCCGAGGAGCAAGGTCGCGGAGGGGAGCGCGCGGGGTGTTGCCGTTCCTGCCGTCTCGGGGCCCGCGGCTCTCGCAGGACCTTCAGCGGCGCTATGTTGGGACAGAGCATCCGGAGGTTCACGACCTCTGTGGTCCGTAGGAGCCACTATGAGGAGGGCCCCGGGAAGGTTAGTGCGTAGGGCCCCCCGCCGCCGCCTCGTTGGGGGAGGGGACCTGGGAAGCCGGAAATGGGAGCGCGGCGGTGGAGCGGGGGAAGGGGGCCGGCAGGAGCGGGAGCCGTAGGCCGCCACCTCGCCCCGGCGCGCCCCTGCGCTCCCCCCCGCTCCCCTGCGCTCCCCCCCGCTCCCCTGCGTTCCCCCCGTTCTCCCCCACCCCCGCGCTCCCCTCTCCGCTCCCCAGCCCCCCCCCCCCCCGCGGCCTCCAGGACCTGCAGGGCCCCTGGGCCCAAGGCTGCAGGTGTTGGCGGCTTACTGCTGAGCTGGAGGTCATCGGAGTGAAGGTCGCTGGCGACGCATGAGGACGTGAGGCCTGTGGTTGTGGGTCGAGCCTGATTAGAACTCTTACCCCTCTTTAGTTGGGGTTGGGCTCGGCTCAGGTGGGGATAGATTCGGTTGGAGGGGCGCGCGTGGTAGGGCTCGGCGGTGGAAAAGGCGGACCTCGCGATGAGTTGCCCTTGCCGCGTGCCCTCCGCAGGTGGCTGATGGCTCACATCGTAAACCACGACGCCGCCTTCCATTTAGAAAACAGCTCCCCTGGAGAATAGTTTTTCGATCTTCTAAAATGAAAACTTGGCGCCGTGTTAGCCTGACCTGGAGCCCTGCCTAGAGCTCAGTAAAGCCTTTTTTTTTTTTTTTTTTTTTTTACCGCATAGTGTTCGGTGGGATTAAGATCATATGTAAAACGTAATAATGTCCTAAAAGGAGGTATGGTGTACGGCGTCCGTAACCCGAGGCTGTAAGAATGAAATTACTATCTCCTGTGTACTCACCCGGTGGTTTGAAATTTCATTTTTGTTGCTCTCTCTTTTTTCCCCAACAGAATTTGCCATTTTCAGTGGAAAACAAGTGGAGGCTACTACTTATGATGACATTGTATTTTGGATCTGGATTTGCTGCACCTTTTTTTATAGTAAGACACCAACTGCTTAAGAAATAAGGATGTTTTAATTGATCCACTAAACAGGTAATCCATGGATCCCTAACCTTCCCAAAGTCCTGCTTTCCCTTCTATTTCTTTCTTCCTCCCCTCCCCCCACCCACAGTTACACAAACAGTGTGCAAGGCTGATTCCTGAAGTTAGTGTAGATGTGGCATTGCTGGGGACATTTTGATGAAGCTAAAAACAAATATTCCTTTGTTTAAAAAAACAATTTTTATTGGATGCTATTGTTTGTCAGGCGTATTTTACATTAACGATCTCTTGGTGTTACGGAGCAAGCCTGTGAGTGAGATGGGTGACTTAACCTAATCTAAGACACAAAGATGTTAAGTATTAAGTAGCCCATAGCTGGTGGTCGTGGACCAGGATTTTTACCTAGTCTTGTTCCAGAGTTCACGCTCCCAACCAGGTAGGGTTCTGGTTAGATTATCCTTTTTTTTTTTTTCTTAAGATTTTATTTACTCGTGAGAGACACAGAGAGAGGCAGAGACACAGGCAGAGGGAGAAGCAGGCTCCATGCAGGGAGCCAGATGTGGGACTCTGTCCCCAGACCCGGATCACGCCCTGGGCCGAAGGCAGACACTCAACTGCCGAGAGCCCACCAGGCGTTCCCTGGTTAGATTATCTTCAGGGCAATCGGTGTCGGTATATGCCCAAACCAATCTTGTGTGTGGGGTTAGCAGATACTTCGTGTGAGAAGAAAAGATTTATTTAGCTTAATTGTAATCAGAATTTTCCTCAAAGCAACATCATGGGAGGCTCTGTGGGCTGGTATGAATTAATTCCAAAAATACTGTAAGAAAAGGCTTTTATTTGTCTTAATTCATAAGGGAAAGGATTTATCCAGGTGACCCATAATGGAAAGATTTTGGTGCATATGATGAAGCAAATCAGTATGAATAAAGTCATGATACTGTAAACGCTTTCTGATGTACCAGTCATAAACTGATAGACGATATGTTGATGAACTAAATGATCTCTTTTTAATGAATGAGACATTTTAAATGTCAATAACTTACTATTTTTATTTGCAGATGTGAAAAGGAACATTTTAAGAGGTGCAGTCTCTGAAAAATGGATCAAACTCTTGAATTCAACATACTCAACATGTTTGTAAATAAACTTATGGCATGAATCTTTAATGCCTCTTCGCTGAAACATGGAATGTAATGATTGTGCTTTTTTATTTGGGAAATATTCAGGATTAGTTTGTTTGGTCAGAATATGTGTGTGATTGTGCCTGTTTCTTGTTTTTAGATTTGAGGTTTTTGACTTTTGATTACTAGGTCAGGACCTTGTTGGTAATCTATGTTATTAAAAAGGCAAACTTTGTTGTCACATAGTAATCTTTTAGTTGAAAAAGAAGTGTACTTTTATTTGCCTTTACTAAATAAGCAGTAAAATTGGTTTTCTTCATGAGTGACATTTAGTCATGAGGGAAAGCACTAGTGTATACAGACTGAAGCCCCAAGAGTTCTCCAGACCTGTGATCTAAAACTAAAATTTTCCCATGATAAAATTTCCTATTGACCAATGCTAGTTGTTTTTAGACTAAGTAAAAAGTAGAATACTTGAAATGTAATAGCTTGTAAAACCATATGGAAATATTCCAAGTTTATTCTGGAATTTTAGTAGAAATGGACTAAAAGATGGCTCTGATTAGTAATTTATATCAGTAAATCAATTTATGTTGATAGTGAAATGCTACTAGCTAAATAAAATGTAGTGACTTAGTTCCTAGGGCTTTGTATTGGGGCAGGAAAACAGTTTTTAAATGTTTAATCCTCGTTTAGTTACTTTTGGAATACCACACTGATGTTAGAAAAATGCCGTAAAGCAGAGATTGTAAACTGGTGCTCCATTTGAGCTCTAGACTTTTTGGTTGAATAGGGGTGCTGTACTTTTTAAACCATTATTTAAAAACGAGAATAGTTGGAAGAAAGTCTCTTTGGGTTCTTGAAAAATTGCTCTGAGTGGTTCTACATCCTTTCATAGAACAAAACCGCTGCCTAAATTAGTCCTGACAACATGAGATTATCTGTGTACCCCTAATGTTAAACTACTCATTTGGCGGAACCTTAAAAAACTTTATGGTTTGACTGGGCCTATCATCACGATCTCCAATAATCCTGCAATAGTTACTTAAATATGGATATAATTAAATCTTTAGGACTGCCCAACTTATTCCCTGTACTTGAATATCATTGTTTTTTTTTATTATTGCTGAATCAGATGTCATCTGTGTTTATGGAACATTAAGGCTTTCTGCCTTTGGGAAGGTAAAAATGAGTTCAAAGACCATAAAATGATTCCAAATTCTTGGTTCAAATCTCTACTGTTAAGTTACAAATTTAGCTGTCATTCTTTACTTGAGGGAAATTGGAATACAACCTATCTTGTAGTGTTTGGGGATTTGGTAAGCTATATAAAAACATTTTAGTTTCTGGCAAGTTCTAAAAGATTTATTTTTTTTAATGTAAAATACATCACAAATCAAATGTTACTGTTACTTACCAGCAAGGTCTATCTAGCAAACATCTAATACATTAAATTGTTTTCCTCAGTGTTTGAGATTTACATGAATGAGGGGGGGAAAATCTCCCTTGCCTGTCCTGGGAGAGGAGCACAGATTGTCCCAACATAAAAAGGCTTCAGTAACCTGGGTCGTAGTCCATAAGTATGTTGAGAGGTAGAGGCCAGAGAAACAACCAGTCAAGTATGTATAGAAGATTTATTGTAAGGAATTAGCTCACGTATATCATGGAGGTGTGAGAGGTCCAAAATCGGATGCGGGTAGTGCTGAAGGCTGGAGACCTAGGAAGAGTTGCTATTCCAATCCAAAGCTGTCTGTTGACAAGAATTTACTCTTCTGGAAGCACCTGAGTGCCTCAGTAGAGTATGCTACTCCATCTTGGGATCCTAAGTTTGAGCCCCACATTGGGAGTAGAGTTAAAATAAAATCTTAAAGTCCTTATAGGCATGTGGATGGCTCAGTCAGTTAAGCATTTGCCTTTGGCTCAGGTCATGATCTCAGGGTCCTGATCTAGCCCTGTGTTGGGCTCCCTGCTTAGCAGGTAGCCTGCTTTTCCCTCTTCCTCTGCCCCACTCCCCCATTCATTCGTTTTCTCTCTCTCTCTCTCTCTCTCTCAAATCTTCCAGGGAGTTTGGTGTTTGTTTTTTGAGTTTGGTGTTTCTATTAAGGTCTTCAGCTGATTGCATGAGGCTAACTCACATTTTGGAGAAGAATCAGCTTTAGAAACTCAGTTTAAATGTTAATTTCTCCAAAAAAAAACAAAACACTTCACAAAAATTTGACCAAATAATCTGGACTCATGGCTCAGTCAGGCTGACATTAAATTTTAACCATGCCAATTTCATATAAGCATGTGACTTAACGCAGTGTAATATTTAAAATGTTGGAGTTTTAAAAACCACAAAATTCTTGTAAAAATCCAGATTCTTTTGGAAAACCCACTGGACAGACCCACACATTCCTGTATGAAATTGAGCTAGGGCAAATAAAGTACCTCACACACATGCTTCCTCAACTCCAGGATACCTGAATAGGGATTTAGGCTGGGGACTAGAACCGAGGATTTGTTTTGAAGGAAAACCGCTACTGCTTCCATAGTTAAGCTTTGGCCACCCTGAAGGAAAAAAAAAAATCCGTATTTTGCTACAGAGGCAGAACAAAATAGTTAATGGTTTCAAGAGTAAGGTTTGCTTGGATTCCAAGCCAATCTTTGGTCACATATTGTCAAGAGACTGCCTGAGTTCCTGTTCTATCAAGAGTATCTAGTTGTGAAGGTTAAAAGTGGAAGTAGGTCTAATCGAGGCAAATTTCTTTAGATTCCTGCTGTAGAGTACTAATGAAAAACAAGTGAGGTGGAGGAAATAAAGTGGACATGGTTGGAACTGCGAGTTGATCCCAAAACCGTTCTGCAGTTGCTGGCAGGTGTTTGCAGTTACTCCAGCTGCACTTCTAAACAGCTGTCTAGCAGGTACTTCAACCTTAACCATGTGCAAAAATGTGTGGATGCGTATTGTAAGCTGTCACCATCAGTAAAATTCCAGCTTCTTAGCATGTATTTAGTCATTTCCCTACAGTTTCAGCCTCCCCCCTCAACATACAGCTCCATTTTTATTACCACCTCCGCGTCTTTGTACAGGTGCCACATTTTCAGTAAAGCTCTCCTGCTGATTCCCCCCTTTAGCCCAAACATATTACACAAAGGTCTCCCGATACCTTGTAAACAGCTTTATAATGACCTCAGCATGTACTGTAATTACTGACTTCCTTCCCTATCTCATACCAGCATAAGATCTTTCCGAGACCAGGGAGACCATTACTTATTCATGTGCCCTGCATGTATAATTTAGTGAGTGGTCAATGGACATTTATTGAATGGAAGCCAGGAATGATAAAACTACTTGAAAAGAGCAAAGCCCCGGCCTAATCTACACATCAAAACGGTGTATCTCTCAATGTTTTCTAGATAGTAATAAATTTCGCCCAAATAACTTGCTGAGGGTCAGCCCAGGTGGCTCAGGGGTTTACCTTCAGCCCAGGGTGTGGTCCTGGGGACATGGGATCGAGTCCCACGTCGGGCTCCCTGCATGGAGCCTGCTTCCCTGCCTGTGTCTCATGAATAAATAAAATCTTAAAAAAAGAAACCTTGCTGAGTTAGTTTCTCTAAATATATTTTGCAGTAATCCAATTTTGTAGACTAAATGAGAGGAGTTTGCACCAAAATGTAACTGAACAATGTTGCTACCCACACTAAGCAGTCCAAGATGGACTAAGCAGTGTGGACAGTGTATCTAAGACAAACTGATGAAAATAAGTGTGTGTTGACTTACATTCTAACTATGGATCTTGTTTCAGGCTAGCATTTTGAGAAGCACGTACTTAAAGAATTAGATGTATGGTTTTATCTAATGCTTGAAATAGATCTCAGTAGATTTAAGGTCCTAAATGTTACTCAGCCTGTTGTTCCTAAGTTCACTCTTTGTCACGGGATGGCTGCCATAGTTCCAGGCATCCTGTACAGATTTGACAATTTCCAGCAAGAAGAGTTGCAGTTTCAAGTTTTTTTTTTTTTTTTTTTTTTTTTTTTAAACAGGCTCCATGCACCAGGAGCCCTATGTGGGATTCGATCCCGGGTCTCCGGGATCGCGCCCTGGGCCAAAGGCAGGCGCCAAACCGTTGCGCCACCCAGGGATCCCTCAAGTTATTTTTAAGAGTGGAGAAAGATTGCTTAGAAATCCACCACTCAGTGGGCACAGGAGTCATGTATTCATTCCTAAATACACTAGCAAGGGGAATGGCTGGCACCATAGTTGTTAGTTTCCATGATTTATACTCTGCTATGTCAAAACGTTTATTAAAAAAAATTATCCATTATGAAGTAATGATTTTATTTTCCTAGCTTTTGAAATATTACAGTTTAGAAGGAAGGTAGCCGCTTTCTATATATTTAACAATACAATGAAGATTTTCTAGTTAACATATAATTCAAATAATAGTTGAGTTGGGACAGACTTGAACTCCTATTTGAATATGTGTACGAGCTGTTTTGGTCTTTCCCTAATCTAGTAGAGTAGTCATTAGGGTTTTTCACAACCGTGCCAGTTCTGTGTGCACGGCAGGATTGAACTCTGTCTCCTTTGCTTTGACAAATGAAAATAAGAGCAGAAGTGATCTGTTACTCCTTCCTAGAAGCTTAAAAACATTGTACAGTTCAAGTTCCCTTCCTCATGCTGCAGGGATAGAGCCTCCATCAGCTTGGCTTCCTGAGACTAGTGAGTACAGCCATTTGTTAAATATATAGAATGAGCAAGAAACTTGCATTGTTTTAATCGTCTGGGGTTAGGATTGTTACTGCAGCAAATCTTGGCCTACCCTCAGTGGAATACCTCTGTCTCTGTATTACTGATTCTTTGATTGTAGAATTCTGTGTCAATACAATTTTCTAAGGCCTCTTCTGATTTAGAATGACTTCTATGTGGGCTGCCTGGGTGGCTTAGTTGATTAAGCATCCAACTTGATTTTGGCTCAGGTCATGATCTCACAGTTGTGAGATCAAGCCCCAGTGCTGGGCTCCTTGCTCAGTGGCAGGTGTGCTTGAGATACTCTCTCTCCCTGTGCTCCTCCCCGCAATCAAACACGTATGCATGCTCTCTCTCTCTCTTAAATAAATCTTTATAAAATGAATTGTATCTACAATTGCAAATGTGATTACGATATAAAAGCTTGATTAAGTAAGGAAAAAAATCTCTTCAGCACTTTCCATATGTGACAGGAGCCAGAATGATGGCGATACACCGTTTTTGGCTTTCAAACTGATTTTTTGAGCTGCAGTTTTCAGTTTTGAGCCTTTCCACCTTCTCTATCATTTTGGTGGACCTCACTTACCCATTGGACATCTTTATAAAAATTAGAAAATTGAATCTCTTTTTCCAGATGGACACAGCATCATGCTGGAGCACGTTTGTTCCCTTGTCTAGTGCTCTTCATTTTACTTTATACATTGGAAAATAGTACAACTTTATAGTATTCCTGAACAAATTCATCTCAAATTTGAATTTTTCAGATTATTCCTACTAAAATTTACTGTCCTCCCAATCTTCCCAGATATGACAAAAGGCAGGTGCACAATAACTGGATTAAATAATTACTGAGTCTTTTAGCAGGACTCTATATCCTTTAGAACAAGCTTTGTTTTCTTTGGTGGATTCCAAAACTTAGTACCATGCTTGGTAAATATTAAGCCTTCAACAGATGTATTTAAATAGATGGAGGTAAGAGGAACATTAATTGGATTTAATAATATTTCCAAGTATATGGGGAGCCAGTCTAGGAAATTCTCTCCTGATGCCTAATAGCAGGAGATGATCAGTTAAATATCTTAACCCTGATTTTCTCTAATTAATATTATAAAAATCTCTCATAAATTATGTCCTAAGAGCCTTTCTCAGTACAGTTCTGTCTATAAACTGTAGTGAGAAATCACTATTCATGCTCAAGCTCTGCTGCTAACTATCAAAATCCATCACACATTCCCCAGACAGTATATATTAAATTGAACCATATAAAATTACTGATGTATCATATTTTGACCTAGAAAATGGCTCAATTTCTGATGGTTCAATGGTCATGGTTTCCTTTCTCAGCTACTGAACCACTCCTGGAGTTTCTTCCCTCCATATACATAACAGGAAAGCCATGGATTTTCACACAACCAGAGATTAATTGGTTTGTCTGCAGGCAGTATAGCAGAACTGAAACTGTTTAACATGAGTATATTTTATTATACCCAGTATATAATATATATGATATATAATATGTATAATAATAATTATACTATCATTTTATTACCATTTAAAAAAACAGGATAATCTAGAATTCTCAAATGCTACTTTTCCCCTAACAATCTGAGCTTTTGGGGACATTGCTCCCAATTACAGTACAAAAAACACTTTCTCATGTACACAGTATGTAATGTGGAGAGTGAACGGTCAAGAAAATTCTTGAGATGTTTTTGGTGCAAATAGATAAGTTTTTATTAAAGCATGGGGAAAAGACCCATGGACAGAGCTGCACTGTGATTGTGAGGAGTGATTGATTATATATTTTTGAGTTGAGGGGAGAGGTAAAGGAAGCTTCTAAAGGAAAATTTTCATAGGTTAAACAGACTTACAGGATCCTGGAGATGCGGCTATTGTCAAGTTAAGGTTGCTTTTTGCCTCTAGCAAAGCATTTAACATTAAGGCAGCTGTGAGTTTCTTGAGAAATGTCATATTCGGCCTGTCTCAGGTGTTTATCAATGGGCTGCAAGTAGTAAGGAAATTTAATTTTATCTGCATTTCTTTCACCTTTTTTCTCATCAGTAGGATGATTTTACAGCAAGAATCTGGCTTGCAATTTTTTCCCTTATGGGATTTAATACGAATTGTCTGAAAAAAACAACTCTGGATTTTAGAGAATTGTAAATATTTCTGTTGTCATAGGAAAAAGGAATTTCCTGCTAGGGACTGAACGTATGTGTTCCCCTACAGAATTCATATGTTCTAAACCTAATTCCCCCATGTAATGATATTTGCAGGTGGGGCTTCTGGGAAGTGATTAGATCATGATATTGGAGCAGTCATGAATGGGGTTATTGCCCTTTTAAAAGAGACCCCTAAGAGCTCCTTCACCCCTTTCTGCCATGTGAAGACACAGCAAGAAGACCGCAATCTGTAAACCATGAAGCAGGCTCTCACCAGACACTGAATCTGCCAGCACCTTGATCTTGGACTTTCCAGCCACCAAAACTGTGGGAAATAAACCTCTGTTATTTACTTAAAAAAAAAAAAATTCATCAGAGACACAGAGGCAGAGACGCAGGCAGAAGGAGGAGAAGCAGGCTCTGTGCAGAAGTCTGATGCAGGACTCTATCCTGGAACACCAGGATCAAGTCCTGAGCTGAAGGAAGACGCTCAACCGCTGAGCCACCCAGGCGTTCCTACGGAACTCTGTTATTTATTAAATACCAATGATATTCTGGTATAGCAGCCTGAACAGATAGATAGACACTTTCTGAATCTAAGTTCCCCTCTGTGTCCTCCAGAAAAACCTTACTGATCAGGGAAAGCAAATTCACCCATAATCTGTGACTTTAAGTTTATTTCTTAAGATTTTATTTACTTTTTCAGGACATAGAGGCAGAGACATAGGCAGAGAGAGAAGCAGACTCCTCACAAGGAGCCTGATTCAGGACTCAATCCCTGGACCCGGGACCACACCCTGAGTTGAAGGCAGATGCTCAACCACTGAGCCACCCAGGTGTCCCTGTAACTAAGTTTGACATAGTGATTTACAAGAAATGCATATATTTGGATATTTAGGTGACTAAAATATGTTCCTCCCATATATTTAATTTTCATCCACTGTTCTTGGCTCACAGATCCCAAAACCTTGTAATTTCCTGAGGTAAGAACAATGGGAGCATCTTTTGTTATAATTCATCTCTTGCCCTCAGTTCCCCAGAATGCTTCAGAGCCATAAAGGTGAAATGGGTGTCTTGTTATTCATAACAAGTTCCTTTCCATCACAACTGGGTTTATGTCAAAGAAGGTGACTTTTGGAGATCCTTGGGTGGCTCAGTGGTTTAGCACCTGCCCAGGGCGTGATCCTGGAGTCCTGGAATCAAGGCCCATATTGGGCTCCCTGCATGGAGCCTGCTTCTCCCTCTGCCTGTGTCTCTGCCCCCCAATCTCTCTCTCATGAGTAAATAAAGTTTTTTTGTTTTGTTTTGTTTTAAAAAGATGACCTTTGGAGAGCTGCTAAGGATGCTGGGTGGTTGCCAGGAGAAACAACCTTAAGCAAAAAGGTGGGAACTTTCCCATTCCCTGTAGAGGGAGGGAAAAGAGCTAGGGGTTGAATCAATCACCAGTAGCCAATGAGCTATCAATCATGCTTAAGTAATAAAACCTTCATTAAAACCCAAAAGGAAAAGTTAAAAAAAAAAAAAAAAGGGGGGTTCGGAGGGCTTCATCAGAATACTTCCATGTGCCTCTGTGTCAGTCCTTAAGTTCCATGAGGACAGAACTTCCTTGGCTCAGGGCCTTGTCCTATGTATCTCTTCATCTGGCTGTTGATTTGGATCTTTTAATATCTTTTGCAATATGTCAGTAATCTAGTGAATAAATGAGTTCCCTGAGTTTTGTGAGCCTTTCTCACAAATTACTTGAACCTAAAGAGGGGTCTGTGGGAACCTCTGATTTATAGGCAGCCAGAGTACAGGTAACAACCTGGGCTTACAATTGACCTCTAAACTAGAGGGTGGGCTTGTGCACTAAGTGAGCCCTTCGTCTGTCTCCAGATAGATAGTAACAGAATTAAGCTGAGTTCAGTTGAATTCTTGGTACCCTCTTGGTGTCTTGAGCATTGCTTGTTGATTTAAAGAACCCTAAACACACACACACACACACACTCACACACAGGAATTGGGTCCAGGAACCAAAAGACTAAGGGACAGATTTTAAGTTATCTCTAAGTTGAAAAATACGCGTTATGACGGGCAACACTGTGTCTAGAGCCTATACACAAGGGGAGACAAACAGATGGGGGTAGGGGTAGAGAGGATATGAATGAGGGGTGGAGGTAGGGATACTGGGGATGTTAGGATACGGATAAAATCACTCTCAAAAACCAAGTGCACTCAGAATAGGAAAACACTCAGAATCAGCTTGAGATCTTATAGATTGGAGCGCTGGCTATAGTGTAAATGAAAGGAAGGGACTTGAGAATGAGCAGAGCCCAATGTAGGGTTTTAGAATGGCATCACTTCTGAGTAACTGCAAGTGACAGGAAGATGCACTCTTAGAGGCTTACTGGTGAATGAAGAAAAGGAAACAAAAAAGGGAAATTTTCTTGTAAAAAAAGAGAGAGTCACAAAAACAGTAGATACACCAAGCCCTCTCATTGAAACAAGTGCAATCTTGGTTAAAGAAACAGTAACATTTCACCACATCAAAAGAAAATAATGGTTTTGAATTAAGAAACCTAGTTAGAAAAAAAACAAAAAACAAACAAACAAAAAAGAAACCCAGTTAGCCTCCTTAAACTCTCTCTCTGGCTACATATAATTGTATTACTAGTACAGGAAAATAATATTTCAAGGAGAATAGCATATAACAGTTTCATACAAAGTTACTGTAAGAAATTTATATTCATAGAATTTCATTTCAGCTGATGACAATTCCACAATAAACACCATCCTTGAAACAGAAGAAATCTTAACACAATCCAACTGAATTAAATATCCTTAAACATTTGCAAATACTGAAAGAAAAAAACATTTTAAATTAAAAATTCAAAATCTTAGAACAGGAGTTGGGTCTGGGCGGTGTGAAACAAAAACGAGGAAAAATGAGGGGAAAACAACAATAATCTTTGAAGTTAAAGATGCCTAAAGGAGGATAGATTTGCTTGAAATTGAATGAAGGAACTGAAGGAAAGGCATAAAACAGCTAAGGAATAAATACAAGACAAAGACATAAAAAAATAAAATTTACATACAGAGAAAAGGGCAAAAACTTAGTGGCTATTTGAAATATTTAGATAAATACATACTCCTGTTTAATGCAAAGCTTAAGCATATTGTTTCCCCATGTCCCTTCCCCATCTATCCCTGTCCCTATCTCCCAGACGCAACAAGGCTTCTGATTATTTTCACCAGGGATTAGTGTCTTTTGAAGCTGCCTGGGTGGCTTAGTGTTTGAACATCTGCCTTTGGCTCAGGTTGTGATCGGAGGCTCCTGGCATCAAGTTCAGCATTGGGCTCCGGGCGGGGAGCCTGCTTCTCCCTCTGCCCGTGTCTCTGTGTCTCTCATGAATAAATAAATAAAATCTTAAAAAAAAAAAAAGATTAATGTCTTCTAGAACTCCACAGGTTATATCATTTTCATATACAAAAGTTTCAGAGCATATGTATGCTTTAGTTATACCTATTACATGACCTATTATTTTAAGAAATATGAATATTATTATAAATTCTAGTATTTTCAAAGTGTTTCCCAGAGAAAATCTGACCTAAGAAGTTACAGATGACATAACACAGCTGAAGAGCTATGGAATGAATATGGAGTAAGAGTATCTATAGAGTAAAACAATAAGCAGCATGAGGTCAGACAAATCAGATATTTTCTTTCTCAGAAGTATCTTAAGCATGTACAGAAAAGACCAAGTGGATCGACAAAGAAAGATTATAAGAATGAAATATCCTCAAAGGCAGCTGCTGTATATTTACATTTTTGTGTTCCTAGCATCTAGCACAGTCTCCAGTAAGCAGTGAGAGCTCAGCTAATGTGTGTGGAAGTGAATTAAACTGAAGACTGTTCCAAGTATACAGAAGAATATGAACATAGTTGAACATATGAGAATAAGTAAGATTTCTAGAAGTATGAAGAAGCCCTCAGTGTGATATGGGAGAGCTTGGTTCTTGTCTCATGGAGTCGAAGAATGAATCTCATGGACAAAGGAGAGTGAGTAAAGTGATAGAAGTTTATTAAGTGAGGGTACAAAGAAAGCTCTCAGATGTGAGAGGGGTCCCAACGGGGTTGCCACTGGGGGGCGCTTGTAGGGTTGGTCTTTTATTGAAGGCCTACCAGGAAACCTAAATCCTTTCAACATATCTATTGATATCACCATTGAGTAAGGACTAGTGATAACATCTTTAATGGTTTATTTCTTCTTTGGAGTCTGGTTATGATTTGTTGTTCACAGGTGACTATCATAAAGAAGACACCCTCCCCTCCAACATTTAGGGCAGGGTAGTCTGGCTTGTATCCTTATCTCTGGTTTCCTTACATCTCAGCGTTTTGGGGATTTTTGTGACTCTGGTTCATAGCCCCCTACCTATCTCTCCCTACCTAGCCCTATTTTGTCCCTAACTCAACTGAGTATCTTAAGATGAGACTAGATAGAGAAGTATGGTAAAGGAAAGGTCATGGTGAGACAGGGTGGGCAGGGCAGGGAGGGCCAATCTGACATCTTGAGCTATAGGATTGATGGTGGGCTACAACCTTTTACATGTGGGTGACAAGAGCAATATTAATTTACAACTACTTGCCTGAAAGCCTAATAAGAAAAGAAACGGGAGAAAAATAACAACCAGGAAATGGTAATCTGAGAATGGGAATATGAGGGTCAAAGTTACAGCATTAAAAGTGGATGGGTTAGAATATTCACTATAAGAGGTATTTGGAAATTAAATGCAGGAAAATAGTATTTCTTGTTGCCCCAGTTGTCTTTATTAGATTATTTAGCAATTCTCTTAAAGTCTGCAAAAATATAAAAACTGTATCTTTACATTGTGACCCGAAAAAGGAATAAGAATAGAAAATTCTTCAAGAAGCCAGGCAATGTGAAAAATATTTTGCTTCTCTATCTCTACTCTTAATTTAATTCTGGTCTTAAAATCTTAAGGCCCCTACATTCTAAGACCCGTGGTAAGGTCTTTTGATGTCTTGAATACTTAACACTTTCTCTGGCATTATAAAATAACTTTATAGTGCAGTTAATCAAGTGACAGTAAGAGGTAGTACTCTACAGAGAGCTCATTTTAATATTTAATAAGATGAATGTGAACTCTAAAGTTGAAGGCAGCCCCATTTGCATATGTACATAGGATGTCACTACTCCATCAAGCAGAGCTCTGTGTCCCTGCCCAAGGAGTTGCTTGACTAAGACATGTATTTATTGTATTCAATATCTATAAATATCTATAAAATCCTGTGTTTTAAGATACTGTAGTGGTCTTTGAGAGAAACAAAGCAAGAAGTTAAGATGGTATTTCCCATCTTTCAGAAGTGCAGAAACCCGGGAGAAAGATAGATGCTTATACATATAAATTGAGTACAATTAGGATAGGATAAGTGCTGGAAAAGAAGTTCAGAAAGAGCTATGAGGGCATGGGAAAGCTGGATGGCTGGCGTATCTGAGACAATTTTATGGAGTTTGGGTCTTGAGGGATAGACAGAATTTGAGGTCATGGATATGTGGGGAGAGGACAGGTCATAGAGATATAAAGCATATATTTACATATATGTTACAGATAAAATGTGTATACATACAGACTTTTTTTTTAAAAAAGGTTTTATTTATTTATTTATTCATGAAAGACACACAGAGAAAGGCAGAGACACAGGCAGAGGGAGGAGCAGGCTCCCTGAAGGGAGCCCAATGTGGGACTCGATCCCAGGATTCCCGGATCTCGGAAGGCAAACACTCAACCGCTGAGCCACCCAGGTGTCCCCATACAGACATTTATATAGAGACATATGTTGATGAATTGTACAGATATATTTATTTATAGGAAATTCCTTAAGCATTCCTTCTTAATGCTCATGGTAAACATTTCATTTACTTTATAAGTGGTTTCAAGCACTGCAGAGGGATGATATTACTGAAGTATGAAAAATATATCCGAAAATCTGGAACACTAAGCTATTAAGTTTTGGTTGTTATGACAACCTTTCATATAGTTTGTAAGTAATCATGATAGACTCCAAAATATCACATTGTTAAAAGGAATCACTAAGACAAAACTTTGGACCTCAATGCCCTGGAGTCAAATCAATCATCAATTTGCAAATGTGAAAAACTTCCCAAGCAACAAACTAAAATAACATGTTAAGAGCACTTAAGGCTAAAATTCACCTGTTAAAATGATATCTACAAGGCACAGAAATTATTGTTAAAAAGGATGAAAGCAAGGGTTGGCAGATTTAGAAACAGTTGTTGACAAAATTTGTTAAAGTTTTCATTTAATTTCTATATTCATAGAACTCTCTCTATATATTCATTTGCATATACCTTTGAGTTGCCCTCAAGGATAATTTAGGCAGATACTTCAGACTTTTAACCTTTTAATTTGCTTTTTAAAAAAGATTTATTTATTTTAGAGACAGAGAAAGAACATGAGTGTGGAGAGAGTCAGAGAGAGAGAGAAGCAGGCACCCCATTGAGCATGGAACGCACTGTGGGCTCAATCTCTTAAACCCGAGATCATGATCTGAGCCAAAATCAGGAGTCTGGTGCTCAACCAACTGAGCCACCCAGGTGCCCTTAACCTTTTAACGTGTGTGTGTGTGTGTGTGTGTGTATGCACACATACGCACATATATAACAATCATTTCATGAGAGTGAATAAGAAAACTGTTTTTTTGTTTTGTTTTGTTTTATCTCCTGAGTACCTCGAGAGTCTCCTAGAAAAGAGAGACTATGTTCTGAAACTTACCGAAAAATTGGAGTTGCACTTTGGATATATGATAGAGACATATTAGTAGGCCATTTCAGGCTGTGTTTCATGAAGAGGGTCTACATGAGTCCAGAGATTAGACATCAGGTTTAGACATTCACTTTTGTTATTTTATTTGTGTGGGATAACCAAAATCACAGAAGATTGAGTCATAAATGAGAATGACAACATATTGGTGTATGCATAAAAATCTTCATGGAACTTCTCAAGAGGGAAATCATTGGGGAAATTAACTTAATATAGAAAGTATGCCTCGCTTGTTTTTTTTTTTTTTTAAAGATTTTATTTATTTATTCATGAGAGACAGAGAGAGAGAAAGAGGCAGAGACACAGGCAGAGGGAGAAGCAGGCTCCATGCAGGGAGCCTGATGTGGGACTCGATCCTGGGTCTCCAGGATCACGCCCTGGGCTGAAGGCAGCACTTAACCGCTGAGCCACCCGGGCTGCCCTGCCTTGCTTGTTATAATCAGAGAAAATAAAATTTAAAAACTTGAAACAATTTTGATATCAAACTATAAAGTGTAGTATATCTGCTTTTTCTTTTTCTTTTTCTTTTTTAAATGTTTTTTTTTTTATTTATTTATGATAGTCACAGAGAGAGAGAGAGAGAGGCAGAGACACAGGGGAGGGAGAAGCAGGCTCCATGCACCGGGAGCCTGATGTGGGATTCGATCCCGGGTCTCCAGGATCGCGCCCTGGGCCAAAGGCACGCGCCAAACTGCTGCGCCACCCAGGGATCCCCTGCTTTTTATTTTTCAAAATCAACTTTACTGAGGAATAAGTGCTTCATTTAGGAACCTGCACACATTATATAATGTATGTTTCACCACAGTTCAAGGAGGTATTAATATTTCTTTTTTTCTCCTATTTATGATGCAGTTAACTAAGCTGGTAATGTGTTGCCTGAGATGGAAACATTATTTAGATCTCAGTATATTTTGTAACTTCTTAGTGCTATTACTGGGATCTTCCTTCATTGTCTTGATCTTAAAACTGGTTATTGTTCCTGATGGTGTGTGTGTGTGTATTTACTGTTTCCACAGAGGCTTAATCTCTTCAGGATGTTCTGTTGGCAGTAGGATTAGCTAAAATGCGTCTAATAAAGCTATGAATGTTTCAGTGGCCCGGGGCTCTAGGCCTCAAAGCAAGCAAGTATATTAATGAAGCAAAAAAATATATAGCTCATTTTTAAAACTGTTGTTACATTATGTCTTTTATATTTAATTCTTTTTCTATTGGAAATATGAGGGTAACTTATGACTTTTTATAAACAGAAAGGCTTAGAAATATCTAGACAAGAATATAGTGGTACTATGAAACTTTTATCTTCAAAATAACACTTATTGGCATAGGTACTTTTTCATTCATTTATTTAACAAATATTTATTGACTACCTACTAATTTCTTTTTTTTTTAAGATTTTATTTATTTATTCATGAGAGACAGAGAGAGAGAGAGAGATTGAGAGGCAGAGATGAAAGCAGAGGGAGAAGCAGGCTCCATGCAGGAAGCCCGATGTGGGACTTGATCCCAGGACTCCAGGATCATGCCCTGACCCAAAGGCAGGTGCTAAACCACTGAGCCACCCAGGGATCCCTACCTACTAGTTTCAATGCAATGTTCCAGAAGCTTGATATACATCAATGAACAAAAGAGTAAAATCCCTCCTTTGTTAAGTTTATATACTAAAGGGAGAAGAGAGGTGATAATAGGCATAATTAGCAAATTATATAGTATCTTAGAAATTAGAATGCTAGGGAAAAATTGAACTGAGAAAGATAGTGAATAGGGCAGGGAGGGATTAGTCATAATTTTAAAGTAGTTAAGAAAGTCTCATTAGGAGTTAATATTTAAGCAAACACTTGAGACATCTGGGGGAAGAGTATTCCTAAGGTAGGTGCCCGTTGGATTCAAAGAATAGGGAAAAAGTCAGAGTGACAGGAGCATAGCAGTTAGAGAGCCTAAGAGTTCACCGTGGACTAGAGCAAGTCAGGCCTTGTAAGCCTTTATAAGAACCCTGGCTTTTACTCTGGATGAGAAGCGGAATCACTAAAGGTTTAGAGGAGCAGAGTGACACAATCTGACTTAAATTTTCAAAGGTTCACTGGGGCTGCTGCATTAAGGACAGAAAGGAGCAAGATTGGAACCAGGAGGCAAAGGAGAAGCATATCACAACATTCAGATGAGGGATAATGGGCACCTGGAGTAGCATGGACATATTTCAAGGTAGAGCCAGTATGAATTCTTACAAAGATTTCCTAGCAAATTAAGTGTTAAGGAAGGAGAGAAAGAGAGAAGATGCTCTTTTTACATATTAAGGACCTGTAGCTAAAAGAGTACCCAAGTATGTCCAAGGACATGTACCTATTAAATGACAGACATATGGATATTTAAATTCAGGTCTAGCTCATGCCACAGAAGCTCTAAATCATACATAGGGTGGGGAATGGCAGAAGGATGCTGTAGAATCACTTATTTTCCCCTCCAAAGTAAGTATTTCTTTTGTAAATAATTTCTTTTTGGTGCTTCTATACCCTCCAATTCTTACTCATTCCTCTATATTTTTTATCATCTAAATTATTTAAGTTTGCCTTTAATTTGGTTTTCAACACATCACTTATCAAGGCTAAAATCTCTAATTTTGTACCAAAACTACTCAAAAACATGATTATGAGAAAAAATAAGTTAAGCCATTGAAAGAGGCTCTGTCAAAAGAATTACAAGGAAAAAATTTCTTATTTACTTTCAATTTTTGATGTAAAAATTACTATGTACTTATCATCTACTAGCATATTGTTTACACGTCAATTAAATTCACAATGCCTATAAACACTTTAATTACACACTATTAAGAGCTAGAAAATTATAACTAGGAATGTTTCAGATATTCATTCACAGATGTCAAACTAAATTACACGTGATGATAAAACAAATATCATGTGAACTGCCATAACCATAGGAGCAATTGATGTAGCAAATACAATCACTATTTATTTACCTCAGTTTTTTTTTTGCAGTAAAAATTGGTATATAACATATTAACTTCCAGTGTACAATATAATAATTGGATATTTGTGATCACCATAGCCTAGTTACCATCCATCACCATACAATTAATCCCCTTCACCTTTTTTGTTCATCCCCATGCCCCTCCCCCTCTGATAGTCACCAGTCTATTCTCTGTCTCTATAAACTTTGTTTTCTTTGTTTGCTTGTATTTTAGAGTCCACAAAAAAGTGAAATCATATAGTATTTGTCTTTTTCTGTCTGACTTACTTCACTTAGCATGGTACTCTCAAGGTCAATCCATGTTGTCAGAAATGACAAGGTTTTCTTCTTTCTCATGGGCTAATATTTCAGTCTGTGTGTATGTGTGTGTATCATATCTTCATTATCCATTCATCCATTGATGGACACTAAGGTTCCTTCCATGTCTTGGCTATTAATAAGGCAGCAATTAACATAGGAGTGTATGTATCTTTTTAAGTCAGTGTTTTGGTTTTGCTCTAGTAAATGCCCAAAAGTAATATAACTGAATTATATGGTAGTTTTATTTATTTTTATTTTTTATTTTTAAAGACTTTTATTCACTTATTTGAGAGTGAGAGAGAGAGGAAGAGAGAGAGAGAGAGAGAGAGAGAGAGAGAGAGAGAAGGGGGACAAGCAGAGGGAGAGGGACAAGCAGACCCTACACTAAGCACAGAGCCCAACTCAGGGCTTGATCCCAGGAACCTGAAATCATGACCTGAGCTGAAACCAAGAGTTGGAAACTTAACTGACTAAACCACCCAGGTACCTCTTATTTTTAATTTTTTGAGGAACCTCCATTCTGTTTACCATGGTGAGTGCAGCGATTTACATTCCCACCAACGGTGTACAAGCATTCCCTTCATTCCACATCCTTTCCAATGCATGTTATTTCGATAATAACCATTCTAACAGATGTGAGGTAATATCTCATTGTGGTTTCGATTTACCATTCTCTGATGATGCTGAACATTGTTTCATGTGCCTGTTGACCATCTGTATGTCTTTGTTTAGATCCTTTACCCATTTTTAAATCAGATTGCTTGTTTGCTTGTTGCTATTAAGTTGTTTGAATTCTTTATGTGTTTTGGGCATTGACCTTTTATCAGATTTATGATTTGCAAATATTTTCTCTTATTCAGTAGGTTACCTTTTCATTTTGTTTATGGTATCCTTTGCTGTTTCTACTGCTTTTAATTTCACATATCCCCACTTGTTTATTTTTGTTTTTGTAGCCTCTACTTTTGGAGTCAGATCCAAAAATTGATAGCCAAGACCAATGTCACGGAGCTTGCTGCCTGAGTTTTCTTTTAGGAATTAAATGGTTTCAGGTCTTACATTTATGTCTTTAATCCATTTTGAGTTGATTGTTGTGTATGGCCCAGTTTTATTCTCTTTTATATGGCTGTATAGATTCTCAGCACCATTTATTGAAGAGACTGTACTTTCCCCATTGTAAATTAATTGGCCATATGTGTATGGGTTCGGAGGGGGGGCTTCTATTTTATTCCTTTGATTTATGGGCCTGCTTTAATAACAACACCATACTGTTTTGATTAGTATAGCTTTGTAGCATGGTTTGAAAAATCAGGAATCGTGATATCTCTAGCTTTGTTCTTTCCTTCTTTCTTTCAAAGATTTTATTTATTTATTCATGAGAGACACACAGAGAGAGAGGCAGAGACATAGGCAGAGGAAGAAGCAGGCTCCCTGTGGGGAGCCTGATATAGGACTTGATCCCAGGACTCCAGGATCACACCCTGAGCTGAAGGCAGATACTGAACCACTGAGCCACCCAGGTGCCCCTATTCTTCTTCCTTAAGGTTGCTTTGACTATTTGGTGTCCTTTGTGGTTCCATAAAATTTGAAAATTATTTGTCCTAATTCCATAAGAAATGCCATGGAATTTTGATAGGGATTGCATTTAATCTATAGATTGCTTTAGGTAGTATGGACATTTTAATAATATTAATTCTTCCAATCCATAAGTATAGAATATTTTTCCACTTATCTGTGTCTTACTCAATTTATTTCATCAATGTTATAGTTGTCAGTTCAGATCTTTCACTTCCTTGGTTAAATTAATTCCTAGGCATTTTTTTGGGTACAATTAGAAATATGATTATTTTCATGTTTATTTCTAATAGTTCATTACTAGTGTATCAATACACAACAGATTTCTGTATATTGGTTCTGTGTCCTTCAACTGTACTGAATTCATTTATTACTTCCAACAATTTTTCTATGAGGTCTTTAAGGTTTTCTATACATCGTATCATGTCATCTGCATATAGTGACACTTATTTCTTCCTTCCCAATTTGGATGCCTTTTATTTATTTATTTTTTCTTGCCCAATTTGTCTGGCTGGACCTCTAATAATATGGTGAATCAAAGTGGTGAGAGTGAGCATCCTTCTTTTCTTCCTGATCCTAGAGGAAAGGCTTTCAGCATTCTACTATTGAGTATGTGAGCTGTGCGTTTGTCAATATGCCCTTATTATGTTGATGTACATTCCTTCTATACTATTTTGTTAAGAGTTTTATTATAAATAGATGTTGAATTTTGTCAAATTCTTTTTTTTGTACCTACTAAGATGATCATCCGGTTTTTATCTTTCATTTTATTTATATTTTATCTTTTTAAATTTTATTTATTTATTCATGAGAGACACACAGAGAGAGAGAGAGAGAGGCAGAGACACAGGCAGAGGGAGAAGCAGGCCTCATGCAGGGAGCCTTACGTGGGACTCGATCCTGGGTCTCTGGGATCACGCCCAGGGCTGAAGGCAAGCGCTAAACCGCTGAGCCACCCAGGGATCCCCATATGTTTCATTTTATTAATCTGGTATGTCACAATGATTGATTTGCAGATGTTGAACCATCATTGATTGCATCCCTAGAATAAATTCCATTTGATCATGGTGCATGATCCTTTTAATGTATTATTGAATTTGGTTTGCTAATATTTTGTTGACAATTTTTACATATATGCTGTATGGATATAGGCCTGTTATTTTGTGAGTGTGTGTGTGTGTGTGTGTGTGTGTGCGTGTGTGTGTGGTGTCCTTGTCTAGTTTTAGTATTAGGGTCAGGTTGGCCCCATAAAAAGAGTTTAGCAGCATTTCCTCCTCTTCAGCTTTTTAGGATAATTGGAGAAGGATAGGTATTAAATCTTTGAATATTTGACAGAAATTCATCAGTGAAGCTGTCTGGTCTGGACTTTTGTTTCTTGGGAGGTTTCTGAATTCTGATTCAATCTCTAGTAATCAGTCTATTTAGATTTTTCTATTTCTTCACGATTCAGTCTTAGAAAATTGAATGTTTCTAGGAGTTTATCCATTTCTTCTGTATTGTCTCATTTGTTATTGTATAATTTGTTCATAGGAGTCTCATAATCCTTTGTATTTCTGTGGTATCATTTGTGACTTCTTTGTTTTCATTTCTGATTTTTATTTATGTGAGGCTTCTTTGTTTCTTGGTGGGTCCAGCAAAAGGTTTTTCAATTTTGTTTATCTTTTCAAAACACTAGCTCTTTAATTTCATTGATCTTGTCTATTCTTTTCAGTTTCTATTTCACTTATTTAAGCTCTAATATTTATTATTTCCCATTATTTCTTTATTGACAATTGGTTGTTCAGTAGCATATTGTATAATTGCCCTATATTTGTATTTTTTCCAGTTTTCTTCTTGTAATTGCTTTCTAGTTTCATACCATTGTTGTCAGTATTCAAATATGTACGGTCTTGTGGGATCACAATTGTAAACCTGCTGACCTCTAAATCAGGAAATCTTGAGGTGTCCCCTGGGTCACAGTTGCAAAAATCAGGGTTTAAAATGAGTATACAAGCTTCTTTCTGGGAGATATCAATGAGCTGTGGTGAGGTATGGGGAGGGGTGTCTCCCTACCTATGCTTCTCAGCATGTCTCTGTGGCAAATCTGAAGCCTGTCCCTCAGGTTGAAGTTCCAGGACAAACAAATGGACCTTTTTTTATAGGTGAAGGTTATTTCTAAAGAAGACTAGGGGTATGTTTCAGTGTGCTATCTGTGCAGTGCCCTGGAAATGGTAGCCTGTCCAAAACTATCTTTTCAATTGCTGCAGTACAGTGAGGCCTAGGAATGCAAGCACCTGTGGCCACTAGAACCAGGAGATTAAGGTGTATCCCCTTGTGGACTGCATTTATCTACCAGCTTTAACAAGGCCTGCAAAAGAGTGTTGAGAGTGGGGCACGTCCACAGCTTTAGAGAGGCAGGGAAAGAGCACTAGTTACATCGAGTTTTAGTGACACAAAAGAAGATTGCTTAGGCAGGTCCCTTCTGTGGCTTTAGTGAGGCCTGGAAAGGGCACTGGGTACAAGGCACACATTAGTGAGGTGATGTCCATGTGTGCTTGCCTGAGCTAGGTAAAGGAAGAGTGTAAAAATGGCACATGCCAGCACTTCTGTCCCTAAAGAAAGCCCCTCAGCAAAAGCCTTAAGATTAGCGAATCAATCTTCTCTTCATATAATCCAGTTACCTCTCAAACTGTTGCCTTTCTACTGGGTGCCAAGATGAGTGAGGTCTCTTGTAGGCCCTTCAAAAGGCATGTCAGATTCTCACAGCCCCCTGGGCCCTCTGGATGTAAGCCCCATTGGTTTCTAAGGTCAACCATTTTTAAAGCCTCATCTCTCCCATGCAGGTTCCAAGGGTTGGATTGCCTGATGTGCGGTACAAACCTCTCACTCCACAGGAAAAAGCTCTAGACCCTATTGTGGTTTGTTGCACTGGGGGTGGGATTTTTTTGGTGAGAAAATGCCTCTGCCTCTCCTATTCATCTCACTGTGACCCTTTTATCCCTTGTTGTGGATAGTTTTCAGGTTTTTTTCACCAGGATTAATTCCATATGTAGCTGTAGATTTGATGTCTCTGGGAAGAGGTGTGTTCAGGTAGAGTGTTCCTACACTACCATCTCGGACCATTTCCCTCTTTACCTCAATATTTTGAGGATATGGATTTTATGAGAGAGAAACTTATTTTTTTTTTTTTTCCGTCAGCAAGTCTGATCTCAAGGCAGAATGTTAGGGCTATAAAGGCAGACCCCTGTGGCTCTGTGTTGACGAACTAGATTTAAGACTAAAAGATTAAAGCCATGGATAAAGTTCATGTTATTTTATGTTGTGTTCTGCTCTGTTTACAGAAGGAGGAATCTTTGGCACACAATATACCAAAAATTTATATTAATAAAACCCTGGTCCCTCAAGAGAATCTCTCATCCCTCTTGAAATTTGGGTTAGAATTTACATTTAGAAAGATTTTATAGCTGATATTTAGATCTCCATTTAACTTCATTTAATGGAGTAATAATATAGCCTCAGTTTGAGAGTTTTATTTTAACCTTTAAAGGAAAAAAAAAAAACTTGAAGTTTCACTTGGTTCTTTTGATACCAACTCCAATTTACAGGTGGCTTGAATGACAACTGCTAGAGGTCATCACAAGAGAAAAGTGTGGTAGAGGTGACAGTAAAAGCCAAGCCTAAGGAGATGTTTGTCCCCTTTAGGCACATTCTGAGCCAGGTCCATGTGGTTAAATTACTTTAAGCTATTATACTAAATTTGTATCAGACTTCAAGAAGTCAGAATCCCCAGCCTTTTCTGAAGACTCGGGCTTTTTCAGAATTTATTCCAGAGAAGTTCATTTTTTAACTCCACACTTGCTACTGTTTTGAGCCTGCCTCACATTTGAATATACCAGACATTTGTTAGAAATCTCTTGTTGGATATATAGACATCTTTGAATAACAAAGCCTCAAAAGTCATCCTAATGCCTTTGGATGAATATAATACCAAATCCTTGACCTGACACTCTTAGTTCTTTTTTTTTTTTTTTTTTTGACACTCTTTTGAGTTCTTAAAAGTATATATGCAGGTTACCGTTTCAGGCTCATCTTTTCTATTTTCATTTAAGTAAACCATATTAGTCTTCTTTAACCATATTAGTCTAACTCTTAACTCTTTTTTATTCAGGTTAGACCTGAATTATTAGGCTAGACCGTGATAAGTGTGGGAAAATAAAACTTCCCTGGATTTCTCAATGCTCCTGCTCTAGCTCTTGGGCCACAGAAACTTAAAAACTATAAAATCAGGGAATGTTTGTTTTCATTTCTCTTAGAACATGAAAAGCATCTTCACATACCATCAAAATTAGTTCTGTAGTCCTTTGTCTACTTAATTTCTCTAATTTGAAAGGGCGATAAAGCTTGTTTTATCTTCCAAGAAGATTAACTGCATAGAACCTGAACTAGGTTCCTAGCTTAAACCCCAAAGTGCCTGGAAGTCTGGAGGGCTATCTCAGTAGGGATTTACATGTCAAAAAGGGATGAAACTCCAAAACTTGAAGACTTCTCTAGGTAGATGTTCTTATAAATTGAGACATGCAGGGGTTATACGGCTGCTGGAGAGACTTTATTTGCAAAAAGGGAGAAAGACAGCTTCCTTCTTCCTTTTTATAAGCAGAGGAAAATATATTTTCCTCATGTCTCTCATGGGTGTTTGGCTGATCACAAAAAACAATTGACATGCCTTTCATTGTACTACTCTAAAGGTAAGGATGAGAGCAAATGTGGCCCAATGGACTTATTATTTACTTAGAAGAATTTACTAAAAAATCTGTTTCTAACCCAAATACTTTACATGTGCATTCAGAATAAAATGAATCTATAGAGTTGTGAAGGTTATTTCTGAAGAACTGCCATTGAATTCTAATGCTAGAAAAACTTTAGGAATTACAAATTTCAAGGATGATTTAAAAGTTTTCTTCCCATCATATTTCTCTATCATGTCACTTCTCATTTTCTAGCCAGCGTTAATATTGTTTTGCTGTTTGTCACTTCCATGGGGGTTGACTATAAACTCACTTCAGTGGGCTGTGATTTATAGGTATTTTTTCACAAAAGAATTCTTGACAGAAAAAAAAGCACAATGGAAGTCTTGTAGTAGGCATAGTAATCACAGGTAATATGATTTATAGTTATTATTTCTTTCTCATTAGAAATTAGGGGACGCCTGGGTGGATCAGCAGTTGGGCATCTGCCTTAGCCCAGGCCATGATCCTGGAGTCCCAGGATTGAATCCCACATTGGGCTCCCTGCATGGACCCTGCTTCTCCCTTTGCCTGTGTCTCTGCCTCTCTGTGTGTATGTCTTTCATGAATAAATAAATAAAATCTGAAGAAAAAAAAAAGAAATTAGAAGTGACAGCCTAAAACACATTGTTTTAACAGTGAGAAAGAATCTTAAGTTCCAAATTGTCATTTGAGACTACTAAGGTACACAAAAGAAAGTAAAGTTCAATACTCATTCCCACACTGGGATTTGTGATATGCATTTTTTGGGCAGTCGATTCTCATGATTCATAGTATGTGAATGTTCTATAATGTTATCACAAAAACTGAATCTTGAACAGTGAATATTGAATCTTTGCTACTATGAGAAATATAGGGTTAGGTTCCCGTGAGCCCCTGTTTACAACTTTTTGTCAGCTGATCAGTAACAACCTTATCTTATGTGGGTTTCTGTTTACAGTTACCTCATTTAATATATATTGTTGGATCATTAACATTGAACTCATGGCCAACAACACTCTACCTCTTGCCTAAATGAAGCTTACCTAACAGTTGTATTTTCCCTTGTAAGGTACAGCACAGCCTTCCTGTGCGTAGGAACACTGAACAGCACTTCAGCAGTAAGGTTGGGGGCTATTTTACATGAAAACAACAAAAACGCCCACAAAAATGGAAAAACAAAACACCCCAAAACATGACACTAAAGAGATCACCAAAAAGAACATTTATTTTCAGAATGATATATAAAACAAGAAAGCAGAGTATCATTTTGCTCTTCAGCTGGGAGGGAGCATGTCTTGTAATTAAGAAATTTTTGCCATTTTGTGCATGTCCATGAATAACTGTGAAAATGCTACGAGTAATGATTTTGAGGTTATGAATTAATTTTTGCACCTGGGCAAAGTTTAAAGTACAGAATCCACAAATAATGAGAGCTGACTGTATTTTCAGAGCCTGAAAATGAAACAAGTACCACATAGCTGGATACAGACATCCATGTTTTAAATTTTCAATGGACTTGTTTAAGCAGAAGCTGGAAAACTTTGACAAGACATTTTGTGGAATGGATCAAAACATGGTGGAAGTTTGAGGACTAGATTTTTTTAACCCTATAAACACTGAGATTTTAAGACTTTGTTTTTGCACAGATGATACTCCAGAGTGTCAAACCTAAAAGAGGCCCATGACCTCAGATTTTTAAAAATATATTTTTAATAATTAGACAAGGTTTTTTAAAAAAGATTTTATTTATTTATTCATGAGAGACACAGAAAGAGAGAGAGGCAGAGACACAGGCAGAGGGAGAAGCAGGCTCCATGCAGGGAGCTGGACATGGGACTCGATCCTGGATCTTCAGGATCATGCCCTGGGCTGAAGGCAGAGCTCAACCGCTGAGCCACCCGGGTATCCCATTAGACAAGATTTTAAGTTGCCATATAATTATAACTCTTTTTCATTCAATAAATACTTTGTTCAGGCAATGTCTTAGACATTATTTTGATCTTTAAAAAAAAATGTTCTAAGATAAGGGGGCCACTTACACACACACACACACACACACACACACACACCCTACAAGCTATACACTAAAGCACTTAGATTATATTTAAATTCACATGATCAAGTGAATATGTTCTTTCCAATAAGTTTCCTTGGAGAAATGAGATAAGTTTCTTTTTTTGTTCTGTTGCCATGGTTTAAAAACTTTTTCACTCTTTAGAACTGCTCTAAAGGACCAACTGAAGCTGAAGCGGGCATGGTCTAGAGGGTCTCAGGGTGCCATCCACTAAGGCTGCCTTGGCTGGTCAACTAAAGTTAGTGCAGGCACAGTCTGGGGGTCATAGGGTGTACTGGGTCACCATGGCAGGATGGTTGGAGCTGGAGTGGGCTTGGGCTGGGAGATTCCGGGGTGCTCTGTGTCATGGCCATTCTGGTTGCATGGCTGGAGCTGGAGTGGGGATGCGCTGAGGATGTCATGGAGCGTGGCATGCCAGTGTTGCCTCAGTGGGATGAATAGAGCTGCAGTAGGTGTGGGCACTGAGGGGCTGAAGCTCACCAAGATGGAGCCTCCTGGACCCTTTCTCAGGTATTCCATCAAGTTGCAAGGGAAAAGTAAAAAAAAGAAAAAGGAAAAAGAAAAAGAAAAGAAAAAGAAAAAGAAAAAAGAAAGAAAAAAAAAAAAAGGCACTCTCCAATGTTTCCAACCCTGGAGAGTTTCTAGCATTTCCCTGCCCATCTGGCAGATGATCTATCGTTAGTAAATGGATTTCCTTCACTTATAGTTTAGCTTCCCTTTACACTATTGTTTTTCCCCCTGTGCCCCAGAGTGGATGAGCATTGCACAGGTCCCTCAGTGATATTCCTTCTTATCAAAAGTTGTCAGGTTGTATCTGTGGGATGGGGTTTCCATCGATAGCATGTATCCATCTCTTCCACCCTTCTCTAGGTGGTCCTTCTCTCACTTGTTGTACAGAAGCTGTCCAGTCAGCCTTCAGTTCCTCTTCAGGAGGAATTGCTCTGTATATAGGTATAGATTCAATGTGTCTGTGGGAGGAGATGAATTCATGGTCTTCCAATGTCACTATCTTGGACCACCTTCCTCAGTGAGTATGTTTCTAAGAATATAAATTTCGGGGTACAGAAATGCCTAATATCTAAAAACGTTACAAGAAAAATTTCATGCTTTGATTGAAATCAGAGTTGTCTCTTTAATTTCTCAAGTATTTCAAAGAAGTGCATTTTTGCATCTTTGCTATAGAATGTATTTTGATGGAAGAGTTGGCTTTTGATTTTAAAAAATGGTTCAAATTAATAGTTATTTCTATTTTGCATCAAATGGATACATTTTGTGTTTTACCCAAGTCTTCTCAGCCCACATACTCCATCAACATTCTTTTATATATTTTTTTCTAATGCTCTTTCTGATGGGTTATTATCTAAGAGTGGGTTGGGAGAGTCAATTTAATACAGTTTCTTAACTCCAAAAATAATTTCTTTTCAAACTAAAAGAAAGCTCTGCTTTGGTTGCTTTTAAGTTTGTTATATCAAGATGTGCTTTTTCAACCCCTAGTTTGCAGAGTCTATTTTTTAACCAATAATTATCAACCTAGCTAATTCTGTCACTAATTTATGGCTCTGAAAGAAAGAAAATAAAACATAAAACATAAAGACTAAGGGACAAAAGATTGAGAGTTTAATGGAAAAAAATGTTTGTTGTCCAGCAGGGAACCCAATTCTGCACTGAGTCTGGGCTCTGAGTTTCAGGGGAAGAGACATAGGGTAGGTCCTTTGAAGCCAAACTGTCATTGTTTCTTTTGGGAAAACAACATCTCCAAGAGTTGCAAACTAGGTGCCAGTTTTTGGATTTGTCAGTTAGGGAAATGCTGGATTGATGGGAAGGTGGCTTCTGCTTTAAAGGTGTAGCACCCACCTAAGGACTGTGGTGTCCATCAGCCTCTGTTGCATGTGCATTGGCCAGTTTAGGATCCTGGCTCCAGTCAGAGCTGCACCACTGTCAGTAAGTGGGTCCCAAGTGATGATTACTCTCGTGTAAAAGAAGAGCAATATGTGGTCCAACATATTTTAATGTTATTGTTCACATGAGGACCCCCGTGGACCTAATATTGCAGGAACTATTGTTAAAACCTTTTGTTATTACCACATGTCGCTGTACGTTGGTTGCTCTGTCTATTCAAGAGTGTTAGGTTAAGTCCTGTTGGTAAATCAATAATGAAATATGTTAGTTACCACATTGGTAAAAAGTTAGAAATAGTCAAAACTGGATCTGATACTATGATAGAGTAGAATGGCATCAAAGGAGAATTAAAAAAAAAAATCAAACAAGTGCCTTTGTAAAGAAGAGAGAGAAAGAATTGCTTCATTTAACTCCTTGCCTTCTACTACAAAACTGCCTCATTTCCCTCTTCAAACTAGAGTTGGTCTGACTGCCAGGCTCACTCTAATCAATCTTTTCTTTCCCTTTGAGGAAAAAATAAGTTCTTAGCTTCTGAACTTTTAACACCTAGCTTCTAGATATTTTAGGGCAATTTGAAAAATTCTTCAAAGAAATGTTTTTATCCTAAGAGCAATTTTCCTGTTACCTGCTAGAAGCAATACCTGTATAAATGCAACTGCCAGTTTTCAACTCTAAAATGTCATTTTTGAGAGTCCTTTTCTTGATATGAATTTCCAAAAATATTTCTATTCCACCTTCAAAGAGATGTTTACATGTTAATTAATGTTCAGTGGTAATTTTAATTAGGTTTCCCTTTAGGAAATTTCAAGAAAAGCATAGACATTTTGATATATAAAGCAATGCAGAGGAGAATGTAAGAATAAATACAGAAAACAAATTTCAAAAAGTAGATTAATGAGAAAGTGGGAAAATAAGAGTTATCAAAAAAAGTCAAAGTACAGAAGAGAGCTCAGAATTGGTGACTGATAATTAAGACCAGCAATATTTCCTACTTTCACTGCCTCACTTTCCTTCAGTTAGATCTAAAGTGATTCTGCTGATTAAGATTAAAGCCAGAGATGAATGAGGAGGACAATGCAGGCTGGGAGAAGTAGTTTAGGAAGCTAAGGAAAGTGAAATGGATGACATGTTACAGAAGGTTACAGAATTATGTGGCAGATTTCTCAAGATTAGAGTTTAATATTCTAAAATAAGAAACATTTAGAAAAAAATCCAAGATACAGTGGGCATAAATTGAGGTTAGGTATCTTTTTTTATGTGAATTTCCTAATTATATCCTTTGCATAATTATTGTTGTTGGTATATGCATCATTATTTACTTACTCATTTATAAAGACTTTGTCTCTTTAAGAATTAAACCTTTGTCTTTCATACCATTTATGTAAGGTAGACTTAAATGTTTATCTTAGAATCCTAACGGAAGGGAGAAACTAAGGGTTCAACTCAAGATTCTATTCTAAAAGAGAAAGAACTTATTGTTAACAATAGAAGCTTGTGTTTCCAGTTTCTGCAATCTTCTGTTTTCTTCATTAAGAATAAACTTTAAGCCAAGCTTTTTCCTGCAACTCTGTTAGGTTTGGAATTAAAACAATTAATTAAATGGATTTAAAATTAAACGAAACTTTGTTCTTAATTGGAAATCAATTGGCTTTGGATAGATCAGAAACTAAATGGTAATGGGATACAATCAAAGTAAGTTTAAATGATAAAACTTGTGTCTTTCCTTTCAGTAAGATAAAGAAAACATTAGGTGAAGTTATGCCTGGAAAATACTGCGTGGTCATAAAATACCAACAGTGAAGTGTTAAATTAAGCTACAACTGAAACCATGTATTTTCAGAAGCACACTTCATAGCTTCTCTCCTTATCTGTATCGCTTCATTAAATTAGCACCAAAAAAACTTCAAAATACCATGGCAAGTAATTTAATAAGAATTACTTAATGTACCTGATCCAATTTTTCTGCAGGTAGATAATAAAAAGGTGAATGTGAGAGCTTTCAAGATTTCATCCAGTCCCATGGTTTTAAGTACCATCTATAAGCTGAGGTCTCCCAAATCTCCATTTTCAACCTTGACATCTCCGTGGAAACTCAGCAACATTCAGACAACTGAATCATTGCAAGTTATCAACAAGCATATATATTAATTTATCACGGTAGATGAAACCATCTATTTGACCACATCAAGAACTAGGCATCCCTACCCATCTTTGTTCCTCATACCCCACATCCAGTTCGTTAGCAGATCTTGTATTTGCTCTCTTCCGAATACAGTTTTAGGTCTAGTTGTTTCTCACAGTTGGCTCACTACTGAAGCCCTAGTCCATGCCACCACTCTCATCCTCCTGCCTTACCTACTTCCAGTCTTGCTTCCCTACAGTCTATTCCCCACAAAGCTCCTCAGGTAAGTGTCTTAAAGCTTTCATCCCATCAGTTCACTGGCTAGCATCAAACTCTTTTAATGGCTTCCTTTATCAATAGTAGTAAACTAGAGTTCAAACTCTTTTCCATAAGCCCACCTCCCCAATGTCATTTCCTATCACTACTCTAGCCTCCATGGTAGCCTTTTTCCTGCCTTGGGGCTTTTGCATTTTCTGTTCTTCCTGGCATAATTTTCCCCACATTTTCATATGCCTTAGTTCAGCTTACATGTCACCTCTTTACTCCTCATCACTCTTTAGGCCCCCTGTATTTTCTACATAGCACGTATTATCTGAGATTATATTACTAATTAAGAGTTCATTGCCTGTCTCTCCTTAAGAGAAAGAAAGAAGGGCCGATAATGATCATATAGTTCAACTTACTTGTTTTTTTTTTTAATTACTTTATTTTTATTTATTTATGATAATCACACACAGAGAGAGAGAGAGAGGCAGAGACACAGGCAGAGGGAGAAGCAGGCTCCATGCACCGGGAGCCCGACGTGGGATTCGATCCCGGGTCTCCAGGATCGCGCCCTGGGCCAAAGGCAGGCGCCAAACCGCTGCGCCACCCAGGGATCCCAACTTACTTGTATTGTGTAAGAAGAAACTGAGGCCCACAGAAGCTAGATGTTTTGCCACTGTACTTCCAATTAGTTAGGGGTGAATCCAGAAAGCAAAATGAATTCTTCTGAGATGAGAGTAGAGAAAAATACTCCCTGTTCTGTTTCCCTAAGTCCCACTTCATCAATGTTTGCTTAATCCAATTGTCCTTCCTTTCTCACAATAGCCAGTGGAGGAGAGAGAGTTCAACCTTCTCACCACAGACCTGTAGTTTACCTACCACAGCTTTATAACTGAGGTATGTCATTTTTTTTAAATAAAGATTTTATTTATTTGAGAGACAGAGAACCAGCTGGGGAGGGGCAGAGGGAAAGGGAGAGAGAAAATCCTGAAGCAGACTCTCTGCTGAGTGTGGAGTCTGTCACAGGGCTTGATCCCACAATCCCAAGATCACAACCTGAGTCAGATGTTTAACCTAGGGAGCCACCCAGGTGCCCCCGAGGTATGTCATTCTTAATCACATAAGTGTTTATATAACCATCCATTCCTATGACTATTACAAATAACTGAGATGCTTCACCCATTTGGTGGCACCGAACAACTACAGAGGTTTTAGCATTTTTAAGGCTTCCCACCACTCCAACTCTGGTTGGGATGGTGGAAAACTCCGAATTAGAACTTGCTGTAGCTTTAATTTCTTAGTAAGTCATTGTAACTTGAATTCTTAGAGATGATTTTTGGTGTCTCCTTAAGTCTATTATTCAGAAACACTTTTTTAAAAAAGATTCTATTTATTCATGAGAGACACACAGAGAAAGACAGAGACATAGGCAAAGGGAGAAGCAGGCTCCATGCAGGGAGCCTGATGCAGGACTCGATCTCAGGACCCTGGGATCACAACCTAAGCGAAAGGCAGATGTTCAATCACTGAGCCACCCAGGTGCCCTTTGGAAACACGTTTTATGTGAATGTCTGCTTTTCAAAATCTAAAATGTCTAACATAGAGATGTCTGGCTGGCTCAGTCAGTAGAGCATGTGACTCTTGATCTCAGAGTTGTGAGTCTGTGCCTCATGTTGGGGGTAGAGTTTACTCAGAAATAAATAAAGTAAATAAAATAAAATGTATTACTTGTTTAATGAATAGAGTAGATAGCACGCAGATCAGCCTTTGATAAAGAGAGTCTGACAGTACTCTAGAATAGTCACAATGCACAACAGTGCTCATGTATAGCAGGATAACAGGAGATGGAGAAATAGTAGACAGAAAAATGTCAGAGATGTGACTTTGTGTGTACTGACTACCTGGAAGTGATATTTACAGCAATTTAATTGCTAAAATTGGCTGGTTTTTTTGGTTATGACTTTAGTGATTCTCCTTAGAGGGTTGAAAAACAAATTTGGATATTTGAGGACTCTGATCAGTTGATTTCAAAATAGTGAATCTTTGCTTATTATTTGAAAAATTTTGGAAACAATTATAGCTTATATGAATTATTTAGCAAGAATATATTAGTCACAATATGATTAGCATTGTGTTAGCTTCTATGTGATGTACCTAAAGGAAGCAGAAAGCATGGTTCCTGTCTTTTAAGTTTTCATAGTGAACATTACTGTACATTTTGACTTGACCTCCCTTCTCTGAGCCAGTGCTCAGTAACACTTGGCTGATGTCCACACAGTAGCCATTTTAACTGGGCTGTTTCTAGAAGTAGTATAGCTGATTTTTCAGAATTACCACAGACACTTCTTAAAGTTAAGTGAACATATACTTATAAGGCTTTATGGTATGCAAAATACTATACCATGTCTTGTGAGTGAGGAAGAAAGAATGTGAATAGATTTAAAAACTTGTCTTCTTTCCCAAAAGGAAAATTATGAAGTGTTGCAGACATTAAAAAAGAGAATGTAATATGATAAAAGCATGAATAAAAAGTCTTCTGGAAGTCTGGGGCATTTGTGCAGTGTCTTGAGGGTAGCTTGTGGACAAAGAAAAGGAAAAGGCTGTGGAATGGGGACATTCCAGATGGAGAGAAACATAAATAAATAGAGACAGGTAATCCTAGAGTTATTTTGGGAAGTGGGAAATAACTCACTCTGGCTGGAGATTGGGGCATACGTTATGGAAGATTCAGACAAAGATCATATATCCCACACAAAATAGTTTGTACTTAACCATCGAAGTAATGGGAATTACTAGGTTATGTGAGCAGCAAGGTGATGTACTGAGAGTTGTGCATTAGGAAGATTTATTTGTAGCAGGAGACAAAATTGGAGTAGAGAAAGACAGAAGACCAATTAAGAGGCTATTATGATAATTCAGCTGAGAGGTAATGAGAGAAGGGATCATGGGAATGGAACAGAAGAGACCAATTCAAGAGATTAAGGAAGTTAAACCAATAGAATTTAGTGATTAATTGTAGGTGGATGGCAAATGTATCAAGGAGATAAGAGTGATAACAAGGTTTTAAGCTTGAGAGATTAAGAAAATAGTATCGACAGAAATGATAATTTCTATAGAATACAGTGAGATTGTTTTGGCATTCTATTTGGGACTTGGCTTTAGACATGTTTGAAGCATCGTGCAAATGGAAATGCAGACCCAGAGCATAGGAAAAAGGTCAGAAATGGTCATATAGTTTGTGTGAGAGAAAGTGATGAAAATTTAAGTAACTCTTGGGGCACCTGGCTGGCTCAGTTAGAAGAGCATGCATCCTTGATCTTCAGGTTGTGAATTCAAGCCCCCATAGTGGGTATAGAAATTATTTAAGTAAATATAACTTTTTAAAAAATTTAAGTAACTCTTTGTTGACATGTAAAAGTCAATGAATTCATTAAAGGAGAAATAATGATGAGCATTATCCCTTACATGTAAGAGATGAAGAGGAGGCATGTAAGAAGAGAGAGTTAACAGAGAAGATGGAGGAGAACCAGTAGACCAGCATTTCTAAAGCAAGGGTATTTTTTTTCTTTATAAAATATATGTGACATCATGAAATTTTTTTAAGATTGTGTTTTAGATCGTCTTTAATTTCATAAGGGACTTTTGAACATATTTATCCTCATCGTAGTAATAGTATAAGTAAAATAGCAAGAAATCTTAAAACACCCCTTTCTATAGAGAAAACTTGGTTACATATTTTATCAGCAATCACAGTAAATGAATGAATTTTGTATTCATCCATCCAACAAGTATTTGCTAAGCATGGAGGCAACTTAATTTGAAATTGCTTTTTACTAGAAAAATAGGATTAGAGGCTACTAATGGGAAAATAAGAATTATGCTTCTGATTCTTTGACCCAGAGAGTTTGTGCTTTATTAGCAAGGGAAGTAAGTAAATAGTTTAAATACATTAAACTTCACATATGGTATCACACAGATTTCTAAATATTTCATTGAGTTCATAACTCACAGTGGTGAACTATTAACTGTTGCCACAATAACAAGAGTGGATTTTCCTCTTCATTCTCTTCTAGTTTGATGTAATTACTGTTAACTACTCACTTATTGAAATTTTCTCACTCATTAATTCAATATGGATTCAATAAATATTTATTAAGAGCCTATGATGTCAAGCATCTTTCTAGATCTGTAAATCCAGCCCTGACCAAAATATACAAAAGTCTTCATCTTTATGTAATTATATTCCAGTGGGAATTTACATTAATAAAAGTTCATCAGAATCTTAAAATATTTTTGTTTAAATGTCTACTATTGCATTATATCATTGTATTCTCATATAATTTGCTTATATTACACATTTTTATATTTGTGTCTTAGGTGGTTATTGTTCTTTTTGACATCATAGTTATGTGCTCCAGGAAATTAAGTGGTTGTTGTTGTTTTCCAGTAAAGGACAACCTGCTTTTTAAAAAAATTTCCTACTATAAAATTTTGCCATTATTTTGAATAATAGTCTTTTGTTTTCTGACAAGGTAAAATTGTATTAAAAGTATTTGGGAAAATAAGTGTTATACATTGATCATATTAACAGAGATATATAGAAGTGTGATTAAATAGATAAGGAATAATAGAAGATCTCCATTTTACAAACCTTAATACAATAACTGATTTAGGTAGCAATCATCAATGGCTGCTAAAATCATTAGGTAAATGGTTGATGGCAACTTTATAATGGATGAAGCTGAATTCCTTGATCAAATATATTTTTTGAATATCAAAAAAGTAGGAAAAGCAGATATTATGTGTTTCCAATGTAATACAGTAAGAAGCACATAGGACCACCTATGTGTCTTTACCAAATAAAAGAAAATAAAACCTGAATTTCTGAATCTAATCAAGCTTATAGTTCCAACCACTATATATAGAAAATAAGTCTAAACAAATATGCTAGATTAATTCACAAACATATCAATAAGATATATACTGTAAGAAATCCTATAAGACAAATGACCTGATTTAAAAGGAATGACCTTGTGGGGAAGGGTAGTTAAAGAGAGCTAGTAGAAAGAGGGAACTTGTTACTAATTAAAAGACACTTAAGACAGAAATCATTCAAATGTGATGTATGGGACTTATTTGGATTCAGATTCAAGTAAATCAACTATAAAAAGATGTTTTTAGGACAATGGGAAAGATTGAAACAGGAACTGGATATTGGCTGATACAAAATAATTATTGCTAATTTTGTTAAGTATGATAATAGTCCTTTGGTTACATTACTAAATATTCTTCTCCATTAGAGAGACTTATTGAAGTATTTATAGAAGAAATGATATAGTGTCTAGAATTTTATTTAAAATATTGTAGCAGTAAAAGAAAAGGAACATAACAACATATGAGAAATTCATGGGGATATCCAATAGCTATATAATTGTAAACATGGGGCTTTGTTCTTATATTTTATTTTTAAATCTTTCCATTCTAAAAGATCAGAAAGTTCAGTAACATAAGGAAATAGGAAATCTTAGATGTGACTGGTATGAGTTTGAATTGGTAGAATAATTTAGGGAGGGAAATGCAGATATATATACATATATATCTCAAAATTTAAAATCTTTTTTTTTAATTTTTTTTAATTTTTTTTTATTTATTTATGATAGTCACAGAGAGAGAGAGAGAGAGGCAGAGACACAGGCAGAGGGAGAAGCAGGCTCCATGCACCGGGAGCCTGATGTGGGATTCGATCCCGGGTCTCCAGGATCGCGCCCTGGGCCAAAGGCAGGCGCCAAACCGCTGCGCCACCCAGGGATCCCATATCTCAAAATTTAAAACACTTGTTCTTTTTTTCCAAAATTTCCACTTCTAGGAATTTATCTATTGTATTCTTGCACTTGAATGAAATTATATTGCCACAAAGATATTCAGTGTTGTAATATAAGAACTTCATAACAATGTAAGTGGCTGTGAATAAGGGCTCAGTTAAATAAATTATGCTACAGCCACACAAAGAAACAACATGCAGCTATTAAAAATAATATGAGAAATTTATATGTAATTCACATAGGAGACAAAAATGGTTTTCATATAGAGACACAGAGATAGATAGATGTACATACGAGGAAGCAAGGTGCAAAAGAAAATCTATAACATACTATTTGAAAAAAAAAAAGAAAGGAAATAGTCACACATGTTTGTATATGAAGACCAGCTCTGCAACTGGTGAGAGTTAGCTTCTAGAAAAGGAATAGGTAACTGGGGGCTAGGATAAAAGACAAACCTTTTCCCTCTACATCCTTTTGCATGTTTTGCATTTGCTGTCATAGGGAAGTTTTACTCTTCAGACATTTTTCATTCATTAATTACTGTTTCAAAGAAAAAAAATGAATTCTAAGGAGACGAATTTATGTCTTATTGCCAAATGTCAGAGATGAATATGGAGACAAGTACAGAAGGCTTTGTGTAAAACTAATTCTACATTTGGAACTCATTTCTCCTTTGACAGTGATTGAATAAGAGTCCAGATAGGTACTTGTTGTTGAAACAAGATTATTTTTCTATGATTTTCTAGTATTCCTCTCACAGCTCTTGTTTGTTTAGCTGCCTTTATAGAAGGCGGGTGGAAATGCCCAGGGGAAGTTCTAATGCACCTTAGCTGAAGCTGCCTCCTATTTGGGCAAGTTATGAGAGATCTGAGAGCCTACAGCAGTTTTTAAGGCTGGGAATCCCAAAGGTGAAAGTGCTGTCTTTGTAATTGAGCAGCTCACATAAACCCCAAGGGTCAACACAATTGACTGCCTTTAAGCCAAGGAACTACCAAGCCATCTAAGTGATTTAAATGCATGTCAGAGGAGCCTTCTTCCTTAAACTGTGGCATTGCCCTCCCTGTTCATATGTGGGACTTCAGGGCTCTAACTTTCCTACTGTCGCCTAAGAGCCTTCAACTTAGAATTGCAAAAGGAGAATGAAATTGGGTATCTGCAAATAAGCTACAGGGCCAGGTTTGACTTATGTCCTTTCCCCATTTTCTGGAGGCTTAATGTCTTTGAGCATCTAAGAAACCTGGTACCTGCATTTTTTTTTTTTTCTGGCAATGTCATAGCTCAGTTCATTTTATTGAGAGTCTAAAGTAGAAACTGCATAACAGCCGGTTCCATTTCTCCCCTCAGTACACAGGGATCTAAATGTAAGATCCTAGAGCATGTAAAGTAGTGGGGAATTCATACATACAGTGGTCTCTCCAACATAGGGATGCTGCTTTGTGTATATACAGTTTGGTATACCCACACACAGCATTCTGTGCGCCAGATATTTGTATATGTGAGATGCACGCTCCACACACAAGAGGTTGCAAATAGGTTGCCCAGCTATGTCTACTACTCCCTTCACCATTGCCTCTAGGAAAAGAAAAAGAGATGTCTTTTGACAAAGATATTTTTCCCCTGAAGAATCAGGACCAAACCTAGGCAATGAATAGCTCAAAATAAGCTTATTGGCTTTCAGAGCCTTTCATTTCCACTCTGGACCTCAAGCTATTTAACTTTCCTAGAACCTACCTTCAGATCCATACATTGAATTTTTCCTAACTATCTTTTTCTTCCTTTCTTTATGTTTCTGAATGGTAGCAGACATATATGCCACCCCAAAATATGCCATATATGCCATAAGAATTCCTTTGAGCACTTAAAAAAATGCAAGAAGAGTGTTTCAACCTGTATTTTTTTTACTAAAAGCAAGAGATAAATATCCCAAGATATCCTCTTTATACCAGGAGGAAAGAAACATTCTTATCACCAAAGATGGAGACTCAAGGCTGAGAGAATTCTGTACAAGCAAATCTTGCTAAAATATTCATCTTCTGTTAGCCTCCTCATATATTTTAGTTACTTCTCCACAATTGCTTCTGTTTCTTCAATCCAGTATTAAAAAAAATTTAGGTTTGCCATTTCTTCAGTTGTTCATTTCCTTGTGAGGGTTCCTATGCCATGCAAAACTTGTATAAAATCTGTATGTTTTTTTCCCTGTCAATCTATCTTATGTCAATCTAATTCTCAGGCCCAACCAGAGACCCTAAGAGGGTAGAAGTGAAGTTTTGACTCCTGTAAAATTTCTTCCCCTCTCCCATCAAATTGTGAACAGCCCTACCACCCATTTCTTCACTGTCAAATTTTTGTGGAAAAAAACAAACAAACATGTACCCTAATGCATAGCTAAAACTCTAATATATGTGCTAATGTTATACCCTCTTATACAACATATTTGCATTTAAATAGAGTTGTCTAGAGATTTAATGATTTAACCCAAAGGGATTAAAATATCTCACATTTGTATAGCACTTGGTAGATTATATCAAAGAGCTTTTCACAAACAAAATTTCTTATGAACCTCTAAGTCACCCTGAGGCTGAGAGGGTAGGCGTTTTAATTTACATGCGCACTGTTGATAACTTTTGGCTCTGAGAAGTTTAGTAGATGCTCCAGAGTCACACAGTCAATAGCAAGATCTTGACTGAGGTCTCACGACTCTGATTTCAGCATTCTTTCTACCATGTCAGACACTCCAGAAATAAATGCAATAAATGTTTATATGCATAAACAGCATGGTTTTTGGTGACTACTGCTCCAGTGGCTCCACCTGCACCTCTTTCCTATAAAGATCCATATGGGGCAGCCCGGGTGGCTCAGCAGTTTAGCATTGCCTTCGGCCCAGGGCCTGATCCTGGAGACCTGGGATGAGTCCCACATCGGGCTCCCTGCATGGAGCCTGCTTCTCCGTCTGCCTGTGTCTCTGCCTCTCTCTCTGTGTCTCTCATGAATAAATAAATAAAATCTTATAAAAAAAAAAGACCTATATGATAGCAGATTTTAGGACTTTTGGTCAAACAATGAATGAAACCACTTGACTGGTTGAAAGAATGCCACAATATATTTTTTTTTCAGTTTTATGAATAAAACACACCAGAATTAGCTGGGGATGAGGTCTAACGTTTTGTTAAAAATGCATATTTCTGGGCCAATGCTCCTATTAACTAAACCAGAAATAGAATTTCTGATGCACAATGTCTGTCATTTCCAAGTGAAAACTCTCCAATGTTTACCATGGTATCATAGACGGGCTACCTTCTTTATTATTCTAGTGAAGACTTCCAACGGCTTTGTATTAGCTAGTAGTACCCAGTTCCTTATTATTAATTTTGACATTGATCCCTGGATATAACCTGAAGCTTCCTCCTTCAGGAGTTTTCCAACCATAAGTTGCTCTTAATGCCATTGCATAATGCTCCACATAATCTTTCTTGATCAATTGCAATTTCCTCCTTCTTCTGAACTCACAACACCCTTTTCAGTGTCAGTTCTATGAGTTTTGACAAATGCATTTCTATAACCACCACAATCAAGATATAGAAATTTCATCCCTGAGAAATTTCCATAGTCTCCTCTGCAGGAATCACCTCCTCCCTACCCCCACACCTTAATTAGCTCACTGGTTCTCTATCCCTATAGTTTTGCCTATTCAAAATGTCACATTAATGGATTCATATAGTATTTAGTCTCAAGTCTGGCATCATACACTTAATATGAGGCATTTGATATTTATTTATGTAAATCACTAGTTTATTATTTTTGCTTGCTGAATGTTATTCTATTATGTAAAAGTACAGTTTCTTAATACATTCACAAGTTGAAAGTCATTTGGATTGTTTCTACTTTCTGGAGGTTATGAATACAGCCAATGTAAACACTGATATAATGTGTAAACACTTAGATTTTGATATAAACCTAAGCTTTTCTCTCTCTTGGATAGATACCTAGGACTGAGATTTAGGGGTTGGGTGGTAAGTCTAAGTTTTAACTTCATAAGAAACTGTCAAACTATTTTTTAAACTATTTTGTATTCTTAATTCAGTGTTTGAGAGTTCCAGTTGCTCTATATTTTTGCAATCACTTGGAATTGTCCATTTTTTTTAAGCATTCTGATGCATTTGAGATTTGCATTTCCTTAATGGCTAATGATGCTGAATATCTTTTCTTGTGCCCATTTGCATTCAGGTATCTTCTGTGGTCCTCTGTTCAAATCTTTGTGCATATTTTTTATTGGGTTGCTTATTTTCTTTTTTTATTTTTTGGGAGGTAGTTTATTTTCCTACTGAATTTTCAGAGTACTTCAAATATTGTGAATACATGTCCTTTACTAGATACATGTTTTCCAAATATTTTTTCAAGTCTGTGGCTTGTACTTTTCATTTCTTAGTTTTTTTTCAGAGAGCAGAAATTTTTAAATTTTTATGAAGCTCAGTTTAGACATATTTTTATGAACTGTGTTTTTGGCGTCATATCTAAAGAATACTTGCTAAACTAAAGGCCATATTTTCTCCTTTGTTTTTTACTAGTTTTATAGTTTTTAGTTTTACATTTGGGTCCATGACTCATTTTGAGTTAATTTTCTGCCTGAGTCAAGGTTCCTTTGGTTGGAAAGACTAACCTTTTTCTTGAATTGTCTTTGTAACTTTGTTGAAAGTCAATTGACCATATGTGTATGGTTTTATTTCTATAGTATATATTTTATTCCATTGATTTACCCATAGTTGATAGCTTTTTGTTTGTTTATTTTGATAACTCTTATGGCTTCGTAAAAAATCACTTTCTACCTAGCATCAAAGTTCCTTAATATGCCGTTTTTTGTTCCTTTACTAAATTATGAACTAAAGGAAAACTCTGGGTCTGACACAGCTTTACATTTTGTATCATCTACTAAACTGTGACCTGGGATCCCTGGGTGCTGCAGCGGTTTGGCGCCTGCCTTTGGCCCAGGGCGCGATCCTGGAGACCCGGGATCGAATCCCACATCGGGCTCCCGATGCATGGAGCCTGCTTCTCCCTCTGCCTGTGTCTCTGCCTCTCTCTCTCTCTCTGTCTCTCTCTCACTATCATAAATAAATAATAAAAAAAAATTAAAAAAAATAAACTGTGACCTTAGAAATTCCTGGTTCTGATATATCTTTGTATATTTAGAATTATTTAGCTCAAAGGCTTACACAGACAAGATAATAAAGATATTGAATACATGATTTCAAATCACATTTATGTCTATATGGTCACCATCATAGTTTTGTTTTGTTTTGTTTTGGTTTGGTTTTTTTGCTGAAGGACAAACTTAAGTTGGCAAGTTTGATAGAAGGAAGATTCTAATGTTCTTTCCTTTTAATCCTTGAAGGATACATACACCATTACATGAAGTAAAAATACCCAACTCATTAGAAATTAGACAAAAAGTATTTTATTCTATACTGTAAGAGCTAAATCTCAGAGCCACCAGATTTACACCGCATCTGTATTGTTGAAGGGAATAAAACAGGGCTTACTAGAAGAAATGCATGGGAATTACTTAGAAATATGAAATGTTTTCCAGTGAAAGAGAACCCATTCTGGAAGTAGAGAAAAACAGCATAAAATGCTAAAAGGGTGAAGATTCTTGATTCATATGTTTATGTATGGAATACTAATAGTATTAGTTGTTACATTAGTAATGGTAAATATTTGGGGCTTTCACAATTTATTGAAACAATTTATTGAGAAGATGGGACAAAGGGTGCTTTCACTGTCAGTATTATCTGAACAGTAGGCCTTAGTTTCTAGTACTGTTATTTGCTAGAAGCAAGTTTAATCATGTATAGCAGGCTAAAGAGCAGGTGACCTTTACAGGAACGAGGAGGGCACTAACTATATCAAATGAGTTGTGTCTTTTTTGTCTGACAGGACAGATGTTAGGCTGTGTTGGCATTTGCACAAATGCACAAATAATGTCAACTGTGGTTGTTAATTTATAGAAGAATTCCTATTATTCAGTGCCTCCCTATGATAAATCTTATTATCACTCTTGTTCTCACACACTTTTGTCAACATTTGCTGAGACATAGGCAGGAATATTTTGTTCTGGTAAAGGTCACCTCATGCTAACTGATAGTGTACTGGCATTGTAAAAATGATTTAGAGTGTCCAGACATCACCAAACCAACTGTCAGTTTCAGACAAGGTAGTTAAATAAGTCTGAAGCTTATAATCATGGAGGAGAAAAGAGAAAGTAGTTTTTCAGAAATTTTGGATATCATGTAATATGGACATGGTTTAGGATATTTTATCTCTTCCATTTCTTTCAAATCTGGTTCATCACATCCTTTATCATTTTAAGTCTTTTTGTCTTCTTTTTTTTTTTTTAGCTGCTAGTAATGAGAATGAAAAATCTATACTTGTGTTGGGAAAACTGGACAGCAAATGCTTAAGAACGAAACTGGATCACTTTCTTACACCATACACAAAAATAAATTCAAAACAGATGAAAGACCTAAATGTGAGATAGGGAACACTCAAAATTCTAGAGGAGAACACACATCTTTGGCCTCTGCTATAACAATTTCTTGCTAGACACATCTCCAGAAGCAAGAAAAACAAAAGCAAAAATGAACTATTGGGACTTCATCAAGATAAAAATCTTCTGCCCTGCAAAGGAAACAATCAACAAGACTGAAAGGCAACCTGTGAAATGGGAGATTTTTGCAGATGACATATCCAATGAAGGATTAGTATCCAAAATCTATAAAGAACTTATAAAAAAAAGAACTTATCAAACTCAACACCCCCCAAAAAACAAATAATCCAGTTAAGAAATGGGCAGAAGACATGAACAGACATTTGTCCAAAGAAGACACCCAGGTGGCTAATAGACAGATGAAAAGGTGCTCAACATCAGTTATCATCAGGGAAATGCAAATAAAAACCACAATGAGATACCACCTCACACCTGTCAGAATGACTAAAAGTAACAACTCAGGAAACAATCGATGTTGGCAAAGATGTGGAGAAAGGGGAACCCTCTTACACTGTTGGAGGGAATGCAAACTGGTGGAGCCATTCTGGAAAATAGTATGGAGGTTCTTTGAAAAGTTAAAAATAGAACTACCCTGTGACCCAACAATTACACTACTAGGTATTTACCCAAAGGATACAAAAATACTGACTTGAAGGAGTACATGCACCCCAATTTTATAGCACAATCGTTGATGATAGCCAAATTATGGAAAAAGCCCAAATGTCCATTGACTGATGAATGGCATATATAAACAATGGAATATTACTCAGCCTTCAAAAAGAATGAAATCTTGTCATTTGCAACAACATGGATGGACCTAGAGTAATGGTGAAAAGACCTAAATGCATAAAAATAAAGGTCATACTGTATGACAGCACTTTACCAGGGTAACATAGGTTTCCTCATTTCCTGTAGCTCATAGTTCTATGACTGTTCTTTTTTTTTTAAAGATTTTATTTATTCATTCATGAGAGACACAGAGAAAGAGAGAGAGAGAGGCAGAGGCACAGGCAAAGGGAGAAGCAGGCTCCATACAGGGATACAGGGAGCCCCACGCAGGACTTCATCCCAGGTCTCCAGGATCAGGCCCTGGGCTGAAGGCGGCGCTAAACCGCTGAGCCCCCGGGCTGCCCTATGACTGTTTTTTTGAAACTCTGTCTTTAGAATTAACAACTCTAGCTACGGATACCTCTGTCTGCATGATCAAATATGTCCGAAAACAAAATCATTTATTTTTATTAAAAAGTTATTTAAAAAGTCTTCCATAATTTATATATTCTAGAGAAAAACCTCATTGATTTGGGATCCAATCAATTTTATTTGCCCTTCTCTTACTTAGACACTTTCTTGGCTTATAAGCATAGGAGAAATAGCTCTTTGGCCTTATCACAAGGATAAAATTACATGATTCTCTAAACTGATAACTTTTACCCATTTTCTTTGGACTTGTGGAAGCATATTGCTTATCAAAAGCCCATCTCTAACACCTCAAGCAAGCCATTTAACAAAATTCTTTGTGCACTAACCTTTAGCTTTAATCCATTTTTCTTCCCTGTGTTCTTCTTACTCCACTTTCATCATTTGTTTTATTTTGTTGTGGATATCTCATTGGAACAAATTCTTTAAAAGATTAATATTGAAATGTCTTGTGATAAACATTTCCTGATTGTTTAAAAACAGGGCTATCTCTTTTGCAGGGTTTGAGAGGAATGGCAAACATAAATTATATTATATAATAAACATACATTTATCTAAAAATTTCATCCATAGGGTAAGATGCAAGTTGGGTAGAAAAAGTCTCCTTCCCAATAAGTTCCCCAATTTCACTCCCAGGAAATAACAACTGTTTATAAGGTCTAATTTATCTTTCCAGCATTCATCTATGCATTTAAAAATAAATGTATACCTACAAATATTTTAATAACATATGTGGGATCATACCATACCCACTGTAACATTTTTTTTTCATTTTTGAACATCTTTCCAAATCGAGATCTATTCTCCTATATCACTTTTAAGAAAGTTATTTAATCTTTTGTGGTATAGATGTAATATAACATATTTAAGAAATTTCCATTAATGGATTCCAGGTTTTTATTTTTCAAACAATGCTACAGTGGGTATCATTGTACATAATTTGCTATTCTAATTCTACAGTTATAGAATTCTATATTAAAATTTGTTTTATAGTGAGATTCTGTATTAATAGCATGAAATAAAACAAAAGAAGGCTTTTAGTCTGGAAAACATAAATAGTAAACTTATATTCAGGGGGACATCCATTTTTTTCCCCTTTTGACTTCTATATTTAATATAAATAACAACAGTTACTCTTAAATTAGAAAAAGAATAATAAAATAACACTTAAAAAAGAAGTCAAATTTGTTCACTATTTATTGGTCCTAATTTTACTTGGTGAGTTGGATGACATTTTCATGTGTCAGAAAGTGGATATAAAGTACAAGGTTGAAAACTATGGTCAGGCTTTGACGTTTATAAGTTCTTGGCCCTTATTCCCCAGACTATTAACACTGAAATTGCATGTCACCCTCTAGTTTGATAATAAATTGAGGTCAATCTTGATTTCAAGTTTCTCTATAGAGCTTGTAAGTATAATAAATTTGAAAAACAGAAAAGAATCACTCTAATAATTTAGTTAAGCCTTCCTAAGTGATTGACAGGACTTTATATTGCTAGAAAGTTCTCTCAAGTTAATCCATAAGAGCTCTAGGGGTGTCAGTTTAAACCAAACAAGATGATATAAACAACCCCAACCTCTCCTTAGAGAACGCCCTAAAGATTTCATTGGTATAGTCCTGTGGTCTTTCAACTGGAGTCCTTTGTAAGGGCTTGCAAGCATGTGAATCAATTACCTGACCCCCAGTACAATCTTTCCTAAAACTGATCTGCCTAAGAATGAGTCCTCTTTCAGGTACTGTTTCTCACCAAATACTTCCCTATCGCCCCTTTCTTCATTGCCCAGTTTTTAGTTTACCAAGGAAATTTAATTACCTCTCACCTTTTGCTATGGTACACTGCCCTAAATTTAAATAAATAAATAAATAAATAAACAAACAAACAAATAAATAAATAACAAACAATGGAATTCCAAAAAAACAAAAACAAAAGGCAATATACAATTCTGGTATTTGTATTGGTCAAGTGATTTCCAATTATTTGAAGAAAACTCAAGGAGGCATATCAAAATTGTCAACTTAAAATTCTTAGAAATAATTTCGATCCCCACCAGTTTGATTTTTGATAACATTATAACTATAAAAGAAGAAACAGGATTAGAATTACATAATACTCATCAAAGGGAACAATGTAAACTCTGCTAAAGAAAGGTTTTCATGTATTAGAATCCCTCATCTGTAAAATAAAAGAGCAGAATTAAATGGAAGATTCAATGTCCCATGTCCTACAAACATAGTGCTTATTTCTCCGAATCCATATAGCAATTTGAATATATTATCCTTCAAATAACCAGAAGAGTAACTGTTCTAAACATGGAAATATAGCTAATAAGAATTTGACAATAATAGTAGAAACTGTCATTTATTGAAAGCTTTAATTTACTGTCAGCCACTGTATTTGATTTTAGTTATATTTTTATTTAATCACAGAATTAAAGACATTACTTTGAAGTATTATTGAAGATAATCTGTTGCGTCCCTAACTTGTATCTTGCTTCTACTGTATTTCTTTCTGTTAAAAAGGGTTCAGGCCTTTTGTTGTCTTGCTTCAGGGGTATTAATTTGCAAGGGTTCTCAGCCATCGAAAGACCTGAAATCTTACCATTTACAATGATGTGGACAGAAGTAGAGGGTATTATGATAGGAGAAATAAGTCAATCAGAGAAAGACAATTATCATATTATTTCACTCATATGTGGAATTTAAGAAACAAAACAGCATCATAGAGGAAGTGAGGGGAAAATAAAGTACAATGAAATCAGAGCAAACGAGAAACCATAAGAGACTTTTAACTATAGGAAACAAACAAGATTGCTGGAGGGCAGGGGATGGGTGAATGGGGTAACTGGGCGATGGGCATTAAGGAGGGCATGTGATGTAATGCGCACTGGGTGTTATATATAACTGCTGAAACACTGGACTCTACGTCTGAAACTAAGAATATGCTCTATATTAATTAATTGGATTTAAATAAAATGAAATTAAATTTGCAAGGGTTAAAGCAGAAGTTGATAAACCACAACCTCCTCTCTCCACCTCTTATTTCTGAAAACAGAAATCCATTTAAAGGATTAAGCCAGTTCTTTCCAGAATGAGATGGGAGAGAAACCAGACTTTGGAATGTGGTAGGAGGTATGGAATGAGTAGACAGACAAGGACAGGGCTATGAAATTAAAAAATTCCTTAAGACTGAGGAAAATGTGTATATGCTCAAAGATGGGAATTAAGTTCCTATGTAGTAACCTAGGAAGGGTACACTACTTCAGAAGGGGCAGCTGCAAGGTGCAATCGTGGAGGATAGACAATTGACCAAAGCTTTTGGCCTCACAATATTCTCATACTACCTCCAAACAAACAGTGCCGGAGCTAAGCACAGAGGTAGCAACAAAAGGCCATTTTCTAATGGATCACATGGGATTGGACACTTTATTTCTTAGCTAGGACCTTTTGTTTTGTTTTACTTTCGAGGCAGGATGAACACTCTTTGAATATTGTACAGCTTTAAAGAGAAAAACTCTGCTCTTCTCCCAGCACCACCAAAAACAGGATTAGTATTAAATTACTCACCAGCTTGGGCACTGATAGCTCACCATTAGATTAAGAAAAACAAAGTGCTATGGTATTTCTTGTAAGAAATACAAGATGGAAAAAATACAAGATGGGTATCATAACAGCTATATTATAGTCAAATTATAACAGATATGATTATTGTAGATATTATAAATTTCCCTTATACAGATACAATAACTATGGTAGGCATTGGTACTCTGAACTGGATATTTCTGGTTCTCCTCCTGGCACAAAGTAGGTTTATACTTCTTTTTCCATTCTTTGAAAACAGGCATGACCGTATAACTTGTTAGGCCAATCAAATATGTCAGAGTTGTGCATCACTTCCAGGTGGAAGCTATGAGTGGGTTTGCCATTCTCACACAGGTTTCTTGCTTTCTCTCTGCATCTATAAATGATAATGCTTCAGCCTGCAGCTTGAGTTCTGAAGTGAAGATGGCAGAGAGTGGAATACACCGGCCACACCAAGGATGTGAACTATGAGCAAAAAGTAAGTCATTTTGATTTAAGACTATAAGATTTTGGGATGATCTACAAAGCAAACATGATCTTATTGCTTAGTCCAATAATGAGGCTCAGAGAGTTAAGCAACAGGTTTATTTCTCAGCGAATCTATATTGATTTCATGCATAACCTTCCTTTCTAAATGGTCAGTTCATGTTCAGTAGATATTTAAGTATCTACTAAGGACACACCCTGTTTAAGAGTCCAATGTTGAACACAACAGACAGGTTCTCAGTATTTATAGGATATGCACAGACTGCTTAGTTCAAGAATTTGACCAGGGACTTCCATTAAGTTTATAACTTTTAGAATTCATTTCCTTTGTCCCCCTTCCCCATACACCTGTCTATAGGAAACTATAATATTTGCCCATCTTTAGACTTCTGGGTTCTCCTTCTTCCTCAGATTTCTTAGAGTTTAGCAACAGAAGTTCCTTGATCACATCTGTAAGTCATTTAAATATCCTGGGATATAATTTATCTGGGCCTCAAGGCTTGAATTAATTTAAAGCTGTAAAGCAATTCCTTATTATCTCTGCACCTATCTTGCACTTTAATCCTCTCCTACTGATGTTTGTGCTAGACCTGCCAGCTTGAAAATTATTTTCCTTAATGGAGGTGGAAGAAGAGCAAAACTGTATATGAATACATCTACTCCCTCTGTTTTGTTGCTTAACGTTATATCTTTTGTTATAAACTGCAAGCTGTTCCTGAGGGGTATGGATTGTTTAGAGCAAACGTGTATTTCTGCAACATATCCAGGAAAGGCTACTTTGCAGGGATCAAGAGCAGCTGATAACCAGTGAAGCTGAAACTAAAAAATGTATACTATGGGTGTTCAGACAAATTGCTGAGGTGGGCTTGATGAGATTAATCTGTGTTTGAGAGCATTCAGAGAAGCACCTGGAATGCTTTGGTGCTACGGAAACTTCCAGCTGAATGTGATTTTTCTAAGATAGCATTTTCACATCTTAACAAGCGCAAAGTAACAAGATGACATCTGTGAAAGGTCTCCTCTGTACTGGCATTGTGTCTGTATGGGTGCTATTACCCTAGCATGATGGTAGTGGTCTAAACTGAGTGTTCCCAGTGTTTGTGCTGGTCTTCAGCACTCCCTCTTAGGGGAAGATTGCGGGCTCAGTTGGAGGAGAGAAACCTTCAGGACCATTTATAATCGTATCAGATTCTTATGCAAGATTCTCTATGTTGGGTTTTTACTTCATTTGAATTCCTTTTTTTTTTTTTTATTTTACTTAATCTATTTAAAAGCTCTTGTTTTGTCCTGAGAACTTTCATATGTTCCAGGTCTTTGTAGACTTCTTGTGATTTTCTTCCATCTTTGGTATTCAGCTTCTCAACCTTAAACATCTGAGCTCAGTACACTACCTTGTTCAGACATGAAGATTTTCTTTGGTTTTCCATTAATAAATTTTGTCAAGCATTGTTTATAACTGCGTAGAATCTCTGATTTTTGTTTTCCTTTCAGATTTTTTTTTAAGATTTTAGTTATTTATGAGAGAGAAAGAGAGGCAGAGACATAGGCAGAGGGAGAAGCAGGCATCATGCAGGGAGCCCAATGTGGGACTCGATCCCAGACCCCAGGATCATGCCCTGAGCCGAAGGCAGACACTCAACTGCTGAGCTACCCAGGCGTCCCACCTTTCAGAACTTCTGACCAAATGTACAATCCCATTTGTCTCAAAACTTTGGAAATGTTCTTCAATTAAAGCGTAGTGTTAGGCTTTTCTGAATCTCACTCCTGGGTTTTTATGAACTCTAAGATAATATGATTACTATCTTCCATGGTTTCTTTCTGTTGCTTCTGTGTTCATAGGCCCTTCCTAGTTGATACTTGTGTCCAGGTAATGTTTCTTTGCTTTTTACCTTCAAAGTCAATCATCCTCAGTCTTGGTGTGTATAACAGTGTGTCTGCAGATGCCTGAATCAAAATCACCTGCAGGTGGTGTTTAAAATGCAGATTTCTAAGTGCTCCTTCTCAGGACCAGCTACCTCATTAACAGGACAGTGCAAAATAAAAATGTGAAGCTCCTTCCTCAAAAGTCAGCAGGAATTTCAAGACAGTGACAGCAGAGCATTAAACCAAGTATGGGGTCTTTCTATCCCATCCATGAAGCCAGAAGCTAGCCTCAGAGATTTTAATTTAGTAAATTTGGAATGGGGCTATAAAGCTGCCTTTTTAGCAAGTTCACCTCATTTTCTGATTTAGGCTGGTCTGCAGACCCATTTGAAAAGTCTAGCCTACACGATGTTTATACCCACCTTTTTAGCACATTAAGATAGGAATGTTTAGGTTACATGTTTTCAGAAGACAAACGTTTTACTATTAGATTTTGCTTTGGTTCTGTTTTTCAAGATCTTTTAGGAAATCATTATTCACATACAGCCTCACTGAGGTGTTTGTAGTATTATTCCACAGGGATACCCAGTTAGTCTTCTATTTTTTTTTTTTTAAACAAATGCTTCTCAGGTAGTTCAGTCTTCATATTCTTAGCTATGATTTTTTGTGGCATGATGTCGATGTATTGACAGCTACATAGCCATATGTGCTTATAGTTCAGAACCATGGAAAATGTGTATAGTATGAAAAGCTGTATTCAAATCAAAATAGCATGTGCTTCTAGACTCTTCTTTTGAAAAAAACCAAAACAATGTGCAACAAATAGGGAAGCTTATTTCAGTGGGACAAATATTCAAATGCTGAAAAGTAGCTTCTAGTAGATAAAAAGTCGAGTTTTTTCCTTCATCAGCATAAAATATTTATACATTTTAAAAATACGTATAAAATTATAAAAGATGTTCCAGATGCATAGATACTGTGGCCCAGAGTACAATAACTATGCTTATATCACCTATGAAATCATATTTGCCAACTGATGTTAATAGTTTAAATTATCTTAATTTCTAGATACTGTGTATTGTATGGAACTTTAAATTGACTTTTTTTTTTTCATTAACTTCATAGCTTCTAGATACTCTTACTGTTTTGTTGTCAGATCATACCTTAATTTGTTTTATTTATGCATTTTCAACATTTCCACTAGAAGTTCAACCCACAGCCATATACATTCATTAAGTACATGCCATATTGATGGTAGAAGCAAAGACTATAAAGACAAAACTAGTAGGACATAATCTCTTATTTCAAAGAGTTTAGAATGATATTCAAATTATTAGATGGACATTTATGGTGGTATATGCTGAGCCAAGCAATTAAGTTAAAGTTAAGCTGTTGGAGCTCTGTAAAAGGATGCCCACCAAATCTTGATAAAGCTTGGGGAAGTGGTTCAGGAAAGGCTCCCTGAGAAGACTATAAATGGAGATGAGGCTGGAAATAAGAGACTTGATAAGGAACATGCGTGATAAAGGCTGTCCTGAGCATAGTCAAGGGACCAGAGACAAACAAAAACCCATGTCCCACTGTGGGGACCATAGATGTGTGGTCTAGGTGGCTGCAGTGTGTGTGTGTGTGTGTGTGTGTGTGTGTGTGTGTGTGGCTTGTTTTGCAATGGGCTGGGTAGAAGAGTAAGGGGCAGATAGAGAGGCTGTTAGGGACTCAAGAAAGTCCTGTATATTCACCTGGGTGAGGAATTGTTAACTTTATCTAAAGGAATGGGAATGTTGATTAAAAATTATAACAAAAAAAATGATATGATCAGACTTCTGTATATAGTCAACAAGCCTCCTGATTTACCCAATCTTCTCACTTCCCAAGAATATTCTATCCTTTACCTATAGCTCCTCAAAATGGTGGTTGGTATAGGCCATGATCCAAGGGGAAAAAAAAAAAAATCCTCCTTGACACCATTCGGTAGTACCTAACTTTTGTTTGCTTTTCTTTAAAGACCTAGCACAACCTTTTTTATTTCTAATTTGGACTTGAAAGGACCTGGAGATACCTTTAAAGTTTCTGTGGAAGGTGTCATACAGTCTCTAAGGGCTCATCAACCCTGGACCTAAATTCCTTAAACATCACATACTTTTCCATTTGCCACATCATATTTCCATATGACTGCTCATATTTTCATCACTTAAACATCCACTCCTATCTGGGAGAGAGAATTCTGTTTTGGCCAAACACTAAATAACAGTGTGTTTTTTAAGTAGAAGTAATACAAATTATAAAAGATATAGAATTGATTGCTGTTAGTAATATAGTTCTGACACTTTGATCATTTTGTCTAAATATACAAAAAACAAAAGCTGCTCAGAAGCACTCTTATTTAGCCAGAGATTTAGAAAAAAAAATTATTGAAGAGCCAAATATTGCTTCATAATCTATTTGCTTTATACTATTAGAAAAATCAATCTATCACTGATCATCACTAATGAGATGACCGTACCTATTCATACTTAAGGAAAAGTTATTTGAACTCTATCTCACTGCCTATGAATACATTGTCAATTTCTAGTAATGTGTATTCTAAATAACTCCCTATAATAATGGTAATTACTGTGAAATCTATGCCCTTATGAATCTCAAAGATGTTGCTTTCTGCATGTTAATCCCTGTAAACAGTGGGGCTTATATCAGAAGTTATTTTTAAAAGTTTAAATTCTTCTTATACCCCAACTGAATACAATTGCTAGTATATCCTGCCCTTCTTCATAATATAACTTTGTATTCTTTCAGATTCACTTTTCTTCTAAAATAGGCTCACTTTGTCACAGAGGCTTGTTTTTTCTTTCTAAATATAAACATGAGTTGGCCAATAGAACATTTCTTATTTAAATGGTTTTCTTCATTACTTTCACATTTAAGATGATATCATGGGAGGAACAATTATTGCCTTGTTCCTTTGATTTATTTGGCCCACACCCCCTCACCTTGCTAGTGAAAAATAAACTGTTCTACATGGGTCATTTATGTTGTGATTTAATATGATGATGTTTGTATTTCCAGCCTGTACCATAATATATTAGCCTAAAATCACCTAGTAGGAAAGAATTTGCTCTTTTTTCCCCCTATTGTCTTCCTGCATCTTTGCTATAAGTTACTCATTAGACAAATTTATCACCATTATAAAGACTGTAGGATACAAAGGACAAAAATGATGGCTATTGTCAAAACAGGAACTCTTGTTCTACTCCCTAATTTCCTAGGAGTCCTGCTGTGTAAATGGAATCTTACTCTTGTTCTAACTACCAGGGCGGACTATTTATTCATCAACAGGTCAGATAAACCAACTTTATTTCAACAGAAATGTGCAAAAGTGGCCATTTACCCCTAAAAGGACAGATATCTGTGAGGACAGTTTTTAGTCACCACGGAATTTGTACAAAGGCAACTTCTGTTGTTTCAATGACAGGGAAAGAGACAGCGTCACTTAAAATAGAAATTCAGACCACATGCCTTCCCTCAAAAAGTAAAAATGACATGTTAGCAGATTAAGTGGGTCATTTTGTATCATGGTTTTTATTAATGTGTTTGAGACCAGAAAATGTTCTGAACATAAAGCTTGAGGGTATCCTAAATGGAAAAGGATATGTCCTTATTTAGTAGCATATAGTCCTCACAAAACTAGTTTTCATGTAAGTACTTCAGTCTTCAGCCTTAATTGAGAATTAATTTTAGTCTCATAATAGATGGTTCCTTAACATTCTTTTTGTTAATATGTGAACTTCTACAGCTAGATAGAAAGACTAGGAGAGTAGAAACAAGGACATGAAGCCATACATTCCTTGGGGATGGGTTGTTTCAGGCCTGGCTTGGGACTGAGGACTACATATGGAAAGATATCAGAACTGGCAGTCTTTAAGAAGATGAAGTATAGTTTACAGAGGTATCCAGAACCTTGACTCCATGTGAAAGTGGACAATTTCTAGGTTTGGTTCATGGTAGCTTTAAATTACTACATCAAATCTGATACAATTCAAGAAGTCCTATATATGACTTCTTAAAATATATATATATATAAGTACAATATGTATCTAGATATTGTATATATAATACACATATATAAAACATGGCGTTAATATAGCGTATGTTCACATATAAATTCACAGAACCAACCATAACTATATAATCCATATACAGAATTTGATAATTTTTTTTCTTTAATGTCCACTCCTGTAATTTTAAAAGACAGTAGCACAGTCAAGGTCATAAACAATGGAGAGATTTATGCATTTTGACTAAAGAGTATATTTGTTTCCACTTTACTCTATTACGCACATTTAAAAAATATTTTCAGCATTAATTCAAAACTTAGTTTCAAGTAGCCTGCCCACTGTGATCAGATTCTAGTAAATATAAATTTATTTTTCATTCTGAAGACCTACCATTATGAACTTAAATTTATTGGTGCCTTTTCAAGACTATCCTCTCTCTACGTTTGCAGAGTTGCTTTAAATCTTAAAGATATTTCAGATGGAGGGAACTAAAGGATAAGGGGATACAAAGAATTCTATGAGGAGAAAGAGGTACTTTACTGATGAACTTTTAAATTTTGTTGAGAAACATTCTACCATCTTTCATAGTCAGAACAAAGTGCTCTTCTGCCTCCGTTGTTGGGTTGTTACCTCTTTGCAGGTGTTGTGAACCCAAAGGCTCACAGATGGTCACTATAACTGGACATGCTCTGTAGGAGAGTTTCTTAAATTCATTAACCTCATTTAAAAAGACACAAAAAGCTAAATGAAGAATTTCTGCTGATCATAGAAATCAATTAATGACCTCAAAATAATTCTATCTCTTTGGAGTGTCTGAGAGAAGCAGTAAGTTTTCTGAAAAGCAGTGGTTAGAGGGAATTTAATACTCATGGTGATGGAAGAAAAACTGTATCTGCTTATTATAATAACTGAAGCATCATTTAAAGATGGCTGGACAACCAGAGTAGTGGAAAAAGCAGCTGTGACCACAGGTAGTATAAAGAAGGAAAGTTACTTTTGTAAAGGAGTCTCAGAGCTAAGTTGGTAAAAACTCCATTAACACATACTGTGGAAAGACCTCTAACTACATATGAATGTGAACAGTGGCATCCAATTTGGGGAAGGCCATTGGTTCCTAGAAATGTGTGCATTCTCCCAGAGGCAGTCATATACAATCAATATCATCAGAAAGATTGTCCCAAAGCAACACCTATCCATAGTTTTTAATTGAGTGTGGGATTGATTCTTCACCATTCTCCTTTAAATGAACATGCTTGATGACTGAGTGTGTAGAAATATTCCTAAGACATCTGGTAGCCCTGATGTTTGCTAATATTTAACCCACTTGATTATTCTTAGAGCAACAGAAGAGCACTTTGTTGTCTTAAAGTGCCCAAGGGGCAGAACAAGATTATTATAGCAAACTATTTGTGGGGAAAACGGTTCTGGAGAAAGAGAATATGTCTTAGATGGTTTAAGCAGATAGTTTATATGACTGACAATTGTCATTTATAAATAATTGAATAAAAATGTCTCAAGAATGTTATACAAACCTGTACATTTGCAGTTGTGGGAGGCTCTTGACTTTAAGGTAAATTCTTTTGCAATACAATTCAAACTTTCAATTCAGACTCAAATTAGGACCATGCTAATTTTTTAAATGGTTTTTGAACTAAGAAATAAAGTGATAGAAGTATAAACATTTTAACATGTAGAAATTAAGCAAAATCAAGTAATAAAAATTAATAGATGTTGGGCTGAAAGGGTATGAAGAGAAGCCCTGTGAAGGGGAGAAAGAAAAAAAAAACCCTACTAAATGAAGGGAGATCGAACGAAAGTGAGTTTCTGGCAACTTATAGAAAACTCTTATGTTTCAACAAACATATAAGAATCTACTATCCCTGACTCCTCACCCTATCAAATATGCCTTCCCCTTGTCTTTCATGGAGCCTTCTCTTCATGCCCCTCTCCTTTTTCCCTTCATCCCCATTTTTGTTCTTTCTTCATTCTTCCCTGATGGGTAGAGGAAATTTCATGATAACTGTACTTGTAAACGTTGCATACTTAGTCTGGCTCAGTAAACAATTGCCTTTGTATGTGTCTTGTCATTAATGTAACCCTTGAACAGTTGTGCTTACTGAGAGACAAGAAGTATCAGAGGGCAGCATTCATTTTTTTTTTTTTAATTATTTATGATAGTCACAGAGAGAGAGAGGGGGAGGGGGAGGGAGGCAGAGACACAGGCAGAGGGAGAAGCAGGCTCCATGCACCGGGAGCCCGATGTGGGATTCGATCCCCGGTCTCCAGGATCGCGCCCTGGGCGAAAGGCAGGCGCCAAACCGTTGCGCCACCCAGGGATCCCGGCAGCATTCATTTTAAGAGGACTGCACTGCATTTCTGGCAGAGAAAGCCAGGAGTAAGCTTCTACAAACCTGGGTTCTAGTCTCCAGTCTTCAGCTCTTTGACCTTGGACAATCAAGTCTTCATTTCCTAGTTTCAGTTCCTGCTCTCTAAAATGATTGTATGTGATTGGGAAGTGAGATCTTTCCTTATTTAGTCCAACCTTCTTATCTTAGGGGTAGAGAGATAAGCTTTGGAGAGCGTTATCTTTAGTCAAACATGTCACCTTGTAAAAGTGATAGTTTGTGTTTATATTAATTTATATAGAATCCTGCATGTTGAATTTTCTGTGTATATAAAATGAAACTATTGAAATACACCCCCCGAACACCACCAAACAAAAATACTAACTTTGTAAATGAAACAATACCTCCTCTGCTAACTCAAAGTCTCCCATGGGTTTTCTTTCAGATTGAAGAAAAAAGTAGTTAAGTAGTAGAGTAAGAGACAAGGGATTTTTGCTGAAGATAGGGTTATCTTGGGTAAAGAGGAGTGGTTTAGGAATTGCAAACACTCTGGAACAGGCAAACTAGAGTGGCATGGCTACTGTGACAGGAGCAGATATGTACTTACAGAATATCACTTTTTTTTTGTTTGTTTGTTTTTGGCAGGGTAACGAGAAATCCCAGCTGTGCAGATGTTATTTATCATTCTTTTTTTTTTTTTTTGGATCTTACAACATTATAGGCAGGAAGTTAGATGGTCACACTCACCTTCACATTCATTCACATGTATTTATTTCCAAATAATAAACTGGGTTTGATACATTGTTATCAGATAACATTTAGACATAAACTGGTGACTACTTGAATCCCAAGTCTAAAGATTTATTCCCTATTAAGGGAAATTCTTAACTAAGGGCTAAAAGAAACCTGAACTAGAAAAATGGCTCTTGGATGAAGAGACAGCATAGAGCCTGGTCTATCTATACTAACTATCTACATTAGTCTAATTGAGAGGAGAAATAATTTTGTGTCTGAAAACAGCCGACATCCATCATGTGAGGGACTTTCCACAGACTGTGTTTGATAGAAAAAAATAGTTTAGTAAATTTGAGCCAGATCTATTGAAGTATACTTTTTGGACAAAGCCAAGCTTACTATCTATGAATATATAATACAACCCATGAGATGTGAAAATTTGAGCCCATTAGTTCTTCACTGTGCATTGTGTGTAGCTATATAATGGTAGTGACAGCTGGCATATAAAAACTATTGATATCTTAAATAATGTTAAAATGTTCGGACGATTGTTTCCAAAGGACTGTCCTACTGAATTTTCTTGGTAAATATTGCCCCCTTCAGTTCATTCTGAGGGTGTGCATGGTAGTAAACGGGGAACAGAATGTTTCCCTGGGCTGTGTAAACTTGGCACCAGGAAGACTCTCAGAAACTGCAGCCCAACTGGCTCTGGGCTGATATGACCTCATTGTTCACATGGGCAGTCTTAGTTCTTTCCCAGGTATTACTTCCACATAAGAAAATACTGTATCTAAGTTAACCAGGAACCAAAACCAATATCCGTGTAAGGGAAATGATTGACAGACGGATTTCCTTTAGTGGCAATAAATGACCTTGAAACTTGTGTAAATTTCCCCTCAAAATCCTTGCAAATAAATCAGAGGGGCCCGTTTGAAGAATACAAATAAAATGCAATATACATTAAATATACAAAAATACATAGGTCTTCCTCTACTCAAAAGCCATGCTGTAATGGTGAGAATTCTGCACTAGGGGCAGGGAAATGTAAGCTGGAGAGCATTAAGTTTATCCAACCTTCATTATTGGCTTAATACCTTCAGCAACTTAGTTATTTCCACAGTATTCTGTGTATCAAAGCCAGGACATCACATAAAAGGCTCTTTGTTTGTTGTAGGGCTTAGGAGAACTTCTGAGAGAATTTGGAAGAAAACAGCTACTTTTACAAAGATGACATAACTTGACATTAAAAAAAATACTTTTATTAATCATTTTTAACCACAAAATATAATTGTAGACATTTTGAAGTACTCATTAAAGGTCTATGAAACTAGCAATTTCATAAAACATTCCACAGATTTATATCAACCTTGAAAATAGTTTCCAGAAGGCAAAAGGCACACACATAAAATTTGTCACTAGGCAACACTGTATTGCAGAAGTATTAATTCTATCATTTATTCTGCTGGTCTCTTCCTACTGTACTAAGTTTCAGCAGACTAATGAAACTTAAACCCTTCTCTACATTTAATTTTAGAATTTTCAAAAATAGGTTTTCTAAGAAATGAGGCCAACACTATAGACAAAATCTTTTATATAATAGAAGGTAAAAAATAGCTTTTATTTTTCACAACAGATAGAAGATGAAAGGAACATGTTAGATTGCTTTGACCTTTAAAGACTTTTTAAAATTTTTGATAACTTGATAATCCTTAGCTCAGTGATCAAAGATAAATATTTTATCTACTATTGCTGAATTTCTTATATGTCACTAGGATTTGTGGGGTTTTAAAATATATAATGGAAGATGGCAAAAAATCATTTGTATCTGTACTTTTATCTGGGATATCTCACAAAATAAATGACTTAAATCTAATTTCAATTAGAATATCTGACAGCAGAGGTGATGGCCAAATTGGTGACAACTATCATATTTCAAAAAAGCCAAAGGTGCCTGTAGTAACTTGGCAAAACAATGGTGTCCAACAATTTTGTGAAACTGTGAGAGATTTAACAACTTTGTGAAATTGTGGAAGATTTTTTAAAAATATCCCATAGAAAAATTTCCTTAAGATTCATTTTGGAGATTTTAAAATTATCTTAGGATAATCATCAATAATCTCTTAAAAACATTCCAGATATAGTTATTATTTTTTAAAAGATTTTATTTATTTAAGAGCAAGAGCACAGACGAGAGCGTATGAGCAGGGAGCCTGTTGGGGGCTTGATCCCAGGACTCTGGGATCATGACCTGAGCTGAAGGCAGATGCTTAACTGACTGCATCACCCAGGTGCCCCAGTTATCACTATTTTCAGTGATCATAATAGTAGCGATTTTTTATGCTATGAACATTTTTTCTGTATAGTTACTATATGATTTGTGGTTTCCACCATTAAAAAAAGTTAATAAGTCATGTAACCATCCTAAAAAATGACCTAAATAAAAATATGGATAGACTGGGCTCAATGGAACTGACTTGGCTTGAGCAAAGTCCTATCTCATATTCACGTGCCTTGGGTTTCATGTTGTCCTGTGAGACCACTTCCCTTGTCCATATTGGACTGTGTCCATATTAAACTTTGTCATAAAATAGGCATGTGAACAAATGACCTCAACATGGAACACGATGATACTTTCCAAGTCCTGCCTTCCATCAAAAGGGCTTTCTAGGGACGGACTTCTGGAATTTTGTTTTAAAGATTTGTATTTACTTGAGAAAGAGAGTGCGTGTATGTGAGTGTGTGTGTTGGGGGATGCAGAAGAAGAGGGAGTGGAGACAATCTCAAGTGGACTCCCTACTGAGTGCAGAGCTTGTCTCGGGGCTCAGTATCATGACCCAGAAATGATGACTTGAGCTGGAATCAAGAGTCCATGACTTAACTGAGCCACGGAGACACCCCTAGAGATACATTTTTAAAAAGGAAAAATTTTCTAGACTGAAGCAGAGAAACAGATTTAATGATATGCTGAATTTCTTATCATAGGACTGGCATCTTTGGAATAGAAATCTGTAGGCAATGAGATTTTACTTATTTACTCAGTTTTAGACTAAATGACTGTTGGGTTATGTATAATATATACACCCATGTATTCATAGATATTGAGATATCTGAATATATCTGAATATAGAATATATATACATGTATGTATACATAATATACAAGTCCTATTTACATACATATAGGTAAAAACACATCAATGCTGACGGCTATTTTTAACATTAAGCTTTAAGAGATCAAATGCCGCACTAGAATGAGTGTTCCAGATGACTTATCAGCTAATGATCTTCCCTGGGACATTTACAAGGGAATTGACCTATTCTAAAACCCAAATGGTACAGTAATTTAGGGGAAAGGCAAAGGCTTTGACATCAGGTATACTTGGATGCAAACACCTGCTTTATAACTCACTAGCTACATAAATTTGGACAGATTGTCTAACTCCTTTGAACTTAAGATACTTCATATTGGAGATCTATTTTATTGTTTTCCAGAGGACTATACCAACATGGAATAACAGAGAGAATGGTACATAGTAATAATACTGGATGTTGTTAATGAGAATTAAAAAGGGATATGGGAGATTGTGGAGTCTATGGGTTTAGGTACAGACTCCAGAGTCAGATCTAGGTTTGAACTTTAGTTCTGCAACTTCCTGGCTGTATGAGCTGAGACAAGTAACTGGTTTAAGCCTCAGTTTTTAAATTGTATTTATAGGATGGGAAAAATGTTACCTTAGAATATTGGTACTGTATAAACAAGAAGATACATAACTCTTACTTGATATAAAGTAAGTGCTCTATAGGTGATACCCCTGTAACTTTTCCTTCCTCCACCAGCTGCCACAGGGTTGGCCAATAGTAAAAGAATAACTATTTGAAGGATATGTTGGTAAGTTAAGATTATTTTTGACAAGTTGGAAGACTAGCCACAACTAAAAAGATAAAATTAAATGGGGGATGAATGTCAAGTCCTATATTTAGATTTAAAAAATGGTTAAAAATTCAAAATGAGAAAATGAACTTTGCAAATATGCTAACTGAAAGGAGTCTGTTAAAAAAACCCCTGCATATTCTATTATTCCAATTGTATGAAACTTTTAGAATAGATAAATTAATAGGGAAACAAGGTAGATTAGTGATTGCTTAGAGCTTAGTGGGGGTGCAGATAGAGGAAATGGGATTGGCTGCTAATGGATACACAGTTCCTTCATGGGGTACAAACATGTTACACAATTATATAGTAGTGATGGCTGAACAATCCTGTAACTGCTTAAAATATTGAATTGTACGTTTTACATGGAAAGTCTGCTATGCGAATTTTGTCTCAAAACTTTTTAAAAGTTTTAAAAACTAGATTTAGATAAAGTCTGTTTATCTAAAAAAATATAGAAATATTTAATTTTACTTCAAGTCCAACAAGAGGTATTGTTGAAAGTTTCTGAAATTTGGAGGTGTTCAAAGATATAATGGATTCCACAAGACATAATGACTTTGCTGTCACAGGAAGCATTAGACCATGGGCTGCCTGGCAGGGGTAGCAACAGGGAATTTGAGCACAGAATGAGCATTGGATTTAGATGACCTTTGAGGTTATGCTCAACCCCAAAATGCTGATTCAGCAATTTTGTCGTCAATGTGGCAAGACTGCCAAAAAAAATTGATAGAATCTAGCTTCTATCAGTAAAAGTCCCATCACAATATTTCTGTCCAAAGTTCAGAGTTCAGAGAGTAAAGTGAGTTCGGGTTCTAATAGAGGAAAAAACACAGTTTTGAGCCTCTTAAAAGTTACAGATTAAAAACGCAAAACTAAGCATAAAAATGAAAAAAGATCACAAATAAGCTGACGGATGCTCACAAATTTAACAAAATTTAAAAATAAAACTTCATTAACTGCCTGACACACCTCTAAAATGAGTTGACTACAGCCTCAGATCATCTCTTTATATAAAGAGCGGTTTTGTAATATCTTTTGTAGAAGAAGGAATTCAGCCTTCTGGCATGGTTGATTGAAATGTTTTTATTATTGATTGCTTAGAAAGTTTTCCCATCTTCACAACTCATTGATCTAAATGTTTAGGATTATTGCCAGCTTTAATAAAACTATCCTCGTTTGTGCACGAGCTGTAAGATTCCCTAACATTTCAAGTTTTCTTAGGCACTAATTCTAAATATCCTTTGAACAGATGATACTAACCAGGTTGTTTTCTGTTTTCTCAAGTTAGGGTGCCAGGAGTTGGCATAGCAAATCTAGAAGGATTCCTGCAAGGCTAGCTTTACAGAGCATAATCCTATGTAAACACATTGCTCAGTGCTCTCCCAAAGGTTGTGGAAGCAGCCCAAACAGGTGGAACCCGAAGCCCTTAGCTTCGTGGTTCCAAATTTCACCTCTGTCAGAGGATGATTTTTAAAGGCAAACCGGCTCCTAGGATGCTAAAACCCTGCATCATGAGAAATGTATGTGGGAATTGGGGAGTTTTAGCCTCCAGCACAAAATATCTAGAGGGACATTATTAATGCCTTTAAATATTTGAAGGACTGTCATATAGACCTGTCTTGCCAGTCACTCAGAGAAGCTCTAGAGGACAAAACTAAGAACAATGGGAAGAAGTTGCAAGAAAGATTTCAACCAAGTATAAGAAAGAACTTTCCAAACAATTAAAGTTGCTCAAAAAGGGAGTGGATTGGCTTATGTTGTAATAGGCTCTCCGTCACTTGAAATACTCCAAGGCTGAATGATTACCTGTCAGGAGGGGTACCATAGATAAGATTTCTACAATAGACAGAACTTCAGGCTAAATAATCCCCAAGCTACAATTTAGTAACTTCTCAATGTTCCCAAGAGGTTAGATAATCAGAAAAAAACAAACAAACAAACAAACAAAAACCTTCAATGTATTGTCAGAGTAGCTTATTAAGCAAATTTCAAGATGGAATATTACGGAATTTCCAAGTGTATTGAATCATCTTGCAGAAATTAAAAAGTTATGTGCCTTAGAATATCCAGTCACATTTGGGGCTATTCTCCAAAATCGGCTCTATACTTGATAGTAGCCTAAATGCCATTCATCCCATTTACTCCTACATAATTGCTGATTACCTTCTGTGTGATACACACTGTTAGACTCGCCATGTCCTAGAAAAGAGAAACAGGTTGTGGTCTCTTCATGTTGTTTACAGTTAAATTATATTTCTACATATAAAAAGTTTATAAAAAAAAATAAAAAGTTTTTATGTGGAAAAAGGATGTGTAGTTTATATCATTCTATTAAGTAATGATGTCAAAAGCATGAGCTCTCCTGTCAGCCAGAGTTCAGATCCTACCAAGCTCATTACATGCATGGGCAAGTTAGTTAGCCTCTCTGCTTCTACCTTTCCTTGCCAGTGAAATGAAGATATCATGTATCTCCCAGGATTACCACAGAACATAAATGAGATAATACCTACAAAAATATTTGGTAGAGTATTTGGCGCATACAAATACCATGCAAATATTAACCATCATGACTATATGGTGCCCACAGAGTCTCCTCCGTGTGATGTGTTGGAAGAGACTGGAAGGAGTAAGCTATTAACACAGAAGTGGCCAAAAGGAAGCATCTATATTCCTAAAGTTAGCCTATGCTTCCTTGGAAATGCAGCTGACCTTTAAACAACACAAGTTTGAACTGTGCAGATCGACTTCAACACAGATTTTTCCCAAATACAGTACTATATTTTATTTTCATTATGATTTTCTTAGTATTTTCTGTGGCTTTACTGTAAGTACACAGTCTATAATATACAAAATATGTGTTCACTATATCAGTAAGTCTTCCAGTCAACAGCAGGCTATTGGTAGTAAAGTTTTGGGGGAGTAAAAAAATCCTACATAGGTGTTTCAACCATGTGTGGGCTCCGTATCCGTAACCCCTCTATGTTTTAAGGGTCAACTGGATAGCATAATTGGAATAGCCTACCCAAATAAAATGGGGCTAAAATATTAACAATAAACTACATAAAACCCCTTGTCAGTCACTAAATGGAAAGCCTAGTTCTATAGAGAAAACACTTGGTAATGACCCTGGGTAACGAGTAGGTCGGTGATTGCAGGAGGTGGCGCTGCTGAGACACGGTGCAAACAGTGCTTCTTGGTGAGCATCCCTGATGCGGATAGTTTTTCTGAAACTTTCTTTTACAACTATTGCCATTTTGAAGACTAAAAAAAAAAATAGCTTCTGTGATTTCAGCAATCTTATGGTAACCACCTGACATAGGCTGAATCATTTTTTTATCAAACAATTTAAAGCCATCGTCTTCTGAATGTGAAGACTATCATGATTCTGTGTGATTGGATCGAATGCAATTGCAATGTACCAACAATGTCCATTTTCAATTCAGTTTAAAGGTTCCCACAAGTAAGGGAGACTCAGAAATTATGTTCCTACCACACAGAGTTCTTTAAAAAGCAACCACATTCTCATCAGGTTAGGATTCCATTTCCCTGACGTGGCACCCCAGGAAAACCCATGCAAGCATTATGGGAAGGCCCAATAGTTACTGCTGCTGCCTCTCGCTTGGTCTAAGCCAGCCTGACCCACATAGGCACCCAATACCTAAATGGTTATGCATTCAAACTGCAACTGCAGCTCCAAACCCTCCTCCTACTTGGTCCCCGCTCTGGATTCTGTATCTGTTTGGCCTGAACCTTTAACAGTTAAACATTGTACTTATATCCTCCTGTGACTTGTATTTTGTTTTAGTCACTAAAGTCTGCTTTCTATAATGGACTCTGTTTATGTTAGTCAAACTTACTCTAATTGCCAGAGAAACCCAACTCCAACTTCTTTAATACGAAGGGAATATATTAGGTCCTATAACTAGAGCATATCGAAGACAGGTCCTTTGACACCTGCACGCCAATGTTCATAGCTGCAATGTCCACAATAGCCAAACTGTGGAAGGAGCCATGATGTCCTTCGACAGATGAATGGATAAAGAAGATGTGGTCTATATACAATGGAATATTACTCAGCCATCAGAAAGGACAAATACCCACCATTTGTTTCAATGTGGATGGAACTGGAGGGTATTATGCTGAGTGAAGTTAAGTCAATCAGAGAAGGACAATCATCATGGTTTCACTCATATGTGGGATATAAGAATAGTGTATGGGATTATAAGGGAAAGGGGGGAACTGAGTGGGAAAAATTAGGAAGACCAACCATGAGAGACTCCTAACTCTGGGAAACAAAAGATTGCAGAAGGGAGGTGGGTGGGGTGATGGGTAACTGGGTGATGGGCACTAAGGAGGCCACCTGAAGGGATGAGCATTGGGTATTACATGTTGCCAATTTAATTTTAAAAAGTCAATGATTGCAGTAAAAAGGCTCAAACAAGTAGTCCTCTGGCTCAAAGAATGTTTCCAGGCCTTTCTCCAGCACTTGTTTCTGCTTTCTGAAGTGTTTGTCTTCTTTTTCAGCCTTCCTTCTGATAGACCCTCTTGATTGATCTTTCAGTGTTGAGACCAGAATGGAGCCCCTTTGGTTCTAGGAGTTTACAGGTCCACTCCTGAGGTAAAGAATGAGTCAGGATCACCACATACATGACATGTAGACTGAATTTACAAGGTTTCCTATAAGAAAACTGGGAAGCTTATATTAAAATAATTCTTGTCAAAAGAACAGGGCAATGATTCTCCAATTTGTGTGTATATCATAATCACCAGGGGGCTTGTTAAAACCCATTGCTAGGCCTCATCCCCAGAGTTTCTGATTAAGTGGGTCTGGAATAAGGCCTAATAGTTTGCATGTTATCAAGTTTCAGTGCTTGGCCTGGTGGTGGCCCAAGGACCACATTTGGAGAGGTACTAGATATGAACAAGGGCTAGTTGTACAAAACATCAGATGTCTACTATTCTTATTGACATATTCCTTTGGTTTGTGGCTTGCTCTGCTACCTCGAGTAAGAGAGTGTTTTTGCCCTAATCCTATAGAATTTTGCTTTACCCTTAAAGACCACTCGATCTGTACCCTCACCAAACTCTTAAGATTGTTATTACCTATGGGATCACTTACTGAAGTTAGGACTTTCTTATTCAATATTCAATTTAATGCATCTATACTGAGACACTGTGACTCAAAATATTTGTTCTCAGGTATTACACAATATTGTTTTTCAAACTGTGGATGTTTAACCTCCTGTAACAGAAGAGGGGCTATAGTTGAAAACAGATTTCTTGTTGATAATTGAGACCTATTTACTAAGAATTTTTGTGGCTCTGCCCTAATAATCTAGATATGTAGCAAGAAACCAAGTAGATTTTTACTTAAAAATTTTAAACGTAGAATATAAAATTCCCTTTACCAAGTTTCTGAACAACACTGAGTTTCTCAACCTTATCAGCAGAATATATCTATCTGGGGAACTTGGAAGACCCCAAAATCAATTGATTGTGAATCTCTGGAGATGGAGTGTGGGCATTTATAGTAAACTACTCTAAGTATAGAAGTTTCCACATTATAAATGATCAAAGAGCTTTATTTTGGGTGAATAAGAGAAGTTATTGGTTTTAAAATAAAAATATATACATATAGGAACTTAATAAAAATCCTGGAATCTGAGATTATCAAATTTTGTGCTATAAAAAGCAACTACTACTTTACATAGAATATGCCAAATAATGACACATTTCTATAGAAGAGTTTTTTTTTTTTTTTTTTTTTTTTTTTTTTTTTTTTTTTTTAGAAGAGTTTTTTTTTAAAAAAAAGCTTAGATTAATACATGCAGGAAAGGTTAATAGTGATTTTTAGGGGATTTTTGTTCAGCTTAACTGTTATAAGATTCTTTAAAATATATCTTTATAGTACTCACTTTGGCAGCACATATACTAAAATGGGAATTTTAAAATACATTAGTATATATAGTGTGATGTGTATGATAGTTAGCCCAAGCTAAGTATGAAATGGTTTGTTGGAATTCTAAGTAGGAAGCTTATACTCTAGGGGCACATACTACAAGTGCTTTTATTTTCATAATCTTAATAGTCAAGGCTTTGGTAATTAGCATGCTGTTGGATATGGGTTTATATTGGACCATATAGTGCCTTTTAACCAGCTTAAAATGTTAGAATGTTTTGTTGTTAAAAGCATATGAAGCATATGGTTAAGAACATTTTTTTTTTTTTTCAAGAGACCTTCTCCAAACCATGCATATGTAAGGTATATAAACCCAGGGAAGCTGTACATTTCTTAATCTTAGATTTTGAAGGCCTAGGCTAAAGCTCCAAATTGTCCTGTGTTCCACCAAAAGCATTGGAGGACTTTGTTTGCTTGAGGCTGGGTTTAAGGCTGACAGAATTCTGCATCTCGGATCTTGGAATTTTCAAGTCAACTTTTCATGGAAGGTGATAGTTGAAACACCTAAAAAGCAAGAGCTGGGAGTTCCTAGAGACTCAAAAGAGACTATATTTGAGCTCATTTCCCAGTTAAACTTAATACATGGACATTTGGCAGTGTCTCGTTGAGAGATAGTAGGGGGAATAATTATTTCTTTGACAAAACTTCTTTGTGGCAAAGCTAGCAAGCACATGTACCATTGTGTATGACCAAACGGGCTCAGTTTTCAACTTTATCCCCAGTCATCTCAGCCTGGCCAGCCCTTTCATGCCCCTTCCCATAAGGAACACAGGAGACCTAACTGTGAGTAACAATCTTAGTATTAATCCTGAACCAGAGAGGGAGACAGAACATGAGAGACTCCTAACTCTGGGAAACGAACAAGGGGTGGTGGAAAGGGAAGTGGGTGGGGGGTTCGGGTGACTGGGTGATGGGCACTGAGGGGGGGCACTTGATGGGATGAACACTGGGTGTTATGCTATATGTTGGCAAATTGAACTCCAATAAAATGAAATTTAAAAAAATAAATAAAATTTACTTATCCAGGAAAAACAAAAACAAAAACCCTGAACCACCTACCCTCTCACTCATGCTTCTCCCTAGAAATCTGATTCTCAGACTTCCCATTTCATTACCCTTCTCTGCTCCTGGCCAAAGGCTTTCTCAGGCTTCCCTTTCTACTTACCAACCCTGATCTGGCTCTATGTTCCCTTCTGTTGTCTATAAATAGCAACTGAAAGAAGCATAGGAACTTTCTATGTGAGTCACTTTCTTGGTACTAATAGGGTTACTAGATTGTTTCAACAAATAATTAAATTGGTGAAAATTTGTCAGTATTATATAGAAAAATATAAACAAAATTAAAGTTTACCAAGTCTAGGTCTTTATCTGTTTTTTTTTTTTTAAACAAACATTTATTTACTCATTTTTTTTTCTTTTTTTTTTTAATTTTTATTTATTTATGATAGTCACAGAGAGAGAGAGAGAGAGAGAGAGGCAGAGACACAGGCGGAGGGAGAAGCAGGCTCCATGCACCGGGAGCCTGATGTGGGATTCGATCCCGGGTCTCCAGGATCGCGCCCTGGGCCAAAGGCAGGCGCCAAACCGCTGCGCCACCCAGGGATCCCTTTATTTACTCATTTGAGAGAGTGGGAGGGGAGGGGCAAAGGGTGAGAGATCTCAAGCAGTCTCCTTGCTGAGCGGAGAGCCCAATGCAAGACTCAATCCCACGACCCTGAGGTCATGGCCTGAGCCGAAATCAAGAATTGGACACTCAACTGACCGAGCCACCAGGTGCACCCTCCTTTTTATTTTTCAGTATCATTATACAACTTTGTTTCTGAACACAATTTTGACCCTCAGACAGCTCCGTTCAATACCAGGCATTGACAAACGTATGGTCTTGAACCAGGCTGGGAGCTCTGCAATCTTGACTCTCTTCCCAACCTCTGTGCCTGGTCTGCAGAAACAAACAGCAGAGCTTACATTGGCTTTTTCCAAATCTAATGTATATATCGGTATACCTCATTTTATTGCACTTCTCAGATACTGGTTTTGTTTTTACAAATCGAAGGTTTGTGGCAAACTTGCATCCGGCAGGTCTAATGGTGCCATTTTTCCAAAAGCACTTGCTTACCTGTCTTTGTTGCATTTTAGTAATCTTCACAATATTTGAGACTTTATATTATGGTGATGTGTGATCAGTGGTACTTGATGTTACTATTGTTTTGGGGTGCCATGAACCATGTCCATAGAAGATAGTGAACTTAACAGTATTGTATGTTTGACCATTTTACCCACCAGTGGAGCTTCCCCCATCCCTCTCCCTCTCCCTGGGCCTTCCTACTCCCTGAGATAAAATAATACTGTAAATAGGTCAATTAACCTACAGTGGCATCTAAGTGTTCAAGTGAAAGGAAAAGTCCCATGTGTCTCACTTTAAATCAAAAGCTACAAATGATAAGCTTAATGAAGAAGGCACTTTGAAAGACAAGATGGGCTGAAAGCTAGGCTTCTTGAACCAAAGAGCCAAGTTGTGAGTGCAAAGGAAAAGCTGTTGATAAAAAGTGCTACTCCAGAAAATATGTGAATAAGAAAGAGAACTTATGGCAGATATGCTAACAACTTTATTGCTGACATGAGGAAAATTTAGTGGTCTGAATGGAAGATCAAACCAGCCACAACATTCTCCTAAACCAAAACATAATCCAGAGCAAGGCCTTCAACTCTCTTCAATTCTAGGAAGGCTGAGAGAGGTGAGGAAGCTGCAAAAGATAAGTTTGAAGCTATCAGAGTTTGTTCATGAGGTTTGAGGAAAGATGTCATCTCTGTAATAGAAGTATGAGGTGAATCAGGACATTATCCCAGATAATTAATGAAGGTGGCTACACCAAATGATAGATTTCAGTGTAAATGAAATAGCCTTATATCAGATGAAGGAAGATGTCCTCTAGAACTTTTTCCTCTAGAACTTTTATAACTAGAGAGAAATCAATTCTTGGCTTAAAAGCTTCAATGGCTAGGCTGACTATTTAGGGGCTAATGTAGTAGGTGATGTAGGTTGAAGCTGATGTTCACTTAATGTCCTGAAAATTCCAGGGCCCTTAAAAATTATGCTAAATCTACTCTTGCTGCACAAATGCAACAGCAAAGCATGGATAATAGCACATCTGTTTGCAACTTGGTTTACCAATTACTTTAAGCCCACTGTTGAAACCTATTGCTCAGGAAAGGATTCTTGGCAAAATACTACTGCTCATTGACAATGCACCCAAGAGCTCTGATGGAGATGTACAAGGAGGTTAACGTGACATGGAAACATGACATTTATGCTGCAGCCTGTGGATCAAGGAGTAATTTCAACTGTTAAGTCTTGTTATTTAAAAAGTATATTTCATAAGGTCACTGATGCCCTGGAACATGAACTCCTCTGATGAATCTGAGCAAAGTAAATTGAAAACCTTCTGGAAAGGATTCACCATTGTAGGTGTCATTAAGAACATTCGTGATTCATGGGAAGAAATATCAACATGAACAGGAGTTTGGAAGAGGTTGGTTCCAACCCCTCATGGATGATGAGAGTTTTAAGACTTCAATGGAAGAAATAACTGCAGATATGCTGGAAAAAGCAAAACTAAAATTAGAAGTAGAACCTGAAGATGTAACTGAATTGCTATAACATCATGAAAAAACTTTAACGAACAAGGATTTACTTCATATGGATGAACAAAGTGGTTTTCTGAGACGGAATCCATTCTTGGTGAAGATGCTGAGAAGACTGTTGAAATGATGACAAAGGATTTAGAATATAACGTAAACTTAGGTGATAAAGCAGCAGAGTTAAAAAGGATGGAATCCAAGATTGAAAGAAATTCTTTGAGTAAAACACTGTCAGACTGCATCCTACAAAGAAATCCCTTGGGAAAGGAAGAGTTAATTGATGCAGCAAACTTCATTTTAAGAAATTGCCACTGCCAATCCAGCTGTCAGCAAATACCATCCTGATCAGTCAGCAGCTATCAACATCGAAGCAAGACCCTCCACCACCAGAAAAATATTATGAATTTCTGAAAGCCCAGGTGATTAGCCAAAGTATTTTTTAAATTAAGGTATGTACACTTTGTAGACCTAATGATTTGCTTACATAATGGACTATAATCTATCATAAGTGTTTATATGCCCGGGAAGCCAAAAAATTCATTTGACTCACTTTATTCTGTTATTTACTTCATGGTAGTCTAGAACCAAGCCCACAATATCTCTGAGATATGCCTGTACAATCTCTGAGGTAATGTAATGGACAGAATGGACCCTTCTCTCAGGTAAACACACATCCGTGACATACCTGAATCGGTCATATTGATTCCACTAATGTCCAAATCCCTTCCCCTTTTTCCTTGAATTCAGGGAGGGGGGAAATGAAGAAGAAATGTAATACCAACAGTGCAAAGTTCACGCGCATGCATGCGTGTGTGTGTGTGCGTGCACACACATACACAAACCCTCTTGGTGTTCTATTTTCAGGTGGTTATGGCTCAAGTGCTTCCATAAAGATCATGAAGTGTAAAGACAATTGCATGTCTTGGAATCCAATCAAGGGTTGAGGACAAGGTCATTTTAGTAGGGAATAAAGAATATATTTTGAAGATGACTTACAAATGAGTCAACAGCGAAAGCAGGATAATAAGTACTAAAAGTTTCCATGCACATATACATGCTATTCTAGTTCTCCTGGCCATACATAGGATATCAAAACAAATGGCAATATCCTCGAGGGCATACAGACACAAAGTTAGAGTGACTTCAGTTAAGTAAGTGCTGGCACCTCGGGGAGCAGTTTATTAGAACATAAAACCTTCCTGGATCATCAGTGCTACATTATGGACTAAACCGATGATTGTAAATGAAAAATTAGGGAGGTCATTATGGATGAAGCAAAATCCGAGAAGTAAAGAACCAAAAAAAAATTGCAAAGGAAACCCAAAATAAATTATGGGTTTGTATCTTGCTCTACTTTTTCATGTTCCTCAGTTTTAACCAATTTAATGTAAAATAAAATTTAAAAGCTTTGGTGGGGGAATTTGATCAGAAATAAATTGGCTTTAATACACTCCTAAGCCTTTCAAATTGAAGTTAAATTAAAGCATCTCATACAGCCATTTTTCAGTAATTTCTTTAAAGATGTCTTATGCGTATGCTGTAGACTTTAACAGTCTTCTCCTAAAGATGAGACTCCAGACATAATCATGATGTTTGCAAACCCTGTTGGGATGAAAAGTCTTGCTTAATTGCATTAAATGCTTTCAATTATTCATATTTTATCATTTTTTCAAGGTGCTTTCTGACCCTATTCTAACTCTTCTTTGTTTCCTAACTCTATTCACAGCTTATGAGAGTAGACAAGCATGAAATTAATGCTGTGTAGTTGTAATTCACTAATGTCAAGGAAATTTGTTGCTTGATTACTAAGTAATGGGAATAGTATTTCAGGTACTAATTTTCCTTCATCGGAATGATCACTAAACATAGTTGGGAGTTTTTAATTCTTTGAACCAAGTAACTTCAGTTTTGTGAACAAATGGACTTGTTCATCTTTTACTCACTATTAAAAAAAAGTTATGTGGTAATCGCTTAAGCAACAGCTCCATTCATTTATAGTTTCTGTTAAACCTTTTGGGAAACATGGTTTTGAATTTTTTTAGGTCCAATATCTCAATTGACTTAAATCCAAATATAGGTTCAAATGGTGTGTGGTTTTACATGTTTCACCAATGAAATTATCACTTGGGAGATGTAGCCATAGCTGTTCTATTTCTTTTTCTTCCTCTTCTTTTCTTTTTGGCAATCTTTTCAAACACCTCCTGAACAGTGATTCCAATCATGCAGGTGACTCAAATCTGTTGATAATGTTAAAATTTATCAGGACAAATATTTTTGAATCTAATGTGGAAAAACCTTGGTAAGGGCCTCTAATGATATCCTTTACAGTGCCAGAAATACCCTAAGTAAATGTGCCTTTATAAGAAGACTTTATTTGGGCTCCAGACTTTCCTTGAATTGGCAGTCTGTAGTCATCACATATAAAGCTTATTCATACAACATGATTATAATATAGAAATTTAAATTTTGGTGAACTAATGTACAAAGTGATGACAATAGCTGACCATTCTTATTTCCTTAAAAGTTGAAAAAAATAAAATTTTGGTGGAAATGCTGCATTTGAAACAAAAGCATCTAATAGGTTTTGATGTTGTCTGTTAAAAAATATTGAGTCACATGTATCTGGGCTGCCTGGCCTCTGAATACCAGGCTATTCACAATAAGTATTACGATTATACCTGGTAGGACCACAGAAACAGGAGGGCTGGGTACGCACAGGGTATTGGAAATATTTCATCCTATCCCTAGTTTCAAAGTCTATGTGGAGTCATAGACTCTATAATTCCTAGTGAGATTCATATAACAATAGATTCCAAAAATTGTTTTTCTTGATAAGGGTACCTCTCTTCTCATGTAATTGGATCCAGGAGGACCCACATCAGCATTTTTTTAAATAACTTTTTTTGTCAGTGTATAAGTCTGTGGATTTACAGGAAAAAAAACCCATATCTATTTCTGTCTTAAAACCTCAAAATTTAATCTTCAGCTATTGTAATATACAGGCATACAGCATATTTCTCTCAATATGGTTTTGTTAAATTTTGATCATTTTGTTATATTCACAATCCTGGAAAACTAGTAGTATTTCCTAGTATATTACAGTATCACAGAATTGGGTTCAGTTATTCATGTGTTAAATTTGTTTACCAAATGTCCCAGTTCAGTTATAAAATTAGAAATGGGGCTATGACACTGAGGCAAAATAAGCACATGGACACAGAGAAACACTAAACTTTATGACCCTGTATAGGAATTATAGGGTAAGGCGATGGATCAAGGTCCAAGATGATGCTATAGAAGCGAATGGAATTGTCATGAGAGAAATGGAATAATAGCTGGAAAAAAAGTATGATTTAGAGGAAAGGTATTTTTGGCCTCATAAAATGGGTTTGGAAGTTTTACTTCCATTTCTATTTTTTGGAACAGTTTGAGAATAGGTATTAATTCTTCTTTAAATAGAATTCCCCTGGGAAGCCATCCAGCCCTGGATTTTTTGTTTGTTGGGACATTTTTTATGTTTTCTATTTCTTAATTTTATAATAAGTATAAATTCCTTGAATTATAAATGTGCTTGTTTTAAAAATTATTAAAATGCTTAAAAGGTAAATTTATTTGAATTATTATTATTATTATTATTATTATTTTTTTTGGAGTTCAATTTGCCAACATACAGCATATCACCCAGTGCTCATTTTGATTACTGATGTAATTTCTTTGCTGGTTACGAGTCTGTTCAAGTTTTCTATTTCTTCCTGTTGCAGTTTTGGTAGTTTCTAGATCTTTAGGAATTTATCCATGTCTTTCAGATTGCCCAATTTGTTGGTATAAATTTTTCATAATATTCTCTTACAATTGTTTCTATTTCCGTGGTTTTGGTTGTATTCTCCCCTCTCTCATTAATAATTTTATTTGGGCCCTTTCTCTCTTTTATAAGTCAGAGTAGGGGATTTATTAATTTTATTCTTTCAAAGAGCTAACTCCTAGTTTCATTGCCCTGCTTTTTGTTTTTCTACATCTATTATTTCTTTTCTTTTCTTTTTTTTTTTAAGATTTTATTTTATTAGAGACACACAGAGAGAGACAGAGACACAGGCAGAGGGAGAAGCAGGCTCCATGCAGGGAACCCGACATGGGACTTGATTCCGGGTCTCCAGGATCACGCTCTGGGCTGAAGGCAGTGCTAAACTGCTAGGCCACTGGGGCTGCCCTATATCTATTATTTCTGTTCTTATTATTTCCCTTTCTCTGCTGAGTCGAGGCTTTATTTGCTCTTCCTTTTCTAGATCCTTAAGGTATAATGTTGGGTGTGTATTTGAGACTTTTCTTGCTTCTTGAGGTAGGCCTGTATTGCTATGTACTTCCCTTTTATATCTTCTTTTAACAACATAGGAAACAACAGAGTTGGTGAGGATGCAGAGAAAGGGGAACCCTCTTACACTGTTGGTAGAAATGAAAACTGGTGCAGCCACTCTGGAAAACAATATGGAGGTTTCTCAAAAAGTTAAAAATAGAACTACTTTATGACTCAGGAACAGCACTACTGGGTATTTGCCCAAATGCTACAAACATTCTAATTTAAAGGGACACATCTACCCCAATGTTTATAGCAGCATTATCAACAATAGTCAAATTATGGAAAAAGCCCAAATGTCTATAGACCGATGACTGTATAAGGAAGAGGTGGTGTGTATATACAATGGAATATTATTCAGTCATCAAAAAAAAAGAAATCTTCCATTTACAATGATGTGGATGGAGCTAGAGTGTATTATGCTAAGTGAAATCAGAGAAAGACTACCATGTGATTTCACTCATGTGTGGAATATAAGAAACAGAATGCATGAACATAGGGGAAAGGAGGGGGAAAAGAAGGTAAACCATAAGAGATGTCAACTATGGAGAACAAAGGGTTTCTGGAAGAGAGGTGGGTGGGGGATTGGCTATGAATAGGTGATGGGCATTAGGGAGGACACTTGTTGGGATGAATACTGGATGTTAAATGTAGGTAATGAATCACTAAATTCTACTCTTGAAACCAATATTAGGGTATATATAAACTTAAGTAGAATTTAAATAAAAACCTGAAAAAAAAGTAAAAAGTTGTAAAATTTGATCCAAAAAAATGAGGTTTTACGATTAGAAATACCTTAAGTTTTTGAGTTAAATATCATCTCCTCATAAATTCAGAAATTTAAGTTATATTTACAGGTCCAGATACTTAATAATGAATCCAGAATAAAGATCTAGAATCCTGGCTCTGGATCTAGCTCAGTATAGTGTTGCCCAATATATTTCCATTGTGTTTCATATGACAGAGCTGTTAGGGATATTGAGGAAGGGACTGGAAATATAGAACTGAAGTAATAGGCTGCCTAAATACAAGGTAGAGAAAGTCAAGCAAATTAGGTAATCATAGGAACGCTAATAAAGTGTTGAAAAAATCGTTAGATGGAATAGCAGCTTCAGGGAAGAGTGAAAAATCTAAAATTACAGTGCTTTTAGAAGAGATGATAGAAGTAATCAAGACTCTGACTTCTAGAATCAGGAAGACTGACATTAAACCATGTTTGTACCACTTACCAGTTGACATGATGTTATCTCTTAAACTTAGAATACCCTCATCTTTTAAATGGCATAGTAGTATCTATCTCAAATGCAGTTGTAAAACATACATGACTAAAAATGTACAGCGAGCATGTGGGCCCACAACAAAGTAATAACTGGATGGTTATGACTGTTGTAATCATTGGCTAAGCTGGAGTCCAGTAGCATAGCAATTTTCAAGAAGTACAGCAATGTTAAAATGTTAAAGCTGAAAGTTTTTAAGAAGCAAAAAATTGTACCAAAGTCTTTTAGATATGGCAAATTTGGGCCATTACAAACCAATAAGAGTCAATTTGAGTAAGGACAGTTACATATTTTTAGAAAACTTTTTTCAACCTGAGATACATCTTTAAAAGAATGGGTAGATCTTTTTATAATATATCAGGCAATACAGACTTCTGTATCTCACTGCTCCTGACATATATTTACCTGAAAATTTTTAATGATCATAAGGAGTATGTTTTTTTTTTTTTCAATCCATGAAACTATTGTTGCTTGCATGTTCACTTGTTTTAATGGTCTTTTGAAGTAGTGGAGATTTTATGATACTGATACAAAGTCATCAGCAGTCATACATTTTTCCAGCCTGCAACTTATTTTCAGTGCATTCACATTCACCAACAATTATTCCTGTCAAATACATTTTATTTTATTTTCAAATACATTTTATATGGTTAGCATTGTGGGGCCACTGTTTGATCACTGTTTCAGAGACAGTTAGGAATTAATGGAGGTAGAAAGCTAGTAACACCATTCCCTGTATAGAGCAGAGTGACTTGATGTCATCTTCTAGAGTTACTTAGGGTGATTCTTTTCTAAAAAGATTTTAAAATCCTCAAGATCCAAGGGCAGGACAGAAAGTACCCTTTTACTTCTGTGTCTTAAGTGGTACCTAATTCAAAAGAATTTTTCAGAGGTATTTACTAAAGGAGATAGTCCATACTCCTTATGTGCATCTTAGAACATAGTGTTACGCCAGTTCTGAAAAGGCCAAAGGCATGGAATAGAACATTTGTTAAGATGGTGTTCCTAAACTTGATTGTGCCTTTTAGCTGTTCACTTTTTTCTAGGTTTCCTCCTTCCTATTTATAGGATCACAAGCTTGATTTTAGGTGTTTAGTATGCTCAAGCTCTGTGCATCGCAAAAACTTATCTTCTAGAAGGAATGTGCTTTCAGCCATTTTCACCTTAGTATGATTATAGGTCAAATGTTTGCTCTTTCAGGGGTATTTGCTTTACATATCTTTATTCACAAAATTAAAGAATCCTATATTTAGCCCAAAATCCATCTTAATATTAAAGAGCAGGAAGATATGGATAACGGAAAGGACAAATTCCTAGGTCCTAAAATTAGACCATGCTCTTGCCTGAATGTTAATGTACTCCCTCCATTCATATTAAATCCAAATACCCAAGGGTGACAGTGTTAATAAATAGGGTGTCTGGAAGGCGTTTAGGTCATAAGGGCAAAGCCCTCATTAATGTGATGAGTGCCCTTACAAAAACGACCCAAGAGCCCATTTGCCTCTACTGACATCTGAGGATACAGACTTCTAAGAACCAAGAAGTCGATCCCTACCAAACACCAAATCTGCTAGTGCCTTGATCTTGAACCTCCTACAATCATGAGAAATGTTTGTCATTAATAAGTCACCTAGTCTATGGTAACTTTGTTAGAGCAGCCCAAATGGGTGTAGACATTGGTACACCAATAGTTGAAGTTGATCCTGATATCATACACTTGGTTCTACTATGTGTAATGTGCAGGGAACAGGTGATTATGACTTTGGAGAAGAGATTTCGGAAGACTTTTCTTTTCTGGCTTTATCGTAAAACATTTTAATAGCAATAAAAAGCCATACTAATTTAGACATCAGAAGTAAGATACTTTTAGTTATTGAAAAATAACCCTGGGGGAAATAAGCACTTATTAGCTCTGTCTTTGGAGAGTCAATACATACATACAAAGATTTCAATCTTCTATGAAAACAGAACATTAGTCATTTTATTAGAGGTCACCAGCCCATATCTCCCTTAGACCTGGACTTCATTAAAGTGCCTTTTGAGGATTCCTTTGCCTCACACAAGCACACTGAGCAATCTGATATTTATCCATACTAGATGGTTTTCTCATCTCCCACTGGAAGGAAAATCAAATTTGCTCTCTCTTCAGTGTTTAAGTCAGAAATTCTTGGTCACAGGGCTCAGGAAGATGGTCTATTAAAAAGCAGCTAGCTATGTAGCTGTGTTGCAAGGTATATCATAGGGAATTGTTTTCAAAGGGAAACAGGCTTATAAAGAGGTCTTCAACATATTTTAGTAACTAAGCTCCCTCTTACATGTGCTCTAACACTGCCTTCTAAGTGAATGTCTCACATTACCAAAAAGTTATAAAGTGAAATTCCACTGATCTGAATGTGGTCACATTTTAAAAATGACCTTCTAATAATAAGCAATTATTTAGATATTATATTTACTACGGAAAAAAGACTAAATTGAAAAGGCATAAAATGGAAAATCAAAAAAATGAGTATAAAGTAGCATTTTGCTTGAACTACAGATTAAGAATTAATCTAATCTTGCGTACTTCTCCCAAGTACTTTCACTTAACATCTTCACACGTTGATATTAATTTGGAATAAATTGGATCAAACCGCTTTTCCAGGATACAGAAAATTCTGTTATATTAATAAATCTTTGCTTTAATAATCTTTTCTAGTGTTTGAACATTTGGGAATTCAATAAAAATGTTCTCAGGAAGGATTTTATGAAGGGAGTATATGGACCCATCTATCAATCGTCTCATGTGGACATATAAGTAATAAAGGTATAAGGATTAGAATCTGTTTTTAATAACAGTCATATATTTAACTAAAGGGAAGATCCAAAGAGTGGACATGTTCATTTAGTGCTTTGGAAAAGTACTATAAAAAACCATTCATGTACTTTAATTATGCCAAGGAAGAGAGACAATTTACTCCTTCTTCATAAATGCCACTTAGAATTTAATTTTAGATGTTCTGCTTGGTGAGAATTTGAAAATAAAGTTTGACAAAACTTACAGCTTCAAATTTAATCTAATCCTCCTGTGACCTATGTCTTGAAAATAAGAGTGAAAGATATGTTACTTTCCTCTTAAAGCTGAGATAATGAGTAGTGCATTTCCTAGCAAATAGGAAATAAAAAAATTTGAATCCACTCAGTGAAAAGATTGGCTACATTATCAATGACTTTTGACTGATAAAAGTGATATTTATCTTTGCAAACTAGAACTAAATGCCTGACTTTGATTTTGAATTAGTCTTAGAAAAGTGTTTCATATTGATTCAATGTCTTGTAAATGAATAACTTGTTTCTTCAGAATACTAAAGGGAAAATCCTGTGTTTATAAGATTCTCTACTCCAATTTTAGATGACCCAATATTGTCTTAAAGCATGAGGCACTATTATAATGTTCAGAATACAAGTACATGTTTTCTCAAGGTCACATGGTGGTCCATCCCCAATTTAGAGAAGTTAGCTATTAGAAATTCACTAGGTATATTGCTGGAAGAGCAAGCTGGGTTATCATGAGTGGCAGCTATAGCCTGCATGCCTTGCTTCTGTGATTCTCTTTTGGATGAGGTACTTAAGGGTTATGGAGAGAACCACACAAGAATCTTGAAATAAAACTTGTAAATTCGAAAGCTGGTTTATGTATCAGCTTTTCAGAGTTTAAGACTCAAGTTAGACACTTTAATTCTTTTCTTCCCACCCCAGTAGCCTCATTATGATGTTTACTGCAATTTTGAAAGCAAGTCAAACCTTGGGTGCTAAGCCTGAATCAGCCTGGGGTTGAGGTAATGTGTCATTGTTATGGGTACAAATGGAAAGTAGGAAGAAAGATATAAAATGATCATCTTCATTTTAACCCAGACTTTTCTGAAGGCCTTTGACAGAATAACAGCTTTTTAACGGGATTGTGGCAGTTTTCTTTTTGTGGAACAGGGCAAGGAGTGAAACACATTTGATACAAAGAGAAAATGAAAAAGACGATAGCATTTGGGAGAATCCCAGCACGCTCTGATGGCCTTCAATTACCACACCCATCAGGTGTCTCCTGGTTATAACTTACTGCAGGATAGTGGAGCCTGTGTATTTGAACATCTCATCCCAACAAGCTGTAACATACCTGAAGTGCTTCAATATCACTGTTATTTTAGGAAGTAGAATGGTAAAGCCTGATCCAAGGAAACTTAGATCCATTTTTATTTAAACTTTGCCATTTAATCTATTACCCCTTTAAAATTAAGCAGCCATGTTGCTTTATTTCCTTTTAATAACAAATACTAGATTTTTTTATGATAAAAAATGTGCAGTTAACAGAGTATAAGCCAGCAGAACTAGCAGAGCATTCCAAATTTTGTCTTGATGTTCTCAGTGATTCTTGGCCCTTGGATAATGTACTGCCAAAGACCTCTGCACTGAACAACCCTGATGTGAATTGAATAACTATGAGAGTGTTGACTAGATCCCTAACTGATAGTGTGCTTGTTGCTCTAATATATTTTAGACAAACTTATTACATCATATCCACTATATAAGTATGAACAAGTATTGCAGCCCAAACAAACTAGGGTTTACAGACCTGCATGATCTGGTTTTAGCAGCCATCTCAAAGCTCTACGAAAAGTTAGGTAAATCTATTTTCTCTTACTTGACACCTTGAAGAAAAATTTCTTCTAGGATACTAGCCATAATATTAATTTTACCAGCATGTACCAAGTGTCTATTGTGTAGTAGGCATTGTTACAATCACTCAAGGAGATCCAGAAGAATTGGAAATAAGTATAGCTACTGTTTGTTAAGGACCTGCACACTCTGCCAAGGCCAGACATTCTGCAAGGTGCTTCAAGCACAATGGCATCTCTGTATTGTTAAGAAGCCACAAAGTCTACAGGGACTATAGTGTTTCTGTTGGTAAAATGTTAAGAGGACTCTGGTTATAAAACCCAAATTGATTTATGCTTCTCTATTCTGTCTTCCTGGCTTAAGTGGAGAATGTTAGAAGTGAAAGAAAGAGGAGAAAATAGTTTGAGCCAGCTGTCCTTCACCCTGGAGTGCCCATGTGGTACACGGAAAGGCAGATACAGCAAGATACAGTGCCTGAGTTGAAAGAAAAAGAAGGGAAAGAGAAGTGCTGGTCTTGAAGCTTCTGTTAGTCAGCTTGTGTTTACCTGAAGAGAATTTAAAATGTAAAGGGAGTCTTGCCAACAGGTCAGAAGTATTTTTGTCAATGTGTTCTCATTGTATGAATCTAGGCTAGATCTGAAGTAATGACTCATTGGAACTCTTCAATTAGCCTTTCTTTTAAAGAAAGATATTCAGCTGCAGACTCTTTGTTTGGTCTGTAGAAGTTCCAGGCTGGTAATAATCATGTTGCTCTTTGGAGTATCTTCTAAAGTCATGTATTCACCAAGTATATACAGGAGCACAATAAAAAAAATCAAAGCTGCTTTCCACATTATGTTACATTAAAAATTATTTTCTTAAGGTTTCTAAATCTAAGAAACGGAAATGTAGATTTTAGATAAAATCAAGAAATTTGCAATAACTTTAAACAATAGCTGGGAGTAAGACTGTGAAAATTTGAAGACTGCTCTCGTTTTTTGAGAATAATTCCCAGGACTTTCTACAGAGTTTACCTCATGAAAACAAGCTTCTATAGCTTGACTGGAAAAAGCTTGCTGAAAAACACACCCCTGATCCTGACCCAAAGTATAAGATTATTGGCTGGAGAGTGATTTTTTTTTTTTTTTGAGCATAGTATTTCAATATACCTCACTTTTAAATAATTCAACCATTTACATTAAACCATTTAAATACATATTTATTGGGGCACCTGGATGGCTCAGTTGGTTAAGCTTCTCACTCTTGGTTTCAGCTCAGGTCATGATCTGTGGATTGTGGGAATGAACCCTGAGTTGGGTTCTGTGCTCAGTGTGGAGTGTGTTTGAGATTCTCTACATCCCCCTTACCCCTTCCCCCCTCCTCCCAACTCACACACTCTTTCTCTCAAATAAATAAAATATTTTTTAAAAGATACTTGGGAATCCCTGGGTAGCTCAGCAGTTTAGCACCTGCCTTCAGCCCAGGGTGTGATTCTGGAGACCCAGGATCTAGTCCCATGTCAGGCTCCTTGCATGGAGCCTGCTTCTCCCTCTGCCTGTGTCTCTGCCTCTCTCTCTCCCCCTCTCTCTGTGTATCTCATGAATAAATAAAATATTTTTAAAAAAATACTTGAGAACAGTTAAGTTATTTCACTGGGAAGATAAAATACACAAAGCAGTTTAGAAAATGATAAAAAAAAATATCAGTTTCCAAGGCCTTTTTCAGAAATACAAGAGAAGTAAGTCAGGATAACCTAGAAGAGTTGACAAACATTTAGGAAAGATTAGAGCTAGAGTTGGCCTCAAAGTTTGACTAGAATTTGAATCAACTAAGAAAGTGGAAACAGAAGGAAAAGAATCTTAAACAGAGAACTAAGAATTTTGACTTCAAGTAAATATGCCACTAGAGTGGAGGGGCATGAAGAAACTGGCCTGGGTGGAGAGTCCAAATAAATTGGATGAATAAAGTGATGTTGGAGATCTTTAGGCTTGGAGTAGTTCCAGAATTTATAATTGACGCTATAAATTGTTGAAAGTATTGTAGATGCTTGAACTATAGAATAACACCTGTTACTTGCTTGCTTTCTTGTGCTTTCATCCTCTCCCTAATCCCAAATAGTGGATGGAAACAGTGGATAATCAGTCTTGAGTTGGAGGGAGTTGGATTTAACATAGTAAGTCAGAGGACTGTTTTTCAGTCCAAACAATTAGAACTTGTTCCTTACCCTCTTATGAAAGATTTTGTTGTCAAAATTTTCTCCAGTCTGAGAAAACTCTGAAGGTAGCAAATAAACAATCACTTCTCGTTGTATTTTCCCCTTTAAGTCTTTCCTATAGGAATAAATTAAAAACTCTACTTTTTTTTTTTTTTTGCAATGTGGTTAGCTGCACCAAGTTATTTCTTATCTGAAGTCCTATTTTTGACATGAGAAATTTTTCTTAGATTCCAACACCTACTCCTTTATTTTAAAGGTTGCAAGACTGTGTTTAGGTGTTGGAGGACGGGAGGATGCTTTGTATGCTCACAGTGGCCTTATGTGGATTAACTTGAATTCTCTCGGGTATTTAAGCATTCCCTTACTTCAGTGTTTTGACTAAGGACACAGCATAGGAATATTGTAAAACATAATACGTGTGGTCTGAATATGATCAGAACTAAATGTTATTAAATAGGACTTATTTTTGTGAGCTGCAGAGCTATTGTCCCTTTAAGATTAATTGGCAGTTTCTTTAAGGTCCATCTGTTTAGGAATTACATTCACTTGTGTGCAATATCAAATGAGATTGAGAAAAGATTGGATTACTCTGAATTTCATTCTTAAAGCTCCTATTAATAGACTAACAGCCTTATTTAGCTTTTTTTCTTTAGAACTCAATTGACGACAAACATGCATTTGAAATTTATGGATTCTGTGAAGGCACATATGTTTTGATTTGTCTTCCATTTGTAAAAGTAGCTGAATCCTCATTTCTCTTATTAAAATTATTCCCCTCCTAATGTGTATCTTCTCATCTATTCCCTTGTTTTGCATTACAAATACCAGTTGAACTCCATTCTAAGAACATAACATTATAGAATCATATTTAATGCCCTACAACTCAATCACGCATGAGATGTTGAAGTCAGGATAGTTTAGTTTCAGGTTTCTAGCATACCACTTAGTAGCAAAATTGAGTTTAGATCCCATTCCTCCTGAATTCCAGGGGTCCAGTGGCTTTTTTTCCATCTCGTTGTATTATCTTCCATAGGCTAGGCTATAATAGGATTATTTTAACAAGTGGCATTGGAAGATATTCTAGGATAGGAGAATCTCTCTTCTCCCAAATACCTGCTATAAAAATGTGTCCTTTTGCCTGAGATTCTACTAGTAAAGATTCACTCCTTAAAACTTAATAGAGCTATACAAAAGCTGCTTTTAAAATGCGAGTATTCCTTTTAAAAAAACAACTCTTTAGCACCTAAGAATTATTTCACTGGATTGCTGACCTGAGAAAGGTTGTAAGGAAGTGAAATGTTGTATTGAAGGAGATGTGTGGGAGATCATTTCGGAGCAAAGAGCCATATCTCCAATAGGAAGGTGAGGTGTGGTTGTACACGTGTACCTGCATGTGTAAGACTGTGCTAGTGGTAATAGTACATTCTGGTGAATTTTGGGGAGAGGATTGGGGCATGGAAAAAATGTAGACTGGAGGGCTATGGCTCTCCTAAAGGCAGTGTATTTGTTAGACACCTAGAACTGTGATAGCATCGGGAGAAGAGTATGGAAAGATTTCCATAATTCTTATCATAAAAGGTTGTGGGAGGGGGGAGAAGGGAGGAAAGGGGAAAGAAAGAGAGCAAGGATACTGATATAGCAATAATAGATACATACAGTCTGCTTCTTGTCACATGAAACACTCTTTATTCTAACAATTTTCCCAGTTCAAAAATGTACATCAAAGCCTGAATTCTATGACATATACAAAAACACTCCAATGTAAACATGAACATAGACATCATAGAGGACAAAGAACTTCTGGTAACATGCTAGTGATGCCATCTCCAATTGGATAACCCGGATCAGGCACCATAAGTCAAAAAGTGATATAATAGAATGAGTAAGAATTTAATGGAATAATTATTCAAGAACTTTGTGGAATTCCACCTGCCAATGACAACCTGCAGTTAGCAGTGGATAGAGTCTTTTTTTTTTTTTTAATTTTATTGGCGTTCAATTTGCCAACATTTAGCATAACACCCAGTGCTCATCCTGCCAAGTGCCCCCCTCAGTGCCCGTCACCCAATCACCCTAATATCCCGCCCACCTCTCTTTCCACTACCCCTTGTTCATTTCCCAGAGTTAGGGGTCTCTCATGTTTTGTCACCCTCACTGATATTTTCACTCCTTTCCCCTTGATTGCCTTTCACTATTTTTTATATTCCCCAAATGAATGAGACCATATAATGATTGCCCTTCTCCGATTGACTGATTTCACTCAGCATAATACCCTCCAGTTCCATCCATGTCGAAGCAAATGGTGGGTATTTGTTGTTTCTGATGCCTGAGTAATATTCCATTATATACATAGACCACATCTTCTTTATCCATCACCTGTCGATGGACACCAAGGCTCCTTCCACAGTTAGGTGGCAGCCCCGGGGAGTGGCTCAGGTGATGGAGTCTCTTTTGCAAGAGAAATGTGGCAGCCTTAACTTGAGCTTGAACTTCAGTTGCACAGTGTTATGTGAAAGTATTATGGAGATATGGAAAGAAAAGTGTCTATCAAAGTGTATCAGCATTTGTGGAGGGTTAAGGATTCAAGATTTTTCTTTAGACAGCACTAATGGGCAATGACGTGATATGGTGACTATTTGCTAAGTTCTTAATAGTTGCCTCAGACCTCCACTTTACTTATTCATACACAAAGTTTTTTTTACAAATGAACTATTGACTTAATATTTTCCACAAAGGTAAAAGATTATTTAGCAAGAACAAAACCATTTTAAGGTAGTACATTCCTAAAGTTGAATAAACTTCCATTATTTCATCCCACTCACCTTGGTTGCAAGGCTGACATTTAAAAGTTTCATCTTTATGCACCATTAATTTCAAATGTATCTTTTTAGATATTTCAGGTTCTCAAGTATTTGGAACTATAGACAAAACCCTTAGTAAGTTCTATCTTATTTACCTCATTTATTTTGTATGACTAAGTTGAAATTTGCCTTAGAGACCTCAATCTCAGAGAGAAAACAGTATTTTATTACTTGCAGGTACATAAACCCTTTCTTAATGATTCAACTGTTGTTAGCCCCTATTGGGCCAAAGTAATTGAAATTCTCTGTACCTAGTGTTTTAACATTTGCAAGTAACTTTATCAGCATACATATTTTACTGCCTACTCATCTTAAATAAAAGCTATCCTTTTGATAAAGTTATTGCTAGATTTTGAATAGTGACTTAAACTTTGGCTAGTCAGTGCAACTTTATTTCTGGAGATTCTAATTTCAAAAATAACTGGATTGCTGCATTCTAATGATCTGTATATGTGACATGATGAAGTGTGTATATAATTCCTGCCTTCCTGATGTAGCTTCCGAGCAAAGGTACTCAGGCAAGCCCCACGTTCTACAGAAATCATGGCAAAGGGATAGGATTCAGTGGCTTTCAGTTTGTACTTTGAGCCTTTGGTGTTGGGCAAGGTATTTGAACCCTCATGTCTGAGTTAATCCACCAGTAAACAGGTTTAGTAAACTAATTCATAGTGTTGTTATGTTAGAATTTAAAGCTTTAGACTAATGACTGGCACATAGTTCAACTTCAACACAGTTATAGCAATTGTTATTTTAAAACCATTAAGTTAGAGCTCTGGGTCTCAAGTAGAAATACATTGGAATGAACTGCAGGATAGAAGTAGCTCCCTCTACAATACCAGTTAAGGTTTTGGAGAAGAACATTCTACAAGTTCCTTAGATTTGTTTGTGTTTAAGGACCATTTGGGAGGAAAAACCTTTTAAAAACATCTAACCAAACAAAATCCATTCCTTTTTCATTTGTTTCTTTCTTCTTCATTCCTCTCTATCCCACTCACTCTGGGATATAGAACACATTTGTCCAATATCGCTTATCTTGTGTTTTATGTACATTATCACTATTGAATCACATCAGCTTTTTCATCTTTAGGATAAGTGATTCTAATTTGGTAATATTTCCCCTTATATCTGATTTTTGAACTTAAAATTATTTGTTCAGCTCTCTTCTTCCTTCTTCAAATCTACATTCTCCTTAGTTTTTAAAAAATAAAACCCAGGGAAGGTCTTTAGGTAAAGGCCTAACCAAAGGTAACTATTACAGGAGACTTCTTTCTTATGTTTCTATATTATATCTTATTTATACAAATCCTGTTTTTCATTTTTGAAAAGCTCAACATTGCATATATAATGAATAAAAATGATCTTATGCTGAATGTTTACAATCCCTAGATAGCATTTGTGATGGGCATTCTTCTTAAATATGCAAGTGGTCTTAGCTAGGGTCTATGAAATATAATAAAGTAATGAACTACTTATCATAACTGTGCCGTACCCTAAGAAAGGTGTCACTAAGCAACCTGAAGCCGTATACCATACACGTCCACCCTGTAGGAATCCATAGCAACAGAATAGGCTTGTCATAAATGATACACAAGGACAGTTTTACCATGTTATAATTCTTTGGACTGATCAAGTGTCAAACAGCTTAGTGTATACCGAGGTAGGTTTAGGAAAAACTATAATATATGCTCAATAAATACGTGCTCAAGAAATAAGTGATTATATAAGCAAATAAATGTTTTGAATAAAATATGCCTTGTCTCTCTATTACAAATAGAGAAGAAGTAAGTGAAAGAAGATAGAGGTGTGAGAGAAAATACAACGCCGTATCTATTTCCATACCATTGCTCAGAGTTTGACCATATCTTACTTTTTTCTGTCCCAAGGCTCTGTCTGCTATCACTTGAACCTATAATACTAATTACATACAGATCAGAGGTTCATAAAATAGTGGGATCTGTAGCAGAACTAGAATGTCAACCTAAGCATTAAATTCTTATTCCTCTTGCTATGTTCTAATATCAGCATCAATTTAATGTGGATCTTAAAGTGTTAATGGTTCATTAAAGAAGAGTTTTGACCTCTGCACTATCCTTTACAGAGCTATTAAGTTTCACCATCTATTTGTTTGTAGATTTAACTTATGTGTCAAAAGTAACTTGAGTTGCATATTCCTTGTCAGAGTTCAAACTCATTATATAAATACAGTGTTTTCTCTATAAACTAGGTCACAGACTTTGAGCAGTATCTACCTGGTACCAAAATAGGTGACTTTATGTATTTTTTTTGCCTGGTTTACTTGGTTTTTCCCTTGTAGCATTAATTAGCCTTTTTTAAAATAATTATGTTATCTATTTTGTTTTATACCTCACTAGAAAATAAGTTACATACAAGCAGGGGCTCTCATTCACCACTGGGGTCAAGCATTCACAAAGTAACCAGCAAATAGATGGAGCTTAATAACTATCGAATGGATGGATCACTGAAGGCTTCCCAGCTAGACCAATCCTATTCCAAATAATGCACTTTGCTTTGGATTTCATGTCCTTATAGTTGCAAGAATTCTCTTATTGAAGGTTCATTAATTGGCTTCTGAGAACAAAGACCCAGACTAGACCTACCTTGTTTATGAGAAAGTACTCAAAGTCATGTCTGACATACTAGAAACTCAATGTTATATACAAAGTTCAAACAGTTGAAATCAAATGTTTTCAAAGTAGTTTTCTGCTGTATCATAGACTAATGAAGATTGTCTTACTACTGTCAGTAGCTGCTGAGGGTAATACAAAAAGATTAGTAAGTGGTTACTTTAATCCATGTATTCTTACTCAGTGTAATAAACTGTCCCATCCTGTTGTCTGTATTTTGGTTACTTGATTACAAAGCTGAAAGAATTAAAAGGAGACAAAAGATTTTGGGTTTAGTCTTTCCGCATCAGGGAATCTCCTATTGATCAATTATTTTAAACTAAAAACTTCTGATGTGATTTTTTTTTTCTTCCTAATCAGTCAAGAGTATTGCCTAGATGCATTATTAAAGAGAGACACATGCACAAGTTCACAAATTTGTCACCTTCTCACCCAACCCAACTCTTTTCCTCTTTGTTACCACCATCTCTCCCTTCAGATTGCAACTCGGCCAAGTTACATTGCTAATAATATACAACATATCACCCAGCGCATCAATATCCCCATCATCTATTTGGAAAACTGACATGAATAAAGTAATAGGTTAATTAAAAAAAACTTTATGTTGAATTTCTGATTTGATTTCTTTGTTTTCATTCTAATATTTAACATGTTCTGCCTACATGACCAATAGTCACTAGCAATTTCTCAAATGATCCAGTTAAATCATCCATGTTATAAGTAAAGCTGTGTTAAAGTGTTGGTTAACCCAAAATTTCAGAAGGCCATTCTTGGCATTCTTTCCTCATATTCTTTGTTACTCCCAGCTTCCAGCTTGCATTTTAAACCATAGGACTCTATTCGGAAGATAAAGTTAAGTGTAAAAAGGGTCATGAGACTTAAACTGATGACTATGTGTAAATTTACTGCACATTTAACCAAACAAATCTATGAGTTCATTAATGAAACAATTAATTTGACCATTTATTCAAATAAAAGTTTGGTGAAAATACACATTACCTCAAATATTTTCTCTAACATGATTTTCATCTTAGGTCAGCTTCAGTACCAGAATTGTAGGAGTCCATAAGAGTTTATGACTGTGAAATAAGAGTCAATTAAATCAGAATCTAATATTCCTAACTCCATGCTTTAAATGAATGTCAGGAAATTGCTGCCTTACATAGCACTTACAGTCACAGGTCTTGGGGAGAAAACTCATGGATAAAATGCAGTAAAAACAAAATCTTTAGATGCTTAAATACATCAGCTGCTTCTAGTGATAAAACATGTTTGGATCAATATCTCTGGATGTCAGAATATAATAAACGTTGAAGAAATCTATTGAACTGGTTAAAAGTACACACAAATCAAAGGCTTTTTAAGGTCGTTGGGGACAGTGCTTTAAATGTGTAGTGGATGTTGTATACCTGAAGTTGCTATCATCTGGTTTTTTCCTGTCACTATTCATCATCTCTCTTAAAGGTGGATGTAAAGTTAATTTCCACAAATCTCCTATATGAAAAATACATATATTTTCTATAAGGTCTTAATATAATCTGTAGAGTTTGTTTTATATTGTACTTCACCTTATTGTCTTGAAATTGATGAATCATATGAAAATTTAAAAATTAAGACTCATCCCCCAGTTCACATCTGACTTACTATGACTTGTTTCAGGTCAAGGAACGAGTCATAATATGTAGAATGGTGCCAACCTCTCATATAATGCTTAGCACAGAAAAGGTGATCAGTGGTGCTTGAGGGATTCAGATTGTGCAGCAAAAGACATATGTTCACTTAAACCTATTTTCTCATTTTCTAGAGTATTTTTGCCCACATTTTAAATCATGAAATCAAGTTTTTAAGTGAACAATTTTCATCTTTAAGAGTTCAGCTAAGTGGGATCCCTGGGTGGCACAACGGTTTGGTGCCTGCCTTTGGCCCAGGGCACGATCCTGGAGACTCGGGATCAAATTCCACGTCGGGCTCCCAGTGCATGGAGCCTGCTTCTCCCTCTGCCTATGTCTCTGCCTCTCTCTCTGTGTGTGACTACCATAAATAAATAAAAATTAAAAAAAAAAAAAAAGAGTTCAGCTAAGTATGCATTAACTTAGACTAAAAGGTAATGATAAAATTAACACCTAAGTGCATTATCACCCTATTAATCAAAATTACATCTCTATATATTAAAAGCTGTAAAACATACATAGGAGACATTTATTCAGTGTATATAGGCAATGATTGAAGTAGTCATGTTGGTGATGAGGGGGGTTCTCAAAAAATTAAATTCCATTCAAACCATGAGTATCTGTTGATGGAAAATGTTTAGATTTCAGCCAACATGAATAAAGGTATTTAGAACGAGCCTAGAGATGGTATCAATGGGTTTTGGTATGAAGAGTTAGAGAAAGGGAAAAATGCTTTACCAAGAATTCTTAGATCAGCTCTGCATTACTTATATGGCTAAACCAGGTCAGCTGGGGACAGTGGTGAATACACTAAAGAAGCCCTACTTTTAATTTCATTTTGAAAAATAGTCTTTTGTATTTTAAGATATGTTTTGAATAAAGGAGTGACTTAGCATATTAACTTATAGACAGGATATTTCCTTACTTGATTGACAAAGAATGTAAAACTTAAGATCTTGAGGAAGTTCAAATATACTTTCATTGCACATAGAGGCAGATAGCTTCTAGGGTATGCTGCACAAAATATAGAGTAGAACCTGATGTATGCACAGGAAGTCTGATACATAGAAGGTAATCTTGAGATCGCTTTGTTTTGTCTTAAAAATTTCCCTGTAGTCTAGTGTCTTATTCATTGCTTAGCCTAGAAATAACCATCTTCAGGTAGAAGTTTCAGGAGATATACAGACCTGCAGGTGTTTTGAGAGGAGCTGTCTTCCGGCTTTGTAAACGTGAAGTGATTCCCTAAGCTAATTCTTAAGGCTCTTGTGTTATAAGGTTTTTCTAGAGAGGATGTATTTGAACTATAATATTTGAAAATGTGGAATGCAGTGTTTGATTCAAATCCAATTGATTTGTGCTGAGTCTGTGGGAGACCATTCCATATCACACCAAAACTCAAACTCCCACAAATCTACATGTGTAATTTAACACTTCTGATTCACAGGAGGCCAGGATAATGGTGGAGTAGAGCTAAGGGAAGTCAGAATAATATTGCCTAGGTGTAGTATTTACATAATGAGTTTGGAACTGACGGTGCATTTCCTACCTGTGGCAGAAGTACTAAATGAAATGTTGAGGTAACAGCGATATATTATACTGCATAATCTGCTGCAAACATTAAGCGGTTTGAAAGGTTAATGAACAAAGCAGTGGTTCTCTGATGAGAGCCTCTAGAAAACATTGGCAAACAACAAATGAAACTGCCTAACGCATGAGAAAGATCTATAGAACTCTTTCTTCTTTCTCTTTTTCTTTCCTTCCTCCTTTCCTTCTCTTCCCTTTTCTCTCACCGTTCCTTTCTCTTTCTCTTTTCTTTTCCCAGGGCTCTGTGGATGAAACAATAGTGACTTCAACATAAACCCTGTCTTAATTAATCCAACAAGTTAGTTCTTGCTTTCAGTCTTTTCTCAAGCCAGCTGTTTCTCCTAACTTGTCATTAGCCTTCAAGAAATGCTCTGTACTGCATTTGTTTCTGCCATAATCATGCTAGTTGAAAGTTATAATAAAATATTTCTAGGATATAAAAATTATTACTATTACTGGATAAATTAAGCACAGGAAAAAATTATTTCTAAGAATAATATAATTGTCGCTTGGAAAAAAAATTTATCTTCACAAAAAGAGGTTAGAAATATTCTTTCTCTCTTAAAATATAATTTATTCCCCTGCTATTACCTCTTTACAGGGTATAAAATATATGTCTAATGTTCATTTAATAGGGACCCTAAGTTAGTGTTTCTCAAACTTTAATATGCATATGAATCACTCTGGGATCTTAAATGTAGATGTTGATTCAATAGGTCTGGGGTGTCCAGATACTGTACATTTCTAATGAGTTCCCACATGATGTTGATGCTGCCAATATGGGGAACACTTTGGCAATGGTTACCCAGATGGAACCCAGCAAAAATACTTGTGTACTTGTGCTTCAAGAAGGGGTGGGGAGTGAGGGTGAGAAGTTTAAGTACTAGGCTTAGTTGTCCAGAAAAGCTGTCGAGGAACCTTGTAACCATGGTTTAATGGGTGAGAGGAGATGGTCCCCTTCCTCTGTGGCATTCCAGGTACTATACTATCTGCTGGGAATATAGTGATTATGAGCTAAAAGCTGCCCAACCCCTTGCTTGTAAAGCTTAAAGTTTGTGGACAGCCCTTTGTTTTGCCTTTCAGCAGTTGAGGGACAGGAGTATGGTAAAGTAGAAATAGTGTTTTTATTTTAGAATTAGATGACAGGCTCTTGCTCTTTTTACTAGTTTTATGAATTTGGGAAGCTCACTAAGTCTCTCTGGGTCCAGTTTTCCTATGAATTTTTAAGTGTGGATTATCTCCATGGTCCCTTTCAGCTTCAAAATTATATGATTATAACTAAACCATGTGACTCCAAAGTAATGATTTTTTTCTAATAAGAATATGAAACTTTAAAAAAAATAAATTTCATTTGAAATGAATCCTCTTGGAAATCCATTACTCTGAACATTTTAGGAACTGCACTTGTGGAATTTTCTAGAGTGTCAATTTCAGAGTCACCTAAAAAAAAAATCAGTGACATTTTACAGTCCCACCTAACTGAGCCATAAAGCTATCTGAATTACCCCTTCAAATGTTAGAGGAAGATCTAATCAAAGAACATTGAGAGAATGTAAAATCTGTGGGGTATGTTCCATATCTACTTTATCTTTGCAGTTTTACAGAGGGATTTCCCAAATTTCTTTGTAAGAATCTCCTGCAGTGAGTGCTGAGTCTACATTTCTGAGGTACACTCTAGCCTCACTAAATAAAAATTTTTAAGAGAATCCATATTTTGTCCACAAAGGTGATTCTGATAGTTTGAGAAAATTGAGGTAGATTACTTTTTACAGTGTTTAGTACTAGAGAGTTATTCAACTGTTGATTGAATAAAAGAAGTAAGAATAAATGACCAAAATCTGTCATGGTAAATTGCCATTTATGCAGTACACACAGAATGCATTAGTTAATCTCAAAGTTTAAGACTTCCATTGTCTGTGCCACCATATTAAATCTCATCAAGATTAAAGGTCATAAGAACTGTGATATTAATGTTTAGGTTCCATGAGAGCCAAGATTATGCATAATACACTATATCCCCAGGATGCAAAATAGCAAGTGATACCTAGTAGGTGCACATAAATATTTGTTACCTTGAACTCCATCCTGATGTATAACTTAGATGACAATGTGGCTGATTTAATTGTAAAGAAGACTGTGGCAGTCACCTGAAATTCCCACACTTAAGGTATTCTTCTACTTAGGCTGACTGAGTCTAATTTCCTGGTTCCCAGAAATTAACTGCACTTTCCTCTTAAAGGGAAACCCTAAACCTAGAATCATGAAATTCTTTGACTCAGCACCTCTGGAAGCATTTATCAATCATCTAGACATGATCATATATACCTATTGGGAATTTGTGTGTTGCAATGCTCCTGATTAGAGGCATCTGACTGTTCGTTAGTGTTCTAGACTTCCTGCCCTGAGGGATTTGATTCCATTCCTCTTATTTTGAAACTCTGCTCCAGGCATCCACTTTCCAAGCAGCTTTACCCTTTGTTTGAGTCTTTTCTATTTCCCTCCCTTCTTTCTCCTCAGCACCCACCCCCTAGATTTTCCCCATTTATTCTTTCTACATTTTTAACCTTCTTTCCCTTCCAAATTCACAGTGGGATGCATAGTAGTTAAGGGGAAACCATTCTGCTCTGGGCGATTCCTTTGCCTAATCTATGGGCATGGGAATCAAAGGCATTGGAGATCTTCACTGCACTATGCTGGTACAATAGTGCCCATATACTATTTCTGCCTGCATATTTTCCTTGGAAGTCCCTTGAAGAAAGAGAAATACACAGAACTGGAAGAACCAGAATGAGCAGTGGAAACTCACTCAAAATGAGATGAAACATTATTCAACAACTTAAGTCAGGGACACTATTGACAAAGGGGAAAATAGAATAAAACATGTCAATGCCTCAGAGGAGAACCAATCTAAGGATGAAGTAGGCTGTTTGAGGAGAGAGTAAAAAGGATAATGATCTTATAAAACTTTGCTTTAAAAAAAACACCTATATTAAGCAAAACAGAATCTGTAAAAAGATTGAACGAAAAGCAACACTAACACAGATTTTAAAAGTGATATCATTGATTTGGATCTGACTGAAGTAAGAAGCTTTAAAATCTAACTATCATAGAAACCAAAAAAGAGGTAGTGGCTAAATATGAAAATTAGTTTAGACATTTTCTTCCAACTACATGAGTACAGAATCGTTTAAGCAAGAAAAGCATGACTTTTCACAAGAAGTTAGGAGAAAAAATTCTTTCTAGAAGAGATTATGGTTAGATGTATAAGCGTTGGGAACAGAAAGGTCTGGGTCCAATTCCTACTCTGTTCATTTACTAGCTTCATGACCTTAGGAAAACAAACCTCAGATTCTATAAGATAAAATTCATCGTATCTCCATTATAGAGCTGCTGTGAGCAGTAAATGAGTTAATATTGGTGCTTCAGGGATAGCAATTTGATGAGTTCAGCTAATGTGTTTTCCTCTTCAGGGAGAATGTAGCACAATGTCAAGACAAAGGAGGGTAGGTCTTGTTATTTGAGCATCAAAGAGATTTGAAGAGATATCTACTGAGTTTGATTATTTTCTTTCATAGAGTCCAAAGCAAACTCTGGGACAGGAAATAAGATAGGCAAGTTGGAAAGGGGAGTACTGACATAAGTGAGAAGGAAATTCTGAGGCTACTTAGGAAAGAGAGCAAGGGTGCCTTGGTGGCTCAGTTAAGCATCTGACTCTTGCCTTGGGCTCAAGTCATCATCTCAGGGTTGAGGGATTGAGCCCACATTGGGTTCCACACTCCATAGGGAGCCTGCTGGAGGTTCTCTCTCTTCTTCTCCCTCTACCTCTCCCCCTGCTCGCTCTCTCCCTCTCTCTCTCTAAAATAAATAAATCTTAAAAAAAAAAAAAAGGACAAGCCCAGTGTTGTCCTTGAGAGGAAGAAGATAGTTCCCCTCAGATATATTTGGTGATCTCAGATTAGAGGGAACATTGCCATGGAGGGAGAGTGACACAGTAGAAGTGATTCTGTGCTATTTCTAGACAGAACTCTGGGGCTAGCCAACATGCAATCCTGTATGACATGGAGCTGTTTTCCATTGTGATCAGCATTGGAGAAGAGAGTACATTCGCAGCATTGGATCTGGAGTACTACTGAACTCCATGGGGAAGAGAGACAAAACAGCAGGTGCCAGAGAATTAAATAGAACCAAGAAATGTCAGTGATGAAGAGTAATGATCATTGGTCAGATGAGACAATGAACAGCTTAGGAGAGGTCATCCTGGATAAGAAATGGCTGAGGACATAATATGTCCTCTTACCAAAGACAGGACACTACATGAGTCTATTTCCAGTGGCCTCCCACTTCAGAAGCAATATAACTCTGAAGATGAGAATGGGGAAAAAAATTCTGGATGGACTTAGTTCATTCAGAAATTAGGATTCCATCTCTGTTGCCAGTGGAATGGGTTTTGAAATAGGAGTTCAGTCATGGGGAAAAAAAGTTACATTTTTGGTTCAGTAAACTTATAGTCAGTGAAACTTGTACTTTCTATATTTAAAAAGACTGTGCCCATGGCTGGCACAGAGAATTAGATCTATAAAAGACAGCTGGGGTTATTATCAAGAAGAACTTGTAGAGGTAGAAGGGATTTAAAGTTTAAGAAATAAAACTGAAAAGTGTGTGCTTGGTAGAGAGTGAGGTCTCATTCAGTATGAAAGAAAAAAAAACTTAGTAAGTCAAGGTGGGGCCAAGGTGGCTGGATCGTAACCTTACTGTGGCAGCACAATATTGTGGAGTACACCCTAGTCTTTGGTTTCTCACCCAGCATGAGGTTGGAATGGTTTTACTTTGTATATAATTGTTAAAATATTCATAACTGAAGAAGGTAAATATGCTACTGGTGACATTAGAATGGGAGAATAAGACAATACAGATATTTCTTCAGAGGAAGTTCATAGGTATTCATGAAGGTTTAAGCAAGTCAACTGTCAAGGCTTTAAAGTGATTGGAGGAGCGGGGTGGGGTTGGGGGAAGCTGAGCGCATCCATCTTTAGCAGATTGTAACTGTGATAGATTGTAGGAAAAGGAGAAATCACTAAATATGGTAGAGGGAAAACCGAGAAAAATATTTAGCCATGTTTGGAGAAATTATCTTCTGGATCATGACAGCATGATTTCTCCAGAAAATGCTGAGAGATTTCCAGGCACATGAGACAATATGAACTTATATAGGTGCTCAGGTGCCAAGCAATAAAATAGGATTTCCAATCACCCTAGTATGTCCTTTTATATGGAAATTATTTTAATTTGATTATTTTTAAAACTCTTTTTATTCAGATTTCTAAAATTTACAAATAGGTAACTTTTGGTTCAGAAATGACAAAACATCAAACCAGGTATTGTTAAAATCTCCCTATCCCACATCCTTCCAACCTTTTTTTTTTTTTTTTTTAAAGATTTTATTTATTCATGAGAGAGAGAGGGAAAGAGAGAGAGAGAATGAGGCAGAGACACAGGCAGAGGGAGAAGCAGGCTCCATGCAGGGAGCGTGATGTGGGACTTGATTCCGGGACTCCAAGATCACACCCTGGACCAAAGGAAGACTCAACTGCTGAGCCACCCATGTGTCCCTCCTCCCAACCCTTTTAAGCAACCCTTCTTCCCAACACATAGGTAACAACTGTTAGCTATACTGTCATCTATAACAGTATACTGTTATCTATAATGGTTATCTATAACAAATATAAATATATTGTCTGAACCCTACTCTTTCTACACAAAAGATAGTCTTTTATACACACTGTTCTACACCTTTGTTTCATTTAGCAATATACTTTGGTTATATTCCTATATTGGTATATAGAGAATATTCTTTTTAAAAAGTTGTATCATATTCCATGTAATCAATTGATCATAACTGATTACTAATGTTACACATTTATATTCTCATCATTAAAATTATTAAATAATGTGGAGGTGAATAAGCATGCACTTGTATCATTTCTCACATGTGCTAGTATTTCTGTAGCACAAATTCTGAGAAATTTTTGACCCAGGGTCATAACTAATACCAAAATATTGAGATTATACCCTGCATATCTTCAGACCACAATGCTTTGAATCTAGAACTCAATCACAAGAAGAAATTTAGAAGGGGCTCAAATACTTGGAGGTTAAAGAGCATCCTAGAAGATGAATGGGTCAACTAGGAAATTAGAAAAAATTAAAAAGATTCATGGAAACTAATGAAAATGTAAGTACAGCTGTTCAAAATCTTTGGGATACAGCAAAGGTAGCCCTAAGAGGGAAATACATCACAATACAAGCCTCCCTCAAAAAATTGGAAAAATCTCAATTACACAAACTAATCTTGCACCTAAAGGAATGGGAGAAAGAACAGCAAATAAAGCCTAAACCAAGCAGAAAAAGAGAGATAATAAAAATTAGAGCAGAACTCAGTGAAAGAGAGACCAGAAGAACTGTAGAGCAGATCAACGAAACCAGGAGCTTATTCTTCAAAAGAATTAATAAGGTCGATAAACCCCTAGCCAGACTTATTGAAAATAATAGAGAAAAGACTCAAATGAATAAAATCATGAATGAAAGAGGAGAAATCACAACCGATACCAAAGAAATACAAATGATTTAAAAAACATACTATGAGCAACTATAGGCCAACAAATTAGGCAATCTAGAAGGAAATGGATGCATTCCTGGAAACCTACAAATTACCAAAACTGAAACAGGAAGAAATAGAAAACCTGAACAGGCCAATAACCAATGAGGAAATTGAAGCAATCATCAAAAACCTCCCAAGAAACAAAAGTCCAGGGCAAGATGGCTTGCCAGGGCAATTCTATCAAATGTTTAAAGAAGAAATTGTACCTATTCTGCTAAAGCTGTTTCAAAGGATGGAAAGGGAGGGAATACTTCCAAACTTGTTTTATGAGGCCAGCATTACCTTGATTCCAAAACCAAAGACCCCACCAAAAAGAATTATGGATCAATATCCCTAATGAACATGGATGCAAAAAGTCTCACCAAGATACTAGCCAATGGGATCCAACAGTGCATTAAGAAGATTATCCACCATAACCAAGTGGGATTTATCCCCAGAATGCAAGGGTGGTTCAACATTTGTAAAACAATCAATTTGATGGATCACATCAATAAAAGACAAGAGCCATTTGATCCTCTCAGTAGATGCAGAGAAAGCATTTGACAAAATACAGCATCCATTCCTGATCAAAACTCTCCACGGTGTAGGGATAGAAGGAGCATTCCTTAATATCATAAAAGCCATTTATGAAAAGCCCACAGCGAATATCATTCTCAATAGGGAAAAAACTGAGAACATTTCCCCTAAGCTCAGGAACATGTCAGGGATGTCCACTCTCACCACTGCTGCTATTCAACATAGTACTAGAAGTCCTAGCCTCAGCAATCAGGCAACAAAAAAATAAAGGGCAACCAAATTGTCAAAGAAGTAGTCTCTCCCTCTTCACAGGTGACATGATACTCTATATAGAAAACCCAAAAGACTCCACCCCAAGATTGCTAGAACTCATACAGCAATTCAGCAGTGTGGCAGGATACAAAAATCAATGCCCAGAAATCAGTGGCACTTCTATACACTAACAATGAGACTGAAGAAAGAGAAATTGAGTCAATCCCATTGACAATTGCACCCAAAAGCATAAGATACCTAGGAATAAACCTAACCAAAGAAGTAAAGCATCTATACTCTAAAAACTACAGAACACTTCTGAAATAAATTGAGGAAGACCCAAAGAGATGTAAAGCATTCCATGCTCATGGATTGGAAGAATTAATGTTGTGAAAATGTCAATGCTGCCCAGGGCAATTTACACATTCAATGCAATCCCTGTCAAAATACCATGGGCTTTCTTCAGAGAGTTGTAACAAATAATATTAAGATTTGTGTGGAATTAGAAAAGACCCTGAGAATAACCAGAGGAATGTTGAAAAAGAAAACTAATGCAGAGGCATCAAAATGCCTGACGTCAAGCTGTATTACAAAGCTGTGATCCTCAAGATAGTGTGGTACCAGCATAAAAACAGATACATAGATCAATGGAGCAGAATAGAGAATCTAGAAATAGACCTTCAAATTATGGTCAACTCATCTTCAGCAAAGCAGGAAAGAATATCCAATGGAAAACAGTCTCTTCAACAAATGTGTTGGGAAAATTGGACAGCCACGTGCAAAAGAATGAAACTGGACCATTCCCTTATGCCAGACACAAAGTTAAACTCCAAATGGTTAAGAGATCTAAATATGAAAAAAGAATCCATCAAAATCCTAGAAGAGAACGCAGGTAGCAACCTTTTTGAACTTGGCCACAGCAACTTCTTGCAAGACACATCTATGAAGGTGAGGGAAACAAAAGCAAAAATGAACTATTTGGGACTTAAGATAAAAAGCTTCTGCACAGCAAAAGAAACAGTCAACAAAACTAAAAGACAACCCTCAGAATGGGAGATTTGCAAATGGTACATCAGATAAAGGGCTAGTATCCAAGATCTATAAAGAACTTATCAAACTCAACACCCAAGAAACGAATAATCCAGTCACAAAATGGGCAGAAGACATGAATAGACATTTCTCCAAAGAAGACCTACATATGGCCAACAAGCACATGAGAAAATGCTCCACATCACTTGCCATCAGGGAAATACAAATCCAAACCACAATGAGACACCATCTCACACCAGTGGTGAAAATTAGCAAGACAGGAAACAACTGTTGGAGAGTGTGTGGAGAAGGGGAACCCTCTTGCACTGTTGGTAGGAATGCCCCCTGGTGCAGCCACTCTGGAAAAACAGTGTGGAGGTTTTTCAAGAAGTTAAAAATAGAGCTACCATGTGACCCAGCAATTGCACTACTGGGAATTTATCCCAAAGATACAGATAGAGTGAAACAACAGGACACCTGCACCCCAATGTTTACAGCAGCAATGTCCACAATAGCCACACTGTGGAAGGAGCCATGATGTCAGGTGAATGGATAAGGAAGATATGGTCTATATATACAATGGAATATTACTCAGCCATCAGAAAGAATGAATACCCATCATTTATGTCAATGTGGATGGAACTGGAGGATATTATGCTGAATGAAATAAGTCAATCAGAGAATGACAGTTACCATGGTTTCACTCATATGTGGAAAAAGTGAAAGGGATTAAAGGGAAAGGAGGGATTACTGAATGGGGAAAAATCAGAGAGGAAGACAAACCATAAGAGAATCCTAACTCTGGGAAACAAAGGGCTGCAAAAGGGGAGGTGGTTGGGGGATAGGGGTGACTGGGTGATGGGCACTAAGAAGGGCACTTGAAGGGATGAGCACTGGGTGTTATGCTATATGTTGGTAAATTGAATTTAAATAAAATATTTTTTTAAATTAGAAAAATAAACTTTTTGACCTAGGCATCACTGCATCAGACGGTTATATATTTATAGTTCTGACCATATTGCCAAATTGCCCTCTGTAGGGTTTCTTTGGAATCATTCTACACTTCATCACCTAGTACAGGTTTGCTTTCAGAAGATCCTGGAATTGACAAGACTAGAAAACCAGGAAAGAAATAATTTCTTAAGTTAAAAAAAATTAAAAAGTTACTACTCACCTTTATAATTAAACATGACAAATGAACCCAAATTACTCAGAGAAGTAACCACAGAATTCAATGTGATAGAATATTTTGTAACTCCAAAGGGGTGCTAAATGTCAAGTTAATCTTAGAAACCGGTATGGGTCTTGAATTATTTGACAGGTTATTTTAGTTTTACTATGCATTTGAGAGTTACTAGTCTTTAGGAAACTCAAAAGTACTAGGATTATAAAGTTTTCCACCTCTGTCCAATCAAAATGTCACTGAAAGGAGTCAGCATCAATGTTAATAACTAAAAATCCTTGCTTATACTTACATTTGAAAATTTAGTGGAAAGAAACCCAGGTGATTGAAGATATTTTTCATAGGTTATAAATGTACTTGAAAGATTGTTTTAGAACTTCATGCAAAAACATTGGTATGTTTTTATACATACACCCCACATAAACACACATAAGCATACACCCATCAAAGAATTATCTGTAGAGGTTAGCCGCTTCATAACAAGGAATCATAAGAACTTCAGCTCTAAGAGGTTGTTGGTGATGTGCTTCGACACTTGAGGAAATGTTTGTTTAAAAGAAAACACAGGGTGCAGAAGGGATGGTGTAGCTGTGGAGTCCTGAGGCAAGACAAAAGGTACAGGCTGAAAGCAGAACAAAGTCATCCTTTGGAGGTGAGGATAGGCCCCTTTCTGTGTATCTAGTCAGTGACTCTCCTGCAAAAATGGATGAGTGAAAAAACAGGAAAGCTATGCTTCTTTATTTGAACAGCCTCAGTGAAATCTGCTTTCTGACTGTAATATTTCAATGATGATGTTTTTCCCATTTAACCTTGCTTGTATTTTATTTCTAAATATGTAAGCATTCTCTAAGATAATTCTAAGATGTATCCTTTGTATCTTGATCTATGATAAAAGCTAATAAAATGGGTGTGGAAGGCTTAGGTGAAATTTATACAATGGGCCTGAAAGCACATCATTAGATTATAGGGCCTAAAATATACATTTTAGTTTTCCTCCACTAAGATTGTTTTGCACTTTTCTTATATAAATGAAATCCATTGAAAGGTCAGTCGAAGAAAAGCTGTCCTTGGCAATAGTGCATTCTGTTTGCTGCGTGAATTGGAATAGAAATTATGGCACCTCAGTCTTTTCATTACAAGGTCTTTTTCTTAGGAGTCCCATGGTTCTACTTTGGGCACAGTGGTAGAAGACATTTAAGTAATTCAATTATAATTTTAAAGTCGTATTAGGTCAGCATAAAACGTCAGCTGTGTTTATCCTGCAATATGCCTGGGTCAAGAGTAGTAGAATTCAGTATCTCATAGCAGCATGCAATCATGTAATTTCACAGCTTTTGAGAAATTTCTTTGACAATGCCAAGAATTTATTTGGCTGATTTTTTTTTTTTTCCTTTAACTGTGTTCAGATTGTAGTCTTGAGTTTTTTGGGCCAAAGTTACTTCTAATCATGCCTCCATTTCATATTCTTCAGTTATAATGCCAAGAGATTATTCACAGGGCAGGCTCCATAGAACCCACATCATTTTATTGCTGGCCCAATACGTTATCTCCTGGCTTGTTACTACATTATCTTAGGCTCTTCTTTTGTGTTTTATTGTTCCTAATCTTTGACCATGAAAAAGTACTGCTAATGTCCTATGGGCCTTCCCAAGGGTAGAAAAACTGTTGAATAATTCCTTCAAAGTTTCTGTGATATTAGGCTACATGCTAGGTACCCTGGATATGAATTTGGATAGTACTTATCTTCAAAGAACTTACTGTTTTGAAAGCAAAAACATATTGTAACTAATTAAATCAAGGGCTATGGGTCTATTATCAGAGCACTTGCAGACCAGGGTGAGATTCCAGAACTAGAATTCACAAAATTATCCTACAGGGTCTAGAACAGTCTTCCCCTTGGGGCGCCTGGGTGGTTGAGTCAGGTAAGTCTGACTTTCAATCTCAGGGTTGTGAATTCAAGCCAGCCTCATGTTGAAAGAAAAAAAAAAAAAAGGAACATCCTATCCTTAAGTCAAGGGAAGAATTTAGATTAATGCCTTCTTAGCTAAAGGAAATCCGAAAAATTACAGCTTAACAATGTGGAAGAAAACCCCTTGGAAGAAATTCTGAGGAGGATGACTTCATAATTACTTAGTTTCTCTTTTCTAGGTTTTCTAACATAGGGTCTATATTAGTTTCCAAGGGCTGTCGTAAAAACGCACCACAAACGGAGTGGCTTAAAACCATAGAAATTCATTGTTTCATGATTTCAGAGGCTAGAAGCTGGAAGATGCTGGCAGGGCTATGCTCCCTCTGAAGGAACTGTCCTATGACTCTTACATAGTTCAGGTAACCTCACGTGTCCCTTGGTTTGCAGATATGTCATTCTAGTTCTCCATCTTCACAAGGCATTCTCTCTGCACGTCATTGTCCCCTTCTGCATGCCTGTCCACATTTCCCTTTCTTATAAGGACACCAGTCACCCTGGATTAGGAAAGGTCACATTCTGAGGTACTAAGGGTTAAGACTTTATCATTTTAGGGAGTGGGGACTGCAGGGGGGGACACAATTCAATAGGAATAATTAGGTCAAAGGGAGGTCATTAGTGTGGGCCCCAATATAACATGACTCGTGTCCTGAACACTTTTCAACCCACAATGGGGTCTACAGTGGATCCCATTGCTACTTTGCCCAGAGCCTCCTTAGTAGTGTGGCAGTTACTCTTCACTTGCTGTGAATGTTGCCTCATGGTGACTCAAACTGCCTTTCTTCTGATAAGTGTCTTTGGATAAGTGGGAACTATCTCAATGTATAGACTTGGACCACCCCCAGACCACCCGCAGGTCTCTTGCCTCAAGTTGGGACTAATGTTGTGGCATACTTTGTGCTTAAGAACTTGTACTAGGCTGAGGCTAGTCTCTGGCTGAGATCACATCTTTGCTTGGTTTTGCTCTCCTGCTTCTCCCCCTCCTGTCGTACTGAGAACATCTGTTAATAAACCATAGGAGTAAGAATCTTGTGATAAGCAGAATAATGGCCTCCAAGGATGTCCACATACTAATTCCCAGAATCTGTGACTGTTAAGTTGCCTAGCAAAGGGGAAAAGTTGCAAATGGAATTCAGATTGCTAATCAGATGACCTTAAAATGGGGAGATTAGCCCTGATTATCTGGGCAGACCCAATGTAATCACAGGGGTCCCTAAAAGTGGAAGAGAGGAGAAGTTGTCAGAGGGAACTGTAATTATAGGGGAATGTGTTTAGAGAGATGCCTATTGCTGACTTTAAAGATGGAAGAAATGGGCCATGAGTGGCGGATTGCAGTCTAGAAGCTGGGAAAGGAAAATACTCTCTCCTAGAGCCTCAAGAAAGGAACACACCCAGTCCAAAATCTTGAGCTTAGTTCAGGGAGACCTGCATAGGACTTCTGGCCTCCAGAACTGTGAGATAATAAATTTGTGTTATTTTAAGCCACCACGTTAATGGTAATGAGTAACAGAAGCAATAGGAAACTAATGCAAATTCTCCATTTCAGGCTCCACTTTTAGGAAACTTGCCCTAAAGCAGGGACTTCTTTCCTGCGTACAAAGAGGTATCATTTTCAATTCTCATAGTTTAACCTACATTAAAACAAATAAACAAATGTACACACATCTTTTCTGGCCCTATAGCAGCCATATAGCAGCACAACGATGAAGGGTCTGAACTATGCATGCCAGCCATCTGTATGCCAAGCCTTGCACCATCAGGTACCTCTACCGAGGGCATGACCCTCCTGCCCCTTCCTCCTGCCCCTCCTTCTTCTTCCCCCTCCTCTCCCTCCTCTCCCTCCTCTCCCTCCTCTCCCTCCTCTCCTTCTTCTTCTTCTTCTTCTTCTTCTTTCTTCTTTCTTCTTTCTTCTTCTTCTTCTTCTTCTTCTCCTTCTTCTTCTTCTTCTTCTTCTTCTTCTTCTTCTTCTTCTTCTTCTTCTTCTTCTTTTCTTCTTCTTCTTCTTCTTCTTCTTCTTCTTCTTCTTCTTCTTCTTTTCTTCTTCTTCTTCTTCTTCTTCTTCTTCTTCTTCTTCTTCTTCTTCTTCTTCTTCTTCTTCTTCTTCTTCTTCTTCTTCTTCTTCTTCTTCTTCTTCTTCTTCTTCTTCTTCTTCTTCTTCTTCTTCTTCTTCTTCTTCTTCTTCTTCTTCTTCTTCTTCTTCTTCTTCTTCTTCTTCTTCTTCTTCTTCTTCTTCTTCTTCTTCTTCTTCTTCTTCTTCTTCTTCTTCTTCTTCTTCTTCTTCTTCTTCTTCTTCTTCTTCTTCTTCTTCTTCTTCTTCTTCTTCTTCTTCTTCTTCTTCTTCTTCTTCTTCTTCTTCTTCTTCTTCTTCTTCTTCTTCTTCTTCTTCTTCTTCTTCTTCTTCTTCTTCTTCTTCTTCTTCTTCTTCTTCTTCTTCTTCTTCTTCTTCTTCTTCTTCTTCTTCTTCTTCTTCTTCTTCTTCTTCTTCTTCTTCTTCTTCTTCTTCTTCTTCTTCTTCTTCTTCTTCTTCTTCTTCTTCTTCTTCTTCTTCTTCTTCTTCTTCTTCTTCTTCTTCTTCTTCTTCTTCTTCTTCTTCTTCTTCTTCTTCTTCTTCTTCTTCTTCTTCTTCTTCTTCTTCTTCTTCTTCTTCTTCTTCTTCTTCTTTCTTCTTCTTTCTTCTTCTTTCTTCTTCTTCTTCTTCTTCTTCTTCTTCTTCTTCTTCTTCTTCTTTTTTTTTTTTTGCCTCCTTTCTTTCCATATGTAAGAAGGTGGTAGTAACAACTAATCCAAAGGGGTGTTGTGTGTTAATACATGAAAAATGCTTAGAGTTTCGGGACCATTCAATGAACTTTAGCCACCTTTGTTTCCATTTGCCTAAAAAGCTCAGCATTTTGCTTCTCTCTGAAGATACAGGAGCAGTAATGAAACAATCTGACATCATTATGATTTGGTATAGGAGTACATGCCAGTTTAAAACTGTATTTTAGGGCAGCCCGGGTGGCTCAGCAGTTTAGCGCGGCCTTCAGCCCAGGGCCTGATCCTGGAGACCCGTGATCGAGTCCCATGTCGGGCTCCCTGCATGGAGCCTGCTTCTCCCTCTGCCTGTGTCTCTCTCTTTCTGTCTCTCATGAATAAATAAATACAATCTTTTAAAAAAATGTATTTTATTATCGATCACAGAAAAAAAATAGGGAAAGACAGATAATTAGGAGAAAGTCTCCATTATTTCCAATTTTATCACCAAAGCCTTAACTATATGATAGAAACAGAAGAGATTTGGAAGTCTTATGGCTTATTTCAACTATTTAAAAATATTTTAAAAGTTTAAATCTAGTTTACAAGGGCACCTGGGTGGCTCATTTGGTTAAGCCTCAGCCTTGGGCTCAGGTCATGATCTCAGGGTCCTAAGATGGAGCCCCTCATTGAGCTCCCTGCTCAGCAGGCAGTCAGCTTCTCCCTCTCCTCACCCCCTCATCATGATCTCTCTCACTATCTCTCAAATAATAAAATCATTAAAAAAAAATCTATTCTACAGAGGATGTCCAGCATAAAGTAGCATTTCGTAGTCTATGTTTAGAGCCTAAAACAGTTACTTGGAGTTGTTTAAAAATCAGCAAATTTCTGTTTCTTCAAATTAAATCTTCACATTGTCCCTAAGCCATTGTTTAAGTACTCATAAGAGTGCAGTAATACTCTTATTACTTGAAAAAGATGAGCATACTTAATTATAAAACTTCTTAAAATAAATTATTCAATCCAACAATTTGATCTGCCTCCAAAATGGCAAAAAAGTTGTTTTTATTTTTTTAAGAATGGCAAATTAAAAAAAAAAAACGGCAAATTTTAAAAAGCAGTATCAAGGCAACCAGACACTTAAACATGAACAAGTAGTATAGAACTGGGGAAAATTCTTGGCAAAAAATGGGTGGGGAAAGAGAAAGGGGATGCAGAGAGATTATTGTGTTTATATTCCATCGATTTTGGGAAAGTAATTGACCATAATATTTAATGACACTTTCTATCAGGCAATGTGTTTTTCATGTTCCTTTTGCCATACAGTGTGTTCATTCTGTGGAGAAGGGCACAGAAGTATGAAGTATGGCTCTTGCCTTTAGAGACCTTAACATTTAATAGTAGAAACGAGATAAAACTCTTAAATCATGAATATATGTATGCATGCGTGTGTGTCTAAATATATTAGAAGTATACATCTATTTATTTACACTTTATACATTGAAATCTCTGTTAAATATTTCAGGAGTGAAGAATGATTATTAAATTGCATTATTTAGATACAAATTTACTGTAAAACTTCAGAGAAGGAAATATCAGCAGGAACTGAAATAATCAGAAACTTAATTCAGGGCTTAGTAACCTGGGCTAATCCTTTCCAGTATTTTGAACATTTTAAGTCTGTGCGTCTTGTGTTTGATAATGGATGGCTTGATGCTTGCCAAAAAATTGGGTCTCCTCTCTCCCATTCCCACTACCTAATACTTGTATCAACTCATTATTCACAGTGACTGTTTTAAAAAACAACTATTGTACAAATCTTTTAGAAAATTACTTTAAGGAAAAAAATTCCTGTCAGCATAATGGCTTAGCCAGATGAATAAGGACATGTTATTGAACTGACAAAGGGGGCTTTGCAAACTTTTGTGTATACAGATTTGTTCTGTGGAGGTATTGCAGCGCATTATTTTTTTCAAGTACAAATCTGAAATTTAAAATTATTATTCTCTGCTTTGTAATTCTCATTTAAGATTTATGGAACTTATATTTTGTGTACAGGCTTATAGCAGTTAGAAACTTCAAAGGGTAAGTCATGAAGGAGTTTAATGTCATGTGGGACAAAAATACAGAGTTAATTTTTATTATACTAATTTGGTTAGTATATAGAATGAACAACATGCACATGTATAACATTTTACAAGTATAAAGTATTTCCCAGTCATCCAGTTTTTGGAGATAGCCCAGTCACCAGAGGTACCTGAGCACATAGGCTTGAGTCATAAAATATATCAAACATGAAGCAAGTTTCAACTTTATAGTGGTTGAATAAAAAGAAAGGTAGAGAAAAATGGCAGTGATGAGTTGAACAAATTAGAAATCCTTAGGTCCTATCGATGATGCCATTTACTTAGAGAAGTTTGGTTATCAAACCTGGGATGGGAGGCAGAGGCTGGACCAATAGAAGGTCGTATTAAGTTAAGGCCAAGGAAGGAGAATGTCTGGGATGGAGACGTTGTACGTTGACTACCTTAACAGCTGAAGCAACTTGTGCCCAAATGATGGATATAATTCCTATTACTTGTTATCACTGGATTTATTGATCCTAAGAGCCTGCATTTTCCAAAACTGCAGGTAGTAGGCTATTTCTTTACTAATGTTCCACAAAGGAGGGGTATTCAAACTTGAGTGAGTGTCAGAATCACACTGCCAGCATATTAACAATGTATTTTCTCAAGCTCCAGCCACAGGGATTTTGACCCACAGTATTTGAGGTAAGATCTGGAGTCTGAATTTTTGTTGAGTCACTCAGATGATGTTATTGCAGTGATCCTGTGAAGATTTTAATGCACGATCAGAGGAAGTCCAACAATGAGAAATATGTAGAATTTTGGGGGTTGTCCAAGCTCAGTGTCAGGTACACTTCAAATGAATATTGATATTACGGTTCACTTCAGGCCCTTCCCTGGTTTTTTCATGTCTAAAATCGCTGAAGAGCAGCTTTAAGTCCAAATGTTCAGACAACTTTGATTCAAACTCTAAAATTACAACCATAAATTGAATGTGCATTTTTCCTTGCTGAATCTTAATTTTTCCTCACACAACACATAGCTTCATTTACATGAATAAGTGAGAAAATTTATGTGAGCAATTTTAGAATCTGGTGGGTAAAAATTAACTTCCTGTATCTTATGCTTTAACACAGGGGGGATTTTACTCATTCCTACTAATCAGTATTCCTTTTCATTCTTCTTATTACAAAGGGAGCTATGGTCTACCTTTGCAATAGAGCTTTTCCTTTAATATCACAATATAATTTTTTGGAATCTTATACTCATTGAAATTTAATCTGAGAAAATTATATCAGCTGGAATTGGTCTTGGCACCAGCATTTCAAAATTTTATATTTAAATTAATTGCACATGTATAATACCATGCTGAGAGTCATTTTCTCAGAATGTCGCCAGCCTTTTGTTAAGTAACCAAGAGTTCAGTGTTTTGTCATTCTTTATTAACTTTTCAAAGTCACTAGGACCAATTTTTCATATACGTTCAAGGCTATTCTGTGTCCCTACTCTTCCCTTGGGCTCAGTGCTACTGAGCTAAGATTCCACTGACTTTTTTACTCTTTGACCCTCTATTTAGTTGGCTGTAATGGCATTGGCAGGGCTATGGGCTCAGGACATTCAAGACTCCTATTTGGGCAAAGCTATCTCCACTTGCCAACTGGTCTGCCTACCCAAATTGCCATAGCAACCAAAGATATTGCAGGTGCCTATATTATAGAATCATACATTGAACAGATGTCATCATTTACAAGAAGCGCTTTGTTGAATCTGAATGGTTCAAGCAGCTGCAAACAGAATTACTCCTCCTTCAGAGATAGCAGAAGGAGGAGTAATTCTGAAAAATCCACAAAATATCCATAACTTGCTGTGGTGAAGAGCCAAGTAGAAGAGAAAGGATAGCTCACCCTGAGGTGAATACCACATGAGCGCACAAAAACACACGTGTGTGCTCACACACACACATACACACACCCATGTCTTCTTCCTTACTCACTAAGCACAGAGCTATAAAAAGTATATAATAAGTATGTTGAGGACCTGAACTGCTCACAATTAGGACTGAGCTATTAATCTGGTTGGAATATAGCAAGAGAAAAAAGATCAAATATCGTTCTCCAAAAGAGGTCTTTTCTAAAAGTGAGGATGACAGACAACTGACGGTCCGTGAGAGGTGTTGCTAGACCCCCTGAACAAAAGCTTACTGACAGAAATTCTTAACACTGGTGAGCCCTTCCTTCAGATTTGGAGATGACTACAGATATGCTAGCTCTCTGAAAAGGAAATGACATAAACATGATCACATTTAATATAATTGACATGAATTAATATACAGGAATATTAGAAAATAGAGTCCGACAAAAGTCACAAGGCAACAAAAGGGGTAAAATAATCTGTAAAGGTCTTCCGTAGAGTAGCTGTAGGGGCAGTATACAACTTAAGAATTGGACTAAGAACAGCACATGGAAATTGAGACCAATTCTGAGTGAAGGAGACCAGAGAGGAATATTGAAATGAACCTTGAAGTAGGTTACATTCATTTACTCAAAAACAGCTGACGTTTCTCTTTCCTGTGAAACAGGCAAGCAAATTCCTAGCGGCCCTCCAAATGAAGTGGGAAATCTAGGCAAATATTCAGTCAAAAACCAGAACATTTTTCTTAGTATTTTTCCTGATGGATTCAAATGCCTATTTCTTATCCTCATGAGATGTGTGGTCTCTGATATTCTTCAGTATATTTCAGCAGTGAAGACCACTGAGACGCTGCAAGCATTAAGAACTTTGGCTCATCATAGCATCGTGTCTCCTATTAAAGCAAGCCCAAAACAAATTTCATAAGCAGTAGGGAACTTACCAGCCACAACCTTGGTATTGCTGGTTGTATATCCAGAGCAAGTGGCATATTTGTAGGCTATTGAAACCACTGAGTTTCACTCCTGGAAGAAAACTTAAGAGTATGAGCCTAAAGTTGAAAAAGAAAGTTTTATTTAAGACACAAAATCAAACTTCCTGAAGGCAAATTGTATTAAATAGAACAAGTAACAAAAGCAAGGGACAAAATTGCTTTGACTACATGTTGGTATATTGACTACCAGGGTTAAAACTATTCTAGCCATTGTGTTTTGAGAAACCAGAAAAAGTACTCATTTGGGTTTTGAGCCACATTGAAAGGCAAGATCCAGGGCTTGTACTCGATGGCCTCTCACTTAGGCCTAGACACTTCTTTTCATATAAACTACCTGCCAGGTCATGACCACTTAAGCTCAAAATTATCATTATGGCAAAGAGGAAAAGTGGATCTGAAAACAGGCCACTTACAGAGGGTCTGAAGGAAATGTGAACAGTTACCTATTGCCATATATAAGCCTCTCCCAAACTCAGTTACTTACAACAACATCAACTATTATTGCTTATGAGTTGTGGGTCAGCTAGATGTGACTGCTGATCTAGGCCTGGCGAGGCTCATGTTGGCTGTGTTCCTTCATGATCTACAGATAGGTAACACTCACCTAAGCTGGCTGCCAGCTACTCTCAGCTGGGGTGGTTCTCTGCTCTGTTTCTTTTCTCCTTCAGCAGGATGAGAGTTGCTGACATGGTAGTTAGTGGGAGGCCAAGAGAATCAGCAAAAACATGAAAAGCTTCCTGAAGTTCATGTTCGTACCTACACTACTTGGTTTACATTGCACTCTCTTGTCAAAAGCAAATTATGAGACCAGTCTAAATATGAGAAAGTCAAGAAATAGACTCTATCTCTTGATAAGAGCTGCAAAGAACTGTGGCAATTTTACCACAAACAATATGTTCAGGGAGGATAATGTGTCCTCCACCAACTTCCCAGAGAAAAATACAGCTTTTATAGCGCAGAATTATAAGAAGTATCTTAAATTTCTGGAGACACTTACCACTTTGAGTTGAAATACCTGAGCCCTATGCTCCAAACTATTTTACACAAGCTAGGACAGAAATTGACTTTTTCAGGCACATAAGACCAAATTTTACATGCAGTACAATTTTGAGGTGCTCTGTAAATGTTGCTGAATCGACTCGGAAAATCCTAAAGAGCTGAAGAAAAAAGAAACTCATCAGTATCAAACATAAATTGCCTTGGGTTCTGTTTTGTGAAGTAGTCCTCTTACCCAGGCTCCTTTAGTTTAGCAGATTTTCTCTTCAGCTAGGAAAATTGAAAAGTGTAAATAAATTTAAGCATATAATATTGATTCTAAGCTAATTATTTGTAGGGCATTGTTTAAAAATTGAAAGGTAAATTATGAAAAACTTGCTTTTGTAAGTAAATATATTTTATCTATGAATTCACATCTAGTGCCAAATGAGATTTTAAACAATTACAAGCAAAATAAGTTACACTCAATTTTAAATAAGCTTTAAAAAAGTAAGGAAAATAAGGAAACACATCACAAATATTAGTACACAAAATAGATGGCTTGAATGTTTATACAATGAGCAAATAGTTGCCTACGTCATTTTTGACAACTAATGCCAAGAAAGGAAAGAACCAAATTGTACAATGTAGTAGGGTGGACTGTGGAAGCTGTAGTTTTTTTCTGCCTCATATTTTCATATTCTTTAGAGAATACCATACCTACTTTTATACTCTTGACATGAATTATCAATCATGGTGAAAATGGATTTAAACATTGAGTCAGCAGTTTGTAAATCAACTAATCTGGCTTACAAATTGTGAAAAACTTCTCTCTTCTCAAATTCTCTATACCATTTCTTTTCCTACCCACTGAACATGGATATTTCACAAATGAAAAACTTTAGCAAGTAAGTAATATGGTCCCTGGAAGAATAGCAATAGGTATAACCTGTGTTTCAGATGCAATAGTTCTTGAAAAAAGGAAAATCCATTTTTTTTCAATATTTAGCCTAGAAAAGTGTTGGTCGCTCAGAAGTATGTGTTGCTGTTTAGCTATAGTCCATAGTCTTCCTTTAAGCCTTAAACTTCCCAGCAATGAAAAATGACCCTTATTTGATGAATACCAGGTCAATGAAAGAATAGGGGACTAGTCAGGAACCCCTGGCCCGAGTGTGGTACGGTCCTCAGGATCTGTGAATCATGATTAACAACAAAAAGTAAATCGTCCAAAGTTGGAGTCAAAGCAGTTCATACATACAAAATGATGATTATTTTTAATTTTAGTGAGCAGCACAAACAAGTTTTGTGTTTCTTTAAAATCCCCACAACCCATAGCAATGACTGCAAAAAAGTAAGGAAACTCTGTTCTGGTTTTTTTATCCTTTTTCTCTTTGCTTTTATTTTCCCAGTGATAAAGACAGACTTTGTTGCTACCAGAAACCAGCAAAGCTCTCTTGATTACACTATCCAAGTGTTTTAGAATTACTTGCTGAGAAACTCCCACAAGCATGATGCAGTCTCCCTGCCCTTTGATCTGACACAGACTTTTCTGTACAGCATGAATCCTGCCCTTCTCATGTGGTACAGACAGCCTTGTCTCTGTGGGGTTCCCGTTACCAGCCAAGCATTAAAAACAGCACATGGATTAGAGGGCACGACACAGTAAAGAGACAGATAGTTAAGCGTTACTGTCTAAAAGAGGGAGAATGTAATCAAGAGCACTTTATTAAGAAATCACAGGTTTGAGGAATGAAGTACTTTAGAATGGAAAGTCTAGAATTATCTAAACAGAAAGTCTATAAAGTTGGAATGTTACCATATGCTCAGTCATATGTTGTTGTTATTTTTTAATAAGCTATAAGAGTGATCAAATCAAGGTGCACCAGGGCCAGTTTCCATCATTCCTTGCAACAAAAACTCTTTCAGCTATTGGTGATAATATTAAGGTCAGGAAACCTGAAAGCAAAAGTGGTATTATGTAAGTACCACATAAATTGAGCATTATATTGTAGTTATGTAATCATAATTATATAAATTCCAAGTTGGCACTTTCTCTAGTCTCTCTTTCCTCTAGTATATAGTTATCAGAAAGAACAGAGGGACAACATTGGAATAATTTTATATTTGGCATCTATAATATAAGGCAAAAGCAATTACAATTCCATTTGGAACTGTGATGGGATTGCCAACAGTATATCTGCTGCCCACCCACATCAAGTATTATACAAAATATTTCCTTGAGTTTTGATTTCAAGCCTGCCTCTCTAAGGTGAAAATGCTGCCCTTCCAACAGACACAGGTAGTACAGTCCCAGCAAGGTCATGGTGACAGGATGATGTGAGGTTGGCCAGATCAGCAAGCACAGTCAAAACAATACAAGGATTATAAGGCAGGACACGAGGGAAGGGACTGTGAGAGACAACCATGTGCACCCTAAAGAGGGAAGACGTGATTACAGGATACAAATATCTTAGAGGTAAGGGCCTACGTGGAAAAAAGGAAATTAGCATGACAGTGACAGATGGCCTAAATTTCCTTTTCAAGCAGGAATAGCTGAGCCAAAGTGACGATAATGAAAACAGAAGTTCTGAGAGTAAAAGTAAGTTGAAACTGATACTGAAAAACGTCCTCATATTAAGAGCTGATTAATATTTAAAATCTTCATATCTAAAATGAAAGTCATCTTGCACCTAAATTCCCCACCCCTCTTTCTTCTTTCCTTCTTTCCTTCCTTCCTACCTTCCTACCTTCCTACAAGCTCTTCACGACAGGCCATTCTCCTGGTTCTCCTGGATGAAAATGCCCGGTATATTTTTAATTTCTTCTCTACCTTTCCTCATCACATTCCTCACATTTGGCCCAAAAGTTCTGTCCCCTTTAGTCTTCACTGTTCCCTAAATGCCCCTTTTTATTCCCATCTCCACAGCCACTACCATAACCCCAGCCTCATGGCCTTCAAACCTGTACCCTGCACCTGCCATCCATGTCCAGGCTCTTCTCTCTCTCAGGGATCTTCTCGCCAGCTGTTGAATGTGTCTTCCAAATGCACAACTATGATTTCCTCATTTTCCTGAACAAAAACACTCAAGGATGGCTCTACTGTACTATGGAATGAGAGAATAGCTACTTCTTGAATTCAAGCTTTTCCCTTGCCTCAACATAATCCATCTTCCAGCTTTATCTTGGGTCTCCTCGCACACTCAAGGGCACAGCTCTTTCTAAACATTGTCTCTGCTCTCCTTTTCTAGTCTTTTGTTTTAGAAGTTCCTCCACATGTATGCCTGCACTTCAAAATTCAGCCAAAAACAGATTTGTTACTATTGATCCTTATCCATAAACCATCCATGACCCTAGATGAAAGGGTCTTCAGAAGCACTTGGTCACTGTGTTTCTAATTACTCTGATGCCATTCTAATTCATTTAAAAAGAGTTTGCATACTTGTCACAGCTCCTCTGAGTTGCTTTGTATGCTTCCTGAGACTTAGGATGTAGCCTGTTCATCTACTGTGTAGACTATTAGGCACTACATATACAAAGTTTGTATAAATGCTTATGAATGATTGATAAAGATTAATTTTAAAAGTTGTTTTATTTAGATGTGAATGAATTCAGGCTTAACAATTTAAAGAGGTTGCCATTCTTACCAAATTGGGAGAAAAAAGAAGCAAACTCAATGTTATTTCATTCTAAATAAAGTGAGTAGGGGATCCCTGGGTGGCTCAGCAGTTGAGTGCCTGCCTTCAAGGGCACAGGGCGTGATCCTGGAGACCCGACAGACATGGAGTCCCACATCAGGCTCCCTGCAGAGAGCCTGCTTCTCCCTCTGCCTATGTCTGTGCCTCTCTTTTTCTGTGTCTCTCATGAATAAATAAAATCTTAAAAAAATTTTTGTTTTGATCTGGATAGTCCCAGATCCTAAGAATACAGTATAGATTGAACATAGATCTGATTTATATTTTGATACAGTAACATTCAGGCAATTAAAAATATAGTGAAGATGACAAAAACTTGATGCAAAGAGAACAGATTTGTTACTGTTGATGGCAAACAATATAATAAAGGTTTGAACTAAGATTGTAGCAGTGGGAAGACAGGAAAGTTCAAATCCTAATCACTGGGTTTTGATAATGCAATGAGGAGACTGAGGGAGAGAATCTTGGAGACTGAAAGATCCTCTCACTTCCTCAATCTTAGAAAGGCTGTTTATAACCTGATTGATGAATAAGGATTTGCTTTGAATGCTAAGAGCTGGTGGTTAAATGATGCAGAAGTTTGTTGACAAAGGGGCTATGTAGATAGTTCTAACAGAAAGAAAGGATATAAAGGAGTCCTCAGGGAAAAGAAGCCAGATATGTGAACTCTTATCTTAAGGGACTTCTGGGCAGCTTGAGTCATGCAGTCAAAAGAGATAACAGGACTTCCTGGTGAGAAATTTTAAAGAAAGAGATGCTTTCAAGAGCTGGCTCTATAGGAAAGATGGTGACAAATTTCTCTGAAAAGAACCAGTAGCTTTTCTGAAGGAAACATGTGACTATATAAAGCAAGGGGTAGTGGCAGGATGAGCTGTAACTTAGGGGTGACGGTAGTGAGTTTGGTAATCAACTAGGGGGGAATCAACTGGTTCAATTCACCAGTGTTAGATGGGGAATCAACTGGTTCAATTTACCAGTGTAAGGTATCAATTGATAATAGCCCCAGTTTGTATTGTATACGTATTTTTAAAAGATTGATTGATTGATTGATTGATTATAAGAGCATGCATACAAGGGAGAGAAAGAGCACATGCATGTGAGTGGGGGGAAAGTCGGGGGGGGGGGGAGAGAATCTCTGACACACTCCCCGCTGAGCATGGAGCCCTAAGTGGGACTTAATCCCATGACCCTGAGATCATGACCTGAAACTAAGAGTCAGATATTTAACTGACTGAGCCACCGAGGCACTTCTGCATTGAATATTTTTAAGTCTTTATTTCAAGTTCTACACTTTATTTTATTATTATTATTTTTTTTTTTGCATTTAGGGTGACCACTATACCTATGGCCATTTTAAATATAGAAATCTATAGACATATAATATTAACTTTATCATTTTTATTTATTGGGAGATAGTCACTCATCAAGTTTCATAAACATGATTGAGCCTGTACCAGCTCTATAAAATTCTATTGTAATGCCTAAAAGGAAGCAATCGTCACAAAGAGGGCACCTTACAATTTTAACCCTATTTTGTGAACAGAAGGATCTCAATCCTCTTGGAGTTATCTTCTATCTTTTACTAAAATACATATCATCACACCATTTCATTCCTTATTTTTAGCTACGAACATTGGATCAGGGAACAAGGGGAACTAAATTGCTTAATTCCATTTTAACATTCTCTTATATCAAGAATCACAAAATGCCCATGGCATTGATTAGAACAGAGAAGACCCATATTCTAGTTCTACCACCACAACTTACTAGTATTTTGAGCTTGGGGAAACTAATGAATCTTACTGTACCTCAATCTCCTCTTCTATAAGGTGGATGTGTCAGCTGCAGGAACTATGAATTTCCCTGATACAAATATTCCCACCTTGGCCAATTTATCAACCCACTCAGAAAATTCTTGAATATTTAATAATCAGCTCTTGAGGACTGCTACATCTAGCACACAGTGGTTGAGGGGAATAGATCATAAAGTTTCAAGAAGCAAGGCCTGCAGAGTAGAAATAATGACTTAAAGACAGATTGAAAATCAGATCTAAATTGACAAGAAGGTCCAGATATAAGATCATTAATTTCAAAAGCTATGGGATAAATAATCATAATAGGTGGAAAAGATATATAAAATTGTAATGCTTGGAAGATTGAAACCTAGAAATCAGATTGAGGGAAATATATGAAATATATCAATTTAGTTAACAAGTCAATAAAGGGCAAAGTTCGGTGAAAGAGGTGGTACGATCACTTATTAAAAGTTGATACACAGAAAGAATGTTATAGACGTTGCAGAATGAATACAAATTTACATACACTAGTTTTTTATGTACCAACAGTCAGTTAAAGGTAGCCTGGGACAAGTAGGTAGGATGGTTAACAAGATATACTCCATTAAGTTTTGCTCAAGGTGAAAAGAGGTAGAATAATGAAGTAGTTGTTATCTAGTTCCAGACTTGTATCTGTGCCATTACCATCAGAATTTTCAAATTGAGTCTACTCCTCTACCCACCCCAGGATCATTCCTACTTCAATTTTAAAGCCTTCTAAATCCAAAAAATAAAAATAAAAAAAAATAAAATAAAATAATAAAGCCTTCTTAATCCAAGTCTCAGCCTCATTCTTAGCATCACTGGTAGTTCCAGCAGACTTTCCTGGCTAGTTCAAGGAACCCAGTCTTGACTATTTGGCTCTCACATGGCCCTTCTTAATTTCCTGTGTGTGTACCTCACAAACTTGTCTTAAGCTAATTATACAATGACTGTACCAAAGAAAAACTATGTTTCCAAAAAAGCTACGCTATCCAAAGTCTAGACTTCCACTAAGGTCACCTTTCTCTGCTTTTAGCCTTTGTTACTCTGTTCAGTGCTCTCTCTAGAGTAAGTATGCTGGGTTCTGTTTCCTGGATCCATAGATTTCTAATGGCTGTTGGCATGATTCATGAATGGAGACTTTTCCAGTGGTTACTAGTTACTGGACAGACCTCCTAACATTGATTATTTTCTAAATTTCATCGTAGTTATAGTTATTTTTTTCTGTGAAGTTTTGAACTGCCTACTTCATTCTTTGTCATTAGCTGCTGTACCCAAGTATTTCCCTTTAGGTCTGGACCAGCTGGATCTCTTAGAGTGCTCTTAGCCTTCTATAATACTGCTCAGGATCCTTATGCTTCCCAGGTTGCCTTCTAGCCTGGAGCCTACTCCACACTATACCATACCAAAAACCACAGGAACAGTGTATCTTTAGGTGGGAAGATGGAAAATTCATGGAAAATTAGAAATCTGTAGGACCCAAGTGTCTCGAAACCGTAGGACTCAAGTGTCTCATCAAACAAACAGGATACTTAGTACAGGAAAGATAGTCAACAAAATCATAGTAACATTGTATGCCAACAGATGGTAACAGTGTACATTGTGGTCAGTGTTATTCAGCATGTGTATAATTGTGAAGTCACTATGTTGTACACCTGGAACTAATAGAACATTGTATGTCCACTCCAGTTCAATAATAAAAATTTAACAAAAAATAAAAGCAGTCAGGATACTTAAATATAAAAAACATTTTGAAATAAATTTTCAGATAATGATGAATGCATGGAAAATTTGTTCCTTGCATCACAATACATGCAAAAGGATAATTTATTTTGTTCCATAAGATATGTTAACTGTTTTTTTGTTTGTTTGTTTGTTTTTTGTAGGGAAGGGTAAAATCAAGGAAATAAAAGTTATTTCAGATGCTTGGTGACTAGAGATTGGTTGCAGGTCATTCTCTTCCCTATTCTGAACAGCTCATTGGCTACTTTTCTGAAAGTGAACACAGTTTCTGGGCCTTTATGAAGATCTTAGTAATTTATTAATATCAGAACTATATAGAGGTAGAGGCCTGAAAAAATAGTTGTCCCCTCCTCCCTCGCCCCAGTCTAAGATTAAGAAAAGGTCTAAATTTAAAAGTGGACAAAAGAGGTCACTAAGTTACCTTTCAGTGGTGTGCATTTGTGCACATCAGTGGATCCTCTAAGGATAATCTGATTCTTTAAGAAAGTAATTTTGATTAATTTTCTCTTGACTAGGCTATTGCAGGTTCTGTAGGTCTGGAGGTCAAATTGTAGAAGTTAAGTTGCTGGTTAATTCCTCTCCATGGCAAGGCAAAGTCTTCCTATTCATAATTATGCAAATAAATTTTATCCAGTAGAGATAAAATTGAATTCCTCCTGGTTGAGACAATAACATAAACATTACAATTTTTTGCCCTATAGGATATTAGGCAGTTTTGCTACTATTAACGAATTCATTTCAGCATTCTGGACTGTTTATAATTTAAAAATACACATATACATACACACATATAAATTTTCTTTTGAAACATTGCTTCTCTTATAAATTCCTTAAAATCTTCAAAGCATGTTTATTTTAATTTGTAGAAAAGATACCTGTTTTTCAAAAATTCTTTAATAACTACTCTGTATCTTTGTATCCTACAGAAAAGGAGCCTCATTACCACCTTTGGCATTGACCGATGGTCTGTGACATCTAGGGTGTCTCACTTGAATGCTGCCTCCTTTCCTAATTCTATCCCTTATTACACACACACACACACACACACACACACACACACAAATCCATCCCTTGAATAAAAATCTTGACTCTCAATATCCCTAACTCTCCACATTTTCTTTCTCCCATAGCACTAATTCTTTATAAAATTACAATTTCTTTCCCTTGGGAATTGACTTGCACCAATGTCCTCCTACATCTTGTAAATTATGTAGCCTAATCTCTGCTACTTGCTGAAGGGAAGGATGAGTCTTGGCCTGGCGGTAGTGAAAAAAAAAGGATGTCTGAAATACCCTAATCTTGACTGTTACTTAATCTTTCCAAAGATAGAGGGTAAGCAAAGGAAAACCAAACAAAACAAACACTGTGAAGATTAAATAACTTGCCCAGAAAACTTAACCAGGGCTATATGAGACTTGTATTCCTCCTCTTAACATATCTTTGACTTGGTTGTGCTAACCATTCTTTCCACTTTGCATATACCCTGAGCCACATTCTAAAGCTTTCACCTATTAGTTCAATAATAAGCAGCTCCTATCTCTGGCCTAATTCCTGGGAGGATTTTCCCCTGTCTCTAGGAGATGGTTCTTAGGGACTAATGGAGTAGAAATATCTATAAAGGTAACCAATCCCACCTCAGAAGATCTGATCCAATGGAGATGTAGACCTATTTATCCCACCATGGTCCCTAATATGGTCTCTTATTTATGTACTCAATCAACGTCTGTTGAATGAATGAATGAAAATACTTCTTAAAATGGCATCAATAGGCCTCAAGATACAAAGGTATTGGCTATACTCTTATTCCATTTCCTTTGGCTTAGAGATCACTTGTGAATAAAGACTTTTCAATAAACTCAAGTCCCAACTGACCATAAAAAGTGTTTTTAATTGAGCAAATCCTATAATTTATTAACTTTGTAATCCTGTGTTCATTCTTTTACTTTATCCTCATTTTTCTCAATTGAAGAAGGTTTCTGGGATTGAATAACTAAAATCTCTGTTCTTGAGTCATGCTGCTAAGTCCCATTATGTGTTGAGCTAACATTGTGTATGCCTGCCTGAATTTCTTTTGATTCCTTTGTTCTGCCCAAACCCCTTCTGGTAAAAAAGGAGTTCACAGACAGGAAATAAGTGGGTAGAAGGGGAAATAATATACACACATAAACTTCAAAATGAAAAATAAACCGAAGTACCATCATTGTTGAATGATGATGGGCTCAGACTCAAACAATACTTTGCAGAATTTCTCTCCTATGGAGATCTGTCAATGATTCACCTTGAACGCTTGAATGGAAAATTGTTACATCCTATCTAAAAAAACAAAAAAAAGAAAAAGTCTGTTTTCCTGACATCTTTCTTTTACAGCTAATGTCGGACTTCATGTATTTCAGGCAGAGGTCAAAGCTGGTATTGCCGTTAAACTAGGGAGAGGCTGGAAATGAACTCTGTATAAAAGGGCCTTGAGATCTGCACATCAGATTCAGACGTGTAAATTCTTTGGTTTTAATTTTGGTTCTAGTAATTTGCTTCAGAGAAAATGCATCACTTCTGTAGTTAGAAATCCCAACTTTTTGAGGAAAGTTTCATTTATTTCTAAACTTTGAAGATAGAGAAAAACATTTCTTCCAGTATTCCATAGCTCTAACAAACCTTGACCAAGAATGAATTCCAAATCCAATCATTAATGCCCCTTCTGTAGCCATCCTGAAGCATTCTGGATCACTGCATCATTACCGCCCCCCCCCCCCCCCAAAGTTCACAGTGCCAAGGAGCTTTGGAGACTTTTGTGACACTGAAAGAGATAAATCCTCAGATTATTGGATTGGAAAAGGGAATGCACAGCTGCCCTCTTGTCTTGTTAGAGTATTTTAAAGGGAACGCTTCTTTAATTTTCTTAGGACAGATTTCAGATTAACAAAAGTATGATTATGATCACATTTTTTTTCCTTTTTAATTTTATTGTAACCCTTTCACAATGTTTTCAAATTTTGTGATCTGAGGTAACAAACTACCTTTGAAGTCATAGGAAAAGTATGACATCCTTATTTTACAAAGGAGGGAACACAGAAGTGCCTTGCTCAAGACCCTGATGGAGCCAGGGTAGGACAGAGTTCTCCTGATTCTTAGTCCAGGCCTCTTGCTCGGGGCTTTGCCATCATAGTTGCAGTCTGAATTTTCCCACTGGATAAATGTGGAACTCAAAAGGCTAAAGATAAAGTTCCCCAGAGGACAGATGGTCACTTCTGGAAGCAATAATATTAAGAAGATCAGGAAAATAAATAAGTCAGCTAAGAGAGAGATAAAGAAAAGGGGGGGGTGACCAGTTATTGCATTCCTCCTTTGTGCCAAGCATTGAGAACAGAGCCCTGCCTATCCCAGGATCTCATTTCATTGCTATGCCAGCCTTATGCAGTGAATTAAATAATCACCCCTTCCAATTAGGCAACGGGGGTTCCACAAAGCAAAGTGTGGTGCTAGGGTCACACGGCTTTTGTAGAACTGAAATTTAAAATCAGTCTATCTCCAAATTGTTTTACTAAACATAAACCGTACAACCAGAAAGGTCAAAGGGCAGTTCTCTAAACATCCAAAGGAAATTCTGTAATGTTCATTCAAAGATTTCAGGTGTAGCAGAGCACAGCTAACAGACAAACTGGGTGTTAACCTCTATGGAAAGTACATAGGGAAGAATTTGAAGTCTTAGTTGTTTGGTCACATGCACAGGAAGGTAGCAAAATCATAAACAGCGCTGTCTCCCAGTATCTAATATCAAATGTAATATCTGAAAGTACAGAGTAAATTCTAAAGTACCACACAAAATGAAAGGTGATGTTCCCTCCAGAAAATAATATACCTCGATTTGCTTTAAATGCAAGTTTCTCCATCAAGAGAATCAATTTTTTTTTCTAAAAATTCCCTGAAGAAAGACAAAAGATAAAAGACCGAGGGAAAAAGAAAGAGCAACGAAATATGTTACTGTTAACCTCAGTGCTCTTAAACAGTTATACTAAGTACATAAAAACAATGCCTGGTTTTCTGTTTTTTGTTTTTGTTTTTTTCTGTTGGTTTTTGTTTTTGTTTTTTTGTAGCACAAAAATTTTTGGTTTACAAAGTCTTTAATAGAATTATGTTTATTTTTTATGGAATAATTGAAGCTCACTGAGGTTGAAAGCAAGTCCAGGGTCTCACAGATGTAAGTAGCAGAACCAGAGGTGGTTCCTACTACTATTCCACACCTAGTGTTTTTTTCCGCTATACCAAAACTGTGTATTCATTTCCAGCTAATGAAGATAATTGCTGTCAACGAGAATTCCTGCTGTGATTCAACACCTGGAAATCTATCTCTACAAAGAATATATTTTAACCCACTGTGGAAGAAAAATTATGGAAAACTGAAGTGCTTTATCTTAGAGTATTAGTGAATTTTTTTTAAACATTTTATAGCATATAATCAACCCTATGAAAGATCTTAAATAATAGCAGTGCTGGTGTTTGTTTTGCATCTGAGGAAACCAAACAGCCAGCGTCATTTGATCAAGTTCTTTCTGGGTATGTTAACAAGGTATTAGCTACCAGAGTTAAATATCTGCTCCTATCCCCATTTAAAAATAAACACAATTATTCAGATGAGGAACCTGAGACTCAAACAGTTTATAAGACTGTGCAGAATTAATGACAGGACAGGAATAAATTTTAGCTGTATCTCTAACTCCTTTGGTTGGGAAGTCAACATGACCAATATTCCCGGGGTGGGGGGGAGGCAGAGAAGAGGGCAGGATGCTGTCTCAGATGGTGGCTCTGAAGTGAGCTGGAAGTTAAGAGTTACATGACATCTTTCATCTCTGGTCAAGTTTTGTCAGTAGAAGCCATTTACATTCTGGCAGCAGGAACCCCCTGATACTCCTGTTGGCACATTCTATGTAGAAGTAGGCCTGCTGTGACCTAGAAAAACAGTGAATTAATTTGCATAATCAGTGCACTGTCCTTGTGGAGGTATATTTAGAAAGGGCCACATTTGCAAGAATGGGATTGAGATGCTTTTGAAAAAAAAAAACCCATACGGCCTTTCTTTTAAGCATGGGTGAGATGTACCACTCAGGAGAGGCTGCAGTTTCTTGCCAATTCAGGATTAATGCAGTATTTTATAAGAAGGGGGATTAATTTATCAAACACATTACTCCAAGAGAGGCTCCATTCAGCAAGTATAAATGCATTAAAACATATTTGGGAGCATTTAAGAATGTCACGGCTATGCATGGCTGTTAAAGGAAGTTAGCATTAAATTTGCCATTAGTTTTAGGAAGAATATGTACACTTCTGACCCTATTGTAGCCACTGATTAACCGTGTCCCTTAGACATGTCACTTAAACTGTATTGGCATCTATTTCCTCATTTATAGAATAAAGGGTTGAATTCACAGGTCACTGACTTAAGGCCCCTAAGTAGAATCTGGCCAATATAGATATTTTGTCTAGCTCAGTGTTTTAAGGAATTGTGACTATGAATGATCATTTGGATACTCCTTTGAGTTTGCTGTTATTGTGGATACCTTTCCCAGCATGGAGAAAAGCAAAGTCTTGTCCATCCTCCTCTGAACTACTCACTGCATTAGCTTTTTCAGCCTCTGTTTTCTTCACTCCTCTTTTGTCAGTTGTCAGGATAAACCTGGTAACTAGGTAAAAGGATTCCCCCCCTTGAGCCACATTCTCCAAGAGCAGTGTAGATCCACAGACTGCAGGTAGGGAAGCAGGGCTGTGGAGCTCTGAGGTGTTACACACCTGGCACGAGCTCCCTGCCTCTTGGAGCCTGCACTGCTAGCTGGAGCAAACAGTCCCTGACTGCCTCAACACTAGAGCCGTCAATCATGTCAGCAAAAAATGCCAGGATCCTCACAGCAGCTCTGTAAAGTCCATCCTTGGGGCATGTTTGGGGGAGAATCGGGAGATCAGCAGCTATGCAACGAACATAACTCTTGCTAAAACATACAATAATCTATCATTTTTCAAGCTCTCTCAGGCCCAAAGTAAGGAACACCTTCCTTTCCAGGACAGCATGCTGACTGCCCACTAATAAGACAAAGACCTGCGAAAGAAGAGCGGCTAGGGGCAGCTAACTCCTCAGGTCTAGGTCTTGGGGGAAGTACTGGAAACCACTGCCCCTGTCCATACTTTGGGATCTCACCCTTTGTGGTGAATCCTGTTGCAGAGGCGTGTCAGACGCAGGAATTGTAAGGCTGCCCACGAGCAGGTTAGCTGAGAAACCAGGGAAATGAAAGAGCAGGCGTGAAATGTGGGTGTCAAAGAGAAAGACAACAGTCACACCATAGAGAGCATAAATGGCTTGCTGTGTAGTGTGGTCACTTCATGTATGGTGTGAATCTAAACCATTTGTTATTCAGAGTAAAATTTATTTTTTTCTAATAAACTGTTCAGTAAAAACAAACTATAAAAGAAAGTATATGTTAAAAAAAATTAAATATGGACTATTCATCTTATACGAACTGGATGAAGAAAGTGTAAGAGGCACAAAATATTTTTGGTATTTACTAACTACCATGGGAGAAATAGTAATATTGCTGACCATGTGAAATCCAGAAGACGCAAATCTGAAAAACTATCTATTTCAGTTACTAGTTATTTAAGATTATACCCAAAGTCAAGATATTGACGAAAGTTTTCATTGACCTCAACGACTCTTGTTTTAAATTATTTTTTCAATTCTAAGTTTTTGTGTAACTATATGAAAAATGAACTTAGAGCTGTTTACACCTGTGTCCATTAACAGAAAATGAACTTTACCACTATCTACGGCCAGTTTTATATGGTGTCAGGTTGTACAAATAGAAAGCAAGTTATTTTCAATGAAAGTTGTTATCCAGGGAGTAAAGTGGACCTTCCAGGCCATATGGTCTGTGTTGTAACTTACTCTGCTGTACAAAAGCAACATAGATAACACGTAATGAATTGGGTGAGGCTGAGTTCTAGTAAAACTTTACGTATGAAATGTAAAATGTCCTTCACTAGAGAATTAAATATATGGTTGAATTATACAAAAGTGTTATTAAAACAGTCAATTATCAGTAATTTTATATTGCTCAACCTATTATATTACATTCGTACCTTGGAAATACTCAGATGTATAATACTAGGGAGACCCTTGATGTATGATATATAAAGCTAGCTAGCATATATTAACTGGAAAAAAAAGATGTAGGATTCTGTGTATAGCATGCTACCATTTATGCAAAATAAAAATATTTGTATTTTATATTTACTTTATTACTTAAAACATCCTTGAAAAGATAAAGTGTTAATAAGTGCTTTGGGGGCTGCAGGAGATGAGGCTTAGGAGATGGGGGAAATAAAGGTGGAAGATATTTCACTGCATACCCACTTATAGCTTTTGAGCTTTTAAAACTTGAAAACTTTAAGAAAAAATCTTTAATAAGCATACTTTCTGCTCCATACATCATTTATATTTGTACCTGGATTATTTCCTCATTTCCTTAGTTATGTTACTTTCTGTCTGTGGAAGTGGTGAGACCCAAATATCATGAATGTTGATTGATCTGTCTCTTCATCTTAAGAGTAAGTACCTTTAGAATATTACTAAATGGCCTTTGTGTATTGATGATCTATTGAAATGTGTTAAAATTCTAAAAGCTTTGCATATATCATCTGTTTTTGATCATCTCATTAACACATTGTCTATTAGCTTTGCCTTTTTATTTTATTTTATTTTATTTTTTAAGATTTTATTTATTCATGAGAGAGACAGAGAGAGAGGCAAAGACACAGGCAGAGGGAGAAGCAGGCTCCATGCAGGGAGACGGACATGGGACTGGATCCCAGGTCCAGGATCAGGCCCTGGGCTGAAGGTGGCGCTAAACCGCTGAGCTTTGCCTTTTTAAAATTGAAAATGAGAGCTCCTTCAAATTTTAAAGTTACAATACAGTATTGATAACGATAGGTATGATGTTGTACAGCAGATCTCTAGAACTTACTCATCCTCCCTAAGGAAACTACATACCAATTAAATAGCAACTCTCCATTTCCTGCTCCACTTTAATCCTGCCATCACCATTCTACACTCTGGTTCTAGGAGTTTAGCTTTATTATCGATGTCTTATGAGTAGAACAGTATTTGTCCTTCTGTGACTGGTTTATTTCCCCTAGCATAATGTCCTCTAGGCTCATCCATGTTGATGCAAATGGCAAAATTTCCTTCTTTTTGATGGCCGAATACTATCTCATTTTATGTATATAACATATTTATTCATTCATCCTTTGGTGGAAATTTAGGTTGTGTCCACATCCTGGCTATTGTGAATAATACTTCAATAAAGATAAGAGTACAAATATCTCTTCAATCCTGATTTTACCGATCTTAGATAAATACCCAGAAGTGGAATTGCTGGATCATATAATCTATTTTTAATTTTTTAGGAACTTCCATTCTGTTTTCCATAGAGGCTATACAATTTTACATTTCCATCAACAAGGTATAAGAGTCCAAATATCTTGCCTTTTTAAAGGTTAAGTGAATTGTTCAAAGTTACAAGCCTAAAAGTAGTAGACGGGAAACCCACACCTTGGTCTGATACTAGGGACTATGCTCTGCTCCCTTCCTCCCTTCTTGTATTTATTAACCCTTATTTCATGTAGTTAACAAATGGAAACTTTAATAACAGCTTTGCCATTGTTCTATATTCCTACCTGCTTACTATTAATAGATGAATCCCCAAACCTGACATATGCAGGTCAGAGCAGGTTAATTTGTAGCGGTCTGAACTGACAGCTAGCTGACTTCTCTACCTAGACCACTGCTTCCTCTTTACCCATCTTTCACTCTTCCTGTAGACCTGAGCTCAAGCCTCATTTCTCCATTGAGCCCTCCCAGACACCCGGGATCCCCATATGTGATCTCCTTGCAGAAGCATTAATTTATACTTATTACAGAGTAATTAGTTTGAATTAAAACCACCTATGTACTAGATCAAACATGTAAAATCATTCAACCATTTTTAAATTACAAATACAGCTATTTCATATGATTGAATCTAAAGATTGCTTCTTACACTAAAAAACTCTTTGATGGCAAGGACTGTGTCTTGATCATTAGTAAGTTTCCAGGAATTAGAACAATGCCTGGAATATAGCAGAAATTCAACATTATGTAAATAAGTAAATCAAATAAGTGAGCAAGTAAATTAGTCAAGAGAATTCTCCAAAATTGAAAATTTTAATATACTTAAAAATGTCTCTTAGCTCCACCTCCAATTATCCAAGCTTGTAACATACTTTATGATAGAAGCTATAGAGAGATTTTAAAACAATACCTTGGTTTCATGCAATTTTTTCTATTGAAAAATGAAGCCTAAATTCATACAAAGTCAATGCGATTTTTTGTGGATGTTTTGTTTCTTGTTTGGTTATGTATAGTCCAAATACATATGACTTCTTTTAATCTGAACAAACAAAAAGATGAGTTTCCAAATTTATTGTTTTTAAGGTGTGCTTTTAAAGATTTTATAACTGAGGCAGGTTTAGGAAGTTTAACAAAACCTTACCCTGTATGAGATGATTTGTGTATAAAAATAGCTGGTTTATTCCATCTAGTGATTGCCACACAAAATAAGAACTGGGAAGATTATATACTTATTAAACTGTTAAACAAGATCTTATACAAAAAATCTAAGCTGATAGATTTAAAGTCAGTGGGTATGTCACTTATTTATATTCTTTCTAGGTACTTTAGTAATGTAAATTACATAGTTTTCCTGAATTCCCTAAATTATCACTAGTGCTATCTAATGGAACTTTCTGAAATGATGGATATGTTCTATGTCCACATCAAGCAATATAGTAACCGTTAGTCCCATGTGGCTACTGAGTGCTTAAAATGTGGCTAATATGCAGACATGATTTTTAATTTTTTAAATTTTAACTAGTAGCCACAGACAACTAGCAGCTACTCTATTGGAACGCTCAATACATTTACTTTAAAAAAAAAAAAAAAACAAATAAATTGCCTCTCAGTGTGGTTTTAGCCTATTTTCTTATTTCTTACGTCTGACACTTTTCTTCTGTTTTTTTTTGTTGTTGTTGTTCTGTTTTTTTTTTTTTTTTTTCCTTCTGTCAAACGAATGCTTTGCTGGTTCTTTCAGTGAGGGTCTATGTATGGTAAACTCTTTGTCTTCTTATGTCAGAAAATATTCTAATTTGCTCTCATTCTTGTATAGTCATTTGGCTGATATAAAATTTTATGCTGACATTTATTTTTCCCCAGCATTTTCAAGCTGTTGTTCCATTATGTTCTGGCAGCTATTGTTGCTGATAAACAGCTAGAACGTATTTGACTTATTTTTCTCTGTCTCTCTAGTAGTGTTTTCTTTATCCTTGATATTCTACAGCTTTGTTATTATGCGTCTCAGTGAGAACTTAAGGTTATCTTTCTTGGTATTTTAACTGTATTTTCAACTTGAGGACCTGTAACCTATTTTCAATTGTGGAAAACATTCAGCTATTATATCTGCAAGTATGGATCCTCCATCATTTTCTCTATTTTTTTCTAGAAATTGTACAAGTCTGTTTATCCTCCCTGCCTCTTCCACTCATCTCTTTATCTGACTAGTAAACCAGTGAGCTATGTATGGATTCTGGTGAAATCCTCATCACTTCATTAGTTTGCTTTTAGATTGTGCCAACTGAGCGTTGTCCTGTATCAATCCATATTTTTCTAGTTAGTAGTTTTGTGTTCTTCCTAACAGATATTATTCCTTTATCTCAGTATTTCTTTTTTTTTTAAAGATTTTATTTATTTATTCATGAGAGACACAGAGAGAGAGAGAGAGAGAGAGAGGCAAAGACACAGGCAGAGGCAGAAGCAGGCTCCATGCAGGAAGCCGAATGTGGGACTCAATCCCGGGACCCCAGGATCACGCCCTGGGCTGAAGGTAGATGCTCAACCACTGAGCCACCCAGGAATCCCTATCTCATTATTTCTCAACATACTTATTTTAATATATTTTCAAGTTCCTATGTTAAATAAGGCTGTTAGAATCAAATCTTTAAGTTAATACTGACATTTTTCTTTAAACTTCTGGATTGCAATCTCATGTGAATGGGAGATACTCTTTCTCACCCTATTTAACCATGTAATTGATTCCATCCAGAAACCTGAGGACTGTAACCTTAATTTGATAATGGTAGGTGGGGTTTCCATCCAAGTGATATGTTAGATATCACAACTCTTGTTCCCTTGGTGGTTTTGTTTACTTGTACAAGCTATGTCTGTATCCTCCTACCTCTCTAAGCTGGAATACTAATTAAGTTTGCTTTCTTGTTCAGGGTTAGCTTACTCTATCAAGGACACAGGGCCAGTCTCCTTTCACATGGAATACTTTCAGTCTTTTACTCTACAGAGGCCAAACTCCCCCAGTGATCTCTACCTGCTTCTGGACCTGAAGTCCATCGGGACCATAACTTCTGCTCTGCTCATAGCTTTGTATTTCTGTCCAATTTCTAGACCATAGAGATGCTATCCTCATTTTTAATGTTTTCTCTATTTTATATATTTATAATAAAAGAAGTGTGCCCCAGCTCTGGCATGTTCCAGGGCAAAGGTGGAGTGGGCATTTATGTGGGAGATCAGATGGAGTAATATATAAATCATTACATCCAAACGGAAAAACAACAGAGGGGATGCCTCCAAGTGCAGACTTATGTCATTGAAAAGAAATTTGCTCTGGTTTTTCTGCCATGTGCTGGTCCCATGAAGGTATGAACATTATCTTACCATCTTCATATTGTCAATGAAAACAGTACTAAATGCATATAACCTAATGAATATTTTATTGAATAAATATGTGCATAAATGTTCCCCTTCTCCTGAAGCCAGTGGCTTTAATTAATTTCTGTTAATGTAGCTATGTAGCTACCAGCTACATTGAAACTACATTGAGTAAAGGCCAAGGAGGGTCAAGTCAGTCCTTGTTTTCCAATTACTCTTATTCTCTCAGTAAATGTTCACGAATGCAGATAAGCCTATGTAAATCTCCTGAGAATCAAAAAATGTATTCCTATGTTATAGAAATTTTTATTCACTGTGGGCCATCTCTACTTACAACTGGTTTAAACATTTGAATTGAATCGGTCAGTTACAGTTTCACTTTAGTTATATAACAATTTCACCTGAGAGTATGATGGTGGACATACTCAGAGCTCCTAAATGGGAGCTCACCATGTTTGTATCTTAATGTATTTCAGTCACAAAAACTTCTCATGCCTTGGCTTAAGTATATTTAATCTTAATTTGCACAAATATTGTCAAATTTGGCTCTCAGGTTTCCTAGAAGATATAAAGGAGGGCGATAGGCTACTATAGACAAATAGATACGAGATCTATTGGAAATGAATACTGATAATCAAGGAGAGTGAGGAAATTAATACAAGGTCATTTTGCTGAACCTATTTTGTCTTATGTTTTTAGAGGATCACTATGTGATAACCATAATTATCAATTCACAATTTATATTGGCTAAGAAAAGGTTAAAGTATGTTTACTATACTCTGATCAAGTGGGTAGGAGAAGCACTAGAAGCCTTGTAGAAATATTTACATGCAAAATGATTTGGTAGTGTCTATAATAATTTGGTATGCAAGAACTATAGATAGCTGAGTTAGATGGAATTATTGGGTCTTATTTAACCTTTTATGAAATGATTTGTATAATTTTGATAAGCATAGAGTTGGGGACAGAGGAAGACAGAGACAGAGAAAGAGAGAGAGATTGACTGATTGAGAGCTTCAATAGTGTAGGTGTTTCCATTCCATGGTCTGCTTACTGACCACCTTTCCAGGAATGAATGAGGTGGTATGTATGAATAAGTTCTTTCCACAAAATTTCCTCAATTCATACAATTCTTTAATCACAGAAGCATCATCCAAGCCTATGGATACTAATTTTTTAAAAAGATGCTACTTATTTATTTGGGGGGGGGGGACATGAGGTGTGGGATGGGCAGAGGGAGAAGCAGACTCCCCACTGACTGAGCAGGGAGTCCGTCCTTGGGCTGGATTCCAGGACCTGGGGATCTTGACCTGAGCTGCAGGCAGACACTTTAACCAACTGAGCAACCCAGGTGTCCCGGGATACTAATATTTAATGATAGACTTTTGGAGAAGAGGGTATACAACAGAACCAAACAACCCATCTGGTTTCAACCTCAAACAGTAATCTGTTGCAAGTCTAGGGCTAGAGGGCAGTGACATTGTCCTTGGTGGATTTATGAAGTAATGGTATGTTGATCCCTAATATGGCACCTTCCTGAGGAAAATTCAATGTAATTAAATTTCTTGAATTATTGCACTATGTGCCAATACTCTGACAAATCCTCAACTAAGAAGCAACTAAACAATAAAGACACTAAGGATTGTGACAGACAGGATTGTCTCCCTAACATACTGATAATTGTATCTCCTGTACCTAGCACATAGTAGATATTACTTTTTTTAAAGCTCATTTCTTTATAATCTCTACACCCAACATGGGGCCCTAACTCATGACTCAGGCTGAGCGTCACACACTCCCCTATGAACCAGCTAGGAGCCCCAGTAGATATTAGTTTTTAAAATACATTTTTTAAGTTGACTTCTTTGAGGGAAAACAAAAGATATTCCTGCTAGTTAATTAAGATTTAACTGGTTATTTCAGCTGATAATATGATTTTTATGAAAGTAGGAACCACATTTACCTTTTCTACTTATATTTCCTCAGAGCTTAGTAAATGTTGGGAGCATAGTAAATATTCTAGCATTCATGAGTGAACTAGTGAACCAATCTAAAGTGCATGGAAGCATCCTCAGTTTGTCACTGCATTTTAAATTAAGCAGTTAAGAGAATCTGACTGAGGTTGAGAAACGTATAGCAAGTAGAATAATTAGCTTTACTTCATAATTTGAAGAGGATTAAAAGACTTGATTTGTATAATTAATGACATTAATAGACTGATGTTCATCTCTTCTGTGCCTTTTAAAGCTTTCAGTATCTATAAGAGAAAGTAAAAAGGATTTTTACCTCATGGTCCAATTGAAATTCTAGTGAATAAGACAGGGGTGGTAATAGTTGATTACTATTTTATGTGTGTGTGTGTGTGTGTGTGTGTAATGTATACATGTGTGTGCAGTAGCCTTACAGCCCAGGACACACTCCCTGTGTTTGCTGAATTTCATACCACACTGTTCCCTGGACCAACTGTGTTTTACTGCCTTCTGGATTTTAGCATCACTTACGAAGATGAAGCAGATTCCATGGAAATGTGAGTTTGTGTGCAACTAAATAGACTAATTACCAGAAAACATATTTGTTAGATTGTTTGAGAGAAGTTGGAGATGTTCTCTGAGTTGGGATTACACAATAACTGGCAGGGAGTAAGAGAACCTTCCCTCCCTCGAAGATAAATTCTCTCTCACAAGTCATCAAGGATCTTTCTTAGGAAATCCAAAGACCACATGGAAGAGTTAGTCTGACTCAAGCTGAATCCATTAAACATTAGAATGCTGGTGGGATGAAAATGAGCACGAAATGGAAAATCAGAAACACAAAATGAGCACAAATCCATTTTCTCCTCTGATTAAGTATTTCCCTTATTTTCTTCTCCACACTTTTTCTTTTTTTCTTTTATTGTGAGTTATAAAAATTCCCTTATTCTCTCCTACTGTGGCAATTAATCCCTAAGCACTTTGAGGATTAAAATGTAAGGTCCACATTCTCTGCCTAAGGCCTGTCTTCAGGTCCTGTTCATATGCCAACATGGCTGGATTCTAAATTCTTTAATGGCAGAAACTATTTTACAGTATTCTGCATTTTAAGGAAAGCTATACCACTCACTCTTAGAATGGACAAGGCAAAACAAAAATTAAAGAAAAAAAAGAATGGACAAGGCAAACCGTAATACAGGTTTCATGTGCCATTGCTCTCTGAGGTTTTCAAATATTGAAATAAGGCCACTTGCTAAAGATATTTATAGAAAAATTGTTCTCTCTTTTTTAAAAGGATTATTTATTTATTTGACAGAGTGTGCACGCAAGGAGGAACAGAATGGGAGGGAGAGGGACAACAGACACTGCCAGATGGAGAGCCCGACGTGGGGCTCGATCCCAGGACCTTGATATCATGACCTGAGTGGAAACCAGGAGTCAGAAATTTACCAACTTAGCCACCCAAGCACCTGCTGCTTCTTTTTTAATGTCCAAAGATTTGGCTGTGTAATGGAGTCTTTACACATTTTGAAATTACTTACACCTACACACATAACACACATTACACAAATGCAAATTAAAATAGAATGCTTGATATGGCATTATCAAATCTAGAACAAACAAAATGTTTGATGTGTTTCTTGCCCTTCAATCTCATAAATGAATGGATCATGGAACATAAGAAAACAAGGAAACTAGGCAGGCAGAGAAGACAAAGCAGGACAAAGAGAGACTTTGTGTTCCTGGGAGCATGTTAGAGATAAAAGGAAAATATAAATCAAACTGAGAAAATGCCCTTTGAGTGGCTTCCTGATGGAATGACACAATCACATGTTGAGAGCCATATGGGAGAGTTCAAACAGTTTTAGACCTGAGCCCAGAGGGCAGTGAGGAGGCTGGCTGGGAGAATAATTTGTTTTGTTTCTTGGGAGGAAGGCCAGAATGACTGATGCTTTGACAGTTCCTGCTGGCTGATCAGCAACTCCCTCCAATTTTTCTTAACCTCTTATGAGAGATAAGACTAGAAGGGCAGAGACTGTGTAGGAGGTGATGACAGGGAACAACACTCAAAGTAAAAAGAGAGCCTGACACTACAAGCACATTCTAGTCCAACACCGGAGCTTGAACCGATTAGGCTGTTTAGATGGTTTTACATGGCAGCCTTTATAAAGCTCTAATTCTTCAAACAACAGACGCTTGTGTTTCCATTGATGTTTGAAAAATGTTAGTTTTTGACAAAAAGGCTGGACTTGACACTAGACAGATGCAGCTTTTGTTAAAGCCTAGGAGAAATAGAAGATTGCTATTGCTTTAAAAAGCACAGATGGCTGCAAGAAAACATTTTCATTTTGATTTAGAGGAAATTATACACCCAAGGTTTAAATTTTGTGTTAATATATGTCCTACAAGTTAAAGAATTTCTGTTAGCACAAATGAAATTAATATACTTTTTCCTGGTTAGAAATTTAGGCATTCAACATTAAAAACACCTCTCATTGAGGCACCTCAGTGGGTTGAGCATCTGCCTTTGGCTCAGGTCGTGATCCCGTGGTCCTGGAATCAAGTCCCGATCAGGATCCCCACGGGGAGCCTGCTTCTCCCTCTGCCTGTGTCTCTCATGAATAAATAAATAAAATCTTAAAAAAAAAAAAACCTCTCATTGTTAAAGGCTTCCAGTTTTGGAATGAGTAAATCACAGGGATACAGGAATAAAAGGCATAGTTTAAGGAATATGGTCAATGGTATTGTAATAGTGTGGGATGGTGATGATGGTCACTAGTGGTGAGCACAGCATAGAGTATATAGAGCTGTGGAGTCACTATGCTGCACACCTGAAACTAATTGTGTACTGAATACATGCAAGTGAAAAAAATTAATTAAAAAAATTTAGGCAGGGATCCCTGGGTGGCGCAGCGGTTTGGCGCCTGCCTTTGGCCCAGGGCGCGATCCTGGAGACCCGGGATCGAGTCCCACGTCGGGCTCCCGGTGCATGGAGCCTGCTTCTCCCTCTGCCTGTGTCTCTGCCTCTCTCTCTCTGTCTCTCTGTGTGTGACTATCATAAATAAAAATTTAAAAAAAAAATTTAGGCAAACATAACACCTTAAATTTACTATTACATCTCTGAGTTCCTGATTAGTCAAAGCAGAAAGGGAAATAAAATTGATTATAGCACCTTGTTCTCTGGTAACTGAAAGTCTGTCAGGAAAAATGAATATTTTCCTGTTGCCACATTCTCTAACCTTTCTATGATGTCAGAGTGAACTATGTAATCAAAAATAAAGATCAGTATTGGGGTTGTTACAAAAACATACTTCTCATAGTTAATAAAAGGCCCACTTGTGAAGAAAGTAAAAAATGTCAGGGAACTAAAACTTCCAAGCATTTGCATATATAGCAAGCTACCCTCTGAAACTTACTCCACATAGAAAGTTCTGTATGGATGGAAATCACATACTGAAAAATAGATAGTTTTAAAGCAGTGTTATAGGAAGAATAAAGAAACAAAAATGTACCAGATTACTTAAGGCAATAATTTTATTCAGGGTTTATAATAAGGGGAAGGTAAATGTTCATTAATGAGAAACACCTAAAAGGAAGTGGGCCTGGGGGCTTAAATGAGGCAGGTAGACAAGAGAGTCATCCATGTCTTGTGGGAATCCTGAGAACAGAACTATGTGTTATCCAAGCCACTGAGGAAAGATAGAAGTGGATACTATTTTGTAATAGGAAATAGAAGATGGTTCACTGTGGTTAGCCATTTTGTGGACCACAAAAGAGACTTTCTTTCTGGAAGTGCAAAGCTTAGATAAAGTTCAGAATGGGCCAGTGGAAATTAAAAATGTGGCTTCTTGTTGCCTGCACAACACTGACCTTTCAGTTAGCCACTGTCTTCTGTATTGTTTGACAAAATGTATCAAAAGTACTTAACAGAGCCTCAAAAGAAGAGGAGAACTAAAAGGGAAGGAGGGGGAAAGGAGGAAGGGATAGGAAAAGGAAAAAGAAAAGAAAACTTACCATCGATGACCGAGGCACCCTGCTAAGAGTTTTATTCTCCATCATTATTCCTTATCAGGTCACACTCTGCATGTACATGGGGACTTGATGTCTTGTGGACTTAGCTCATTCCTAGAGAATTTCCTAAATTCAGGTAGTTAGAAAAAATATCAGGGTATGCAAGATTAAAAATAAACTCATAAGTACTTTACTTGCACAATACTTTTTAGCTATATAAGTAAACTGGTTTAGAAGATACATAAAACCAACTCTTCCCTCCTTCCTAGTAATTGTCTTTATTGATCTTTTCCAAAATAATTAGTTCAGCTATGGAATCTGCAGATACATATCTCAGACCCTTATAAGAACCAACTTCTTCTCCCCTCCCCGCCCCCGCCTCACCCCAGGGCTGGACCCCCAGCCTCCCCTCCGCGCCCTCTCCCTCCCCACCCCGGGGCTGGGCCCCCAGCTTCCCCTTCCCTCCCTGCCCCCCCCCACCCCGGGGCTGGACCCCAAGCCTCCCATAAAAAAAAAAAAAAAAAAAAAAAGAACCAACTTCTTTAGATTGACATGACCCCTCTGAATGAGCTTATTAGCTCAGCCCAAATGCAAAGAACTCTAACCTCCTAATCTAAAATATTAACTAAAATATCACCATACTTTGAAAAAGTATATTAATGACACAAATGCAAAGTTCTCCATATATAATAAAAAGAGGAGAAAGATTAGAGTGGTGGTTCTCAAATTTTAGTATGCATAAGAATTAGTCTGATTCCAGAAAAGTAGGAGAATTTGCCTTGGTTGCTGGCTCCCTTTTGGCAGCACGACCTGAGGGTGGCCCCAAGATGATGAGGGATTTGATGGATTTCAGAAGGCTGTTTAGCACACTTACACAGACCCACAAGAAACACATAGGAAGAAAGAGAATGGTTTAGTCCTAGTGTAGAAGGAAGTGTTCCCCAGAAGGGCAGGTGTGAGTGTTCTCATTGCGCCTTTCTTTACCGTGCTGTTCCCTCAAGGAACAGGAAAGCAGCAGCTGGAATTGGCCACTAAAGACAGAGTGGGAATCGCCCTAGCGTGGGGACAAGCAACCTGCCTGATACCAAACATTCTTTTCTCTCTCTCTCTGTTACTTATTGGGCTAGCCATTTCTATCAGATAGTATTTGTCCCTGAGTAGAAACAATAAGTTTGGTGGTACCCTGGGGACAAGGGAAAACTGTTGTGGGAGAAAGAGACAAATCGATAATTAAATTTAGATTGTAAAAAAATAATTTTTAGATTGTAGAAGTGGCTAGTTCTCACCACTGGGCACCCCTCCTCGGCTCACTCGGAGGGACGCGAGCTAAGGCATACCTAAGTGTTCTTCAAACTTTAGAGTGCAAATCAATCACCTGGCTGGTCTTGTTAAAATGCAGATTCTGATTAATAAGCTGGGACTGCTCTGAAATACTATCTAATATGCTCCTACATGTCACCAATGCTGCTGGTCATGTCTTTAGACACACTTTGAGAGCCAAAGATTTCAATACTGTGAGGCTGAACAGTCCATAATGTCAAGGCAATGAGACATGAACTCACAGAGAAAATTAACATGACCTCTGAGGACTTAAAACACTGTGAACGATAGATAACAAAAAGAATAACTGACACCAGAATAAGTAGAGCTAATGATAAGAATAGAATAAAACATATAAGCATAATAATCTCCTAAGAGACAAAAAGATTTTGGAATCCAATTGGAGGTTACTAGGTAATTAAAATATATAGTTGTTGAAATAATTTGTTGGGTGGGTTGAATAGCAGAATTTAGAAAGCTAAAAAATATATATCTGGGCTAGGATATAATGGGCAAGGAGCTCACCCGAAGTCCTCAGAAAAGAATAAAGAGGAAGGAAGGAGACATGTTAACCCCCACATAAAAAGGGCCTCTTCAGAACAGGAGATAAAAGTAAACAAGGGGGAGGAAATATTGGGGAAAAAATTTAATCTTCCAGATTTATACCCAGAATGATATAAACTCTCAGATAAAAGGACAGAGTAAAGAACAAAAAGCTACTGAAAAGACTGTAACATTAAAAACTCTAGTGAAATTTAAGAACATCAAGACAGAAAGTCCTGTAAGTTTCTAGAGAGAAAAAAGATCACTTAAAAAAAAGTAAAATTTAGACTGACCTCAGACTCCTTTCTAACAACACTAAATCATAATGAAGATAAATATTACCTAAATTTTTATATCTGACTAAGCTGTTAAAGGTAAGGGCAAATAAAAGTATTTTTTTTCTCAGCCATACAAGTCATTTGGAAATAACTTTAAACTTACATAAAACTGCAAAAGCACTACAAAGAGGATCCCCTTATACCCTTCTCTCAAATTTCTCCAAATGCTAATATATCGCACACCCATAGTACAATTATTAAAAATACTAAATTAACACAATACTAGTAGCCGATATACTAATCTTATGCAAATGTCAGTAATTGTCTCTGTTATGTCATTTTTTTGGTCTAGAGCTGATCAAGACTCACACATCATGTTTAGTTGTCATTTCTCCTTAGTCTCTTTCAATCTCTGACTGTTCCTCAGTCTTCCTTTGTCTTTCTACCTCAATACTTTTGAAGAACACGTGCCAGTTATTTGTGAAATGTCCCTCAATCCGAGTTTTCCATTATTTATTCATTATATTCAGGGTGTGTAAATGTGGCAAGAATGCTACAATAGCCCCATGCTCTTCTTATGAATCCAAGGCACACAGTTTTGCTATGTCTCATTATCAATAATATAAACTTTGCCTGCTTAAATTGGTGTCTACAGGTCTCTCCTCTGTGGCATTTTACAAAAGGTATTGTTTTATTTCCATCCTTTCTTCATTTTTAAATCAGAATTTACAGTAGTAAGAGCTTTCCCTTCATTCATTCATTCATTCACTCATTGATTTCAGTGTGGACTTACATTTTTTCGTAGGAGTTTATAATCCACTGCTACAGTAATTGTTTTGCTCACATTGTCCCTGATTTGGTCTTGAGTGCTCCTTCAGCTTGGCTTCTATGTCTTTTCACCTTGCTTGTGTTAATATTTGATGCTTCCCAGCTTTCTGAAACCACAACATTCCAGGTTTGTCTTATACTTTCCCCCTCCACTTTTTTTTTTTTACTTTTTTATTTTTTTAATTTTTTTTTAATTTTTTACTTTTTTAAATTGGAGTTCAATTTTACAACATATAGCATAACACCCAGTGCTCATCCCGTCAAGTGCCCCCCCCTCAGTGCCCATCACCCAGTCACCCCATCCCCCCGCTCACCTCCCCTTCCACTACCCCTTGTTCGTTTCCCAGAGTTAGGTGTCTCTCATGTTCTGTCTCCCTCACTGATATTTCCCACTCATTTTGTTTCCTTTCCCCTTTATTCCCTTTTACTATTTTTTATATTCTACAAGTGAATGAGACCACATAATGTTTGTCCTTCTCCGATTGACTTACTTAACTCAGCATAATACTCTCCAGTTCCATCCATGGTGGGTATTCGTCCTTTCTGATGGCTGAGTAATATTCTATTGTATACATAGACCAGAGCTTCTCTGTCCATCATCTGTTGATGGACACCAAGGCTCCTTCCACAGTTTGGCTGTTGTGGACATTGCTGCTATAAACATTGGGGTGCAGGAGTCCCGCCGTTTCACTGCATACGTATCTTTGGGGTAAATCCCCAGCAGTGCAGTTGCTGGGTCATAGGGTAGCTCTATTTTTAACTCTTTGAGGAACACAGTTTTCCAGAGTGGCTGCACCAGTTCACATTCCCACCAACAGTGCAAGAGGGTTCCCCCTTCACATCCTCTCCAACAGTTTCCTGCCTTGTTAATTTTCCCCATTCTCACTGGTGTGAGGTGGGATCTCGTTGTGGTTTGGATTTGTATTTCCCTGACGGCAAGTGATGCGGAGCATTTTCTCATGGGCTTGTTGCCCATGTGTAGGTCTTCTTTGGAGAAGTGTCTGTTCGTGTCTTCTGCCCATTTCATGATTGGATTGTTTGTTTCTTTGCTGTTGAGTTTAAGAAGTTCTTTATAGATCTTGGATACTAGCCCTTTATCTGATAGGTCATTTGCAAATATCTTTTTCCAATCTGTAGGTTGTCTTTTAGTTTTGTTGACAGTTTCTTTTGCTGTGCAGAAGCTTTTTATCTTAAGTCCCAATAATTCATTTTTGCTTTTGTTTCCCTTGCCTTCATGGATCTATCTTGCAAGAAGTTGCTGTGGTCAAGTTCAAAAAGGGTGTTGCCTGTGTTCTCCTCTAGGATTTTGATGGATTATTGTCTCACATTTAGATCCTTTCATCCATTTTGAGTTTATCTTTGTGTATGGTGAAAGAGAGTGGTCTAGTTTCATTCTTCTGCATGTGGATGTCCAATTTTCCCAGCACCATCTATTGAAGAGACTGTCTTTCTTCCAGTGGATAGTCTTTCCTGCTTTGTCGAATATTAGTTGACTATAGAGTTGAGGGCCCATTTCCGGGTTCTCTATTCTGTTCCATGGATCTATGTGTCTGTTTTTGCGCCAGTACCACACTGTCTTGATGATCACAGCTTTGTAATACAGCCTGAAATCCAGCATTGTGATGCCCCCGGCTCTGGTTTTCTTTTTCAATATTCCCCTGGCTATTTGGGGTCTTTTCTGACTCCACACAAATCTTAAGATTATTTGTTCCAACTCTCTGAAGAAAGCCCATGGTATTTTGACAGAGATTGCATTAAATGTGTAAATAGCCCTGGGTAAGCATTGACATTTTCACAATATTAACTCTTCCAATCCATGAGCATGGAATATTTTTCCATCTCTTTGTGTCTTCCTCAATTTCTTTCAGAAGTGTTCTATAGTTTTTAGTGTTCTATAGTCCTGGTAGATCCTTTACCGCTTTGGTTAGGTTTATTCCTAGGTATCTTATGCTTTTGGGTGCAATTGTCAATGGGATTGACTCCTTAATTTCTCTTTCTTCAGTCTCATTGCTGGTGTAAAGAAATGCCACTGACTTCTGGCCATTGATTTTGTAGCCTGCCACATTGCCAAATTGCTGTATGAGTTCTAGCAATCTTGGGGTGGAGGCTTTTGGGTTTTCTATGCACGGTATCATGTCATCTGCGAAAAGGGAGAGTTTTTCTTCTTTGCCAATTTGAATGCCTTTTATTTCTTTTTGTTGCCTGATTGCTGAGGCTAGGACTTCTAGGACTATGTTGAATAGCAGTGGTGAGAGTGGACATCCCTGTCTTGTTCCTGATCTTAGGGGAAAGGCTCTCAGTGTTTCCCCATTGAGAATGATATTTGCTGTGGGCTTTTTGTAGATGGCTTTTAAGATGTCGAGGAATGTTCCCTCTATCCCTACACTCTGAAGAGTTTTGATCAGGAGTGGATGCTGTATTTTGTCAACTGCTTTCTCTGCATCTATTGAGAGTATCATATGGTTCTGTTTTTTTCCCTTGTTAATATGATCTATCACATTGATTGCTTTATGAGTGTTGAACCAGCCTTGAATCCCAGGGATAAATCCCATTTGGTCATGGTGAATAATCTTCTTAATGTACTGTTGGATCCTATTGGTTAGTATCTTGATGAGAATTTTTGCATCTGTGTTCACCAGGGATATTGGTCTATAATTCTCCTTTTTGGTGGGTTCTTTGTCTGGTTTTGGAATCAAGGTGATGCTGGCCTCATAGAACGAGTTTGGAAGTGTTCCATCCCTTTCTATCTTTTGGAACAGCTTTAGTAGAATAAGTATTGTTTCTTCTTTGAATGTTTGACAGAAATCCCCTGGGAAGCCATCTGGCCCTGGACTTTTGTGTCTTGGGAGGTTTTTGATGACTGCTTCAATTTCCTCCCTGGTTATCGGCCTGTTCAGGTTTTCTATTTCTTCCTGTTCTGGTTTTGGTAGTTTGTGGCTTTTCAGAAATGCGTCCATTTCTCTAGATTGCCTAATTTACTGGTGTATAGCTTCTCATAATATGTTTTTAAAATCGTTTGTATTTCCTTGGTATTGGTTGTGATCTCTTGTTTTTCATTCGTGATTTTACTAATTAGAGTCTTTTCTCTTTTGTTTTATAAGGCTGGCTAATGGTTTATCTATCTTATTCTTTCAAAGAACCAACTCTGGTTTTGTTGATCTGTTCTACAGTTCTTCTGGTCTCTGTTTCATTGAGGTCTGCTCGGATCTTTATTAACTCTCTTCTTCTGCTAGGTGTAGGTTTTATTTGCTATTCTTTCTCCAGTTCCTTTAGGTGCAAGGTTAGCTTGTGTATTTGAGTTTTTTTCCAGTTTTTTGAGGGAGGCTTATATTGTGATGTATTTCCCTCTCAGGACTGCTTTTGCTGTATCCCAAAGATTTTGAGCAGTTGCATCTTCATTCTCATTAGTTTCTATGAATCTTTTAAATTCTTCTCCAATTTCCTGGTTGACCCACTCATCCTTTAGCAGGATGCTCTTTAACCTCCACGTGTTTGAATTTCTTCCAAACTTCTTCTTGTGATTGAGTTCAAGTTTCAAAGCATTGTGGTCTGAAAATATGCAGGGGACAATCCCAATCTTTTGGTATCGGTTGAGACCTGATTTGTGACCCTGTACATGGTCTATTCTGGAGAAAGTTCCATGTGCACTTGAGAAGAATGTGCATTCCATTGCATTTGGATGTAAAGTTCTGTAAATATCTGTGAAATCCATCTGGTCCAGTGTATCATTTAAAGCTCTTGTTTCTTTGGAGATGTTGTGCTTAGAAAATCCATCATTTACAGAAAGCGCTGTGTTGAAGTCTCTGAGTAGAAGTGTATTATCTAAGTATGTCTTAACTTTGGTTATTAATTGACTGATATCCCCCTCCACTTTTAAACCTAGCCATTTCTCCAAGGGGTCCTGATATGCTGTCTTAGAGAATAGTGTTTGAGACTAAGACATGAGAGCAAGTGTACATACTGCTACTGCAGTGTCCTTGCTTCTAGGCCTTTTTAGATAATAGAGCTAGAAAACACATGTATTCCTATATTCCCATATCTTTGTTTTTGTTTCTTTATCTGTATAAACATGAAAATCTATGAGTTCTGACAGTCTTCTACCACCACAGTATCTGTCCTAGCCCTCCCTACTTCTCTACTTATAACTTCTTTAAGAGGTGAAAAATCAGGCTCTTGTTATCTAGACTATATTCACTTATGTTCTCAATTCTAGAATACACATGAAGTAGTTTCAAATTTGCTAACCCATCTTCCATAAAAAAAAAGAAATTCACTAAGTAGAGTATACTATTTGTATAAACTTCCTTCTTGTCCTTAGCCTTGCCTTATATAGTCAAAATAAGGTTTTCCAAAGTTACTTAGATTCCTCATTCCTTTCTATGTGGTTATCTTATTTATTTATAATACAGTTAAGTTCATTTTTTACTGTTTGTAGTTATTTTTTATTAAATATGTGTTGATATGTTTGAAAGAGAGAGAGAGAGAGAAAGCATGGCTTGGGGGTGGGGGAAGAATGAGAGGGAGAGAGAGAATCTCAAGCAGACCCTGCACTGACCATGGAGCCCATCACAGGGCTCAGTTTCCTGATCCTGAAATCACAACCTGAGCCGAAACCAAAAGTTGGGCCCTTAACCCATTGAGCCACTCAGGCACCCCTGTGGTTGATTTTAGATTCCACTGATGTTGTGGTTAATTTTATTTTGAAATGCTAACATAGTTCTAAAAACTCAAAACTATCAACAAGGAATCTTTAAAGAAGTGGCTATCCTCCCTTATCTCCTCTTCCTTCTTTTTGCCACATTCCTACCCACAGCCTCTAGGAAACCAATCTCATTAGTTTCTGGATTATTCTTGTATTTCATACTGCACAAATGAACAGATGCATGGATACTTCATATAGCCCCTTTTACTTTTTTGTTTTCTCTCTTACCAAAATCCTACATTACTATAAATACTTCTGTAGCAACTTATTTTTTTACTGGACAGAATATGGTAGAAAATACTTTTTGTAAGTTCATAGAGCTATGTCTCATTCTTTTTTACAACTGCATCATATGCTGTTCTTTGAACATACCATAATGTATTAAGCTACTCTTCAGTGTGTGAACATTTAGATTGCTTACAATATTTTGCAGTTATAAGCAATGCTGCAGTGAATATATTAGGCATATGTATAGTCATATTATTTAAAAAGTATCTTAGGATAAATTCTTAGAAATGGGATTGTCAGGTCAAAAGGTAAATAAATGCATATGTTTACTTATGGTGAGCATTGACTAAGGTGTGGAATTGTTAAAGTAATAGTTATATATTAAAAATTATATAATAATGTATATTAATTATACTTCAATAAAAAAAGGCTTATGTAACTTTATTATTGCTAAATTTTTCTGCGGAAGACGTGTACCAATTTGCATTCTCTCCAGCAATTTATGAGCACACCAGTTTTCCCGAAGGTTTGCTAACAAAATAAACTGAGTTGTTTTTATTTTTTGCTAATTTTATAAGTGATGAGTGGTACCTCAGTATTGTGTTAATTTGTGTTACTCTGAATGTGAATATCTTTCATGTGTTTAAGGACCATTTTATAAAATACATACTTGTGAATCTTCTGATTATAGGTTTTTAGTCTTTTGTTCAGTTTTAAGAGATTTTTTGGTTTGTGATGCTTTTAATGTGGGGTATTGGAGATATTAACCTTTATAGTCTGTGGTACCTGTTGTTTCCCCTGGTTATCAGTTCTCTCTTGGCTTTATGATGCTTTTGTCATGGGACAAGTTTTTATTTTTATGTAGTCAGATTTATCAGTCTTTTATCATTTCTGAGTTTTAGTCAAAATCTTTTTTACACTAACATTAAAGAAGAATTCATCCATGTTTTCTTCTAATACCCGCCTCATTTTTTTTTTTCATTTGGAATTGAGTCTTGTGAAAGATGTGAAGTATAGTTCTAATTTTGTGTTTTTTTCCAAATGGCTACCCAGTGGTCAAAATACTGATTATTAAAAAGTCCATTTTTTTGTCCCGTGATTTGAAAAGCTACATTTATAATATATTAAATTTGCATTTCTATCTGGGGATATTTCTGGGCTATTATGTTTCACTGATGTCTCTGTCTATTCATGTGACAATATCATACTGTTTCAATTATAGGGACTTTAGAGTATATTTGAATGTCTGATAGGGCTAGTCTCTCTCCCATTGTTTATTTTTAGGTTTTCTTGGTTGTTTTTACAAGTTTGTTTTCATTGTGGATTTTAGCATAAACTTACCTAACTCTATAATGAAGGTCGTTGGCATTTTTATTGGGATTTTGCATAATTTAAATTAGGGAGAACTGTCTGCTTTAGGACATTGAGTCATCATATTCAAGAATGAGGTATCTTCCCATTTGTTCAAGTCTACTTTTGTGTCTCTCACGAGGATTTTAAAATTTCCTTATATATGTTGTGTACATTTCTTATTGAGTTTATTCTTAAGTATTTTATCTTCTTACCTACCATAAATGAGGTTTTTCTCTCCCATAATGTCTCTAATAGGATATTGTTTCATATTATTAGTACTTTCTGTATATTATTTCATTATTAATCCCCACATCAACTATACAAAGTACTTTTCGAATTCACACAGCTAGTAGTAGATGGTTAGACAAGGGTTTTAAAGCAGGCAATCTGATTTCATTATACTATACTGCCTACTTCCCACTAATAATTTAAGAGCTGATTTATCTAAAATCATGGACAGCAATCTAATAAATTCCCAAAGCTCAATGAGACTCCACTAAGCGAAGGGTCATATCTGCAAGTTTTAACCTAAGAATTTTGAAAATATCTAGCAACTGGGCAGCCCTGGTGGCTCAGCAGTTTAGCGCAGCCTACAGCCCAGGGTGTGATCCTGGAGACCTGGGATCAAGTCTCATGTCGGGCTCCCTGCATGGAGCCTGCTTCTCCCACTGCCTGGGTCTCTGCCTCTCTCTCTCTCTTTCTGTGTATGTGTGTGTGTGTGTGTCATGAATAAGTAAATAAAATCTTAAAAAAATTGACAAAATACAGCATCCATTCCTGATCAAAACCCTTCAGAGTGTTGGGATAGAGGGAACTTTCCTCGACATCTTAAAAGCCATTTACAAAAACCCCACAGCATATATCATTCTCAATGGGGAAGCACTGGGAGCCTTTCCCCTAAGATCAGGAACAAGACAGGGATGTCCACTCTCACCACTGCTGTTCAACATCGTTCTGGAAGTCCTCGCCTCAGCAATCAGACAACAAAAAGACATTAAAGGCATTCAAATTGGCAAAGAAGAAGTCAAACTCTCCCTCTTTGCCAATGACATGATACTCTACATAGAAAACCCAAAAGCCTCCACCCCAAGATTGCTAGAACTCATACAGCAATTTGGTAGCGTGGCAGGATACAAAATCAATGCCCAGAAATCAATGGCATTTCTATACACTAACAATGAGACTGAAGAAAGAGAAATTAAGGAGTCAATCCCATTTACAATTGCACCCAAAAGCATAAGATACCTAGGAATAAACCTAACCAAAGAGGAAAAAGGTCTATACCCTAAAAACTATAGAACACTTCTGAAAGAAATTGAGGAAGACACAAAGAGATGGAAAAATATTCCATGCTCATGGATTGGCAGAATTAATATTGTAAAAATGTCAATGTTACCCAGGGCAATTTATACGTTTAATGCAATCCCTATCAAAATACCATGGACTTTCTTCAGAGAGTTAGAACAAATTATTTTAAGATTTGTGTGGAATCAGAAAAGACCCCAAATAGCCAGGGGAATTTTAAAAAAGAAAACCATAGCTGGGGGCATCACAATGCCAGATTTCAGGTTGTACTACAAAGCTGTGGTCATCAAGACAGTGTGGTACTGGCACAAAAACAGACACATAGATCAATGGAACAGAATAGAGAACCCAGAAGTGGACCCTGAAATGTATGGTCATCTAATATTCGATAAAGGAGGAAAGACTATCCATTGGAAGAAAGACAGTCTCTTCAATAAATGGTGTTGGGAAAATTGGACATCCACATGCAGAAGAATGAAACTGGACCACTCTCTTTCACCATACACAAAGATAAACTCAAAATGGATGAGAGATCTAAATGTGAGACAAGAGTCCATCAAAATCATAGAAGAGAACACAGGCAACACCCTTTTTGAACTCGGCCACAGTAACTTCTTGCAAGATACATCCACAAAGGCAAAAGAAACAAAAGCAAAAATGAACTATTGGGACTTCATCAAGATAAGAAGCTTTTGCACAGCAAAGGATACAGTCAACAAAACTAAAAGACAACCTACAGAATGGGAGAAGATATTTGCAAATGACATATCAGATAAAGGGCTAGTTTCCAAGATCTATAAAGAACTTATTAAACTCAACACCAAAGAAACAAACAATCCAATCATGAAATGGGCAAAAGACATGAAGAGAAATCTCACAGAGGAAGACATGGACATGGCCAACATGCACATGAGAATATGCTCTGCATCACTTGCCATCAGGGAAATACAAATCAAAACCACAATGAGATCCCACCTCACACCAGTGAGAATGGGGAAAATTAACAAGGCAGGAAACAACAAATGTTGGAGAGGATGTGGAGAAAGGGGAACCCTCTTACACTGTTGGTGGGAATGTGAACTGGTGTAGCCACTCTGGAAAACTGTGTGGAGGTTCCTCAAAGAGTTAAAAATAGACCTGCCCTACGACCCAGCAATTGCACTGTTGGGGATTTACCCCAAAGATTCAGATGCAATGAAACGTCGGGACACCTGCACCCCGATGTTTCTATCAGCAATGGCCACAATAGCCAAAGTGTGGAAGGAGCCTCGGTGTCCATCGAAAGATGAATGGATAAAGAAGATGTGGTTTATGTATACAATGGAATATTACTCAGCAATTAGAAACGACAAATACCCACCATTTGCTTCAACGTGGATGGAACTGGAGGGTATTATGCTGAGTGAAATAAGTCAATCGGAGAAGGACAAACAGTGTATGTTCTCATTCATTTGGGGAATATAAATAATAGTGAAAGGGAATATAAAGGAAGGGAAAAGAAATGTTGGGAAATATCAGGAAGGGACACAGAACATAAAGACTCCTAACCCTGGGAAACGAACTAGGGGTGGTGGAAGGGGGAGGAGGGCGGGTGTTGGAGGGGAATGGGTGATGGGCACTGAGGTGGACACTTGACGGGATGAGCACTGGGTGTTTTTCTGTATGTTGGTAAATTGAACACCAATAAAAATTAATTAAAAAAATTAAAAATAGCAACTTCAAAGGGGAGGGGATAACATAAGAGGTTATGGCATAAACTTGTTTCCTCTTGAGAAATTAGGAATTAATATTCCTCAGCTTCTATCTCCAACCCTAAAAAAGAAAAAAGGAGGAAGCAAAATAAAGACTACAATTGTCTGGTGATGGAAACACAGCACACTTTTTTTTGGTTAGATGCATTTTTCCAGGTCCTGCCTAACCTTAGGAGAATAGACTTTAGGAGAAAAGTGGGAACCCCTGAGACTAAAAATTAGAGTGGGAGGCTCAGAGCAGGCACTTGAAAGAGGCATCATTAGAAGAGCGTAATGTCCCAAGGTCCCAGGGACAGTGAGCAGCAGCCCCACATTGAGCAAAGTACTTAAGGCACACGAGTCAGGGCAGTTCCTACCAAAATGCTAGACAGGAACACTGAGGCCATGGCAGCAAAGCAATGACAGTAATCATAGCAATGGAGGAAAGTCCAAGTGAGGCATAGCACCTGCCTTCCAGGACACCACCACCTCTTCCTTTCCTGTTGACCAATGAAAGCCTGTAAGAACATGGCAGTGACTCCAGAAGTAATGGAGCCATCTGACACAGCAAGGAGAGAGATCTACTGAGCAGACTTGGCTTCTAGAATTCACACTAGGAAAGGCTTAGCTAGACATCACTGTTTTAGTTATCCTGTAGTAGCTTGTTTATTCTTTTTCAAGCCAGTATCCTATAAAGATCTGTTGAAGATTTTAGGTGGGACTGATTTTTCTGAAAATGAATAATTTTCTCAACCAAAGCATGTTTTGTGTAATATTGAAGTATGCTCTCTGGAGTCATTTATTTTTTCTTATATTGCACCATAGTTTTGTCCCTAATGCTACAGAGGTATTATATTTAGGTAGTATCTATGCTGTTCATACCAATGTGCCAAGTTATTAGCAATGTGTCAGCATAAAGGCTGCTTGTGGTGCTTGCACATATTTTTTTCCCTCAATGAAAAGCACGTGTTTTGATGGAAGTAGGTTTTTAAAAGACAATTTCTTACTCTGAGAAAGATCTTCAGCGGAGTTTCTGGTGGTGGATTTAGGGACCTTCTGATAGGAAAGATTTGCTGTTTAAAGGACTGTAATAGACAGCTACAACTATGCTTATCAAGACTGTCTCCTTTGCAGTCACCCAAGCACCAGTGCAATGATCAGACAAAAAGATAAAACTATAATAATATTTATTATAAATGGCAACATAAAGTGAATTCCATTATCCTAGGAAACGAAGTGGCTGTTGGTGACATCTGTCCTGTTTATTCAACAGTGGGCATTCATCACTTAAGGGTTTAGCCTCCAGCATTGTCAGAATTATTAATAGCAAGTCAGAGAAGTAAGAAAAGCTATTTGGAAGAAGGAACATGAAGTCAGAGTTCTTCATGTGGCACTTTCTCTTGGAGAAGAAAGCTCTTACCTATATTTAATAAGTTGGTGGGAGGTTAGAGAGTTAACATGAAACAAATAATATATTTTTATTTCATATTTGTTTTCCAATGGTTTGAGACTTCTGGGACTTCAGACTTTCCTAGTAGTAACTCAGCTCAATATTATAGCATGTATCACCTTGAAAAAGCAATTGCAAAGGCTTGTTTGTATTCTCTTTGTGCACTGAGTGGGCTGGAATCATTCTCTTCAAACATCATTTACAACTCAATGTAATGAGCACAGTAGTCAGCAAAGGTTTTAAAAGTTAATGAGAAATAGAAAACTTTGGGGGGTTATTTCTCAATATGCTCAGAGTCTACAACTAGGTCTGTGGTTTAAAAAGAACTCTTATGGCCTTGCCATAGATTTCATTTTCAGGACAATGGACTGGAAGCAAAGACATCCACCTTGCCTTGAACCCAATTAAGAAGGAGAAAGCAAAAGGGGGGAGGAAAGAGAAGAATCGTGAGAGGAGGAAGACAAGGAATGCATAACATGGTTTTGTTTGAGCATCAGCAGGATGGGGAAAATGATCTTATCCCAGGTATAAAAATACTGTGCAGCCAGCCCAAGCAATAGCAGGCAGTTGGAGGAAAGGTCAAGAGGTGAGAAGGCACAAAGAAGCAAAGTAAAAATCTCTTCCCTGGATTACTCTTTTTTTGAAATTCAAGAGGTGAGAGGAAGGGGAGGCCTTTCTGAGATGATTAATTGGGAGACCAGAATTAAATTTATGACACCAGAGTATGTTCAAGGAGAGGTAGAGGCTCTCCTTCTGTTAATTCATTAAAGGCAGGGAAGTAGCACCGGCTATCCAGAACAATGAATTAGAAGTCTGGAACTCCTCTTGCCTCCACTGTTGATGGTCTATATGGCAGTGGTTATTTAATGAACCTCTCTGAGAACCTGTCTCATCATCTCTAAAAGGAAAGCTGTGGGTTACGGTCACTTCCATCTTCCTAAATTTAAATTTTAAATTCAATTTCATTAGAAGTACTGAAATTTGGAGTTTTTTTAAATAGTGGGAAAGAGGAAAGAGAGATTTGTCAATGTTAAGCACTTCTTATCTGATTATGCTTAAAAAACTCCATAAGTTTTATAATCTCACTGCCTTTATTTTTCCCCCATTTTCTTAGTCCTTAAGTGTATTCATTCTAATTGAGTAATTCATTCTAATTCATTCTAAGTGAGTAATTCATTCTCTCACTTCAATTTCTATCCATTATTTCAGAGATTTACATTATTTGGGGGGAGGACAGAGAATTAGAGAATTGGGCTAAGTACATACTAAAAAATCCCTGACTGTACCGAGGCAGCTAACAGCATTTTTTTTTTTTTTGTATGTAGGATAATCAACAAACCTATCACTTTGCTATTTCAACACATTTGTAAAACATTGTTTACTCTGTGCTACCACTCTACTAGGTATCTTGTCTTCCAGAATAATTTCAACATATGTTTGCTAAGAAGATTTGTCATAAAGTCCCATGATTCACACAGTTGAATAATTGTTCCTTTCCATCAATCATGCATCAGAAAGTAGAGAATGTTTTTGGAGCTATCTTTTGAGTTTCATTCTGGAGCCCAGGCATGTCAAAACAAGATGTAGTGTGATAAAGTAGAACTTGAATGTAAGTAATAACCACATGAAAAAAGCTTACCATGCTCTGGCAAGGTTTTGGAAGCAATGAAACCAAACCCAAGCATGCACATTTGGGGAGTTCTCTCTGGACACTTCAAAGCCAATCTCTCTGTGATTCTAAGACCAAGGAGATCCTGGGTGGCTTCAAAGTTTAGTGACTTTATTGCAGGGACCTACCACATTCTGTGACTAGGAATCTTCCTTATGTTCCATTTCTTCCTTGCATCCAAATCACAAGCCTTAGAAATGCCAGTAAAAGGTTCAAGTGAAAGTTAAACACTGAATGATTGAAATGACCCAAGTTTTTCATTCCACACATAGTAGTAGAGTTGAAGAGAGCTGTCTCCTAAATGACTACATTGTAGAATTTTAGAGATGAAAGAAAATGATCTAGCCCAATGCTCCAATTACGGAGATGAGGAAACATCCCGGGTGATTTTTTTTTTTTCAAGGCAGCAAAACAATTAGTGACAGGGTTGTTCCGGGGAATGACATTTTCTAAATCCTAACTGAATCTACTTGTACTTTAATTTCCAATAGCATAGCATTGCATAAGAAGAGCCAAAACTAAAGCAAGCACTTTTCTTTGAGGGTAAAATCTTTTGCCCTTGCTATATGTTTCTACGTGGACAGAGTCCACTTGAACAACATGCCTTCCTCCTTGCTTCTCTGTCCTCATTCCCAGGGGAAGATGGGCATCTTCCTGGTTGGGAGCATGGGTTGGGACTGGTTGGGAGCATTGTCCTGGCTCTCTCTTCCCCTTTCCTCTCCTTAGATCCTGTGTATGCTGGTTGGGAGCATTGTCCTGGCCCTCTCTTCCCCTTTCCTCTCCTTAGATCCTGTGTATGCTCAGGGGTAGCAGGTCGTGAGGGCATGCTGTACCTCTGCAGGGAGGTCTGCTCTTTTCTATACCCGCCCATGACTGGTTAAGGAAGTTGCTGTCAGGCCACTTGGTTCACTGACTTCCAACCTAGCTCCTCTTTCTACCTCCAGTTTATTCCACACCTGCACAGGAAAGGGGGATTTTATTTACCAAGTTGCCTAAAATCCAGTGACTTTAACCTGGCATTGTCTAAACTTTCTTTCAGCCTACACTGAGTAATACTGATATTAAAAAGCTCTTGTTAAAGACACTACTATGTAAGCTATACTGAGAAGGAAACTTGTAGAAGAGCTCACATCTAAAATCAAATAACTTGCTCTGTAGCAGAGGATAGAATATCTCTCTCCACTTAGCATTCCTCCACTCTATTGTTTTTTTCTTTTTCTTTCCTCTCCTTTCTTTTCTTATTTTTTATACTGAATACACAATCTTTTATTTGTCTTCACATTTGGAGGTTTTTTTAATGATACAAAGGTGGCCAGTCAAGTTTTGTAGCCTAAAAATATTTACTTTATAAAACTATGTTAATACTTTCACAAACTATACAAAAAGATAATGAGACAAAGGTGCATTTACAGAACTGCATGTCAGTTAGGCCAGATCCCTGGGGAAGGAAGTCCCGGCACGACCTCACTCATCTGTGAGGACACAGAGCAATCCTTGTTGAGGTGTACACATTCAATCACTTGTCCAGCATGGTCAGTCCTCTACTTCTTGATGGTTTCCTTCTGCTATGAGTGCACAATGTCCAGTTGTCTGCTTCTTAGAGAAGAAATTTACCTTCCTCATCCACCAGTCTTTGGAGGAAGACTAGTGCCCTACAGATGATTAATTTGACCCATTCTTCTGGGGTGTTTCCTGGTGGCCCTCTTCCATCATCGTATCTAGAATCGGAGGAGTTTTCACATCTTGGTGAATCAGCATCTTGAAAAACAAAACCATGAACTCAGCTGCTCCTCAGAAGAAATCTGTTATTAAAGATAAGCTCTCTGGAGACTGACTCTAACTGTCCAGCATTTGTCCATTCAAGACGTAAACTATCTTGCCTCTTGTTCCTGCCTCGAGAGTGACAGAGCCACCCTATCTGGTTTGGATTCCTGACGCTTTTCTCTCAAAAGAGCTAGTTAACCTGGATATACTAATTACCAGTTATGTGGACTGGGCTAAATGGTAACTGTTTTCTGAGCCTCAGTTTCTTCATCTGAAAGTGGTGATGATGATACTTCAGGGAATTTTACTGCACCTAAAATGGCTAGAATGCCACTTCATTTTACTATTAATATTGTTTTAATATTACGTTCTCATTAGATTCCATGGCTACTTCTTTCAATAGTCCTACACATTCCTCTATTCTGCTCATATTGGATGTGACATGTTGCTTCTTTGCAGCAATTTTCACAGTATACTTCAATTGTTTGCTTACACATTTGTGTTCTTCAATGGTCTGTAAGTTAAGAAGAATGACTATTAGGTTTTACATCTTTGTATCCCCAACTCAACCCTGGTGCACAGTATCAGTTCAGTAAATGATGAATGGGGAAAGATAATAAATGAATGAATTATAATTATGTAGTTATGTGAACAGGACATATAAATGTTGCAAGCTGATGTCATATAGATGGACTTATTTTCAAATGGGGGGATCAGGGAAATTATTGTAGAGACAGAAATTGGGACATGTTCTGAAATTTGACAGGTGGGTTTTCAGAAAAAAAATTTTTTTTGAGAGAGAATGCACACATGAATGAGGTGGAGGTGGGGCGTGGGGAGGGGCAGAGGGAGAAGGAGAGAGAGAATCTTAGGTAGGCTCCATGCCAGGCACAGAGCCCCACACAGGACTCAATCTCACAACCCTGAGATCATGACCTGAGCCTAAATCAAGAGTCAGATACTTAACTGACTGAACCACCCAGGAGTCCTCAGAATTTTGTTTTTAATAGGATAAGAGAAACATGCTGGCCTAAGAGAAAAGTATATGTGAAGTTCAGGGTAAATAAAGTGCTATCCTATTCAGGGCATGGGGAACAACCCAGACTTTAGACCTGCTAATAAAAAAATGTGGGAGATGGAAAGAGGTAGGTTAGAAACAAACTGTGGTGGACCTTGGGTGCCCAAACAACACATTTCTACTTGGTTTTGTAAAAATGAGGAATCTCTAAAAGATCTGAGTGGAAAAGCCATGATATTGAGACTATTTTGCTCACAATTGGCTTGGGAAGAATGTTGAATTAAGTGATACAAATTATGAGGAGGTATGAACCTGAACTATAGACATTGAATCAAAAAGGAAAAAATAGATTTAACATACACAGTGGAAGTAACAATAAAATCCTTCTCAGAACCACATGAAAGCAGACCTTGAAAATCTCATTCCAATAGATTAGACAAAAGAGGAACAGGCAACTGCTGCCTCCTGAGCTCTTTGCCAAAACCTTTGCTGCATACACAGATAAGAGTGAAAATCTGATTTTGCTGAAATCAAGATATAATGTAAATATTTTAAGTTCCCCTTAGGTCTTGAAAATCTACTTTCTCCTTTTGTTCTTTCTACCATCACTTTATTCCAACATTTTTCATTCTGAGGTTTATAGCTTTCCTCAGTCTCTAGATTTCTGAGCTCAACTATGTTGACTGCAGTATATACCCAGCAAACAGTTCTGCTGAGTATTTCTATTTATTCCTGTTAATGTCCCTTTCCTGAAGCCACCTTATTTGCCCACATCCCTCGATTTCCCCCTTACACTAGAATTAACATAGTAAAGAATAAAATATTATCTGGCATTTATGTGATGTGTTTTCCCAAGAAGCTCACAGATCTTTTTCATCTATATCCTACTGAGAAGAGAAAAAGAATTAAAATGTCTCTGCATTTGAGAAAACAGATAGGCAGGAAGGAAAAAAAAAATGCCACAAGGATACATGGAGAATATTCCACAGAACCAGAAAAAAAGAACGCAGCTTCTCAACTCTTGTACCATAAACTGTAGCTTCAGTAAAAATAGATGAGGAAGATCATTACTGAATGGCCTTGGGGGATGAAGAAGGCTCATTGCTCTGACTGGAAAGTGATGTCCTTGAAAAAGAATGATCACAATCATAAATATGATGTAGATATGAAAAATGAGCCTTTCCTCTGGCAATTCCCTAAAGATGGCCGCTACCTTTCCTGAAAGACCAAATTCCCAGAATTTTCTCCTAAGCTTACAGAAAGGAACAAACTACTGTGAGCCCCACTCTAAAGGGCAGTAATATCCTGATGGCAGTAGCATATATTTCTAAGATGGTATATACCTACAGCTAACTGCAGTCTCTGATTCCTTAAAATTGGTACATTCTCCTTTCAGACAAAGGGAAAATTGCATAGCAAATTCAGAAAATAATTAAACCCAGACAATTAAGCGTCTAAATTTTGTCCTTTCCCTCAGGTGTTCAATTCAAACATAACAAAACATGTAACTATATAATCTGGACAGATGCAATTTTTTGAGCCAATATTGTTCATTGTTTCTATGTGATATTTATTGCCCAGGTAGGCAGACATGCATGAAAATGTAAGCTGCACTCCTATGGACTCTCTGAGTACCAAAATTTCACAATATATTGCCTTCCAAGTAAAGGGGGTCTTAAGCTTGAACCTTATGTAAGATAACAAAGGCATTAAGAGTCAATACACTGACCATGACCAATTGGAATGATATCTATGTAGTTTATTATGCCCTTAACTTGAACAAGTTATATCTGTAAACTATAAATAAAAAATAGCAGAGTTCTGGTTTTAACTTCTTATTGATCTTTACTAAGAACTGATGAAACTTTTGTCAAATATGACTAAGAAAATTGCCTCTGTTCCTGCCCAGACTCCTTTCCTTTCCCTTTTTTATAGCTTCTATTCATCTTCTGTGAATTCTATTCTCATCTAATCCCACACTGGTTGGTGAGAAATGACTCTTCCTAATGTGAAGATCTTTATTATTAATTGTTGCTATTATTCATTATCAATCTACAAGGACTCAAATCTCACGCTTGAACTGTACTTACACAGTTCTGGCTATTTTTGTTACTGACCTTTCCTGATGATTTTCTTACTTATATTGTGATAATGCCTGCATGTTCTGCGAGGTTGTCAACAATTTGTACTGATCTTGTAGAATTACTCTCTGTTAGAGTAACTCCAGCAGATTTTGACTCTGTCTTATTCACCTTGAGGGAGTGAGGTGAGGCTTATCTGGCTGCAACTTTTGTCAAGATGAGTGAATTACTGAATTCTCGCACTCAACAGAAGGCCACTTCCCACACCTTGCAAGCAACACCACAGGACAGAATTCTGGCTGCAGAAGCATATGATTTAGTTAGCGTACAAACCACGAATCATAAGACTACATAAATACTCTCTTACTTTGGTTTGGGTCAACCTTGAACATCTCTTTATTTTATTAGGAGCATGTTTTTCCTTATTTAATGATAATTATTATTTATATGCATAAAACTATGTTGAGAAAAATAGGTCAACACGTATGCAGTTTGTTAAAAGACGTCACCTGAAAAAAATAAAATGAAATAGGAACGAGTTTGAGCCTGCATTCATGTTTTTGCACCTCAAGATTTTAAGGTTTTACATAAACAATAATTGTTTCCAAGGGCACCTGGGTGGCTCAGTTGGTTAAGTGTCTGCCTTCAGCTCAGGTCATGATGATCCCAAGGTCCTGGGTTCAAGCCCCACATCAGGCTCTCTGCGCAGCAAGAAGCCTGCTTCGCCTTCTCCATCTTCCGCCTGCCACTCCCCTGGCTTGTGCTCTCTCTGTCAAATAAATTAAATCTTAAAAAATAATAATGATAATTATTATTTCTGTATTTTACTAGCACACTTATATGGCAGACAAAATGCTTTTCTTTTCCTTGATCATCACATCAGCTTTTAGAAAATATCTTCCTAACCCTTTAGACAAAGGGTTTCAATTTATCTTGAATGGCCTGAGTGATGTCTTGCTGAAAATAAGGTGCTACATTAGATGACCCCTAAAAACTTACTACAGATGATCATTTTAAAACTTGCATTGTAGGGTGAATTTATATGATATAATGCAATACCAATCTCAGATCAGTTACATCTTTATATCTAGCATTAATTGTTGCTGGGTAATAAATAACTTCAGGGAAAATGATAAATTCTGTTTACACTCTCCATGGATCTTCTAAGATGGCTCTCTCAAATGGCTGGAAAGTTGGTGCTGGCTGCTAAAAGGAGGCCTCTCCACTGGGCTGTTTGAGTGTTCTCACACCATGATGGATGGCTTCCTGAAAGCAAGTGTTCCGGGGAGCATGGTGGAGGTATGTTTTTTTATAACTAGTCTTAGAAGTTCATCATTTCCACCATATTCTATTGCATTGTATGTACAATGTAGGAGGGGACTAGACAAGGGCATGTATTTTGGATTCTGGAGATAAATAAATTTAGAAGTGTTACTGAGTTGCTCAATTTTTGTCCCAGATGCACCAAAGAATCGGAAACCCGAGACCAAAATGGAAGATAGAGTTTATTGAGTAGATAAGTACTGAACACTTTCAAGAGAGAAAGTGGGCCACTGTTGGAGCAAGAGGGGCAATGGCACCAAGAAACTCTAGCTGTGTTTTTTTTAAGCCTGCTCTGTGTACCTGTAAATTTTGCTTTGATTGACTTTTTTGATGGATAGCTAGTGGTTATATAACATTTTTGCTTCTGCATATGTGCCTACCAATGATGTATTTTGTTAAAATTTTATTTATTTATATAGTACATATTTATGGACTTTTTAATGGGCTTTGTTGTGACTTTAAGGTACCCTAAGGGCAAGTTGTACTTTTGTGTGCATACTCTGCTCTTGGAAGTCCCCTTGTGGCTTTCCAGTCCCCTTTGTGGCTTGGCCTTTCCTGCTAAGCCTTTAGAGGTGGCTTTGAAGGTGAGGCTGTTAACCATTGGGGGTAGGGAGGTGGCTCCCAGGGCGTGCCCAACATCTGTTTCATCCCTCTTCATTCATGTCTCACTATCTGCCTAACATATGTATATATGTATGCCCCATATATATTTAGCACATCTGTTAAATGTTCTGAGCTGAAATTATTAAAAGTATGGTAAAGTCTTTCCCTCTATTAGTATAGGGGACTCACTTCTTTTGTTTTATAATAAATTTATTTTTTATTGGTGTTCAATTTACCAACATACAGAATAACACCCAGGTGCTCATCCTGTGAAGTGCCCCGCTCTGTGCCTGTCACCCATTCACCCCCACCCCCGCCCTCCTCCCCTTCCACCACCCCTAGTTCGTTTCTTCTTGTGGCTAAATACAACTCTTGTTTAAAATTAAGGCATTCTAGTTTTTATTCTAACTTTCTATACCATAACCACATAAATTAGAATGTTAACTTCACTAAAATTATTTTAATTTCTAGATTTGAGTCTAAAAATCAAACCAAATGATCACATCATTTCAACCTGGAATATAATTTGTCAATAAAATTAGTTATTTTAGCCTAGGATGTCACTAGATTAAGCAAATGTTAGTGAACTAGGTAATTCATGTTCTAAGGATGCCTTGTTCACTTGTAAAAAGTAGCTTAGAACCCAGGAGATTTGGACTTAATAAAATATTTGCTCTGTGCTCTATATAATAAGTTCTTAAACAAATCAATTGGTAATAGTGCTAAAAAGTGGATTCTGAGTCACTGGATCAGAGTAAGGCCTGAGATTCTGCATTTCTAACAAGGTCCATGATAGTGATGATGTTCTTCTGATGACATGCTAAGTGGCAACATTCTATGCAGTGGGGGTTCCTTTGAAATAATTTTATTATAACAATATTTGCTTTTTACGCAGAAATCAGAACACCCATATTTTCCTAATTTAGGTTTTCAATGAAACCATTCTAGAGTGAATAAAACATTCTTCCGTATGTCTTCCATAGGAAATTTCAACCACCTTCTGCCCTTAAATAATTCTTTCCAAATAGAATATCTTTTTCGGATGTGATTTCTTATTTCTAACCTTTTCTTCTGTTTTTAAGGGAGGAGAAAGGCAAGCTCATGGTATTAGACATGTGCTAGATCTTTAGTAAACATTTTTTAATAACAATGGTTTCATGTACTTATTCATATTTTGATATAAGCCTTATGTTTTCTTTTTTAGGCTGAAATATCTTAGTATCTAGTTACTACAACATATTTTTCTATTACTTTATACTCAGCTTTGACTCTTATATCACTCCTGCCTTTATTCCATGCCATGCCATAGGTCGGACTATTGTTGAGGTCATTTATTTACTTTCTAAATGTCTATTTCTAAGAAGCAGTCTTTACTTTTATACTCCAATTCTCTTTATTCCTACCCTGGTCTTTATGGACATAATTCTTTATAGAGCCATTTGTAGTAGAGTACAGTCTATTTTAGGGAATTTGCTTACCTTTAAACACAATTATAAGTCACTTTCTGAAGACCAAGTGAGTCAGGATTCTTGATTATGGGCAACAAATTTGCCTACCTAAGGGAAAAAATAAAGCTTATTGGAAATATTTCAGCAATTCACAGAGTCTGAGAGAGAGAGGGACACTTCGGCCTACATAAAGCTGACTGACTTTTAACTATCCCTATAACTTTGACATCTATTGAGAAATCAAACCTCTCAACTAGCAGAACTTTAGTCATATATCTGCCTTTCTCATTATACCGTGGCCATGAGAGGGGCTGGGTAGATAGACACTCCCGCTATCAAATCTACAGCCAGTGGAGAAATGCCCTTATATATAGGGAAATCAAGATGTTAACAGAAGGAAGGGGAAAACACTTGAAGTTGAATAAAAAAAAATATACAATATCTACTATCCTCAGGTTCATTAGAGCCTAAAAATGACAGACTTGTGCTATTGCTCTCAGATTATCCAGAGTCCACACGTTACACCAGGAAGCAAATTTTTGGGCAGTAGTGTCCATAAGAGATCTTATTTCTTTCAACTTGTTGCCTCTCTGGGTTATACTTTCTTGGAAGGCAGAACAGGGGAATGGACATCTCAGATTAAAAATAAAGATGCTGCAGTGCACCCACCTCCCATAAGAATCTTCTAGAACACCCAAAGGAGGTCACAATCTTTAAATCATTTCTTAATAAAAATCCTGTCCTATTAAGTCAGAAATTTGAGTCAACTGGGATTGTAGAAAATATTTTAAGCTTTTAATCTTATTTTTTAAACCTAGAAGCAACTCTTTAAGTAGTAATTTTTGTTGTCTCCAAAAATAATGTAGCTGAAGCCTAAAAGCTAAATTTTCAAATGCTAGGGTTAATGTGAACTCAGAAAATGTGTGCTCATTTTGTACTAAAGTTACACTGTCACCTAGTGGTTCCTCCCTTGGAAAACTTAAGCAAAAAAGCTATGGCTTATTTGGATATTTTATTCTCACATATACAGAACAGCTAAAGTACTATTTGTCTTTTGATATCTAAAAGATGTTTTATATCTTTAACTTCTATTGGTTTGGATACCATTAGAACTCCCTCATAAGTCTTTTTTATTGGAGCACATGGTTTCCTCTTGGAGACACATGGAGAGCATGAAAAAGTGTAAATAATGGAGAATGTTTTACATCACAGTGGAATACTTGGTGAATCTACCTGGCTTTCCTACACCTGACCAGTGGTTGTAGAAACCAACTCCAGTTATAGTGCCAGTTGCCTATTTGCCTTGGCAAACTAACTCCGTTAATCTGTAACTAACTAATCTGAGTTCTTCTTCCTCACAGGTTCTCTGCTTTCAGTTAGTTGTCTTTCTTTGCTCCTTTCTCCAAGGGAAATTAAAGCACTTTAAGTGCCTTTCCTACAGTGGATTCTTTATACCATTTGTTTCTCAAATTATTACTATTGAGCCAGAGTTTAGGACATTTAAAATTAAAATGTAAATAAAAAGTATTTGTCCTCAGTATCCTGTATACAGAGTATAGGCCCCAGGCAAAATTGTGAGGCCAGTAAAGATTAACGTTGCTAAGTCTTCCAGTCCAGCCACAAGTCTTGCTTGGTGCCCTGCAAGTTCCCTCTGCAATGGAGCTGGAATTTCTCATTCCACCTACCTCTGTTCTTTCTCCTGTAATCCCAAGTACATGGAAAAGGACCTATCCTACATTTCATCCTGTAAAGGAGCAAGTGATTTCCAAGCTGATTTAAAGCACTCACCTAAATGGGAAACTGCTAGAGAAAAATACTGGCAGAAAATGATGCAGATTTTAACAAAGTACTTTGGGGAGCACAGCATAATCACCTTCAGTGTGAGATGGTGCAACATAAGGTCTCATTTCAACACAAGCACAGTTGATTCATGGTAGTTAGCCTTTGTTGTTTGTAAAAATTGCCATAATTTCATTGTTATATCATAGTTTCTATTTCTTACTATAAACTTCTATCATAGCTTCTATTTCTTACTATAAACTTCCATGTAAAATGTTGGTTTGGATTTATAGAAAAGAAAAATAGTAATTTATAATGTAGAAATCAAAAGAAATGATGAAAGTTCTTTCGAGATCAGGGTACACAATTGAAATAAAATGGTCCTTCTCTAAATACCACACTTCTTGACTGAGAAAAAATTTAAAATTAGTATTTTTCTACAAATGACTCAAGAATCCTGTCTCACTTTTGATAGTTCTTACCAAACCCACATGAAAGGGCCTTTGAGTTTCATTGAGAAGCAATACTAGATTCTGTCTTTAATATCAATTAGAATGGGTTTTTTTTGTTCCTTTTATGTCTAAAAAATAAGGATCCAGGAAGCATCTATGAAGGTCTTTGGTATACAATGCTCAGCATTTTAAAGTAGTTTGTAGAACTTCCAGGCTTATTGGGAGAATCAGAACATACCTTATTATAGTGAATTCTAAATCAACTCTAAATTCACCTACAAGTTGCTGTAATATTCATGGAAATCAATGTACTTTTGGGGTGATTGCCTAAGGATTTGGTATACCACTATCTACACCTGTCTGATAATTAGAAGAAACTCTTTTCATGTAACTGAACAACTGAGAAAAATGCCAATAGCTGGCAGAGAACACACAGCAGGGCTCCAGTAATGTTTATGGTCTTAGTGGAATCCCAGAAGACATTCAGAGTTGTGGGGCATGTCATAAATGCAAATGGGATTGGTTAGAAATACTTAATTTCAAAGTTTTATGATAGTGTCACAAAAACTGAAAACATATCAGAAGCCCTACCCACCCTGAGTTGACCTAGATGTGGAGGAAAAGATGAACATTGTAGGATTCAGAAACTTTCCTTGGGGGGAAAAAGTTGTTCACTGTGAATATAAGTTAACCAAATACATATCTGGAGGTCTCTCAATTGGATGTGGGGCCACCAAATGTGAGGAGACCTCTTGATCCAGTGGAAGCCAGTGGTGTAGGTGGTGAAAGAATTACCCAAAGCAGAACAAGAGAGTGTGTTTATTGAATGCCCGCAAAGGAGAGGTGGGGAGGACAGCAAAGGAGAGACTGTCTGCCACGAGGCAGTGGTAAGGGGCCACAGTTATCAGGCAAAGTGAGGAGGTATGGGAATGTGTGGAATTTCCCCTTTTTGGTAATCTTAGGAGCTATGCCTGGTTGTATGGTCAGTTAGGGTTTATGGCTATTTTGAAGTCAGTAGCTTAATGGACCTGTTCGCATTCATCTCCGTGGATGCCAAAGGGCCATTTTAACTTACTCAAGTTTCCAATTTTTAAGCCTGTTGCCTGAAATTGGCCTCTACTTATATCATGTGAGTATTTTAAAAAGTAGCATTATTTATAGAAAAAGCATTTTAAATCGAAAATTAAGGGGGTTCATTTTTGCCCAGAGTATGTCTAATAGCACACATATATACAAAACTCACAAACCTACAAAAGTTACAAATTCTCATTCATCTTTTAGGATAAAGCTCTGCTGAGATCTCAAGGGAAAAGTACAAAAATATCAGTCTCATACAGAAGTATGTCAATCATTCAGGTATTCCACGTTTGGGAGAGTATATTAATATTTTCTCTTAGTTATTAAATATTTTTAAAACGATGAATCCCATATATCATCTAGAAGAAATGTTGACTTTTTTTCAATTATAATAAAGTATCCAGTGAGTTATGGTGGTAAGAGCAGCTTACAATGGGAAACAATTACTTTTTAGAAATCACATCAGGCAAATGGTAAGATGCTATACCCCTGATGTGTAGGAATGGAAGTACAGTTGACCCTTCAATGATGGAGAATTAAGGGTACCAACCCTCTGCATGGTGGAAAATCTGCATAGAACTTTCAACTCCCCCAATCTTAGCTACTGCTAGCCTTCTGTTGACTGGAAGCCTTACCAATAACAGAAACAGTTAATTAACATGTTTTGTATGTTATATGTGTCATTTACTATATCCTAACAATAAAGTAAACAAAAGAAAATGTTAAGAAAATTATAAGAGAAAATACAACGCACTGTACTGTATTTATGGAAAAAATGCATGTAGAAGGGGACCCAGGCAGTTTAAGCCTGAGCTCTTCAAGTCAACTGTATGTAAAATATGTTTATATGAGGTCATTGCAAGTTAGATGAAGGTGGTGCTGTCATGCTTTTTTGGCACTGAAGCCCTGGGCAGCAAGGAAGATGTGAGACGGAATTAACCAACATGAAGTTTGCTAACGGGTTGCAGAGACATTCCCTCCATGAGACCCAAGGAAATGGCAAGTGTGTGCTGTTGATTGGGTGCCATAGACTACATGTCGCCAACACAGGATCATTATGGTTTTTACAGCATGTATCTACCTACTTGCAAAGGAACAGTGATATTTGATCTTCTCTTTTATTTGATCTTATTTATGTAAAATGTATGTGTTTTCTAAATATGAAGACACTCAATGTTAAATGTTTCCCAAATAGTAACACACTTAAGGTGTGTATGCTTAAATAATGTACCACATGTAATTACTGCCAGAATTGCATTAACCAAAAGAACTTTGGTGCTCTGCCTTGAATATTACACAGCACAGGTTGAGTTATCATGATCCTGATTGTGACTAATATTATAGCCTTAACATAAATCAGCAGAATACGGGCAGGTCCGGTGGCCCAGGGTGTGATCTTGGAGACCCGGGATGGAGTCCCATGTTGGGCTCCCTGCATGGAGCTTGCTTCTCCCTCTGTCTCTGTGTGTGTGTGTGTGTGTGTGTGTGTGTGTGTGTGTGTGTGTGTGTCATGAATAAATAAATAAAATCTAAAAAAAAAATCAGACTACATGCTCTCTGGCAAATACTTAACCTTTCTATCAGTTGGGGCTCAGTCAGAAACCACTATTATTTTAACAGAAATAATCTAATATAAATAATTTGGACTAAGTATTGAAGACTGAAAGACAAGAAAACATTAATGTATTATGACAGTGGAAGCTATACAGGAAGCATCTACTCCCTTTAGGGCTGCTGGAACAAATAGAAGCAGAGGTTATTAAAATTTATAAGTTGGGTTCCATATAGGTTAGGCCCCTGAGCACTGCCAGATAGTACTGGTGACTGACTCTAAGGGGGCACCACGAAGCTTGGCTTTTTAAAGTGGTAGAGAATTGGGCTGCCTGACTCAACTGCAGGTTGGGCTCCAGCCTTGAGCTCAGGCCCAGCCTGGAGCCTACTTAAAAACCAAAATACAATAAAGTGGTAGAGAACAGAAACCTGGACTTAGTGCTGTCAGGGTAAAGAAGAATGGCTAGGGTGACACTAGCAGAGAGCTAGGAGCTGATCCTTCCCCTCCAGACTCCCAGGCTCCCTCCAAGTGCCCTTTACACAGCTGTCTGGCAAACAGAAGGGGAGTTTGCTGATTCCCAGGCCTAGTGTTCCAAAGCTGAGAACAGTGGATACAAGACTGAGAAACATTACTTTCATAACCAGTACTTTGTCTTTTAATATAAAAGAGCATTACGCCTCTTATATTAATATGTAGACCCATGTGCTTGGATTGATTTCTCTGAGAAGAAACAAAGAGCCTCCTTAATATTATCACTCTAATCCCTGGAAACATTAATTAAGGTATGGTTGACATCTTGCTTGGTGCTATTTTTATCATTCGCACAGCACATATACTCTTAACAGATATTAGTCAAATGAATGAATGTGTAAAAGTATACTCTCAACATAACTTTGACTCCTTAATTCTCTTTAAACAATGAATTTTTCATCTCCTTTGATCACTAACCTAGAGTATAAATATTTATATACCATAAAAATTATAATACTGCAGAAATATGAATTCCAAACATTAGAAGCACTTGTGCTCCATTAAAGCAGTTAATATAAATTTCACTTGTTTCCCTCTGAAACTCCAGACGGATGCAGGAAAGAAATTTAAACTGTCCTCCTTTGATAACCTCTAGATTGAGTCTATCTTTCTGAGACCCTGGTGATGCTTCAAGCTACTGTTTGGATTCTCTGTTTTGCACAAAAGATATAGGTGTGCTATTCAGCCTTCATATGAAAGAAATGAAAATTATCTTCTCTTTTTATTTCCGGTTTCACTCACCTCACTTCATCCTCAATCTCCCTTGGGTGCTAGAGTTCTCTCTGGGTACAAGGTGCTTGATCATGTGCAGAAAATGAGTTCTGTGGAGACTGTTCTATTAAAGCATCTTTTTAAAAAAATAAGATGTAATGTCTACACAATTTCATTCACTTTACCTACTTACATGTTAGATTTTCTGTTTGGTTTATAACATTCATTGTGTTGGGATCCCTGGGTGGCGCAGTGGTTTGGCGCTTGCCTTTGGCCCAGGGCGCGATCCTGGAGACCCGGGATCGAATCCCACATCAGGCTCCCGGTGCATGGAGCCTGCTTCTCCCTCTGCCTATGTCTCTGCCTCTCTCTCTCTCTCTCTCTCTGTGACTATCATAAATAAATTAAAAAAAAACAAAAAACATTCATTGTGTTGTCCCTGAATATTTAGTCTCTCCGGAAGCAGATGAGACAAACTTGAAAATGAACTAAGAGAACTGGCTATTGGACCAGTGGCCTTTAAAACCCTTTTCTCAAAACATTTGAAAGAGTGATGGAAAAATCCATTGTTTTCCTGTTGATTACCCAAGTTGTCCAGTTCTTTCTCAGATATATATGAGATCACTTTATAGACACTTTAGGAGTTGGAACCTTTTTGCAGAAAATCTCTTTAAATATTAGAAAAACAGCTCAGCTCTGAAGAAAAATATGTATAAACACAATTTAATGGATTATGTAGTCAATCTGACATTTAAACATAGTCCTCCATTTCATTTTACAAACCATATATTTTACTGCTTTTCCTGACAGTAATTGTATTATTAGGAGATTATGGAGGAGTGTTTTTGTCATTTGTTTATGACCTTTTGGGGGGTTAATCAGAAGTAACCTTGAACAATAAAGACTAATTCCTGCTCAGCAGGCTGTTTACAATATGCGAAAAAGGAAGGTCAAAATGTTGGTGGTATAATCCTATGGTCAGTCCCTTGAATTTTCAATATAAAATAGAGTCACTTTATACAAGGTACTATGCCCATAGGATTAGAAAGGAACAATAAAAAAATTAGCTTTAAAATGTAAAACTAATTCTGTATCAGTGCTATTCTGTGTAGTCCAGGGTGGTTAGCAGCATTCCTGGTTTGTCCCCAAATAGATCCCAGTTGCACCTCCCAAGTTGTGACACCAGAAACCTATCCCAAGGAGCAAACTTGGCCCCACTTGAGAACCACTGCCTTGGATCTTGACTGTTTCCTTTCCAATCTTTGTTTTTCTTGTCTCCTCTTTCAGGGTCCATGATAGTATATAGGGATCAGATAGATGTTTCTCAATTACTAGGTTGCTTACTCTAGAAGATTGCCCTACCATTAATCACAAGGCAAGACCTAGTTTAGAGAATGTGAGATAGCTCTTGATGGGAATGATGACTGTCTGGATATTTGAATTATGCTAGCCTTTTATATGGGTGATATTAACGATGCACCATATTACAAACATCTGGTACTTAAAGTCATTTGTTCCAAGAATGGTGATAGTGAAATCATTCAGTAAGATTTAATTTTTTTTTAATTCAGTAAGATTTAATGTTGTGAATTTTCACTCTTTTATTTTTATAAAATTAATACTGTCTTAATGACTGAGTGTCTTTCATCCCATTTATTGTATAATAACTTACTATATATCATATAATTTGTTTTTAATTGTGTAATTATTTAATATCACTATTAATATAACACTAAAAAATCTGACAGTTAAATTTACATTAATTTCAATTCAATATTATTAAATATTAGTGTATATGTACTCTTTATATATTTGACATATGGAATTCTATGTTTAGTCATGTGGTTGTAAATTCTTAGAAACTCATCACAAATGTTATTTCTGCATAAGGTATCAAAACTAGGAATATCAGCAATAAATGATTATAGAAATGACAATGAGACCACCAAGACCCTTTTTTCAGAACTGTACTTGGGAGAATTGCCTTCCTTTGAACCAGAACTTTAAAAGAGAATATTAGAAGTATCACTGGATGTATGAAACCCAGCCACTTATGAATAGCATTTCTAGTATTCTAGACCATCAGAATTATAACTAAGAAATGAGAAAATAATTGAATTAAAAAAGATAAGCTCTTATCTTGACCAGCAAAAGAAAATTTAATATAGAGAAGAAATGAGGAAATATTACTACTACAAGATAATTAGTACCATTTTATTAGAAGAGTACACAATCTTTAATAACCAGAAGCTCATTAATCTTCACATAAATAGTTAACAGTTGATGAATGCAAACTATGACCCAACCTTGAAGATGGAATCTTTAGGTCTTTGATTTTAGTCAGAATACAAGACAAATCTGAATTCTACATGCAATATATTTATTGAAGTTAACAAATCTTGGGTTTCTAACAGAAGAGAAATATAAGCAAATTTTATGAAAGTGCTAACCCAAATAAGTATGTGTAAATTATTTGTTTCCTGTTTTTGTAACCAAATCTTTTTAAAGGGCTATAACTTTCAGTGAGTAAATTGACTTATAAATCAGGAAAATGTGGTAGGCAGGATGTAGCTAGAATTTTCAAGGCATAAGACAACACCTAACGCTTGTCAGAGTAGTTTAAATATACATTGGTAACTTTTTGAATCATCGAAAAATGCTGAATAATCAATGATAACTTTGAGGCAATTATCAGATATCATACAACAATAACTAACCCTGGCCTATTTCATATCCTTTTATGTCCTAACATTTATATCAACAACTTATGTGAAAACCTTGAGTGCGTGTTTTGCAAATGTACCAGTGACATGATCCCAGGATGGACAGCAAAAACAGTGATGCCAAAATCCGAATTCAAAAGAATAGTAAAATAAAATAAGCAAAATCAAGCAATACAAAATTTGATGGGGATTATTACAGGCTTTGGACTGTAATGCAAAGGCACAAGTTAGATCAAAGCAGAATGGAGAGAGTTGGCTGAGGCAGGATGCATGGGAAAGAATTAGAGGACTGGCTGACTGCAAATACAATATGACTCAACTGTGTGATTTATTTGCCGAGGAACTAATGTGATCCGAAGGTATATTCATGATGACATTTCTAATACTGTAACATCTAGAATGACATCAATGATAACATTTCTTTCCTTGGGATCATTTAGGCTTTACCAGGATTATTTTGAAAGCTGGGACAGTGGTAGAGGGAACTTGATATCATGTCATTTAAGGAATGGTTGAAGAAACCCATCATGCCAGGGGAAATAGGATTGCTGCCCTCAGATATTGGAGGAGATATTTTGTGGAAGAGGGATTTGATTTATTCTATATAGGTAACTCTCAAAGTAAGCCCGCTGGATATACGTTATTCCACCTAATTTCAGGCTGATTTCCTGCGCAATAAACTATAAGCCTAGACTTCTCAAGCAAATGAAAATCTAGACAAACATTAACAAGAAATTGGCACAACTCTTCTATTTTTAGTTTCCTTAGTAGCTTTGTCACCTTGTAAGAAATCCTTTGGGAGTGATCAGGGACAGTTTACTATTCAACTTTTACCTGTTACTCTATGCACAGGAATCTATTATAGACCAAACTGTATTGGCTAAATAGAAGCCATCAGTTACTTCTGCCAACCTTTCATGTGTGTACCTTCAGGCTGTCATAAGCCTTGGGGTTATTACTGATATTGATCTTATTGATACATTGATGAATCAGTTAACAAATTCTGGTGGAGATATGTCTGAGGTTTTGACTTGCCTTTTATTTTCATGTTAACCCTAATTTGATATAATTTTGGAAAGGATAGAAAGATGCTTTTCCTTTTCAATAGATGATAGAAAAACTCCATTTCTCAAAAATATAAGACTTTGTTTTGTTAAGGGATCTCATTTTAAAAATCCTTTATTGGGCAGCCTAGGTGGCTCAGCAGTTTAGTGCCGCCTTCAGCCCAGGGTGTGATCTTGGTGACCTGGGATCGAGTCCTACGTCGGGCTCCCTGCATGAAGCCTCCTCCTTCCTCTGCCTCTCTCTCTCTGTGTGTGTCTCACATAAATAAATAAAGTAAATAAATAAATAAATAAATAAATAAATAAATAAATAAATAAATAAATTCTTTAAAAATAAAAATAAAAACCCCTTTATTTTAATACAGTTAGCAAGAGGAACTATAGGTTTACTATTTTAGAATAATACCATCATTTTTAGTAGCTACCTCTCAGCTTTTTAATATTTTGTAGCTAGCAATTCTATACAACAAATCTCAGCCACATGTGTATACTTTGAAGGGACTGAGGTACACATAGAAGAAAGTAGTTTATCTTTGAATAAACTGAAATTCTATCATTCCCTCCTTTATTCCTCTAACAACAAAGCTTTCCCTGTTTGTGTTTATTTGGTGTGGCAAGTATTTTCTTTCATCCTGGTTTTCCTTATTAGTTACTAAGTCACAAATTCTGTATCTGAAAAAACATGAAAGAACTTTATGAACTCATCTTTGTCTTCCAATAATGCTGTCCGAAGATAAATAACCATTAAACATTTACTGAGTAAAGGGAGCTTTAATGAAAATAGTTGGTATCGGGGAAAATGTTCAAACCATAATTTCAGATGGGAACTTAAGTTTTATCCCCCAAAGAACAATTTAGTTCTTCACAAGATGGATAAAATGAGAAGAAACAATAAATTCCCCACCTCAAAAAACAGGCAAATCTCGTGGTTTCCTGGAAAGAGTAGAATCAAGCAATGGATGAAAAGATTCCTGACAGGACTTAACCATTTATCTAAAGAGCATTCAGCTCATTCCAGGCCCCTTGGACTTTATTTTGTGGAAAGTTTTAGGCTGAAAACTGGAAAAGGAAATCCACAATTACTTTGGTTAGCCCAGCCTCATCCTGCCATAGTTGTAGCTGTTACCCAATGGTTTATACATGGAGCACTCAAAAGAGATTTGTTTTTCATCTGGAGCTTAGAGAAATATACAATAGAGCAACAAATGACAAATACCCTAATTGCTGAAGGGTATTATCATTTCTAGTGTGACTGATCAAATCTGGAAGCTTACAATGAAGCAAGCAAGCATTCATTCTGATGAAATAGCATGAACCAAGTAATTGCTTACTTTTTTCAGAGTTCAATGGAAAGTCAACTGTTAGAACAAAGTGATTTCAGCTTTGTCATTGAACAATAAATGTGCTCAACGAAGCTTGGCTGGTTTTCTGTTATTCTTTTCTATGCCACCCAGCATAAAACAAAGATCAGCTTCAGGGCTTAATTGGTTTTGTTGGCACTAAGTTGGCTTTGTTGGGCAGTGAAAACTTTTCTACTTCAACCAAAATATTTCTCAAATGACTGTTCTTTCATAAGCAATGCCCTTAAGGTCAAAAGGTGTGGATCCAAGACATATCTCTACCATTTTCTAGCTGTGGACATTTGCAAACAACACTGGCCTCTTGATGCCACACAATGGTAAAGTAGGGAATGAAGATATATGTTGTATCTGCCTCGTGGGATATCTCTGTGGAATACATTTGATCACGTGAAGACTGGTAAATTGGCAAATCATGATGATGAATGTTTATAACTAAGTGCTTGGAGAAAGAGCCCAAAGAGAGAAAAACTAATATTCATTTGAATTTCTACTCTGCATCAAAACCATCTCTGAGTGATCTGTGAAGTAACTGAAGCCAGCACTTTTCTTGTAATTTCTACAGGGAAAATGACAGTCTTATTTCAGTCAGATGATGTTGAAGAATTCAGGTGACACGACCACCTTATATATGGTTGGCATGGTAATGTGGCAATGTCTTTATTGGTGGGTTGATGTGTAGCCCATGGAAAGGGCCAATTGAGAAACAGAGACCCCCACAGCAGGAATAGCCAGGGTAATTCTGGAGAAGTGGACAAATACAGTCTAAATCAAGTTTGCCTGGGAGCAAGTCCCTGCTCTGCTTCTTATCAGCCTTGTGGCTTTAGGCAACAAATCCATTTTGTGTTGCTTCCTGAACTGGAAAAAAATACCTTTCTCATGGAGCAATTACGACGATTAAATGATTCAATGGCCATAGTAAGTGCTTTAGGAAAGAAAGCAAATAAAATGTTTTTTTTTTTTTGATTAGTAGGGTTGCCTGAAAATGTATTAATTTTTAATATCATAGAATGTTCTTTTAGAATAAAATAAGAAAAAAGATAATGGGGATCTTTCATACCTGGAATTATATTAGTAGAATTTACCCTTAAGAATCTACATAAAATTCTTTGTATAGTTGATACCTCAGTTGAGTAGCTATTTTCTTGGAATTTTCCAGTCATATCATGCTGAATTCCTCTCTTTCAAAGCATATGAATAAATCATTCTTTGGATTTTCACAACTCCTTACTTTTAAAGTGCCCCAAAGAGTTTTTAAATAAATGGTTTAAATAGATGGTTTATTCTCAAAACATTGCCTGCTGAGTATAACTATATGCACCCAGCCCTGAAATCCTTGGCAACTGCTGCATCTAAATGTCTTTGCTGCATATTAATGCCATTTAGAGATTTCTGTTTCTGGGTGAAGTCACACTGAACAGTACATAGAAATAGGAGTTAACTTCTAGTTAACTGCTTTCCATTAACCAGTAAGGTGGCAGGGGCAGTTACAATGATTATAGAATCTATTCGCTAAAATGAGGGCCTAGGATTTCACTAGAAACCCATGGCTAGTAGTTGGTTCTTCCAGGAAGCTCATTTGTGATATAATACTGAAATAGTTAAGAAATTATGATTAAGAAGTCAAATTTCCTCCTTGTGAGAGCATTACCACATATCAAAATATGAGTGGCTCATTTTTAAAGAAGTAAAAATAATAAAAACATCACAGAAAAAAACCTACTGAAAAAATGCATACTTTCCCCCTGATATTCAGAGGATAATTTGACATCCTTCCATGGCATGGAGTCACAAATTATTTTATATTGTCAAAGAACTAGCAAGGAGTATATGAAGACTAGGACTGGAAGGGGTAGTTCTTTCTGTTTCGCTTAACTGGAGTCATGGCTTTGATTTCAAAGCATTTGTGTTGTATCTTCTTTGGAAACTAAGATAGAAGTTGAAGTGTGAGGAGCCAAGGGCTGTGTTATTAGTAAGATCTGGTTAGGAGATGCCTAACCGCGATCTCTACCTCCCATCCTCCTGTTCTCCATGAGCACTGCCAGTGTCAGTTTGGTGCTTATTACCTGTCATTTGACCTTGGTTTCAATGGTCTCCTCAGCCATTTTTTTTTGCCTCCAGGGAGGCACGTCCACCTTTCAGTTGTCATAATGATTTCTAAAATGTCTTTGCCTTGTCTGCAAAGGATTTTTAGCATCTGTGCTTTAGAAAGAACTCTTACAGATTGATTCAATAACTCAGTAGGATAATAATAGGCAAACAATACTGATAGGTGGTTGACGGGCACTTAACAGATGAGCAATTCAAATGTCCAATGCATATATAAAATGATGCATACTCCTAGTAGCAGAGAAAAGCAAATAAGAAATACTAAGACACTACTTCTCACTTAACAGATTGGCAAAAGCTGGAAAGAATGATAATAACTACGCACTACAAATATGTGAAGGAAAGGTATCTCATATATTATTGGTATAAAAATGAGCTACTACAACCACTCCTAGACAGAAATCTGGGAACATCAATTAAAATTAAATTTACTTTATCACTCCCTCGCTTGAGAATTTCATCTAACAACAATTGATAAGATTATACTTGCAGGGAAGTTTACTGCACCATAGTTGGCAGTATCAAAATCTAAAGACACACCGAAGTCCTTCAGTAGATAACTGGTTGAATAAATTTTAGTACATTTGTACCACAGGATATTATGCAACCATTAAAAAGATGGAGTTAAAAAAAAAAAAAGATTGAGTTAGATCTATACCAGTTGACATAGAGGGGTTTTCCATAATGTAAGAAGTAGAAAAAGCCAAATGAATAAAATAATACATTATCTGAACTCATATTTCTCAAATAATGGCAAATATAATATTTACAAATGATTATTAATGTGTACACTTTAACAGGGAATGGAGGAAGAGAAGGGTAAAGGAGTAGATTAATTAAAACAGGAAGAGAAAATTAAAAATATTTACACGATAAAAATGGGACATAAGATTCAATTTATGTAAAATGTATATTTCATCTCTGGATTCATATAAAGAGATACATGAAAAGATAGCCAAATATTAATGGTGATATGTCAAGGAAGTAGACATTTTACAAGTTTTTCTTATACTATCTTAACATTTTTTTTCTTATATTTCTTCTGTGTTGTCTTGAACTTTCAAAATGTATGTATACTATTTAAATTTTCAAAAAAGAACGAGCTCTTTTATTTGTGGGAAGAAAAGGAACACATCTTATTAACTCTCTGTTTAAACCTAAAAAGTTCCCCATGACCTACAGGATGAAACCCATATAAATGTAATATAAGCCTTTTTGTGATTGGACCCCTTACTATTTTTTTAAATTGAATATTCCCCCTTCTCAGCAATCTGAATTACACTTAATTATAGCAATTGAATTATAAGCAATTTTGTAAATTCCCCATGGTGTTTCAATCATCATATCTTTGAACTCTCTCTCCCTTTCACAAAAATGTGCTTTATACTTACCTTATCTCCCTGTAAATGCTTTCCTATTTATGTTGAAATTTCCATTTAGGCATCAACTCATGTGTCCACCAGCATTCCCAGAATAAATTTCTCTCTAATGACTCAGTGAACGTTAACTGAGCACCTCCGTCCCTAGCATTACGTTATTATTTAACAATGATAAGGATTACTGATCCTTTTTTTTTTTAATGTTCAATCTGTTTGGAAAAGATAGTCTAGAAAGGCAACTATTACAACTTAGCTGGCAAGTGTAGTGATGGAAGTATGACGTGACATGGGCTGAGGGAGAGGAGAGGGAAGCAGAGGAAAGCTTTACAGCACAGGTGAGACTTGAGTTAAGTTTCAGTATTATATCACAAATGAGTTAAGTTTTGAAGAACTTTGGTAAGTGGAAGTTAGTACTTCCAAAAGTGAGCTTGTTCATTCCCAGCAGAGGAAACCTTCAGACGTGCACCAACAGACATGTTTAGAGGATACTGTGGCATTTGACATCTTAGATAATGTCCATCAACAGACTGGCCTGTGTTTGTCCTCCCAAAATGTCCTCCAAAATGAACACCTTGGCGACAGGGGCTTTCTTACTCAGCACCGTGCTGTTGCAACAGCTGGCACAATGCCTGACACAGGATGGGTGCTGTGCACCCATGGGCTGCCTTGGACTTGGGTGAATTCTGTTCCTCCACTTCTCCTTATAAAGATCCTCACCCAATTTAGGAAGTCTCTGTTCTTATATGTTTAGGTATTCTGACCACACCTAGCACAAAGAGTTCATCAAAGACAAACCAGAATGTGTTTTTAAGGCAAAATGCAGTTAATCTTATGATGGGCAACTGACAACCAGAGTCGTCTCAAATTACCCTGTTGAGAGGACTCTCTAGGAATTAAGCCCAAAATCAGCCAAGCCTGAAGCTCTAGGCTTCTCCAGACTATTTCTATGTATGGTTAAGGGCATGTCTGAAATATTTCAGCCAGTCCACATATCTTGAATGCTGCTAATTTTGCAATGAAAAATTGTTCAAAATTTCTCTTTACAAGCCACTAATTCACCTATGGAAATTTACTTTTTTATATTTATTATACTAATTATCAAGCCCATAGTGTAGGGGGGCAAAGAGCAAGACACACATTTGTAGTGACAGCCCTTAGGGGGCAGGTTTCCTGATTAGAATTCTCACTGACTGTGGGTAAGAGATATTTAGGGTTGTGACCATACACAGAATATCATTAAACCAACTCAAACATGGATCATTCTGTGCTAAAATATTTTTTTTATTCAGTTTTAATTTTAATTCTAGTAAACAGTGTTATATTAGTTATTAGCTATATTAGTTTCAGGTGTACCCTTCCATATATCACCCAGTGTTCATTACAAGTTGTGCTAAAATATTTTAAAGTACTATAGATAGTATGATGAAAGTCAATAGATGAATGTTGAAAGTGAATAAAAGAACTAGAGATATAAGTATATTATTTAGAAACTTGAATGTAATATGAGAAAAAAGCTGTAAGAGTTTCAAGTGGTTACCCCTAGAGATTGAGGGGTGAGCTATGTGTGCAGTGGGGCAAGGAACAGCCACTGCATTTCATTTTAAGTCTTCTGGTACTGTTTAAATAATTTTAAAATCATACACATGTATTTCTTTGCTAAGCATAAAATTAATTTGAATAAGATAAAAGGTGAAAAATAACAGCCAGAATAGGAATCCTTTCTTGGGGAATTGAGAGATGCTTCTGCTCCCCTATGTGGGAGGAAGGGATAAAAGCTTCCAGCCTCCTGTGCTTCAGAAAAACATGTCAGTTGTTCCTGGGATCCACTGATGTATGCAGGCATTTTTGCTGTTCTCTTTTGAATAAAACAGATAGATGATAATAAAATTAAAATTGCATATGAAATGGAATATAGATGAATTAGTGAAAGGAATATGCTTTGCTTCAAATCAACAAAACCCCACAAAGGGTTCAAGACCTTGGTTTAATAAAAATGAACAAAACAACTTAGAAAATTCCCTGTATTATACATTAGAGTTAGCCTTAGCAAGTTACTCATTTTGGCTGGTCCATCAGGCTGCATTGTTACTCAAAACCTAACATCCTGTGCAAGTCTTGTCATGATTGTTTTATGGTACAACTGATTGGTAACACCTGCCTTTAAAATTTGCCAAAGGAACATCTGCTCAGAGTTCATGGAGCAACCCGGAAGGCTCTATTGTGCCTGGTCATTTGAACAAATTAAAAGGTGTATTTTAGAAAAAGTGGGCCTTATTTTTTTGCCCCCATCTCGTATCTCACATGCAGAGGAAAGTTAGCCTATCTTTAAGGTTAGATTGCAAATCAGTCTTTTCACCTTTTAGAACAGATTTCTGACTTTGCCTTTTTTTTCCTACACATAAAACTTATTGATGTTGTAGAAAAATCTGCATTCTTTAGGGAGCTCAATTTTGTTTTTTTTTGGGTTTTTTTTTGTTTTGTTTTGTTTTGTTTTAATTTTTTTATTTATTTATGATAGTCACAGAGAGAGAGAGAGGCAGAGACACAGGCGGAGGGAGAAGCAGGCTCCATGCACCGGGAGCCTGATGTGGGATTCGATTCCGGATCTCCAGGATCGCGCCCTGGGCCAAAGGCAGGCGCCAAACCGCTGCGCCACCCAGGGATCCCAGGGGGCTCAATTTTGAATTGTCTTTTAATTGGCTACTACTGTCAAAATAGTGTTGATATGAATTTTGAGAAAAATCGTTTGATGATTTAGATAACCATATCCTGGCATCAATGTATCTCATCAGCAAATTATTATACCTCCATATATGAATGCCCTCTGTGAGTTACTATTTATTCTTGAGCTTTGATTTCTAAAATTTGTCTCAAAAACTAGGCATATAAAGAATATTTTCTAAACTCTATAAAATTGGGCTTGAGGATAATATCCCTTACATTATGCATTGTAAATTGTATATTATAAACACATAATCTGAGTGGTAAATTTTGCATGGAATTTAAAGCCAGGAATTTGTTTGCCTCTTTAGACAATAATATATACTTCATTTTGTTGCTGTTGTTATTGCTTTTAAAAATAAGAGTAAATATTTATTTATACTCCCTTTTTGCCATGGTCTAAAAGCAAACCAGGTTTCATTCTCAAAATATCTTCCATTTTTCTGTGATGATAATCTTTCTTTTGGTCAGATATCTCCTTTACTAATCCTGCTAATAATTGTCTTATTGTATATGTGATTTTATTGCATTTATCCCAAAATTCTTTTAAGAAATAGAATATAAACAAGAAAAGTTTTTTTAATTATTCCATTTGAGATCCACTTACATCAGTACTTCTACAATATTTTTATTTATGCATCAAAATTATTTCTTCAAATCTCTCATTACTGAGGCAACTCAAGTGATATTTAAATTGGTAGGGAAAATAAGAGATGGGCTTGAACTGATTTTTAATTTGCATTTCTAAAGAGAAAAAGTTTGAATTCTATAGCCATATGCTTGTGTAACTAAACATTCTAATGTTCATGCCAAAGAACCTGAGGCCAGATTGATGCTAATTAATTTGTAGCTTCCAGAAACCTAGAACAATTTTGTAAATGATGATCAGTAACTTTTCTTTTAACAATATTATTTGTGCTCCTACTATGTGCCAGGCAAAATCATTGGCTTTCAGATTATCCCAGTAAACAAGACGCATGAAAGGCCCAGTTCCCACACAGCTTACATTTTAGCAAAGGAAAACAGATGGGAGATTGATTAAATAAGTACATTTAATAGATTTTAAATTAATCTAATAAGAAAAAATAGTTTTACATATATTGTTAGAAGATGAAGGGCTCTGAAAAGACAGATCAGGGTAAGTGGAATAGGAGAACTGGGCAGGGACTGGGTTAAAGGGAGGAGAATTGCAACTTCAAACAGGACAGTGTGCGTAGGCTTTATTATGGGCAATATTTATATTTATGATACACTGTTTCAAAAGATTGATAATTTCATAATCTTTGCTATTTCTGTGTCTGTTTATTGACTTTTTTTTCTTGTTTGAGTTCTATTTTTCTATTTCTCTATAACCTTTGTGGTTGTTTTTCAGATATGAATTTTACATTTTTGAGTGAATTTTGTTGCCCTTTAAAGAGCGTTGGATTTTTCTGCAGCACACAGTTAAGTTATTTGGAATAACTGTGATCTTTTTAAGCTTTGAGAGTAAGGGCTTGGCCCATCCTTTACTTTGGGGGTTTATTAGCTCCTTTACTAAAGTCAGACTCTTACTGAAGATGCTACCCACTGTCTCTTGCATTTTCAGATATTCCTCCTCTAACACTTTGGAATACAGTCTATTGCCTGCTCTGTGGGACTTTGGGGATGTTTGACCTATGCTTGTTTCCTAGGTCTTCAGGAGTTCCACCTTGCCTATGTGCAGATTCATTCTCGGCCCAAGACTGAGGACCTTGGCCTCTGATCTCTAAAGCCTCCTCTTCTGCAGCTCTCTGGGCTCCAGTTCTTGGCCAGGCACATTTGACATGCCTACGCTTTCCTCCACTCACATTTTGGTATCCTCAAGCAGTAAGATCTCCAGGCTATTTGGATTTACTCTCCTCCCTGGGCCCTGAAAAACTGCCATCCGACAGGGAGTTGGACCATTCAGTGCTCTTCCCCTTGTCTAAGAAATCACATGTCCATGCTCTGTAGAATCCAATGTTTGAAAACAATTACTTCATTTTTTCCCTAGATTTATAATTTAGATCACAAGGGCGATTTCTTTGGAAGTTGATCCGTTGTAAGTGAAAACAGCAATCCTTTAGAATGTTTACGGTAGTAATTTGAAGTTATCACTATAACAAGACTTTAAAAATACTTCTTGGGCAGCCCAGGTGGCTCAGGGGTTTAGCACCGCCTTCAGCCCAGGGCGTGATCCTGGAGACCTGGGATCGAGTCCCATGTCGGGCTTTCTGCATGGAGCCTGCTTCTCCCTCTGCCTGTGTCTCTGCCTCTCTCTCTCTCTCTCTCTCTCTCTCTGTGTCTCTTAAGAATAAATAAAATCAATAAAATAAAATAGTAAATACAAATACTTCTTAAGCTACTGATGATTGAGACCACCAGTTTTTTTTCTCAGTATTTTGTGACCATTTCTTTATTCCTATATGACTTCTCACCAAGACCAGGGCATATCACATCATGAAATATTTGAGTGAAAAAGGATCTGATTTTTATTTGCACTGAAAATTGTCTGGATGGAAAATGTGAATAC